>NW_027411755.1:32798190-33470690 GCF_047663935.1 Musca autumnalis
GGTACCCCCCGATTTACGGTATTTTGACGGGTTTAGCTACATTTTCAGACCGATTTAGCTATAATTGTGACAATGTGACAAAACTTGTGGACATAGGTCCACGTTTTGGTATAGCCCCCATATAACGGTACCCCCCGATTTACGGTATTTTGACGTTTTTACCTACATTTTCAGACCGATATAGCTATAATTTGACATTTAGGGTTCTTAAGTGTAACTAAACTCATATAACAAAAGTTGTGGACCTAGGTCCAAGTTTTGGTATAGCCCCCATATAACGGTACCCCCGATTTACGGCATTTTGACGTTTTTATCTACATTTTCAGACCGATTCAGCTATCAATTGACATTTAGGGTTCTTAAATGTCAATAAACTTATGTAACTAGTGGACATAGGTCCATGTTTTGGAATAACCCCCATATAACGTTACCGCCCGATTTCAGGTATTTTGAGAATTTTACCAACAAGTTTTAACCGAATTATCTGTAATTTGAACATTTGACATTTGAAATTCTTAGTGGTCACCACACCTCTCCACCAAAAATTGTCAAGAAAGCCCCCATATAACGGTACCTCCCGATTTTCAGTAATTTGATGATTTTAGCTACAATATTAAACCGAACAAGCAGTAATTTGACATTTGAAGTTCTTAGTGGTCACAACACCTCTCCATCAAAAATTGTCAACATAGGTCCATGTTCGGATATAGCTCCCATGTAACGGTACCTCCCAATTTTCAGTAATTTGGCAATTTTAGCTACAATTTTTAACAGAACTAACTGTAATTTGACATTTGAAGGTTGTAGTGGTCACCACACATCTGCATCAACAATTTTCAACATAGCCCCAATATAACGATACTTCCCTATTTTCGGTACTTTGAGGATTTTACTTAAAATGTTTAACCGAACGTAGGTCCATGTTTTTGTATAGCCCCAAAACAAACCTCCCGATTTTCCGTACCTTAGCTTTATTTTTTTGGACGAACTTTCTGTAATTTGAAATTTGAAAGTCAACAAAAATTCTGCAACAAAAATTGTTCATTTAAGTTCATATTTTCGTATAGCCCAGATACCTCCGAACTAGCTGTTAATGACATTTGAAGTTCCCACGTTATGTACCGATTTTCGATATTTTGAGGATTCTAGCTAAATTTTTTAAACCGAATTAGGAGTTATTTGACATTAAAGGCTCCCATCAAAAACTGTCAACATAGGCCCATGTTTTATTATAACCCCTATATAACAGTACCTCCCAATTTCTAGCCCACCAAAAATTGTCAACAGTTAGATATAGGCACCATAAAAAAGGGCCTCCCGAATGAAGTATTTTATGTACATTATCGGACATTTTAACGTACTCACTTAAAGTTGGGGACAGGAATGAATATTTTATGGTGGAGGGTATGAAAAGTTCGGCCCGGCCGAACTTAATGCTTTTTTACTTGTTTAGCTTTAATCCTATCTATACTTTTGTCGGCGCATATGGCCAAAATACATAAATACATAAGTTTTTTTTTTTTTTTGTGGAAAAAATATTTCAATCCACACAGGCTGAGGTTATATCTCGTCGGCAAAGCCGACTGATACTTTTTTTACTTGTTAGGTGTAAAATTGCGATAGACCTTAGAATTTATCACGGCATAGTCCGTCCTACGTTTCCAACGATACGAGTGGAAGTAGGAAAATTAATGCTGTGATTCGTCTCCAAACAAACTGTTAAATACAAGTTTTTAATACCAAAAAGTGCAGAACGGCGCGATTTTGAAATCTTATTACACCCTTTACCATGAATTATGTATATTCAAATCAGATTTCAGCCATTTCGTTTGGATGATGTGGGTGAAATTTTAAAAATACCGAAAATCGGGCGGTACCGTTCTATGGGGGCTATATCAAAAAGTGGACCTGTACCGACAATTCTCTGTCGGAATATTTTATACCCCAACAAAGACTAGATGCCAAATACAGCCTTTTCAGTTGGATAATGCGGCTAAAATCTTCAAAATTACCAAAATCGGGCGGTACCTATCCTATCAAACAGTGGACCTGTACCGACAATTCTCTGTTGGAATATTTTATACCCCCAACGAAGACTAAATGTCAAATTTCAGCCATTTCAGTTGGATAATGCGGCTAAAATCTTCAAAGTTAGCAAAATCAGGTGGTACCTTCCTATGGTGGCTCAAAAAGTGGACCTGTACCGACAATTCTCAGTCGGAATATTTTATACCCCCAAAGAAAACTAAGTACCAAATTTCAGCCATTTTAGTTGGATAATGCGGCTATTATCATCTAAATTACATAAATCGGGAGGTACCGTCCTATGGGAGTTACATCAAAAAAATATATAAATAATACAAATCGATCTAAAGCTATTCTTATCATAATTATGGATAAACATACAATAAAACATCGACTTTTATTTTCTTCCGGGGCAAGTCAATACTTCCTGAGATAAGTATATTGTCGACACTAATTAAAGTGACGGACGAAGAATTGTGTATCGGATTTGGTCGAAACTGTGCACATCATAACATTTCTTACAAAGGTACATCAAGTTTAAGGTATGTTCCACCGAAAATACTCCTTGTACTTCGGTTTACAGCGATATAATATTCTTCCTGGAAAAGTCCATAACATTTGAAACATTTTGTCTTGAGAATGAGGCCAGTTCGCGGACAAAGTTTAAACTTTATTTCGGATAGTTCTCGTAGTACTTATTACAATAGTGATATATGGGCATATTTTAGTGTAGTCCCCATTTAACAGTAACTCAGATTTTCGGTATATTAGGCTTTTAGTTACATTCGTTGACTGAACTACCCGTAATTTGACATTTGAGATTCCCAGTGGTCACAAAACTTCTCCACCACACATTTTTAACATGGGTGCATTTTTATACTACATTTTTATACCCTCCACCATTATATGTAACACATCGAAATATTCATCGGAGACCCTATAAAATATATACACTCTTGATCAGGGTAAAAATTCTAAGTCGATATAACCATGTCCGTCCGTCCGTCTGTTGAAATCAAGATACAGGCAGCAATTTTTAAGATAGAGCTTTGTAATTTGGTATAGAAGTTACTATTACCCCTAGGATGTTTGGTATTGCAAATGGGCCATATCGGTCGGTATAGGTCCACGTTTTCATATAGCCCCCATAGAAGTGTATTCGGTATTTTAAAGATGTTGGCCTCACTACCAGACCGAAATGGCTGAAATTTGGTATTTAGTCTTCGTTGGGGGTATCAAACATTCCCCCTGATATTTGTCGGTATAGGCACACGGTTTTGTATAGCCCCCACAGAACGGTTCCTCCTGATGTTCGGCATTTGGAAGGTTGTGGTATCATATTCAATCGAATTGAAACGGTACATCGCGACTTTGCTTTGAAGGTTGTGGTCTCAACATCCGACTAAAATGACTGATATCTGACATTAAGCCTTGATTAGGGGTATAAAACTTTCCACCTGGATCGACGTTTTCATGTAGCCCCCATAGAACGGTACCTCCCGATTTTGGTTTTTTTTTTTGTTTTTGAAAGCTGTGGCCTCAATTTCTCACCGAAATGGCTAAAATTTGGCATTTAGTCTTCGTTGGGGTACACAACTTTCAACCTGAAATTTGTCGGTATACACGCAGAGAAAAAATATTTTTCGCTTTTGTTGGAACAAAAATATATGTTTTGGTTCCAAAAATGTATTTGTTTTGTTCAAACATTGTAATCCAAATCCAAAAATACCATCTTTTGTTCCAAACATAGAAAACAAAAACAACTTTCGAATTTCCGCAATATTGTTAAAATCGTTAACAATACCGATTGTAGGAGCTATCATAATCTAATTTTGTTTACAAAAAGTATTGTCAATACAGAAAACCAGCCCAGAAATTTTTGATTTGAGTGCATATACTTCTCATATACACTTTTCGCATAACTTGGATATAAATGTCGCGTATAATATTGCAATCATTGATGAACACAATACATGGTTTGCTGCATTGGCTGACAACAAAGACAAACAAAAAGCCACAAGAACCCACCACAACATAAGGAATAATTAAACACCATAACAAACATGAAAAGGAAAGAAGAATGAAACAAAACAGAAACAAATAAAAACAAGAGTCTCACAAGTACATACACACAAAAACAAAGGTAAAGGCAGTATGTCATACAAACACACCACAACTCACCAAAATAGTTTTTTCAACACGGCATCGAATAGCGAGAGAAGAGAAACAAATTTTCGAAGAAAAGAGAGAAATATTGTTCAGTTGACACAAACTATTTTTGGATTTACAATACTACATGAGGAATCCAACAATATGTTAACAATACATATTTTGCTCTTGGAATATTGTTGGATCAAACATATTTTTTTCTCTGCGTGCAGGTCCACGTTTTTATATAGCCCTATAGAACCGTACCTCGCGATTTTCGTTAGTTGAAAGGCTGTGGCCTGTGTGGGTATTATGTCTTTGTGCATTTGTATGTAACATACAAAAGGAAATGAACTAGACCCATAGTTACTTTTGGGGATATACATATAATCACTTTCTAGGTCGATTTATGCATGTCCGTCCGTATGTCCATGTATTTTTGTTCGTAACGTACAGGTCGCATTTTTTGTCCGATTCAGCTGAAAATTGGGGACTAAAATTGTTTTAGCCATAAGAAGAACGCTTTTGGCGAAAATCGGTTCAGATTTGAATATAGCTCCCATATATACATATTTTCGCCCGATTTCACGTATTTGCTGCACCAAACACGCTATATACGTCCAATTTTGATGACATTTTGAATGTGTGACTGAATTCGGTCTAGAAATAAATGTGCCGAATTATATCGAAATCGGTTCAGATTTGGATATAGCTCCCATATATATTTTCGGCCGATTTCGCGTATTTGCTGCACCAAACACGCTATATAAGTCCGATTTCAATGATATTTGGAATGTGTGACTGAATTCGGTCTGGAAATAAATGTGCCAAGTTATATCGAAATCGGTTAAGATCTGGATATAGCTCCGATTTATATTTTACATATTCACAGTGGTGTAGGGTATCATATAGGGTATCATATAGTTTGGGATGACGACTTCTATTTTGCTTTTCAAAATAGTCAGGCTTAATCCCATAGTCGTTGTTTAAATTTATTTACACTTTGATACGACCAAAAATTTGCCTCATAGAAATAATGGTTTTAGACCCCAAGTACATGCAGAGAAAAAATATTTTTCGGTTTTGTTGGAACAAAAATATCTATTTTGGTTCCAAAAATATCTATTTTGGTTCCAAAAATGTGTTTGTTTTCTACAAACATTGTAATCCAAATCCAAAAATACCATCTTTTGTTCCGAACATAGAAAACAAAAACAACTTTCGAATTTCCGCAATATTGTAAAAATCGTTAACAATACCGATTGTAGGAACAATCATAATCTAAATTTTTTACAAAACATATTGTCAGCCCTGAAAACCAGATACTAAATCTTTTGATTTGAGTGCATATACTTCTCATATACACTTTTCACACAACTTTGATATAAATATCGCGTACAATATTACGAGCATTGATGAACGCAATACATGGTTTGCTACTTTAGCTGACAACAAAGACAAACAAAAAGCCACAAGCAGCCACCACAACATAAGGAATAATTAAACACCATAACAAACATGAAAAGGAAAGAAGAATGAAATAAAGCAGAAGAATGAAACAAAACAGAAACAAATAAAAACAAGAGTCTCATTGTATACATACACACAAAAACAAAGATAAAGGCAGCATGTCATACAAACACCACAACTCACCAAAATTGTTTTTTCAACACGGCATCGAATAGCGAGAGAAGAGAAAAAAATTTTCGAAGAAAAGAGAGAAATATTGTTCAGTTGACACAAACTATTTTTGGATTTAACAAAAACGATTGTTGGATTCACAATACTACATAAGGAATCCAACAATATGTTAACAATACATATTTTGCTCTTGGAATATTGTTGGATCAAACATATTTTTTTCTCTGCGTGTATGTTTGTACGATATCCGTTTCAGACAATTTTGAGTAGATCTAGCAATGTCCGTCCGTCTGTCTGTCTGGCTGGCTGGTGCGCACGACAACTCTCGAACGGATCAATCGATTCTGTTCAAATTTTGGGTATTGACATATTTTGTCCAGATTTGATTTAAGTTCGAAGATGGGCTTTATTGGTCCACTCCTTCAGGTACCTCCCCCACAAATGTTCAAAACCTGTCGCAAAACTTGTGCGCACGATAACTCTTGAAGGGAGTAACCATACTTTGTATATCGTAAATATTCTACAAGAGGAAGATGAGGTTCCAATATGGTCTCAATCGGTCCACTCCTTCGGGTACCTCCCACACAAAACGGTCTCGAATCGCATTGTTTTTTTTTTTTTTTTTTGTAGCAACTTGTATTCACCGCCACCTATACGACGGTGCAAGTTTCATCTGGAGCAAGTCCATACTTCCCGAGAAAATAGCCTGAAACCTGGAAAAAAATCCCTATGACGCCATATGTTGTGGTTTGAGTGCCGATAACTCTCGAACGGATGTGCCGATTCGGTCCACAATTTGGCTTTCGTAATATTTTGTCCAGAAATAGTTTACGTTCGAAGATAATCCATATCGTTAAACTCCTTCATGTACCACCACCACAAAAGTTCAAAAATGTTCGGAAAAATTGTGCGCACAATAACTCTTGAAGGGAGCGAACGATTTGGTCTATACTTTACACAACCTTATATGTCTACCAGATATAAATCAGGTTTGAATATGGACTATATTTGTCCATTACCTTGGGTACCTCCCACACAAAATTTCGGATAAGTTCACTTTAAGACCTGCCCTCGAAACACTTCGATTTCTGTTGAAGCAACTTGCATTCGCTGTCTCAATTACGACCTAAATGTTTTTTCAGGGGCAAGTCCGTACTTCATGAGGAAACAGCCCGAAAGTTGTAAAAACCCCCTTTAACACCGTATGTACTGGCTGGAGAGCTCGAACCGAATACTGTTTTTTGTAGGTAGCTTTAATCCAATCCATATTTTTGTCGGTTCATACGCCCACAATTTTTTAGTCTACACAGGCTGAGGGTACATCTCTCTCGGCAAAGCCGACTGATAATTTATTTATTAATTTATTAGTGGGAAAAACTGGCCATGTTTACCACGGGGTAAGGCAGGGAAGACTATAGTTTCGGATCTCGCCACAGATCTTCAGTGTCAAAGAAATTCTCGATCAGAGTGTTTCATTGGACACGTATCTATTTGAGCGAGCAATTGACACTTGGGTATAAAAAGTTTTCTGTTAAAGAAAAAAAAAACAGGAAACAAGGGAACTGATGAGGATCTGTGGCGAGATCCGAAACTATAGTCTTCGCTGCCTTACCCCTTAGTAAACATCGCAAATTTTTCCCCATTATTAAATTAAAGTTGTTATACCCTATACCACAATGTGGAAAAGGGTATTATAAGTTTGTTTTGGTAAAAATTCATGTAACACCGCTAAATATTCGTCGGAGACCCCCAATGTGGTATACCAATTTTCATATCTCGACGAGATAAAGCGATTTTGAGATGTGTGTCTGTCCGTCCGTCTGTCCATTATAAATTGTAAACACGCTCCAGGCCGCAATTATGGACCGATCGTCACGAAATTTTGTATGGAGGTCGGGTTCAGATCAGAATAGATCCCTATTCTTATTGGTAATGATCGTGAAATATTTAGCGGGTGAAATGGACCAAAAACATAATATTTATCCAATTTTATAGCGGCTCTGTAGGTCTCTATAATAGTCCGATCAACGCGTAATTTTAAATAAGGTAAGAGTATATCACAAAGGAGAAGCTTGCAATTTGAGATGGCGATAGGATAATATTTAGAGGGTTAAATGGACCAAAACTTTTGTGTGAAAATTGTGAAAATTTTTAATATACAGCTTATATCTTAATTCCTGGAAGTGACATTCCGGACAAGTGAGATATACTTGAAAGTGGAATGCTTGACCTTTCAATTGATGCCAATTATGTTGGTGTGCATGATCAGATAACAGAGTTACAGCCTAATATATTCCGTTATTTGTTTGTAGTGTAATAATAAACTCGCTAGAAGTCGCAATTATACATCAATAGTCACGAAATTTTGCACCGGGTAAGAGTATAGGTCGAAAAAGATGCCTACAATTTTGAATGATGATCTGATATTCTTTAGCGGGTGAAATGGACCATTACTTTTGTATGAAAAATATAAAAATTTTATTTTTGGTCTATATTTTAATTCCTTGAGGACATATGTATATATTTCGCAAAGTAGCCTGCATATGGGAAAAAACTACTGACCTTTCCTCTGATGTAAATTACAATAAAGTGTTTGCTAGATAACGGGCCTACTGCCTAATATATAATGGGTTCTGTGTAGAGAACCACATTTTTATCCCATGCTACATATTGTCTCTCCAAAAGTTTATGTAACACCACGAAATATTCGTCCTAGACCCCTTATTTGGTATGCCAAAATTCATATCACGACGAGATAAAGCGATTTAGCGATGTGTGTCCGTCCATTAAAAATTGTAAATAAGCTTAAGGCCGCAATTATGGACCGATTGTAATGAATTTTTAATCATTTCTATTCTGGCCCGAACCCAACGGCCAGAATAGAAATGATTAGTTTTTGCTGATGATCGTGAAATGTTCAGGGAATGAAATGGACCAAAAACAAAATTTTAACCCATTTTGTAGCGGCTCTGTAGGTCAAAATAATAACCCGCAAAATTGAAACAAAGTTTGAGTTTATGATGAAGAAGAAGCGTACAAACAAACGTGAGGATCAGATAATACTTAGCGTTTTAAATGGACTGAAACTTTTGTGTGAAATTGGTAAAAATTTCAATAACGTAGCGGTTAATCAACGGAAGTAGTAGTACTACATAAGTGGGTTTCATTACATTTTAGTTTGTGTGAACTACATTTTCCTTTCCTGCTACAAAAATGTCTTTGTCATGCTAGATAACTTTTTGGTTTTGATCATAAGTATTATACATTACATCTCTGATATTTGATAATTAAATTTTCACAATCATTGAAAAGAAGTTCCGTGGAGAGCGATTGTCCCGGGATAGTGGTATAGGGTATCCCATGGTCGGCTCCGTCCGACTATAGACTTTTCTTACTTGTTTTAATATTAAAACAACGACTATGGGACAAAGCCTGACTATTATGAAAAGCAAAATTTAAGCATTTACACTAACCACACTAGAATACTCTGATGCTCAGAGGAAGATCACCAGAAAAAGTTGAATATACTTCAGGAGGAATTGGACAGACGAAGCCTACTTGTAATTCCTAAACAGAAACGATAGGTCATTGCTAGACAACAACGAAACCATCCAATAACGTCTGACCAAATACAGCTAAAATAAAATTTATGAATTCAAATTCCATGGCGTAATAAGGTGCTAAGGTCAAAGACTTAGTGGCAACAAATACGGATAGGGTAGCGATATGATATATATCCCGTTTTATATGTTTTTAATATATTTCCTGCCATTGATTAATATGATTTGAATGCTAATTTGATCTTAGCAGTCGTCGTCCCACCTCTATCCCTTCTTAAGGCGTAATTGCTCCTTTTACCAGGGTTTACTATTATTTTTGAATGTATTGAATGAATGAACCACATATATATTGCCACTTGCCGCGCTGGATTGCAGGCCGCGTTTCCGTATGTTCTATTAAAATTTATTTAAACTACCTTTTCTTGCCGTACAAACTTCAATTGCACATTTATCGGTCTATAGTATAAATTTAAACTAAACACCGTGCATAAATGGTGTACATATTTATAAATTTGTTATTCCTATTTCGTGCATTTATTTTTTTATATTTTGCATGGGTTTTGAAATTTGATCTATAGTCATTATTGACAATGTACACAAACTCTACAAATACACATGTTAATAAAAACGATATTATTTGTATTTAAAATTAAGTAAATACAACAAATTAATAAATGAATAAGATATGTTTTAAAACACTTGTTATAGAATAGTAATGAATTCTTCGTTGAGTCAATAGAATCTTATACAACCATATGTAGAAAAATTATATCAGATTCTTATTTTTGGCATTTGTTAAATTTAATTTTTATTGTGTGACGTAAGGGTGGAATAACCAATGGTCTTGATCGGTTTTCACATGACAAAGGCCAAGACTTATCTTGGTGTTTTGTCCTCAAATGTCAAATTACAGCTAGTCCGGTTTAAAAATATAGCTAAAATCTTCAAAATACCTAAAATCGGATGGTACCGTTGTATGGGGCTGTACCAAAACATGGACCTATGTTTTTTTTTTTAATTTTTCGTGGAGATGTTTCGTGACTGCTTAGAATCTAAAATGTCAAATTACATGTAGTTTGGTCAAAAAATTTAGCAGAAATTCTCAAAATATGGAAAATCGGGAGGAACCGTTATATGGGGCTTATACCAACATTAACCTACATTGCCAATTTTTGATGGAGATGTATTGTGACCACTTAGACCTTAAATCTCAAATTACAGCTAGTTCGCTTGAAAAATATATAGCTAAAATCACATCTTTGTGTTTATTTCAGCTTTAGTCCATATTTTGTTGTATTCAAGTATTTGAATAACAACAAAATGTTTTACAGTGGATATGAAATTGATTAGTTGCGGGCGGAGGGTCGGGAATACTATAGTTTCAGTTGTCACCAAACAACTTCATCAGTTCCCTTTTCCGCCGACTCTGTATCGATAAACAGGTCAATAAGCCCATCCAGCAAATTAAACAAAATGAGAAATTTGCTATATGGCCCTAAAACTGATTACCCTACAATTTGAGTCGAACTAAAGAATTTTATATCCACCACTGTTTTTATGTCGTCTTTGCATTGCAAAGAATACGAACATAGTGTGTTGCTTCAATAAGCGGGGGTAAAACAACGAGAAAGTTGTTGTTTTTGCATTACGACATAAAAACAGTGGTGGATATAAAATTCTTTAGTTCGACTCAAATTGTAGGGTAATCAGTTTTAGGGCCATATAGCAAATTTCTCATTTTGTTTAATTTGCTGGATGGGCTTATTGACCTGTTTATCGATACAGAGTCGGCGGAAAAGGGAACTGATGAAGTTGTTTGGTGACAACTGAAACTATAGTATTCCCGACCCTCCGCCCGCAACTAATCAATTTCATATCCACTGTAAAACATTTTGTTGTTATTCAAATACTTGAATACAACAAAATATGGACTAAAGCTGAAATAAACACAAAGATGTAAAATTCTGCAGTCCAACAATAAAAAACGCCAACAACAATAATAGGCATCAGCACGGCCTTGTTGACCAATGCGTAATGCAAAAACAACAACTTTCTCGTTGTTTTACCCCCGCTTATTGAAGCAACACACTATGTTCGTATTCTTTGCAATGCAAAGACGACATAAAAACAGTGGTGGATATAAAATTCTTTAGTTCGACTCAAATTGTAGGGTAATCAGTTTTAGGGCCATATAGCAAATTTCTCATTTTGTTTAATTTGCTGGATGGGCTTATTGACCTGTTTATCGATACAGAGTCGGCGGAAAAGGGAACTGATGAAGTTGTTTGGTGACAACTGAAACTATAGTATTCCCGACCCTCCGCCCGCAACTAATCAATTTCATATCCACTGTAAAACATTTTGTTGTTATTCAAATACTTGAATACAACAAAATATGGACTAAAGCTGAAATAAACACAAAGATGTAAAATTCTGCAGTCCAACAATAAAAAACGCCAACAACTATAGCTAAAATCTTCAAAATACCTAAAATCGGAAGGTAGCTGTTTATGGGAGATATACCTGTGGGGGCTCGAACTAAGATCACAATTTTTGGTTCAAACGTTTCGTGACTGCAAAGAACCTCAAGTGTCAAATTACGGCTAGTTCGTTCAAGAAATAAAGCAAAAGTTCTCGGGAGGTAATGGAGCTAAAATCTTAAAATATCGAAAATGGGAAGATACGGTTTTTGTGGCGTATACCAAAACATGGACCAATATTGATAATTTTTAGGCAACAAGTTATGTTTTCGCTGGGAATCTGAACTGCCAAATTATATCTAGTGTGGTTAATAAATATAACTTCAATTCACAAAAAATCCTATCGTAATATGGAAGCTATACCAAAACATGGACCTATGTTGACAAGTTTTGGTGAAGATGTTGGCCACTAAGAACTTCAAATGTCAAATTACAGATAGTTCGTTTAAAAATGGTAGCTAAAATCCTCAAAATACCGAAACTCGGGGGTACTCTATTATATGGGGGCAATACCAAAACATAGGCCGATATAGTAGGTCATCTTCGAAATTGACCTGCCTATGAAAAAATGTACTCTTATGCAAAAATATGGCGTTCTAGCTCAATTGTTGTGGACGCTAGAAGCACTCAGTGCCACAACTGACTAACCCACATGTTTAAAAAATCAAACTGACTTTATATGGCCGCAAATGATTATATCAATACACTACAAATGGAAAACCAACTTAATATACCCTCCATACTCTGGTGGAGGGTAGAACACAAAACTGCAAAAGTTAACGGCAGCTTCACACTTCTTGAGGAAATCACTCTAGCGTCCGAGCAGATTGAAGTAGGTGGCAAACGTTGACCGCCGAACCGATTGTAAATTGGTATTTTGTGCTTTCTCACGTAAGCTATTAGGCCCTGAGTATTTTATCTTCCAATTAATAAAGTAATCATGGTACTTTTCTAGCGGCTCTTAAAATATAGGACGAAAAGGACATTGAAGGAAGCGAGTTAAAAGTTCGAAGTACTCTACGAAAATAATCCTCATTCGATTTGACTGCAGACAAGTCATTCCAAAAATAAGCTAAAACAACAGTGAACAAAGATATAACGCAAATTCCTGATGCCTTACAGGGTCTCTAGCAAAAACTTCATCACGCCATAACGCGAAAGTTCGACTCACAGCGGATCTGTCCATTGGCATTCTTAATATACTCACCAAGGACCCACCTGAAATTTATCGTTATAGGTCAACGTCTTTATATAGCCCCCATAGAACGGTACCTCACGATTTTCAGTACTTTCAAGGATTTTGCCTCAATAGTGTGACTGAAATTTGACATTTAGTATTCGTTGGGGGTATACAATTTTCAACCTCAAATACATCGGTATAGGTTCACCTATTTCTACAGCCCTCCATAGAACGATACCTCCCGATTTTCAATACTTTCGAGGTTTCAGCCCCAATATTCGACTGAAATGGCTGAAATATGGTATTTAGTCTTCGTTCGGGGAATAAAACTTTCAAGCTGAAATTTGTTGGTGTAAGTCCACGTCTTCAGATAGCCCCCATAGAAAGGTACCTCCCGATTTCCAATATTTTGAGGTTGTGGCCTCAATATCCTTCCGAAATAACTGAACTTTGGTATGAAGTCTTCATTGAGGTTATAAAACTTTCCACCTGAAACTTGTCGGTATGGGTCCACGTCTTCATATCCCCGTAGAACGGCATTTCCCGATTTCCGGTATTTTGAAGATTGTGGCCTAATATCCCAACAAAACTGCTGAAATTTTGGTGGTATAAAACATTCCGGTTCTATGCCCCCTAAGAACCGCACTCACGGTGGTTAGAAAACATCCACTCAGAACATTTTTAGTATAAAGTTATTATCATCAGTTAAACTATTATTCTCCTCCAGTTCGTAGTTGAGGGCCGAACTTAACGCCATTCTTACTTGGTGTTCACTCTAGTTATGAAACCACTGGACTCATTATCAGATATTTTTGCGGGCTATATTATGCTAGAAAAAATGATGGACGGTCAAAGTCCAAATTTCGATTTTATATGGAGGTTATATTGAGTTTGTCATTTCGTCAGTTACACCTCGCGATAATCATCTTAAATTCCACAAGTTATATATATTCGAAATCATTCTAGCTTCCGAATGGATTGAAGAAGACGGGCAAAATTTGGCCAACATTTTAATTTAACAAAATTACTTTGTTCTTTATGTTAATAAATGTTCATTCAACAATTTAAATAGCATAACATAGATTAGATATAAATTCATATTGATGCAATAATTACTTAGTTTATTCTGAAATCATACAGAATTTTCCTTAAATTTTGTAATTATCTAATAATAGGTCTGTCTGGTTACTTTCCCAGCACGAATTGTCCAGCAAGAACTTTCTCAGAGAGTAAGGAGTTTTTTTTTTTTGCAAGAAAAATTTAAAAAGTAAACAGACACCTACCCTGGAAAACCCTGCAAGTAATCAGCTGATTTGCCAAAACAGAACATTTAGTCCGCCATTAATGGAACCAAACAAGCAAAAATTTTGTATTTTATTAAAAATAAAAAAGAATATGACCCGAAAAAAATTTCCATTTTTCAACTCGGTTCTCAAAAAAAAAAAAACAGTAAGGAAAGGATCATAGTCGGGCGGGGCCGACTATATGATACCCTACACCACTGTGAATATGCAAAATATAGGAGATATATATCAATTTGAAGTGATTTCTATATAATATGGTAAATTTATTACTAGACAAAATTCAGTCAGACATTTCAAATTTCATCATGTTGCACAGATATAGGGTGTTTGGTGCAGAAAATACGTGAAATCAGGCGAAAATATATATGGGAGCTATATCCAAATCTGATCCGATTTCGATGTAATTTGGCAGATTTATTTTTAGACCGAATTCAGTCAGACATTCTAAATTTAATCAAATTCGGTCGTATATAGGGTGTTTGGTGCAGTAAATACGTCAAATCGGCCGAAAATATATATGGGAGCTATATCCAAATCTGAACCGATTTCGATGTAATTTGGCATATTTATTATACCCTCAGCCTTTAGGCTAAAGAGGGCATTTACACTTTGATACGACCAAAAATGTGCCTCATCGAAATAATGGTTTTAGACCCCAAGTATGTTTGTACGATATCCGTTTCAGACAATTTTGGGTAGATCTAGCCATGTCCGTCCGTCTGTCTGTCTGTCCGTCTGGCTGGCTGGTGCGCACGATAACTCTCGAACGGATCAATCGATTCGGTTCAAATTTTGGGTATCGAAATATTTTGTCCAGATTCGATTTAAGTTCGAAGATGGGCCATATAGGTCCACTCCTTCAGGTACCTCCCCCACAAATGTTCAAAAATTGTCGCAAAACTTGTGCGCACGATAACTCTTGTAGGGAATAACTGATTTGGTCCATACTTTGCACATCCTGTAATTTCTACCAAACTTAGATGAGGTTCCAATATGGACTCAATCGGTCCACTCCTTCGGGTACCTCCCACACAAAATTTCGGAAAAGTTCAGTTTAGGACCTGGTCTCGAATCGCTTTGATTTTTGTTTACGCAAGTTGTATTCGCTGTCCTCTATACGACGCTGTAAGTTTCATTAGGGGCAAGTCCATACTTCCTTAGAAAATGGGCCTGAAAGTTACAAAAAACCCTATGACACCGTGTTAGTGGTTGGAGCGCAAGATAACTCTCGAACGGATCTGCCGATTCGGTCCAAAATTTGGCATTCGTAATATTTTGTCCAAACTTAGTTTAAGTTCGAAGATGGGCTATATCGATCCCGTCCTTCCGGTACATCCCCCACAAAAGTTCGAAAATGTTCGGAAAATTTGAGCGCACGATAACTCTTGAAGGAAGTAACCGATTTGATCCATACTTTGCACATCGTGAAATTTCTACTAAACTTACATGAAATTCCAAAATGGACTCAATCGGTCCACTCCTTCGGGTACCTCCCACACAAAATTTCAGATAAGTTCAGATTAGGACCTGCCCTCGAATAGCTTTGATTTTTGTTGCAACAACTTGTATTCGTTGCCCACCATACGGCGGTACAAGTTTCATCAGGGGCAAGTCCATTCTTCTTGAGAAAATAGCCTGAAAGTTGCAAAAAGCCCCTATAAAACCGTATGTAGTGGATGGAGCGCAAGATAACTCTCGAACGGATGTGCCGATTCGGTCCAAATTTTGGCCTCCGTAATATTGTGTCCAAACATAGTTTAAGTTCGAAGATAAGCCATATCGGTCCACTCCTTCAGGTACCTCCCCCGCAAAAGTTCAAAAATGTTCGGAAAAATTGTGCGCACGATAACTCTTAAGGGGAGTGACCGATGTAATCCATACTTTGCACATCCTAATATATCTACCAGATATAGATCAGGTTCGAATATGGACTATATTTGTCTACCCCTTCTGGTACCTCTCACACACAATTTCGGATAAGTTCACTTTCATTTTTGTTGAAGCGATTTGCATTCGCTTCCTCCATTACGACGGTAAAAGTTTAGGGGCATGTCCATATTTCTTAGGAAAACAGCCCGAAAGGTTACAAAAATCCCTATAACTCTCGAACTGTTCAACCGATTTGGTCCAACATTTGGTCTTCGTCATATTATATCCAAACTTAGTTTCATGGGGCAATACCGGTCCACAACTTCTAGGACGATATCACTTGAATGGGGCAACCAATTTGGTCTACAATTTGGATCTCCTAATATTTTGTCAAAATTTAATTTTACTTCTAAAATGGCCCATATCGGTCCTCCGTAAAGGTACCTCCCCCACAAAGGTTCAACATTTGTGTCTTAGTGCAGTTAACTACTAATCCACATTTTTGTCGACAAGTTCAAATGTCGCAAAAGGGCCACAAAATTCTGAAGAGACCTTAAATACATTCGATCTGTCCGTAGGTGAAAGTTTCACTTCACATTGGATGAGGGTATATATCTGTCGGCAAAGCTGACTGACTCTTTTTTACTTGTTTTTAGACTGAATTCAGTTACACATTTCAATTTTAATCAAATTCGGTCGTCTGTAGTGTGTTTGGTGCAGCAAATACGTCAAATCGGCCGAAAATATATATGGGAGCTATATCCAAATCTGAACCGATTTTCACCAAAAGCAATTGCTTTCTTCCTATGGCTAAACAAATTATATTACCCAATTTTCAGCTGAATCGGACAAAAAATGCGACCTGTACGTTGAGAACAAAAATACATGGACAGACTTGCAGTGTCGCCATTTGAGATTTTTTTTTTGAAAGTTTGACAGTTTTTAGCCTAGTCGTACTCAGGTCAGTTTGACATATGACCATGTATTGGGTTGTTTACAGTGGCTCCAAAACATGGTTTTGAACAACATCTTCTGGCGAAGATGATTTGCTGGAATCAAATGAAGTCACTGGATCCCCAGTTGGGGCTGTACGGCGTATAACCCATCAATTTCACGGTTTGCCCGGTCAAACAGGCGCTGGTTTGAATCGATGTGTGAGATCTCGCATAGTCATGATGCAGAACGATTCGTCTTCTCTAGTTCGTTTTTCGAATTTCTCAGGAGACTTCTTTCTTTGCACTAATCCACGAGATTTGCTGGATCTAGCGAGAAAAATCCATTTTTGCGACCAGGTGTTCATGCACTATCGAATGTTAGTTGGTAGAAAAAATGCAAAAAAATGTCTCTGTCTCATGGTATTTAACGTGGCGATCTTGAATTATCCTTTCACGCACGGCTTAATTTTTTTCTGACACAACGGCCGTTTTTGGACGACTCTTAAGACCTTCGTTTTTTACCAAGCGTCTGCCTCAATTAAATTCATTGAACCAGTTTTTCATAGTCCTATAGGATGGTCCTTTATCGACATACAAAGATTTAGTTTGATCTATGCACTCTTGCCGTGATTATCCACGTCGAAATTTGTGAAAAATTATGGGACGAAAATGTTCACATCTAAATTCCATTTTTTCGCAAAGTAATTTATTCAAGTCACGGTAAATAATCCAACACATGGTCATATGTCAAACTGGCCTGAGTACGCCTAGGCTAGAAACTGTCAAACTTTCCAGAAGTTTTTTAGTACCCCTCCTATTCCACAATAAAATTTTTTTCAATTTGCACAAACATAAATCACCCAATAGTTAAATATAGCTGATTTATTGTTTGCTGGAGGAAGAAGAAGAGTTGCAAGTGATTGCTAGAAGAAATTTGTCCAGCAAGAATTTGCAAACACTCAGTAAAAGAACTGTCAAAATGTCTCTCTTGATTCGCTCTCTTTTGCTGGACTTTTGTGCTAACAAACGGCTTCCAGCAACAGTTGGTACAAATTGTTACAAATTTTAGGGTAACCAGACAAACCTAATGTTCATAGCCAGATTTCATTGATAATAAAATCGTTAGAAATCAATACTGATATTATTTGAAATGCATAATTATTTAGTAGAGCTGCTGAATGTAATTAATTGTTGTTCAACAAGTACTGATCATTGAATTAACAGTAAGCATACATGTGTATGTTTGTTTGTACATTTGTTCTACGAGTACATTGCCAATTATGACTTGAGATCAAATTTCAAATATCATGGAAAATTTAAATCAATGTACAAAAAAACGAATTATAAAACTATAAATATGTACTCCATAGATGCACGACGTTTAGTTTAAATTTATATATAGGCGGATAAATGTATAACCAAGTAAGACAAGACAATATATTTAAATAGTTTTAAACATTTTTAAAAAATCCTGCTTGGAAGTGATAAAGTTACATTACACGGTGCTCTTGAACCAATTTCAAATGAAAGGTGCTTAAACCAGGGAAGTTTTTGCGGATTCTGAAACTACAATGTCCATAGACGAGAAAAATATAAAACAAAAAAAAAATTGCAGGAGCGCTTTTTAAATAAATCCCGATTCAAGTTGAAATTTTTAGGGGTTTTTTGGTTTTCACGATTTTGCTTGGAAACCACAAGTCCTATCGAAATTGAACTAAAAAAAGTGTTGGAGCTATGAAAATTCTTTACAAGATTGACGTCTATGATATTTTCGTAGGTTTTACCGTTCAAATTGGGACAATACATTGACTGTACAACAATGTCATACATGGTGCGCCTTAACTAACTTTAAGTGATATCCGCTTACACCTGGGAAGTTTCTGCGGATTTTGAAATTTGATGAAAAAAATGCAAAAACAAGAAAAATTGCTGGAGGGATTTTAAAATAAATCGCGTTCAAAATTCACATTTGTGGGTTTATTTTGGGGTTTCGCGATTTTGCTTGGAAACCGCAAGTCATATCGAAATGGGGCTAAAAAAAGTTGTAGCTGTGAAAATTCTCTAGAGGACTGACCATAATGATTTGTTCCTAGATTTACCATTTTTGCGATATATAAGTTTAAGTTGGGAAATTGCAGTCATTGTTTTATAAGGATACGATACAGTCAATGCATTGTCCCAAATTGAACTTCTCTTTCTCAATAACGGTAAAACTTACGAAAATATCATAATGGTCAATCTTGTAGAGAATTTGCATAGCTACAATATTTTCTTTAGTTCCTTTTCGATAGAACATGGGGTTTCCAAGCAAAATCGTGAAAACCTAAAAATCCCTAAAAATGTCAACTTACGAAACAAATACAAACACATGTAAGAGGTTAGATCGAGGAAATAGCAGATTTCATGAGTCGGAAGAACATCAAGGTCGCTGCGGTGCAAGAAACCAAGCTCAACAACAACTGTAGCTTACAACATTGTGATGGTTACAATGTGCTAAGGAAAGATCGCACCAGAAGTGGAGGTGGGGGATTAGCTTTCCTATTGCACCAGTCTGTCCAATACAGACCTATCTCGCATGAGCCTGTCTCTAATGACCCGTACATGGAATGTATGGGGGTAGCAGTCAGGTGTGGAAGTGCCGAGATAGATTTGCTGAACGTATACATCCCGCCGAGAAATAGCTGTATCTCAGATTACGTGCTTAACATTAGCCCGCTTTTGGAAGGTCATAATCGTCTGGTCCTGGGGGACTTTAATGCGCATCATGAGATGTGGCATTCGGCCCTCGGAAACGACAACAGAGGTACAGCGCTGGCTGAGCAGATTGACAGCTCTACGTTTTGCACGGTCAATGAGGACGCTCCTACCAGAATTAGAGGAGAGTGTCACAGCTCGCCAGTCATAACCATCATGTCACCTGGTCTGACAAATGACGTTACCTGGCAACCCGTCATTTCCCTTGGATCAGACCATCTCCCCATAATTGTCTCCATTAGCAGACCACCCGATTTCATTACCTCTGAACGCCGCACATTCGTCAATCATAAGAGAGCTGATTGGCCGGGTTTCAGAGAGTTCACCAATCACCGGTTCAGAGAACAGCCCAATCCTTCTGATGTTCGGGTAGCGGAATGGACGTTCCGACACATCATCACTGCTTCAGCCGCTCGCCATATCCATGCTGGTCGAATACCCGAAGTAAGACCAAACTTCCCAGCAGAGGTGACGAGATTAGCAAATGAGCGTAATGAGCTTCGCCGAGCCAACCCCGATGACCCCAGAGTCAGGGAGCTGACACTGGAAGTTAACAGGCTGGTCGGCGAGCATAAGCGGAACAAGTGGTTAAATCATCTGAAGAGTTGCAACATTGGAGCCGGTATAGGTGAATTGTGGGCAACGGTTAAGTCACTCTCGAACCCTGGAAAAAGGGAAGGCAGGACCTCAGTCACGTTTAGCGACGTTACGTTGACTGACCCGAAGAGGTGCCCAAGTTATTTCAATCGACAGTTTGTCGAGCATTCCAAGAGTGACAGGGCGAAGAGAAGATTATTACGTCGCATCATATCTCTTCCTGCCGAGGAGGAACCACCACAGTTTACAATGGATGATGTTGCCAATGCCATCAGGAACGCTAAGTCATCTAAAGCGTTGGGCCCTGATGGAATCTCCATGGTAATGCTGAAGCAGCTGGATGAGCCGGGAGTGGAGTATCTCACTTAAGTTCTCAACTTGTCGCTAACCACCCTCATTGTTCCCGAAGTCTGGAAAATGGGCAGGGTGGGCCCACTACGGAAGCCCGTCAAAGATGCCAGCAAAAGTGAATCGTACAGGCCGATTTCAGTTTTGTCGCCCTTAGCAAAGACCCTTGAGGCCTTAGTCCTCCCCAGTATCAAAAATAGCTATCAAGTTGCCGATCATCAGCATGGATTCCGTAAGCAGCACAGCACGACAACTGCGCTGCACGCCATTACCACACATATTTGTCAAGGACTCAACCAGAGACGGCCGTGCGATAGAACAGTGATGGTAGCGCTTGACTTATCAAAAGCCTTTGATACAGTCAGGCACTCCACGCTGTTTGAGGACATTGAGCAGACAACCCTCCGGCCAAGCTTGAAACGTTGGATAGTCAATTATATGTGTGGACGCCAGTCGTACGTGGAATTCAGGAACAAGAAGTCCAAACCCCGTAAAGTTAAACAGGGAGTTCCCCAAGGTGGGGTGATATCTCCGGAACTGTTTAACCTCTACCTCTCCTGTATTCCGCCCCATCCAGACAGCGTCGAGATCGTAACGTATGCGGATGATTGCACGATCCTGGCGTCGGGTACCTATCCTGATGACATCGGTGAGAGACTGAACAACTATTTAACCGATCTTACCACCTTTTTCCATTCGAGGAATATGCAGATTTCCGCCACAAAATCAACAGCCACTCTGTTTAACACATGGACAGCGCAGTTTGGAAGAGAATTGAATGGCGTGGACGACGGTAGCAGAATTCCGACCACAAACTGCCCCAAAATTTTAGGGGTCACATTCGACACTACTTTCACGTCGTGCGCGCACGCCATAGCTATCTGCGACAAACTGAAAAGTAGGAACAAAGTCCTCAAGTCCCTAGCCGGCAGCACTTGGGGTGCAGATAAAGAAACCTTTTTGACCACATATAACGCGATAGGTCGGTCTGTGGTAAGCTATGCGGCGCCAGTCTGGTCCCCGAGTTTATGTGATACGAATTGGAAAAAGATTCAAACTTGCCACAATGCCGCCCTGAGAACAGCAACAGGGTACATCCTCAAATCTTCAGTGAACCATCTACATGAGGAGGCAAAGATTCTTCCAGTAAAGCAACACAATGAGATGCTTTCGTTGCAGTACCTGCTTGGATGTTACCGTGTGAGCCATCCCAATCACCATCTTGTGGGTATGCCCGACACATACTGGCAGATCAGGAAGGATATCCATGCTCTAGAGGGAGAGGTCCAACGATACAGGAGAGGACCCCTAGATCAACAAGCGTGTCAAGCAGGTTTAAATAGTATTCACACGGATGCAGTTGCCAAGGCCGTAAGCATTTATAGTGTGAATAAAGTCCGTCAGCTGTCACGACAAACTAGAGTAGTTTTGGCTCAACTACGCTCGGGATATTGCAGTCGCCTAAATTCTTATTGGGCGGAAATCGACTGCGCCGTGCAAGACATCTGCCCAGTATGTGGCATGGGCCCGCACGACACAAAACACCTTTTCAACTGCCCAGCCAAACCTACTCATCTAACTCCAGTGGATCTGTGGTTACATCCCATCGAAGCAGCCACTTTCCTGGAACTGGAGATAGACCCAGAGCCAGATTGAACAGAAGAACGAACATACAAACATAATAACAAACACTGTTACAACAACTACAACAACAAAAATTTCAACTTGAATCGCGATTTATTTATAAAGCGCTACGGCGATTTTTTTTTTGTTTTTTAATTTTCCAGAATCCTCAAAAACTTCCCAGGAGTAAGCACCTTCCATTTTAAGTTGTTTCAAGAGCACCGTAATTACATGTCGAAATAAAGGAGGCGAATGTACAATTGAATCCAGTATTCAACGAAAACGACTTCAAGACTATGCCAGATTAATCAGTGGCAAAATATTGAAATTCTTTCTGTTATACCAAGTCCTGTAGTGCGATTCTCTAACACATTTTTTGAGTTACTGACAAAAATCGGTAAAATTAAACATAAAAGTTGACAACACTCTTGCTATCGGTAAAACTTTACGACTGCTTTTATTCGTCGCTAACATACCGAAAATCGTCGGTAATTACCGAAATTATAAGTATTTTAATTTTACCGACAATTGTCGGTAACTCTAAAAATGAGTTAGAGAATCGCACTACTGACCGGTTTTACAAAGAAAATTTGATTGTCTCTGTCGTTATTTGAAACCAAAGGTCCCTTAGTTTTTTTATACCAAATGTTGCTTTCTTCTTTCTATTTCCAGTAGCTTCAACTGGAAACCATTTACCATGGCCCAACTTAGACCAGCCGAAAACATTATCTCTTGTAGTCTTCAGGAACCAGTGAAAATATGTGCTTCAGCTGAAAACCTAAATGAATTCAAACCAAAAACTATTCTAGAACTTTTTCGCGAATGTTGTGAAAAATATAGCAAATCCACAGCATTAGCCTACAAAGAAGGGCAACACTCCCCTACCAACAACAACTGGATTAAGGTAAACTATGAAGACTATTACAAACGTGTAGAAAAAGCTGCCTTAGCATTGCTATATCTAGATGTTGAGCCTCGTTCTGCGGTTGCTATTTTGGCGGGAAATTGTCCCGAATGGTTTTGCCTAGAATTGGCAGCGATGCGTATAAACGCCGTCGTTGCTGGTATTTATACAACAAATTCCGCTGAAGCGGTATATCATAATTTAAATATATCCGATGCCACAATTGTGGTGGTCGATGATAGCAAACAAATGGCCAAGATACGGGCAATACGAACACGTTTGCCGAAGTTAAAAGCTGTTATTCAATTGCATGGACCCTATGATTTTGTGGAAGATAAAAATGCAAAAGATGGTTTTTATTCTTGGAAGGATTTAATGGCAATGGAGTTTGATGAAAGTTTACGAATGGAGTTGCGGTGTCGTGAACGTGATGTGGCGCCCAATGTGTGTGCTTTACTTATATTCACTGTAAGTATATCTTTCCAAAGGCCAATATCAATTTTGTTATTAGGGGAATACTCTGTTATTTCTGTTTGTCTCCCTCCTCTAGTCTGGTACTGTGGGCCTACCAAAAGGTGTAATGTTATCACACGATGCCATTTTATATGCAGCACAAGCCTTGAATAAATCTTTGAGCTTTTTAAAACCTGGCCAGGAATCTTGCATAACCTATTTGCCTCTGAGTCACATAGCTGCACAATTCTTTGATATTTTCTTGGGTATGATCAACGGTGCAGCGGTGTATTTTGCCGATCGAAATGCTATGAAGGGTACGTTGGCTGATACACTCATGGAGGTTCAACCTACATGGTTTTTTGGGGTACCACGTATATTTGAAAAGCTTATTGAAAGTCATAGGAAAACCGAAGCTAAGCTATATAACAATGAAACAAAAATATTCTTGGAAAATGCCCGAAAAGTTATGTTGAAATATCACATGGATCAAATGACAGGGTAAGAATTGGGAAAGTAATGTGAAATTAATATAAAATATAATACTTCTAGAAATTCGGAAGCACTTGGGGCTCCATCTTGGGCCTCACAACTCACCAAAGATATTACAAAAAATTTGGGTTTGAGTCGTGTAAAAGTTTGTTTTGCTGGTGGTGCCCCAGTCTCTGAGGAGATAAAACGTTATTTCCTTAGCCTAAATTTACCTTTGGTTGAGGCTTTCGGCATGTCTGAGACCAGTGGTGGTATTAGCTTTGATTTCGAACAACCAAATCTACAAACCTGTGGTAAAGCAATTGCTGGTACTGAATTTCAAATTTACAATCCTGATTTGTTTGGTGAGGGGGAGGTAAGGTATCTGAAAAAAAAATCGTCACCCGAAATGCCCAAAGACGTAACCCTCAAAGAGTTACGTTGAGGGTTACGTCTTTGGGCATTTTAGGTGACAATATATAATGGATTTCTCAAATTTCAACATTTCCTAGATTCTAATACGCAGCCGTGGTAATTTCATGGGTTACCTAAAAGAACCGATTAAAACTTTGGAGGCCTTTACAGAAGACGGCTATGTAAAAAGTGGTGATCGAGGCCATTTAGATGCCAACGGCAATCTTCACATTAACGGCAGGATAAAGGAGTTAATAATTACCTCTGGCGGTGAAAACATATCACCGGTATATATTGAAGATATTATCAAAAAGGAATTGCAGTGCATAAGCAATGCCATGGTTGTGGGTGATAATAGGAAGTATTTAACAGTCCTCTTAACTTTTAAGGTAAGAAAAATAATATTTCCTTTTTTGAGAAATTAAATTAAATACGAAACATTTCTTTTGTAGACCCTTATTGATCCCGACACTGGTTACCCCACAGATATTCTATCATCCGAAACCCTACAATGGTTGGCAACACTAAATATCAACCACTGCACAAAACTTAACGAAATCCTCAATATTCAACTGCCAGAAAGTCTTCACAAATTGGATCGTAATAAAATGGAAATCGTACTAGATCCCAGAGTATTTCAAGGTTTAAATGATGGCATTCAACGTTATAATCAACAAGCCCTTTCAAATGCCCAAAAGTTACAGTATTTTAGTGTGTTGCCACATGATTTCTCTATACCAACTGGAGAGTTAGGTAAGAATGTTAACACCATATTTTTCTATGCCGATTAGAAATAGGAATATTAAATGTTATTTTGTTATGTTTTTCAGGACCCACTTTAAAAAGTCGTCGCAGTTTTATCCACAAAAAATATGCCACCATTATTGACAGAATGTACCAAAATAAATGTTTTTAAGTTTAGTGTTTTAAAATTAATTTTCTTCATTTTATTTATTTACTTTTTTGTACCTTCCATGACAAGTTGGTTCAGAACTCCACTCCTTGGTAGGTTGGTATTGCACATGGACTATACAATTATACCGCCCAATTTTTGCATTTTTATTTATATTTTTATATTTTTAGTGGGGTTTCAGGATTGCAGGATTGACTGTAATAGGTAAATTCTTTGTAAGATCGGCATGTCGACATGAGAGGTTGCTCTGTTAAAATGTCACAGTGCTGTGCTCTTGAACCAAATGCAAATGGAAGTTGCTTACACCTTGTTATTTTTAGGAGAAATGGAAAAATTACATTTTTAACGAAATAATGCGCATTCAAAGTTAAGATAATTCAAATTTCTAATGAAATTATTTAAATCACTAAATGATTATGTCTTATTGCTCAGTAGTGCGATACTCTAACATATTTTTTGAGTTACCGACAAAAATTGCACGATTAGAACGTGAGCATTAGGGTTATGACTTTTTTACAACCTCGTATACCTGTATGATATTTTCATGAGTTTTTACCTAAGATTACATAAAATCTTAATTATAAAGAGAGTCGATAAAAAAGCTTCCGCAAAAGCAAAACGGTTTTAAGGTTTTTATTTTTCAGAACTTTTCACAATTTTTTGAAGCCCCTTAAGAAGTTACTTAACTGATAACAGGGTATAGGGGCACATGGCATAGCCAAAATTACATAACCGATTGTTTCTCACTAATTTTATCATCGTATTATTGAATATCGTCATATCACCAAAAGTCGTTACTAACAAAATAATATTTTTACAGGAGAAGCAAAAACGTTCTAAAATGAAAAACTGTTTTATGGAATATTATTACTCTTATGAAGGCGAGTATATGGGATATTATCAATCGTATACGAATGGAAGTAAGTAATGAACGCAAAACCGCGAAAACGATTGGTTTTGGGATCTGTCAATACAACAAAATCGGCAATGTTATCCCATTTTTCGAAATACCTTTTCTTGAATAGGATCGTTATTTTTTAACGTAGAAGCTTGACATTTCGCAAGAGCATGTATTTTAGTCTTATGTACTACATTCAATCAGAAAACTAAATTTGACTTGTTTGGAAATACGACTTTTTTTATATTACGCTGTGTGTAATTTTTTGAGTAATGTTTTATTAACCATATTCTGACCCCGCAGTTTGATAGAAGACCAAAAAAGAGAAGACACGTCTCTCGCCGTTATACCCTATCTCATCAACTTTCGCGGTTATAGGCTTCCAAAGGATTGAGGCGGACCAGAACCAGAGAAAACAGGTTAAAGATCCTATTTGCTTTGCTATTTTGATTTTTAACAACCGTTTTACAGAGTTCGTATGTTATAAAAATATATTTATTGTTTTGCAGTTGGTTATCTGTAGACCAAAACCCGAGAAAAAATTAAAAAGAAATTACATCTAGACGATTATGACCTAGAAGATAAAGTTTGATGGAGTTTATGTGTTCACAATTGTTGTTCTTTTTGAGATGTGCTACAACTTTGCCTCTAAGGTAAATTCAAATTTACTAACGGTTTGGAAGATATAGTTATGACAATATGACCCCTCTTGACATCAAAGTCTCAAACCGTTGAAGGTCTATAACCGCAAAAGTTGATGAGATAGGGGAAAACGGCGAGACATGTATCTTCTCTTTTTTGGTCTTCTATCACGCTGCGTTGTCAGAATGTGGTTAACAATTTTCATGTTGCATAGTGTTATATATAACTTTATTTCACATATCATAAAAATTAACAAGTAAAAAGTCGTTAAGTTCGGCCGGGCCGAACTTTTTATACCCTCCACCATAAAATAGTCTTAATTAAAATGGAATAATTAGGGTCCTTTCACAATTTTAGGTGGAACAATATTTCGACAATGGATAGACTCCTACTGCCTCCCACTATTGCTTAAATTACACCGTGAACACAAATGTTGGGGCAGAGATAATTCCTTTTGGAGATGAAAGCCCTTGGTGTGTGTATATTAAAAACCCCGAAGGACAGATGCGCCGTGAGTCGAACTTCCGCGTTATGGCGTGATGAAGTTTTTGCAAGAGACCCTGTAAGCCATCATGAATTAGCATTATATCTTTGTTTGTTGTTTTTGTAGAGCACTTAAGCAACAGTGAACAAAGATATAACGCTAATTCCTGATGGCCCACAGGGTCTCTAACAAAAATTTCATCACGCCATAACGCGGAAGTTCGACTCACGGCGGATCTGTCCTTCGGGGTTCATAATATACTCACCAAGGCCGTTCTTCCCCAAGAGGAATTTTCCGTGCCCCAGACTTTCACCTCCATTTTGTTGCACAGTGTTATCTGATCTAATCTAAAAAAATGTGTTCAGCTAGGTGAAATGTACCACCTACGGGGCTATATCGAAGAGTCAACTTATCTTTAAATTTTTTGGCGGAAAAGTTTTATAGCTGCAGGGAACTTCAAGAGTCAAATTGAGGGTAGTTTCATCAAAACAATGTAGACCCTCAAAAATGGACCCATGTTGACGAATTTTAGTGAAGAAATTTCGTGACCACTGAAAATTCCCGAAAATCGGGAGGGTCAGTTATATGGGGGGATATACCAAAACATGGACCTATATTGACGATAATTTTTGAATAGACAAAATTGTAGCTAAAATTCTCAAAATACCGATCATTACCGCTAGTTCGGTTAAAAATTGCAGCTAAAATTCTCAAAATACCGAAAATCGGGAGATACCGTTATATGGGGGCTATACCAAAACATGGACCTATGTTGACGATGTTTCGTTGGAGATGTTTTATGACCACTGAGAACTTCAAATGTCAAATTACAGCTATTTCGGTTAAAAACTGTAGCTAAAATTCTCAAAATACCGAAAATTGGGAGGTACCGTTTTATGGGGGCTATATCAAAACATGGACCTATGTTGACGATGTTTGGTGAAGATGTTTCATGACCATTGAGAACCTCAAATGTCAAATTGCAGATATTTCGGTTACAAATTGTGGCTAAAATTCTCAAAATACCGAAAATCGGGAGGTACCGTTATATGGGGGCTATACCAAAACATGGACCTATGTTGACGATGCTTGGTGGAGCTATTTCATGACCACTGAGAACCTCAAATGGCATATTACAGCTAGTTCGGTTAAAAATTGTAGCTAAAATTCTCAAAATACCGAAAATCGGGAGGTACCGTTATATGGGGGCTATACCAAAACATCGACCTATGTTGACGATGTTTCGTGGAGATGTTTCATGACCACTGAGAACCTCAAATGTCAAATTGCAGATAGTTCGGTTAAAAATTGTGGCTAAAATTCTCAAAATATCGAAAAATCGGAAGGTACCGTTATATGGGGACTATACCAAAACATGGACTTATGCCCATATCCTTTATGATATAAGTTTGTTGATCACTAGGAACCCTAAGTGCCAAATTATAGCTAATTCGATCTGCAAATGTGGCGAAGAACGTCAAAATACCTCAAATCCGGAGGTACCGTTATATGGGGGCTATACCAAAAAGTGGACCGATATAGCCCATCTTCGAACTTGACCTGCCTATGGAAAAAAGACCCTAGGATGCAAAATTTCAGCACTCTATCTCAATTATTGCGGACGCTAGAGTGATTACAACAGACGGACAGACGGACAGACAGACGGACAGACGGACAGACGGACATGGCTAGATCGTCTTAGAATTTTATCCTGATCAAGAATATATATACTTTATAGGGTCGCAAATGATTAGTTCGATGTGTTACAAACAGAATGACAAACTTAATATACCCTCCATACTATGGTGGAGGGTATAAAAATGGTTTGTGCGGGACCTTGTTCAATATTTAGATGGAATAAAAGTTATTTCAATCATAAATAGGCAAAAGTCATTCATTCGTACGACAGGAAATAATTTTTTGAGAAAAAGTGTTTTTCACTTCATCGTTAAAAAAAGTCAAAGAGTTTTGAGTGGAAACTTTTTTGATAATAAAATGGAATAAATGTTATTTTAGGCACTAATAGGCAAAAGTTCATTCATTCTCATTCTCTGAGAAAAAATTTCAAAAAGTCATAACTCTAGTGAGCTTCCTATGTCCAGTCCACCAAAAAGGGAGGTAAGACTGTGTGCTCTTATTAAGGGGCATTAGTCTCTTTCTTATTGCATATAATATAGTATCTGGCATATTGTGTGAGTGACTAAAGCCTATAGTGCCTTTAGAGCGGATATTTACCTTGAGACAAATCCAGGAAAAGACTCAATAAAGCAGCCTTCGATGGCCCTATACATTCAAAGGTATTCCAAATCATGTCTGATTTTGGTATCCCCGCAAAGTTCATTCGGCTTTGTATGATGACATTAACTCCGAAGAGTTTATTACCAAAATAGGTTTCAGACAAGGAGACGACTTATCGTGTGATCTCTTCAACATCCTGTTGGAAAAGTTTATACGAGATGCGAGGGTCAAAAGAAGTGTAACAATACAAACATATGGCGAAAACCAAAAATGTTTTACAATCGATGAATCCGAGTTTCACCCATTCAGAATTCGCGAACTGTTAACATATTCTGTATAGTATGATATACATTCTTTAATATGAAGTGTTTTAGGAGGGATCCCATAATATCGACCATTAAAATTAATTTACGTGGAAGCTGTGTTGGCATCAATAGGTAAATGGTAAAAATGGGTTGAAGCCAACAAGTTTTTTTGTGCTCCCTTCCGATTTCTGGCTTAACCTTACATTTTATAGACATATGTCAAAAGAAAGACTCAAAGAATACTTCATGCGCAATATGATACTAGTGTATCATTTTCGATATATCGACTGCATCTACCTAAAATTGATGCTGACATTTTGAAGCCGGAATTTCGGGGTTTTTTGATATTTTTTAATAATTCGGACGCGCAACAAGATAATATTCAAAACTAATAATAGGATTATAAAACTCGTGATTCTACGTCGTTTAATGCATATCTCATGAGTGTGCTCCTTACAGCATCATAGTAATTGGAGTCTAAAGGCCAATATTTGATGCGTGAATTTTTTTAAAAAAAAAAAACCTATTTTTTGTGTTTAAAATTTACAAGTGCCATTCAATTTCCTTTGTACCCCGCGTGAATTTAGTTTTTTTTACGCGACGGATCTAATGAGCCCATCCGTGATCGAATCCATCCACTAAAACCGCGGATACAGATACCCTGAAAATAGGAAAATCATCAAAAATTTATTTTGACAAATCCGAGTACTATGTCGCAATTTTCTTTAAAATTTTTTACGTAAATGAAATCCTTTATAATCCTTTATACGCGATTATGATATTGGCGAAAACGCGAGTCATAAATTACAGAGATTCGCGAGTAATATGGGTTTTTTTACCAATAATAGAATGTGGAGGCACATCCGCGGTTCTTGAAGAATCTGTTTGAAATATGTGTATATATATAGACGTATTTTTGATGGGTGCTACTAAAAACGGATGCGCATCAAAATCGTATGCAAATTGCGCGATTTTTAGCCACTTTAAGGTTTTTTGCATTGTGCGATGCAACTGGCGGCACACTTTGACCGCTGAGTGAAACATCAAAATATGCACAGATATTGAAAGAGATTGATTCGCTGTATCCAAAAACGGATGCGCATCAACTGATTTGAACTAATTTGCGAATAATAGGCTTTTTAATTTTTTCACATTTTTTGAATGATTGTAATTTCAATATTACTCTTAATTTCCTATCCTTATAAGTTATCAAAGTAAGCGAATAAGCTTTCACGATGGTAAACTATATTTCTTGATGAAGTTTTAGCAGTACCACATTAATTATTGTATGGGATTTTAGCGAAATAGTTGCAGAACTCCCAAATATTTTTTTATAATTTTTCGAATCAAACCAAAAATATATATTTGCAACAATATTTTTCAACAATTAGTTTTTCTCCTTTGTTGTTGCTATAATATGCAATTTATGTACCCAATCTCGGCTCTGCGAACAGTGGCCCCAAAACAAAATCACCCCAAACTTAAAATGCAAAATGGCCCCAAATTTGGGGTCTGAGTGCATTGCGAAGTTTGGCCCCATTATGTGTCCAGCATTTTGGCCCCAAAAAAAGACAAAATTACCCCAAAACCAAAATGGCCCCCCAAATTTGGGGCCATATTTCATTACATTTTTCACCCCAAAATAAAAAATACAAATTTACCCCAAAAAAAAAATCACTTTTTTTATTAAAAAAAAAACTACAATACTGTCTTTAACTGACTCCCTGCAGTATGGACAAAGGAAGTGTGCTGAATTTGATAATGTTGTAGTGCATGAGGAACAGCACTTCAAATGTCTACAAGGGAGAAGTACTACATTTGCTAAATTATCCTTGCAAACAACACATTCTCTTTCGTTGTTTTCATCCTCAGTATTCGCCGTTGTTATTTCTTCTTCACCGGATAGACATTCCTCATCTGGATCTTCTTCAAATATATTTTCAGGTGGAATAAGTTGATTCATATTATTGTTGTAAATTACTCTTGTTAAAAATGTTGCAACAGTAATTTTTCCACCGTTTAATAAATTGGTTGCTTCCTCAATTATGGCATCCCTAGCTACATAATTTTTTTGCGGTATTTTTTGAGTGTACCGCCACTTTCGGCAAGCATTTCAAACTCACGGCTTTTAAAAAATTCTTCTCGGCGTAAATATTTTACAAATTTGAAAAAGTTGCCATTGGCAGCAATGCATTTTTTCAAAATACCGTTATAGGCTTCAACAGCGGAAGTTGTGCGGGTATTTTGGCTGGAAACGCTCAAATTTTCGCATCCGTTCTGAAGAAAATTATGAATTAGAAAAAATGTATTATAAAGAGATTTTACTTACTTTCTTTATCCATTGATTTTCAAAATATTTGAGGAACTTTGAGAATTTCCTTTCACTGTCCATTAAATTAATTTCCGTCCGAACTTGACGAAATCCATCTTTTATTAACGCTGAAGGAAGCAGGGGGAGTGCCAAAAGTTTATAGTAAGCTTTTGAAGCTGGCTTTGATTGTCTCAGATAGTTAATGAAGTCTTTACATTTGATCGAATTTCTTCTGACAGCTTGACAAAAGTGAAACCTAAAGTTTAATGTATATTTATATAAGAAGGAAAATCGTAAAATTTGCACGAACTATTTGAAACTGCTCTTATAAGTATCCAATTGAAAAATATTGATTGATATTGATTTTTGCGTCCGGAGGGCGAAGGATGTCGGAAGGGGAAATAAAAAAATCGCGCGCGATTTTTTCCCTTACGGCAGCCTTTACCATTCTGACACAACACATCCTTATCAATATCTTTTTACAAATGTATACATGATATATTTTGTCACATTTGAATTTTTTGGAAAATGATTGTATAAAATCTTACCAACATCAAATACACTTTACATTTGGGAACACAGTCTTCAAAGCCTTCCTCAATCCTTGTTCATAATCTGTTATTACCACAGCCGGATTTATGTCGAAAACATTTTCCTTTATATATTTGAAAAGGTTCTCATACATCTGAGAAGACTTTTTGTCAGTTAGCACAAAAAATATTGGAAATATCTGAAAAAAAAAAACATATATTAAAAACATATTTAACAAAATAGAACGAATGATGTTTTACTTACGTGGTCACAGTACTCGATGTATATTACCAACAGCTGGGTAAAACATCCACTAGGAACAATACTAAATGTTCCATCGATAAGCCATTTTCGTTGATTATCAGTGACATTATCAACAATTAAATTGAGAGATTTTTGAGATGTAAAAATACAATATGTAAACTCGTCCTCGACAATGCAGGCGGTATAAAAAGGTCTAGGATTTTCCATATCTTGGGATTTTCCATAAGCCTCCCACACTGCCTCCATTGTAAATGCGTCAATGATCTCCTTTCCATTTTTTGGAGATGTAATGAAATTCTTGGACGCAATGAACTGTAGCCCCCGCCTTAATTTCTGGAATTCCAAGTCCTTTGTTTCATTTTGTAACCTCGAATGTAAACTGAATTACAAATTTTAACAAAGTGCAAAATGACCCCAAAAATTACAAGGCATTTTTTGGGGCATTTTTGCATTTTCCGAAACATTTACATTTACAAAATAACTATGAAACGCAAATGGCCCAAACAATAAACAACGTAGAATTTTGGGGTTTTCTTGCATTTTAATAATTTGGGGCAATTTTTCATTTTCATTTAAATGCAATTTTTCCCCAAAAAATATATGCAAAAATACCCCAAAAAAGGTGAAAAATAGCCCCAAATTTCGTGTTGTTGTAGCCCATATATTTTTTTGGGGTCATTTTGCACTTTGAATTTGGGGTGATTTTGTTTTGGGGCCACTGTTCGCACTGTTCGCAGAGCCCCCAATCTCTATATATTTGGTATCATATTTTTCTACGCATTGTCTAGATTCCGCATATATTTTTTAATTTATTTTTTGAGGGTTTGTACGGACTCTAGGACAGGATAATTTGGATTTACTTCAACATTTTTTTATTATTTGTTGATTTTCCGCGAAAATAATAATAAATTTAATAGCTATTTAAACATCTACGAATAGATATGGAATGCTGTTAACGATTTATGCATACATTTTCTCATAACAATAAATAAGATATTTTTAAATATTTTTTCTTTATATGAGAATAAAAACCGCTATAACTTTTGCGCGCACCTTCCAATGCACGATGGGGCCAATAGCAGGTTTTCGAGGCAAAAAGTCAATTATTGAAGTGAACAATTTGAAAAAAATAATAATTTCAAATTTCATATAATTTCAAATTTCATCAAGATTGGACATACATAGCGTGATTGGTGCACCAAATACCTAAAATCGGGCGAAAATATATATGGGAGCCATATCAAAATCTGAACCGATTTCAATATAACTTGGCAAACTTATTTGTAGTCCTAATTCCGTGATATTTTCCAAATCGCATAAAAATTGGGCAGAACTTGCGTGTTTGGTCCATCAACTGCTTAAAATCGAGCGAGCTATATGTATATATGAACCGATATGAACCAAATTTGGCATATTAGTTTCTAAGCCCATTATAAACATCTGTACAAAATTTGGAAGGTCTAGCTTGCCCCAGTGATTTGTTGCCTCGAAAACCTGTCATTGGCCCCTTCGTGCAATGTTGTGAACGCGAACAGATTTAAAACCAGAATTTTTTTCTTAACCTCTATGCCAAAAATTGTAGATGTGCTCGCAAAAAAATTTTTTAATTTTTTTCAAATGGAATTGCAAAGGATTTTTGATTTTCGCCATATATATTCTTGATCAGGGTAAAATTCTATGTCAATATAACCATGTCCGTCCGTCCGTCTATCCGTCCGTCCGTCTGTTGAAATCAAGATACAGTTCACAATTTTTAAGATAGAGCTTTGTAATTTGGTATAGACGTTTCTATAACTCCTAGGATGTTTGTTATTGCAAATGGGCTATATCGGTCCATGTTTTGATATAGCCACCATATAATGGTACCACCCGTTTTTCGGTATTTGTAAGGGTTTAGCTTCATTATCACACCGAAATGACTGAAATGTGGTACTTAGTCTTCGCTGGGGTATACAAAAATTTTGTCGATATAGGTCCACGCCTTCATATAGCCTCCATAGAACGGTACCTCCCGATTTTTGGTATTTTGAAGGTTGTGGCCTCAATATTCCTCCGAAATGGCTAAAATTTGGTACTTAGTCTTCGCTGGGGGTATGAAACTTTCCCCCAGAATTTTATCGGTATAGGTCCACGCCTTCATATAGCCCCCATAGAACGGTACCTCCTGATTTTCGGTATTTTGAAGGTTGTGGCCTCAATATTCCTCCGAAATGGCTAAAGTTTGGTATTTATTCTTAGCTGGAGGTATAACTCATTCCCCCAGAATTTTGTTGGTATAGGTCTACGCCTTCATATAGCCTCCATAGAACGGTACCTCCCGATTTTTGGTATTTTGAAGGTTGTGGCCTCAATATTCCACCGAAAAGGCTGATATTTGGTATTTAGTCTTCATTTGAGATATAAAACTTTCCCCCAAAATTTTGTTGGTACAGGTCCACGCCTTCATATGGTCCCCATAGAAGGGTACCTCCCTACTTTAGGTATTTTGAAGGTTGTGGCCTCAATATTCTACAGAAATGTCGGAAATTATTATAAGATATTTAGTCTTCATTTGGGGTAAAAAACTTTCCATATGAGAATTGTCAGTACAGGTCCACGCCTTAATATAGCCCCCATTGAACGGTACGGTAAGAAAATTAAGTACAAAATAAGTAGTAGCCAATACAAATCAAACTGTATTCAAAATTTGCCATCAAACGTATTTTAATTGCAAAATTCTACCTGCAGGAAAATAAAAAGTAAGAAAATAACAAGTTTTTGTTAAAATTTGAAAACACTTTCTGAAAAACGAAAAGCGCCGTAGGCGAAAATATTTAAAAAAATCACAAGATTTTTTACCATATTTTTTCACTATTTAAGGAATTAAAAAATTTGGTTAAAATGTCCAAACACTTTCTGAAATATTTTTGAAAAATCGATCGAGATTGTATACAAAAATATTTTCACAATTTAACAAGATAAAAAGTTTTTGTAAAAATATTTAAATATTTTCTGAAACCCGAAAAGCGCCACAGGTGCAAAAAGATAAAAAGTTTTTGTAAAAATATTCAAATTCTTTCTGAAAAGCGAAAAGCACAGGCTTAAGTATTTTTGAAATAAATTCTACCGATTTTATTAATAAATATTTTCACAGTTTAACAAATACCGTAGTATTGTAAAACTTTTCCGAACAGCTACTTAGGTAATTTCGGGCATAGTTTCGTTTTTAACCATTTTATGAAATCAGGAGGATTTTGTGGATACTTTGGCATTAGTTGGCACTTGGGCCTTCTCAAATGTATAACTTCGCTTACATTCTAACTTCTAGCCTAAAATTTTAACTATAAATTTCAAAATTAGGCAAAGAAATAATTTTGAATTGAAGAAAACAAGGTGGGAGTTATGTCCGCGATTTTTTTGGGTGTTATGTCCGTGAAGCAAAGCGGACATAACACCCAAACTCAATTTGGGAATTATGTCCGTGGGAGTTATGTCCGGGCACCGTAACTTACTATATCTGCTGAAGAATGAATTTAATGTCCTTATTTTTTATTATTTTGTTTTTAAGTCTTTAATAAAACAGCGTATTTATACCCAAAAGTCACTATACATAATATAATTTGACCTATTTTATTAATATCGTTTATAACGTCGATCACTTATGGCGACCGAATTTGGTCGCTCCCTTGACCGACGTTATAAGCGATTTCGACTGTATTACTTGAAAAATATAATTTTTGCCTCAAAAACTGACATCGATCCGATAGTGGATTGTTAAGGTTTTGCCCACATTTGCTTCTTAGTATTTTAGATTTCCTGGGGGAAAACTCTCGCATCATCTCCGGATCTGAACCGATTTTTTCTAATTTCAGTAAAATCGAAGAGTTCAAACATTGGTAAAAATGTATTTTAAATTCAAATCCCGAAAACCCACTGTGCATTTTTTTCTATTTTTATTAGATTGTTGATTGTTGTTCGTTTAGGTAAAAAGAAGGAGAATTAACACAGTAAAAAAACTGATTAGATTCAGTGACGAGAATCGACACTATAGTCTTCCCTATCTTACCTCTTGGCGAACAGTGCCAAATTTTCTCCACTAATAAATTCATTGTTTTAAAGTAATAAAGCAACAATAGGATTAAAGCATTAAAAATCTGGCTTGAAAATGTCTGCATCATTTTAAGGTAGATACAGAAACTTTTTTTAAAAGTATCATGACGCTTATTTAGTATGGTTCTACTTTTACTTTGACAGGAAGATCGTCGAATATGAGATTTTGTCACAAATCATGAAAAAGCATTAAAAACACGTTTACTTCCACCAATTCCAAGCTAATTTTCTTTGCTGGGAAAGATAATTCCAAGTATATGGATAAGCACGAAGTGAACGATTTGACTTTGTTTTAAACATTTTGAAAAAAATCCAAATCAAATATTTTCTCCAAATCAAACATTTCATCAATGACTAAGCAACTTTCAAGCCCTATCACAAAAATTTGCAAACAAAATTAGGTCATGTCACTCTATTTATGTTCACCAGAACTTCTTATTTTCATTCAGAGATAAGGACAAAAAACTCTATGCCGGCCATCTACTTTGTTGAAGTTGAGCTTGTTTACCTGAATTCATATTCTACATTGTTTGACCCTGTATCTTCAGACGGAGGACGGTGTACTAAATCTGTCATGTCTTTTCAACAAATAAATAGCATATTTTACACGCCTTGCCTTGATAAGAAGAATATCAAAGATCAATGTATGTTCTTCCCGCATCAGCTATGCGATTAAATGTTTTTGTTTCTGTAACCATTTCAAGGTTCTTTGTTCTTCATATCACTGAAAAATGCACAGCAATGACTTCTTGTCAAAGATCTGTCAAAGAAATTCAGTTACAAATTGTACGGCCTTACGATGACAACGCTTAAAACGGCAAGCAGTTACACCTCTTGCTCTCTCCACGAGCCTGTAAAAATATTAGCCACTGATGAGAACCTCTTGGATATAAAACCACAAACTATACCCGAATTTTTCCATCAATGTTGTGAAAAATTTAAAGACTATCCCGCATTGGCATATAAAAATAAATTGGATGCATGGACCACGGTCTCCTATGGAGAGTATGAAAGGAATGTGGAACAGGCAGCTTTGGCATTACTCTACTTGGGAGTGCAGCCTCGAAGTTCGGTTGGAATTTTGTCGCATAATTGTCCTGAATGGTTTTACATTAATTTGGCTGCAATTCGTATAAATGCGGTATCCGCTGGGATATACACCACTAATTCAGCTGAGGCTGTATTTCATGTCCTCGAAACATCTGATGCCAATGTTGTAGTGGTCGATGATAGTAAACAGTTGGAGAAAATTCGCTCAATACGTTCCAGTTTACCTCACCTGAAGGCTGTGGTACAACTGCATGGACCCTATGACTTTGACCAGGAACATCAAAAAGATGGCTACTATCGTTGGTCGGATTTATACGAAATGCAATTTAGTTCGTCCTTGAAGGAAGATTTGGTTTTGCGGGAACGCGAGGTGGCAGCAAATGATTGTGCCTTACTCATCTTTACGGTAGTTGTCCAAGGAGATCTCAGTTTTAAAATTATTAATTACAATTTATTTTCTTTCAGTCCGGTACCGTTGGCATGCCCAAGGGTTGTATGATATCTCACGATGGCATTCTGTTCAGTGCTAAATCCATTAATCGCAACTTGAATTATCTCAGTCCTGGACATGAAAAACTCATTTCTTACTTGCCGCTTAATCACATGGCAGCCCAACTCTTTGATATCTTTATGGGCATGGAATATGGTGTTGTCACATATTTTACCGATCGTAACGCTCTAAAGGGTACACTCGTTCAAACATTTGTAGAAGTTCAACCCACAGTGTTTTTTGGTGTTCCAAGAATTTTTGAAAAAATTCAGGAACAAATAGTTTTATTGGAAGCCAATTCCGGTTGTCTGAAGAAATGTTTACTGCAGAAAGCCAGGACCATCATGCAGCAATATCACTTGAATCGGATTGAAGGGTAAGCATTGCACGATTAAAAACAATAATTTGAAAAAAAAACTCGGTTGAAAATTCAAAAAATTTTCAAATGCACACGCTAAAAAATAATTTTTCAAACTCCCGCTGAAAACTAATTAAAAAACAATTTTTCAAATTCACGCTTGAAAAATAATTTCAAAAAATTTTTAAACTCACGCTATGAAATGATTTCAAAACAAAACGCAGAAAAAACAAAGTTTTTTAAAAAAATCCACGTTTGAAAAAATTTGTCAAAAAATTCAAGCTTGAGAAAAATTGTCAAAAAACCCCAGGTTAAAAAACACTTGAAAAAAATTCAAAAAATCGACGCTTAAAAAAATATTAAAAAACACGCTTGAAAAAATATTTTTTTTAAAAAAAGTCCACTATTAAAAAATGTCTTTTTAACAAAATCCACGCTTGAAAAAATATTTTTTTAAAAAATCATTTTTAACCTCACTTGGAGAAATATTTAAAAAAACCCTCCTTAAAAAATATTTTTTTTACAAAAAAATCCATGCTGGAAAAAAATATTGTTTAAAAAAATATTGTTGCAATTTTTTTTAAAAAAGTCCAGGCCTGAAATGATATTTTTTTAAAACAATCCCTGCATAAAAAATATTTTTTTAGAAAATCCACGCTTAAAAACTATTTTTTCAAAAATACATGCTTGAAAAAATTTTTAAAAAAAAATTGCGTTGGCACAAAATTTTTTTAAAAATATCCAAGCTTGAAAAAATATTTGTTTTAAAAAATCCACGCTTGAAAATATTTTTTTTTAATATTTCTTTTTAAATCCAAGGCAGAAAAGTTTTTTTTGATAAAAATCCACGTTTTAAAAAATATATTTTTTAAAAAATATCCACGCTTAAAAAAATGTTTTTTTTTTAAATCCATGCTTAAAAAATATTTTTCAAAAATCAATGCTTGAAAAAATATTGCATTAAAAAATCGCGCTTAAACTATCTTTTTTAAACATCAATGCTTAAAAAAATATTTTATTTAAAAAAATCGCGCCTAAATATTTTTTAAAAAAAAATCCACGCTTAAAATATATTTAAAAAAATCCATGCTTGAAAATTTACGCTTGAAAAATAATTTCAAAACATTGTCAAACTCACGCTAAAAAATGAATTAAAAAAAATGTCAAAAAATTCAAACTTAAAAAAAATATTTAAAAAAAAAAAACCTGGAAAAAAATAAAAAGTATCTTAAAAAATCCACGCTTGAAAAAATATTTAAAAAAATTCCAAGCTTAAAAAAATATTTTCTTAAGAAATCCAAGCTTAAAAAAAATATTTTCTTAAGAAATCCAAGCTTAAAAACATATTTTCTTAAGAAATCCAAGCTTAAAAAAATATTTTCTTAAGAAATCCATGCTTAAAAGTATTTTAAAAAATCCACGCTTGAAAAAATATTTAAAAAAATTCCAAGCTTGAAAAAGTATTTTAAAAAATCCACGCTTGAAAAAATATTTTAAAAAATCCAAAATATATAAAAAAAATTCCAAGCTTAAAAAAATATTTTCTTAAAAAATCCACGCATAAAAAGTATTTTAAAAAATCCACGCATAAAAAGTATTTTGAAAATCCACGCTTGAAAAAAATAAAAAAAATTCAAAGCCTAAAAAATTCCAAGCTTAAAAAAATATGTTTTTAAAAAATCCACGCTTAAAAAGTATTGTAAAAAATCCACGCATAAAAAGTATTTTGAAAATCCACGCTTGAAAAAATATTTAAAAGATTCAAAGCTTAAAAAAGTATTTTTTAAAAAAATCCACGCATGAAAAAGTATTTTTTAAAAAAATCCACGCTTGAAAAAATATTTTAAAAAATCAACGCTTAAAAAGTATGTTAAAAAATCCACGCTTAAAAAGTATTTTAAAAAATCCACGCTTAAAAAGTATTTTAAAAAATCCACGCCTTAAAAGTATTTTCTAAAAAAATCCACGCTTAAAAAATATTTTTTAAAAATCCACGCTTAAAAAAATATGTTTTAAAAAAATCCACGCTTAAAAAAATATGTTTTAAAAAAATCTACGCTTAAAAAATATTTTTTAAAAAAAAAATCCACGAATAAAAAATATTTTTTCTAAAATACATGCTGGAAAAATATTTTTTTAAAAAAATTCGCGCTTGAACAATTTTTTTTTTTAAATCCAAGCTTAAAAAATATTTTTTTTTAATCCACGCTTGAAAAAATATTTTTTAAAAACAAAATCCGCGCTGGGAAAAATATTTTTTTAAATTCAAGGCAGAAAATTTTTCTTCACGTTTAATAAAATATTTTTAAAAAAATCCTCGCTTAAAAAAATGCTATTTAAAAAAAATCCACGCTTTAGGAAATGTTTTTTTTTTAAATCCATACTTGAAAAAATATTTTTTTAAAAAAATCCACGATTTAAAATATTTTTAAAAAAAAAAATCCACTCTTAAAAAATGTTATTTTAAAAAGATCCACGCTTAAAAATATTTAAAAAAATCCATGCTTAAAAATTCACGCTTGAAAATAATTTCAAAACATTGTCAAACTCACAGCTAAAAAATTAATTAAAAAGTTTTTCAAAAAATTCAAACTTTAAAAAAATACTTAAAAAAAACAACACTTGAAAAAAAATACAATACAATACAAAAATTCACGCTTGAAAAAAAAGCGAAGCTTAAAAAATATTTTCTTGAAAATCTACGCTTGAAAATATATATATATATATTTTTTTTAAATCCACGCCAGAAAAAAATATTTTTTTTAAAAAATTCCACTCTTGAAAACAAAAATTTTTTAAATCCACGCTTGAAAAAGTATTTTTTTTTTAAATCCACGCCAAAAAAATATTTTTTTTTAAAAAATTCTTTTTAAAAAATTCCACGATTGAAAACAAACATTTTTTAAATCCACGCTTCAAAAAATATTTATTTAAAAAAATCCAATCTTAAAAAAACAATTTTAAATCCACGCTTGAAAAAATATTTTTTTTAAAAAATCCACTCTTAAAAAAATTTTTAAATCCACTCTTGAAAAAATATTTTTTTTTTAAAAAAATCCAATCTTAAAAATTTTTTTTTTAAATCCACGCTTGAAAAATACTCTTTAAACATCCACGATTAAAAAATATTAAAAATAAATCCTCGCTTAAAAAATATTAAAAATAAATCCTCGCTTAAAAAATATTAAAAATAATTCCACGCTTAAAAATATTAAAAATAAATCCACGCTTAAAAAAATATTAAAAATAAATCCACGCTTAAAAAATATTAAAAATAAATCCACGCTTAAAAAATATTAAAAATAAATCCACACTTAAAAAATTTTAAAAATAAATCCACGCTTAAAAATTTTAAAAATTAATTTACGCTTAAAAAATTTTAAAAATAAATCCACGCTTAAACAATTTTAAAAATAAATCCACGCTTATAAAATACTTAAAAAAAATGCACGTTTGAAAAATATTCGTAAAAAAATCACGATTAATTTTTTTTAAAGATCCACGCTTAAAAAATTATTTTTTTAAAAAGATCCACACTTTAAAAATTATTTTTTTATAAGAATCCAAGTTTGAAAAAATGTTTTTTTAAAAAGATCCACGCTTCAAAAATATTTTTTTTTAAAAGATCCACGCTTCGAAAATATTTTTTAAAAAAATCAATGCTTGAAAAAAATATTTAAAAAAAATCCACTCTTAAAATAATATTTTTTTAATCCACGTTTGAAAAATGCTACTAAAACATCCACGATTAAAAAATATTAAAAAAAATTCACTCTTAAGATAATATTTTTTTAATCCACGCTTGAAAAATACTACTAAAAATCCATGCTAAGAATATTTTCTTCAAAAATCCAGGCTTATGAAAAAATATTCCTAAAAAATCCTGGGTTATTAAAAAATCCAGGCTTATGAAAATATATTCCTAAAAAATCCTGGGTTATTAAAAAATCCAGGCTTATGAAAAAATATTCCTAAAAAATCCTGGGTTATTAAAAAATCCACGCTTATGAAAAAACATTTTTAAAAATCCACGCTTATTAAAAAATATTATTACAAAATCCACGCTTATGAAAAAAAATTAAAACATATTTTTAAAAAATCCAGGCTTATGGAAAAATATCCTTACAAAATCATATAATTGTTCCACAAACATCCCAGATGGGACAAGGGAGACTTCTTTCCTATCAATGAGTGCACCCCGATTCATATTAGCTCAATGATATGGGACCTACTGTTTATCGCCGAGTCCGAACGGCGTGTCTTAAGACACCACTTGTAGAGAAGTTTTACATGGCTGAAATACTCAGGAAATGTCGTCAACATTACATTGCACCGCGGTGGCACCCTTACAAAATCCACACTTGAAAAATTATTCTTAGTAAATCGACGCTTGAAAAAAATATTCTTAAAAAATATTACAAAAATACATTTTTAAAAAAATCCGTAAAGTAATTTCATTTAAAAAAAATCACGCTGGAAAAAATATTTTTATTTTTTTAATCCAAGCTGAAATTTGAAAAAAAAAATATTAAAAAATTCGCACTTGAAAACATATTCTTAAGAAATCTACAGTTGAAAAAATATTCGTATAAAAACAAAACTTAAAAAAATCACTATTGAAAAAATATTAAAAATTCACGCCTAAAAAAATATTATTAAAAATTAGAAGGGTTGGCGTTTTTTAATTTGGGATGACGACTTCTATTTTGTTTTTCAAAATAGTCAGGCATAATCCCATAGTCGTTGTTTCAATAAAATATTAAAACAGCGACTATGGGATAAGCCTGACTATTTTGAAAAACAAAATATTCTCAAAATTTTAAATCCACACTTTAAAAAACTCGCTCTTCTCTTTTTCTCCAGAAAACCCAATTCCTTCCTGAAATATTGGCTAGCATCAAAAATAACCAATCGCATTAAGGAAGCCTTAGGTTTCTCTGCCATGAAAGACTGTTTTATTGGTGGTGCACCAGTAGCTGAAGAACTGAAGCTTTTCTTTTTGAGTTTGGACATACCATTGACTGATGTGTTTGGCATGTCCGAGACGAGTGGAGGTGTTATCTTTAATTTTGAGAAAACCAATCTGGCAGCTACCGGAAAGCCCATTGAAGGAGTGGAAGTTAAGATAAAAGATCCCAGTGGTGAAAAAGGTGAAGGAGAGGTGGGTAGACAAATTTCTATTTAAAGAAAAAAACAATTTATTGATAAAATTTAATTTCACAGCTTCTGATACGTGGTCGAACAAATTTTATGGGCTATCTAAAGGAACCGGAGAAAACCAAAGGCACATTTACCGAAGATGGTTGGCTTTTGACCGGCGATGTGGCCTATTTGGATAACCAGGGAAATGTGTTCGTTAGTGGTCGCATAAAGGAACTTATTATTACGGCAGGTGGTGAAAACATATCGCCATTGTATATTGAAAATATTATCAAAAAAGAACTGCCATGCCTTAGTAATGTCGTGGTCATTGGAGATCATCGTAAATATTTGACAGCTCTGTTGACATTCAAGGTAAAATTATTTTGAAACAAAATTGTTAAATTATAAAATGAAATGAAATTCTTCTATTTTCAGACCGACATAGATCCCCATACCGGTTTTCCCATGGACACCCTATTGCCTGAAACTAAAGAATGGTTAGCCTCTTTGGATTTACATTACACCCATCTGTGGGAAATGTTACACATTGAGATGCCGGAAAATATACAAGATTTTGATCCAAACACTGTTGATGTCCAGCTTGATAACAAGGTTCAAATTGCATTGGAAGATGGCATAAAGCGTTACAATCAGCAGGCCATATCGAATGCCCAAAAAATCCAATATTTTAGCGTTTTGCCACATGATTTTTCAATACCTACAGGGGAAATAGGTAAGAGAGGGCCAGTAATTTTTATATTTTGTATATTAATTAAATAAATTATTATAATTATTTAATTGTTTCTTAGGTCCAACTTTGAAAGTACGCCGCAACATAGTTCAATCCAAATACGCCAAGGTCATTGACAAAATGTATAACAAGTGATAAGAATGATGGGAGAGCCATAACAAATTCAGACCTGCTTGTGTCTGTCAGTTGCCAAAAGCAAAGAAGAAAATTATTGTTTCAATGACCGAATAATGGATGTGTCGCTTATCAATAAAATGTCGTCTACACAAACAAAAAATATAAAGTTAAGAAAAAAATTAAAAATATTTTTAAATTGATTTAAAATATTTATTTATAATTTAAATAAAATACTTTCACTGACCGAATAATGCATGTTTGAGTTATCAATAAAATGTCGCCTACACAAAACAAATATATTGTTGTTGTAAAAAATAAATACAAATTATTTTAAATTGATTTAAAACATTTATTTATAATTTAGATAAAAAACTTGAAAATGAACTGGGTTAATTTAAATCATTATCAAGTTACTATGAATCACTTTATTTATATTCTTTATTGAGAACAGGTTTCACGAAAAATTATGGAGTAACAGATTTTACTCCCCTTATCTTACCTGTCAAAATTTTTGTTTATTTGGTCGAAAAATCAGGTTTGAAAAAAAACTCAAGGCAAAAAAATTGTCAGCAATGTAGGCATGAAAAAACTCTTTAACAAATCCACGCTCAAAGAAAAGTTTCTAAAAAACCATGACAAATATTCAAAAATCCACGATTGAAAAAATCGTAAAAAAATCCACTCATAAAATAGTTTAAAATAAAAAAATTAAAAGATTAAAAGCTTTGAGAAAAAATCTTTAAAAACTACTCTTAGAAAATGTTTAAAAAATCTATTAAAAATCCAGGCTTTCAAAAAATCACGATTGAAAAAATCTTTAAAAAATCCACGCATAAGAAATGGTTTAAAATAAAAAAAAAAATATTTAAAAAAAATTAAGATCTTTAAAAGCTTCTCTAAGAAAAAGTTTAAAAATCCTCACCGAAAAAAACAATTAAAATCTATCCTTGAATTTTTTTCCAAAATAACCACCATAAATATTAAAACAACAACAATGGGATTAAGCCAGACTATTTTGAGAAAACAAAATTGCAAACGCTATCCCAATAAAAAAACGCCACAATGCTTCAATAACCACCCTTGAAAAAATGTTTCAAAATATAGTTCAAATAACCAAACTTGAACAAATTTTGTAAATTTTTTTAAACATAAATGCTAGATTTTTACAGTATTTTATTTAACTTGCTTTGGTGTCCGTTTAGTTCAAATCTGGTAACTCATTTTTAACACAGTTGCAGTTGAACAATCGGAATAAAAGTTTGCACACTTTTCAGATTTGGATGACAACACACGAATATGAAATCAAAACCAATATTGGTCCATTTTTCTAGTATTTTAACGGTGTTTTATTTAAATTACATTTTAAATCTGGTAACTCAATTTTGACACAGTTGCAGTTGACCAATCGGACTAAAACTTTGCACACTTTTCAGATTTGGGTGACAATACATGAATATCCAATATAGGTCCATTTGTTCCTATAGCTCCCATATAGCGGTACCACCCGATTTAGTTCAAATCTAGTAAGTCATTTTTAACGCAGTTGCAGTTAACCAATCGAACTGAGACTTTGCACACTTTTCAGATTTGGATGACAATACATGTATATGGGTCCATTTTTTCTTACAGTCCCCATATAGCATATCGGGTGGTACCGATTTCAGCTATTTTGAGAATTTTATCTTAATTTTTGCCCGAATTAGCTGTCATTTGGCATTTGAGATGTCCAATGATACAGACATTTACCCACCAAAAATTGTGAACATAGGTCCATGTTTTGGTATAGCCCCCCGTATAGCGGTACCACCCGATTTCAAGTATTATGAGGATTTTATCTTCATTTTGGCTGTAACTTGGCAATGGGACCCACCATTGGTACAGAAACTTCCTCACTAAAAATTATGGACATAGGTACAGGTTTTGGTATAGCCCCCATATATCGGTACCACCTGATTTCAAGTGTTTTAATGATTTTATCTTCATTTTTAACCCGAATAGGCTGTAATTTGGCATTTGGGGTTCCCAATAGTACTGAAACCTCCCCACCAAAAATTGTGAACATAAGTCCAGGTTTTGGCCCCCATATAGCGGTACCACTCTATTTCAGGTATTTTGAGGATTTTATCTTCATTTTTGCCCGAATTAGCTGTTATTTGGCATTTGCGATTTCCAATGATACAGACATTTACCCACCAAAAATTGTGAACATAGGTCCATGTTTTGGTATATCCCCCTTATAGCGGTACAACCCGATTTCAAGCATTATAAGGATTTTATCTTCATTTTTAGGCCGAATTGGCTGTAACTTGGCATTTGAAGTCCCAACTGGTACAGATACTTCCCCACCAAAAATTCTTGACATAGGTCCGGTTTTTGGTATAGCCCCCTTATAGCGGTACCACCCGATTTCAAGCATTATAAGGATTTTATCTTCATTTTAAGGCCGAATTGGCTGTAACTTGGCATTTGGAGTCCCAAAAGGTACAGAAACTTCCCCACCAAAAATTATGGACATAAGTCCAGGTTTTGGTATTGCCTTTATATAACGGTACTACACGATTTCAGGCATTTTAAAGTTTTTGTTTAAATTTTCGGCCTAAACTGGCTATAATTTTGTTCTCAGTGGTCAAAAAAATGTATTTACTAAAAACTTAAAAATAAAAAATAATTATAAAAAAATTAAATGTCAGTGTTTTATTTATAAATGCACTTAAAACTAGAAAATAATTTGTCGCGTAGCCTTAATAAATATTTTCTTTCTCATGATGGAATCTTTCAAATAAAACGCTTGCTTTTAAATTATAAATGGTGGCAAAATTAAACGGTAAGTGTTTTATTTGAGAGATTCCACCATGAGAAAGAATATATTTATTAAGGCTAAGCGACAAACTATTTTCTAGTTTTAAGTGCATTTCTAAATAAAACATTGAAACTTATTTTTTTATAATTATTTTTTATTTAAATCCTCATTTAAAAAATTAAGTTTTTTCTAATATACACACTTGGGAAATGAATTAATTTTTTTTTAAGTGCCCACGACTGAAAACAAGTTTTAAATTTTCAAAAATTTTTTTTAATATCCAATCTTGAAGAAACGCCCGATTATTTAAAATCCATTTTTGTAATATGCGTAACATGCATTTTTTAAATCCACACTTGATTTTTTTTAAATCATAGCTTGATTATACCCTCAGTCTTTAAGTAACGAGGATATCTTCACTTTCATGCGGCTAAAATGTGCCTCATCGAAATAATGGTTTTAGACCCCAAGTACGTTTGGATGAAATCCATTTCACACAATTTGGAGTTGATTTAGCCATGTCCGTCCGTCTGTCTGTCTATCTATCTGTCTGGTTGGAGCGCATGATAACTATCGAACGGATCAACCGATTCGGTCCAAAATTTGGCTTGGTCCACTCCTTCAGGTACCTCCCCCACAAATGTTCAAAAATTGTCGCAAAACTTGTGCGCACGATAACTCTTGAAGGGAATAACCGATTTGGTCACTTTGCACATTATGAAATTTCTACCAGACTTAGATGAGGTTCCAATATGGACTCAATCGGTAAACTCCTTCGAGTACCTCCCACACAAAATTTCGGAAAAGTTCAGTTTAGCACCTGCTCTCGAATCGCCTTGGTTTTTGTTGTAACATCTTGTATTCACTGTCCCTTATACGAAGGTACAAGTTTCCTCAGGGGCAAGTCCATACTTCCTGAGAAAATAGCCGGAAAGTTGAAAAACAAACCCTATGATACCATGTTTAAGGGTGGAAGCGCAAGATAATTCTCGAGCGGATGCCGATTCCGGCCTAAATTTGGCCTTCGTAATATTGTTTCCAAACTAACTTTAAGTTCGTAGATAAGCCATATCGGTCCACTCCTTCAGGTACCTACCCCACTAAAGATCAAAAATGTTCGGAAAAATTGTGCGCACGATAACTCTTGATGGGAGTGAACGATTTGGTCCATACTTTACATATTCTCATAAATCTACCAGATATATATCGGGTTCGAATATGGACTATATTTGTCCACTCCATCCCGTACTTCCCACACAAAATTTCAGATATGTTCACTAAAAGACCTACTCTCGAATCACTTTGATTTTTGTTGAAGCAACTTACATTCGCTGCCTCAATTACGATGGTAAAATTTGTTTTAGGTGCAACTCCATACTTCTTGAGAAACCAGCCCTAAGGGTGTAAAAACCCCCTATGGCACCCCCATGGTCTATGTCGGTCCATTCCTTTAAGTACCTTTTCGCAAATTTTTTGAACTTTAATCCTAATACACATTTTTCGGTTTATGCGACCAACATTTTGAAACCCCCTAAATACATGAGTTTTTTGTGAAAAAAGTGTTTCAATTTGCACGGGCTGAGGGTATATCTCTGTCGGCAAAGCCGACTGATACTTTTTTACTTGTTTAGATTAGATTAGATAATTTAGGCTAATTATTCCATTTTAATTAAAACTATTACTTCTGGTGTAAGAAAACGTATCGACTTTTTACTTTTTTAATTCTGTAGTGCGATTCTGTAATTAGTTAACGACAAAATTACTGACAATTCTCTATAACTTACTTATAATTTCAATATTTAACTAAAATTTTTCGGTAAGTTACCGACCAATTTGAATTTGTCGCTAACCTCTACCGATAATATTGTCACTGAGTTCCACAAGCGAGTGGTGTCTACGCATATATTTGATTGCCCAACACGGCTGCTGGGAAGTCTTCTATATGTCCTCAAAGAGCATAGCATGGGTGTTAAATACGTTCGATAGCTCAAGAGACAAAATAACTGTTCGCTCATACGGCCTGCTCTGGCTCCGTCCTCGACTGATATGTGTCGATATGGCAGACAAGGACTTAGCCAGAAATACATTTCGATACCATTTCAGGGTCGCAGGAACAAAATTTGATCTTTTGCGAGTAAAATGTGCAAAAAAAGTAAAGTACTGGCGAGTGGGAGTACTCGAAGAGTGCGAGTAAAAAGTCCGATTTGCTCGTTTTCACTCGCGAGTGAAAACTACCTGCGAGTGGGAGTACTCGAAGAGTACGAGTTTTACAAGAAGTTTACTCTCCATTCCTTTGTTTTATTTGGGAGCACTCGCGAGTACTCTTGGTTTAAAAATAAGAGTGCGAGTGAAAATACTCGAAATAGAGTATGAGTTTGCTCGAAGAATAAAATCGAGTGAAAAAAATATTTTTTTGCTGTTTGTGTGTGGTTGCGTGTATAGTAGCGAACAGGGTTTGATGTTCCAGTGGACTGAATATGGAAAGAGCAAGTTGTTCGGAGGTCCAGAGGAGGTTGTTCCGAAGTTCGGAGAGGGTGGTCGGAGGTCCAGAGGAGGTTGTTCCGAAGTTTGGAGGACAGTGGTCGGAGGTCCAGAGGAGGTTGTTCCGAAGTTTGGAGGTGGGTGGTCGGAAGTCCAGAGGAGGTTTTTTCGAAGTTCGGAGAGGGTGGTCGGAGGTCCAGAGGAAGTTGTTCCGAAGTTCGGAGGACGGTGGTCGGAGGTCCAGAGGAAAATCGAGTATAATCGAGTAGGAAAAATGTATTTTTTGGCCGTTTGTGTGTTCGGAGCTTCGGATGAACTTGTGTTCCGAAGTTCCGAGAGGGTGGTCGGAGGTCCAGACGAGGTTGTTCCGACCACCCTCCTCCGAACTTCGGAACAACCTCGTCTGGACCTCCGACCACCCTCTCGGAACTTCGGAACAAGTTCATCCGAAGCTCCAAACACACAAACGGCCAAAAAAATACATTTTTCCTACTCGATTATACTCGATTTTACTCAATGAGTAAACTAGTACTCTGCATCGAGCATTTTCACTCCCACTCGTTTTTTCTTGCAAAACTCGCACTCTTCAAGTACTCGTACTCGCAAACACTTTTCACTCGCGAATAAAAACGAGCAAGCCTGAAATATGCTTCGCGAGTGACGAGTAAAAATAGAGTATACTGGATTTATTTGTACACCCTACACCACTATGTGGAAAGGGTATTATAAGTTTGTTTTGGTAAAAATTCATGTAACACCGCGAAATATTCGTCGGAGACCCCCAATGTGGTATATCAATCTTCATATCTCGGCGAGATAAAGCGATTTCGAGATGTGTGTCCGTCCATCCGTGTGTCCGTCTGTCTATTATAAATTGTAATCAAACTCCAGGTGACGTAGGGGATGGAAGATACCAAGGAACGGTCCTGACCGGTTTTAACATGGCAAAGCCCAGGATTTATCTTGGTCCCTCTTTCATCTCAAGTGGACACTGACCTCCCCGTGGTGTCACCTGGGGAACTGCCTTTAACACCCGTTAAAGGTAGTGAGCTAACATGTGCCGCGCGTTCACCCATAAGAACGTTAAAAACTTGGGTTTGGGCGTCGGGTTAGTAACCCTCCCCTAGAAAAAAACAGCCTACTATGAAAAAACGAAAGAAAAGAAAAACAAACCCCTCTAAAGTTGACGAACCCCGCAAACGTTTTAAGGATCATGATCTGCGAATCTGCACCTGGAATGTTCGCACTCTTTATAGAGAAGGTGCAGTCTTTGCATTGGCAGACGTACTTGGAAAGTACAAAGCCGATATTACTGCCATACAGGAAATACGATGGACTGGGAAAGATGTCACAACAACACCTAAAGGTGACGCACTGTATTATAGCTGCCATGACACAAAGCATGAGTTTGGTTGCGGTTTTGTAGTTGGTCGGAGGTTAAAACATCTGGTCTCCAGCTTCACCCCAGTGAATGAAAGACTTGCTACAATTCGATTTAAAGCAAAATTCTTCAACATCAGCTTTATCTGCGCTCATGCCCCAACCGAAGACAAGGACGAACAGACCAAAGATATATTCTACGAGAGCTTAGAAGAAACATATGACCGTTGTCCTGCCCATGACATTAAAATTGTTCTAGGCGATTTTAATGCCAAAATTGGAAAGGAGAATATCTTTGGACAAACAGTTGGGAAATTCAGTCTACCTAGTGAAACATCAGACAATGGAATGAGGCTGATAGACTTCGCAGCGGCAAAAAACATGGTAGTTAGCAGTACCAGATTTAAGCATCTCGATATTCATAAGGGCACTTGGCTGTCTCCAGACCAAAGAGCAATAAATCAAATTGATCACGTTGTGATAGATGGAAGACATTCATCGAGCGTGCTGGATGTACGATCGTTTCGAGGAGCAAACATAGATTCGGACCATTACCTCGTTGCAGCAAAGGTACGTACCCGTCTAAACGTTGCAAATAAAGCACGGACAGACACAACACGAAAGTTGGACATCGCCAAGCTGCAAACACAACAGATAGCCACAGCATATTCCACTCAACTGACCCAATTGCTTAATGATAGCGCTTCTCGTCCCGATAACATATCAGCACAATGGCAAAATATTGCCCACTCCATGCAAACAGCCGCAAAATCAGTACTTGGATACCAGAGACCTCCACCAAAGAATCCGTGGTATGACCAGGAGTGCCGTGCGGCTACCGAAGAAAAAAATGCGGCATATAGGGCTACTTTACAATCAGTAGCAACGCGTAGCGCACGAGAGAGGTATCGGGAGAAAAGGAGAGAGGAGAAACGTCTTTTCCGCAGGAAAAAGAGAGAAATGGAAAAGAGGGAGTGTGAACAAATGGAGATGTACAGGAGACAGAACGAAGTCCGAAAATTCTACCAAAGAGTGAAGCATCAAACTGATGGCTTTGGTACAGGAATATCCTCCTGTAGAGATCAACAAGGTAATTTGGTAACGTCGGAAAGTAGCCAAAGTCAAGTTCCGTCCATATCTAGTTTTTTCGAAATGTTTGACTTAAGATATCTTAGAATCCTCGCATTTTAGGTAAATAATGTCTTTGGTAACTTTACTGAGGAGGATATGGGGAATATTTTTGTTAAATGTCTTAACAATGCGGTTCATCAAATGGGTCTTTTGGGTCCTTTTTTTCGAAAATCTTTCAAAAACTCTTTTAAAACGAAACTTTTAATATGAAACTTAGTTCTAGGTTAAAAATTTCAAAAGAAGAAAAATTCTACACAAAATTCCACTATGAGTTTCAGAATAAACCATACATCTAGGTATACTACTTTTAAGACAATTAAAATACAAATTTGTATATTTTAGGATGAAATTATTTGTTTTAATTTTTACTGTTAATTTTACATAATTCCATGCTGGATCAAATTCTCACAAAATCCTTCACTTTTTGGGGATATTGTTAAAAAAAGAAATGTTCCAAATCAAATTTCACTATGAGTCTCTGAGTAAAAGAAATCTGTAACCATAATATATAACATTTTTATCAGCCCTTACTTTTGGTATAGGGTTTAGGGCATTATATTACAATTTTTATCCAGATTGTCGTATTTTTAGTACTTTTAACTTAAATTACACCCTATGTAATTTCTTGAGATTCCTGGCGATTAGATAAGATTTTCAGAATTAGTGTGTTCTGGGACCTATAGTAGAATTTTAGGACGAATAATTTTGTAGAATATTTGAATTTGATAAAAGAGTTTTTGAAAGATTTTCGAAAAAAGGACCCTTTTGATGAACCGCATGAGGATTAAGACTTTTAACAAAAATATTCCCCATATTCTCCTCAGTAAAGTTCCCAAAGACATTATATACCTAAAATGCGAGGATTCGAAGATATCTTAACTCGAACATTTCGAAAAAACTAGATATGGACTGATACAGATAGTGTGCTCAGGATATGAAAAGAACATTTTTCCAAACTGTTGGTATCCGATAGCAGTGAAGACGGCGAAGATACCACAGATCCAATCCCAGATGATGGTATTGAATGTATACCGCCCAGCCAAGATGAGGTAAGGACAGCAATAAACAGGCTGAAGAATAATAAGGCGGCAGGAGCAGATGGCCTACCAGCCGAGCTGTTCAAAACCGGAGGCGACACGCTGATAAGGTGCATGCATCAGCTAGTTGGCACCATCTGGCAGGAAGAACGCGTACCAGACGATTGGAACGTGAGCATCCTATGTCCAGTCCACAAGAAGGGTGATAAGACTGTGTGCTCCAATTATAGGGGCATAAGTCTGCTCCCTATTGCATATAAGATAGTATCTGGCATATTGTGTGAGAGACTAAAGCCTATGGTCAATGAAATTATTGGACCCTATCAGTGCGGCTTTAGACCTGGCAAATCCACCATTGACCAGATATTTACCTTGAGACAAATCCTGGAAAAGACCCAAGAAATGCAGATCGACACCTTCCATCTTTTCGTCGATTATAAAGCAGCATTCGACAGCCCTATACGTTCAAAGGTGTTCCAAGCCATGTCTGATTTTGGTATTCCTGCAAAGCTCATTCGACTTTGTAGAATGACATTAACTGAGACGAGATCCTCAGTTAAAATTGGAAAGAACCTCTCCGAAGAGTTTACTACCAAAAGAGGTTTCAGACAAGGAGACGGCCTGTCGTGTGATCTATTTAACATCCTACTGGAAAAGGTCATACGAGACGCGAAGGTCAAAAGAAATGGAACGATATACACGAACAGCCACATGTTACTGGCTTATGCCGACGACATTGACATCATGGGTCGATCGGTAAAGGAAGTAACTGACACCTTTGCAAAAGTCGAAAGAGAATCTGCTAAAGTTGGTCTGGCAGTAAACGGCGTAAAAACCAAGTTGATGGTATCGACGCGTAATATGTCCATAAACACCGCACCATCTGTGAATACCTATAATTTTGAGGTAGTAAAGGACTTCGTCTACCTCGGCACCGCCATAAACACAACAAATAACATCAGTTGTGAAATACGAAGAAGAATAGTGTTGGCTAACAGATGCTACTTTGGGCTGAGTAAGCAGTTTAGGAATAAAGCCACCTCTCGTCAAACAAAAATAAAACTGTACAAAACACTGATACTACCCGTGCTAATGTATGGTTCCGAAGCATGGGTACTTGCTCAAGCAGATAAGGCAGTGCTTTGTGTGTTTGAGAGAAAAATTCTTCGAAAGATCTACGGGCCAATCTGTGTTGACGGCGAATATCGGCGTCGTATGAACATCGAGCTGTATCAACTATACAATGACATCAATATAGTTGAACGAATCGAGATACAACGATTGCGATGGCTAGGCCATGTTATAAGAATGAGTGATGATGAACCCGCTAAAAAGGCGTATAAATACGGGCCGCATGGAGGTTCTCGCAGATCTGGAAGGCCAAAGCTTCGTTGGAGCGAACAAGTGAAACGAGATATCACAAAGCTACATATCCCAGATTGGGAAAATACAGCAGCAAACAGAGAGGATTGGAGATTTTTTCTTAGTTCGGCTTATGGAACAAATGTTCTGTAAAAGGCCAGCTAAGTAAGTAAGTAATCAAACTCCAGGCCTCAGTTATGGGCCGATCGTCACGAAATTTGGTATGGTGGTTGGTTTCAAATTAGATGATCGCGAAATATTTAGCGGGTGAAATGGACCAAAAACATAATTTTTATCCGATTTTGTAGATGCTCTGTAGGTCGCAATAATAGGCAGATCGCCTCGAAATTTTAAATAAGGTAAGAGTATATGACAAAGAACAAGCTTGCAATTTGGCGATCAGATAATATTTAGAGGGTTAAATGGACCACAACTTATGTGTGAAAATTGTGAAAATTCTTAATATACAGCTTATATCATTCTGGGCAAACAAGCTATACTTTGAAGAGGAACGCTTGACCTTTCTATTGATCTCAATTGTGTTGGTATACATGATATGATAACAGAGTTACAGCCTAAAACACCCTGTTATTTGTTTGCATTGTAATCATAAACACGCTAGAGGTCGCAATTATAGCTCAATAGTCACGAAACTTTGCACGAGGTAAAAGTTTAGGTAGAGGAAGATGCTTACAATTTTGGATGATGATCTGATATTATTTAGAGGGTGAAATGGACCATTACTTTTGTAGGAAAAATACAAAAAAATTTTGGTCTATATTTTATTTCCATACCGGCAAAGTAGACTACATATGAAAATAGAACTACTGATCTTCCCCCTGATGGAAATTGCAATAGAGTGTCTGCTAGATAACGGACCTACTGCTTAATATATAATGGGTTTTGTGTAGAGAACCACATTTACCCATTCCCAGTTGTTGCATTATTGCAAACTACATGGTGCCCTAACGTTTTAATTGTCCAATTGGATTTTTATACATACATTGCAGTATAGGTCGCTTTGCCACCTTTTTTCAAAACGATTCCCCACGGTTGCAAAATATCCTTCAGTAAGGTTTCTGAGTATTTCAGTCATGTAAAACTACTCTACAAGTGGTGTCTTAGGACACGCCGTTCGGACTCGGAGATAAGCTGTGGATTCCATATCATTGAGCGTTGTCCCTTTTGGAATGTTTGTGAAACAATTATTATGTTATTATTTAAGCTTGGTGTACGGTACGGTACCAGAATCCACAAATTTACTTCTTACAATAAGTTTATTTGTTCCATAAAGAAATTTTGATATGTTGAAAGCTAATTCCATGTAATAATAGGGTACACGCACAGAAAAAATATTTTTCGCTTTTGTTGGAACAAAAATATATGTTTTGGTTCCAAAAATGAATTTGTTTTGTTCAAACATTGTAATCCAAATCCAAAAATACCATCTTTTGTTCCAAACATAGAAAACAAAAACAACTTTCGAATTTCCGCAATATTGTTAAAATAACAAATTAACAATACCGATTGTAGGAACTATCATAATCTAATTTTGTTTACAAAAAGTATTGTCAATACAGAAAAACCAGCCCAGAAATTTTTGATTTGAGTGCATATACTTCTCATATACACTTTTCGCATAACTTGGATATAAATGTCGCGTATAATATTGCAATCATTGATGAACACAATACATGGTTTGCTGCATTGGCTGACAACAAAGACAAACAAAAAGCCACAAGAACCCACCACAACATAAGGAATAATTAAACACCATAACAAACATGAAAAGGAAAGAAGAATGAAACAAAACAGAAACAGAAACAATGAAACAAAACAGAAACAAATAAAAACAAGTGAGAAAAGGCTATAGTCGGTACGGGGCCGACTATGGGATACCCTACACCACTACCCCTGTGCATAATCTTTTCACTAGAAAACAATTCTTTTACGGAGGCTAACTGAACCAAAATAATCAATATTTAGTTTTATATTTGACTACTCTCCAACCAACCAACATCAATAGGCTTCTATCTCGGTGAGAAAATTTCGTGATGATCCGATCAAAATTCCGACCTGTAGTGTGATTGCAGAAAAAGTGGGAGAAAGGGATGCATTATCGGATGCATTGCGATATCTCTATTATTTGACCACCTACGCCAACCTAATTTGCATAATTTTAAAGATGGGATTTTCTACTTTCTTAGTCAAGCTTTGCTTTTAGAAGGTCCCAACCAAAGGTGTGACATCCGTCATTATTATTAAAATCGCAAAAATGAAAAGTTGGGTTCTATTAGCGACTATTGCGATATCTTCGTTGTGTGACCACCTACGACAACCTACGTTACATCGTTTCAAAGGTGATATTTTCTACTTTCATTGCCAAGTTTTGCTTTTTATATACCCCTTATAGACGCTGAGATATTTGCTTTGGAATAAAATGTAGACTTTTTCTCCAAATAACTTTTTTGCTCATTCCTACCCCTAATTATTATCCGACCATTACCAAAATCAATAGGCTTGGTTGATCACCTACGAGAACTTACTTTACATCATTAGAAAGGTGATATTTTCTACTTTCATTGTCAGGTCTTGCTTTTGGTATACCCCATACAGAAGCTGAGATATTCGCTTTGGAAAAAAACTTTGTTTTTTATCCAAATAAGTTTTTTGAACATTACGACCCCTAAATATTATCGGACCATCACCAAAATCAATAGGCTTCTTCATCTATGAGGCCCCCATTAACCTTAAAAATTTCGTGACGATCCGATTAAAATTGCGACCTGTAGCGTGATTTCCAAAAAAAAAATGGAAAAATGGGATGTATTACCGACTATTGCAATATCTCCGTTATTTGGTCACCTACGCCGACCTAGTTTGCATCATTGTAAGGATGGAATCTTCTATTTTCATAGTCAGGCTTTGCTTTTGAAAAGTCCCCAACCAAAGCTGTGATATTCGTCATTATAACTAAAATCGCAAGAATGAAAATTTGGGTTTTATTTGCGACTATTGTAATATCTTCGTTGTTTGATCACCTACGAGAACTTACTTTACATCATTAGAAAGGTGATATTTTCTACTTTTATTGCCAGGTCTTGCTTTTGGTATAACCCATACAGAAGCTGAGATATTCGCTTTGGAAAAAACGTTGTCTTTTTATCCACATAAGTTTTTTGCCCATTCCGACCCCTGAATATTATCCGACCATCACCAAAATCAATAGGCTTCTTCCCCTCCGGGACCCTCATCAACACCCAAAATTTCGAGACATTAATTTTGGTATATATAAGTATGGGTCTACGACCATTATTTCGATGCGTTACAAACTTTTTGGGCAAAACCAACTTATAATACCCTCCCCACATAGTGGTGTAGGGTATAACAAGAGTGTCACAAGTACATACACACAAAAACAAAGGTAAAGGCAGCATGTCATACAAACACACCACAACTCACCAAAATTGTTTTTTCAACACGGCATCGAATAGCGAGAGAAGAGAAACAAATTTTCGAAGAAAAGAGAGAAATATTGTTCAGTTGACACAAACTATTTTTGGATTTACAATACTACATGAGGAATCCAACAATATGTTAACAATACATATTTTGCTCTTGGAATATTGTTGGATCAAACATATTTTTTTCTCTGCGTGTATAACATGGTCGGCCCCGTCCGACTATAGATTGGCTTACTTGTTTCTACTAGTGCGAGTACTCCCACTCGAACTTGCTCGAATTTCACTCGCGAATAGAATTCGACCGAGTATTTCGGAGCTCTGATGATGAGCCTGAAATCCAGAATGTCAGGCATGTAATGCGTGGCACAACTATACATCGTCATTCATCAAATACCCATTAATCACCTCTACCCCTGTAGTCCCACAGGGGACTTCCATATTTTCCATTTATGGGTCACAAGAGTGGAGCCAGATATGTTTATATGTTCTGGACAGACTGGTATGTAACGAGGGCAAATTCTCCTCATACGCGTCTTGTAGGATTCTGCAGCAGAACGTTTTAACCATAGAAACGTTGCATATTACAGATAATGGTGAGCTTTAGGGGGACAACTTTCGGCAAAAAGTCCAAAAAGTTCTCTTGAACAGTCCTTAAGACTTCTCGTGTGAGATATGTAAGTGTCCCTTGTCCGTGCTTTGATTTGTTTGTTCAGATAATCATTACGTCTAGCGCGACAACATTACAATGCATTACTCACTTTTAAAGCATAACACGACCTTATCACACCAACGTGAAGAGACCAATGTTCTATTATATCTACATGAATATAATTCATACGTAAACAAACATTAAATAATTTCCATGTCGATGTTTACTCAAAGAGATGCTTCATAGCTCCGAAAGTACATACTTTTTATTGCCAGAAACAAAATATCTCTCTTTCACCATAAATTTCCACAAAATTCAATATGATTATTGGGAGTTGGGGGAGGGGAAACCTTTCCTATAAGAACCTTTTAATTTCCATAATGTACCATTTCTATTCATTACTTTTATAGCTGTTATCTGGCTATTGTTAATCTTCAAGTTAACAGATACACAATTCTATTTAGAGAGCAAAAAATATATAAAAATTGTTTATATTTACTGTTATGGTTAACAATTTGATTTGTTGTTACTGTTGTTGTTGTCGTTGCCACTTTTTTAACATAATTTACAGCAAGTGCTAATTGATATAAAATATTTAACAATATCTCATTTCATATTATCTTGCGATATCTGAGCAGGTAGGCAGGCAGACAGACGGACATTCATCTGTCTCGTAAGTTGGCACTTAGATAAAAGCAATTTGCAAATTTAGTTTCAATTTAACGGTCGTGAATTTAATAACAACGTAGAACAAAATATAGAATCGGAGTGCGGGTTTTGTTTAGTTACCTCGCCGGTTTTATGGTTTCTAAAACGTATAACAGATGAAAGATTGCAAAACACATACATACAAATTTGTTTTCTGGAAAAGAGTTATAAACAAAATTGTAAGAAAATTTTGTGCATTTAAGAACTCAATATTCATTTTACCAGATATATTTCCCTATGGGATATACATAACATACTTAATTGCCTAGTTGGCCTTCTACGGGGCATTTGTCCTATAGGCCGAACTAAGGAAAGATTTCCGTTCCTCTTTATTTGTTGAAATTGATTTTCCTGTTTTGTCAAAGATATTTAATTTGTACATGGGATTGGATAGTAAACATAATAAAATTAAGGAAACCAAAAAATTAGGTCAAAATATTGGAAGGTATAGGCGTGGGGTGCCCCTAAAGACGAACATTTTTCATTTTTGGGAAATATGTAATTTTTGCAAATTTCTGGAGAAAGACGTAGCTATTTCTGTTCATTGTTTTTTTGTAAGGTAGGTAGGATTGTGGTCTTTAATAAATTACAGTAGCGTTTACCCTACAGGTACTAAATTTTATGAAATTGCAAATTTAGTGGAAAAAATAATAGCACCACCACGAATAACTGTGGAAGAATGTGTTATGTAGATGTGAGTGAGGCTTTATGTCTATGCTTGGAGGAAACTATTTTAATTTCTCAGTTGGATGTCCTCAAAAATTCGAAATAGAACCAAAAATATATACTTTGACTTTGTCGTTAGAGACTAAGCCCTATACATGGCAACAAAACTGTGAAGAGTTAACTCGTTTTTGTTGCAATCCTAGAAAATATGACTCTATTTAATTTAGAAGATAAGTTGGAACTAGTTTGGTCCTTCCAAAAGGATACGAACAGCAATAATCTGGGTTATAATCTGGAGGAAAATCAAAGAGATTGTGGTATAGAAGGCCATTCTCTAGGCTTATGCGTTGTTCCTACATTATGACAAATAAAAAAATATCAACTAAGGTCAATAAGGTAACTACTGAATCAAAACCCACGACCAAAAATCATATTGGGAAGTCCCTGAAGAAGAATCCTGCAACCAACACCAGAAGCCGCTTGGTTCGATACCTACTTATCGACAGGCGGTACTAACGCCATCACCTGAAGAATAAATTAATAGGCACTTGCTTCGGTTGACGTACTTCTACTCTTGATGGATACAGTGTAGATAAGTGTCGAATTTCAATAATTTTAAAAGAATTTTTAATAATGTTGCTATTATTTTTTTCGCCAAATTTTTGGGGTTTTTGTAAAAATTGGTATATATTTTAAATAAGTTTCGAATATAACTATAATTTTTAAATTCTTTAGAGTCGTTTAGTCCCAAATACGCATGAAACTGCCAGCAAAATGTGCATATGTAAATATGAATGCTCGCGAACTATTTTTGTGGGTAGTGGAGCTATTATTTTTTTTGCAACTGTTTTTGGAACAACATGGAACAATCTTCTGTTTTCAGAGAAAGATGCCCGACAGTCTCCTATATAATTTTGTCCCCGTCCCGTTCCGTCCGTTTAATACTTTTTTAATTTAATGATTGGGTTTTACAAAACACGGTGCTCTTGAAGCAAATTTAAATGGAAAGTGATTGCACCTGGGAAGGTTTTACAGATTCTGAAACTACAATGTTCATAGATGAGAAAAATCAAAAAACAAAAAAAAAACTCGCCAGAGCGCTTTTTAAATAAATCGCGGTTCAAGTTGACATTTTATGGATTGTTTAGATTTTCACGATTTTGCTTGGAAACCGCAAATCCTATCGAAATGATGCTATAAAAGTTCAAATTGGGACAATTCAAATTCAATTCAATTCTGAATCGCCCCCTTATAAAACAATGTCATGACTGTAAATTTCCAACTTAAACTTATATATCTAAAAAATGGTACAACCTAGGAAAAGTTACGTAAGCCAGTCTTGTAGAGAATTTTCACGGCTATAAGATTTTCTCAGGTCCCGTATCGATAAGACTTGCCGCATTCAAGCAAAATTGCGAAATCCTAACAACAAAACCTTAAATGTAATCTGAGCTTCTTTATCTCAAAAATGGTACAACCTGGGAACAAATTAAAAAGGTCACTCCTCTAGAGAATTTTTTTCTTTAGCATCATTTCGATAGGACTTGCGGTATCCAAGCAAAATTGTGAAAACCTAAAAACACCTAAATATGTGAATTTTGGCCGCCATTTATTTAAAAATACCTACAGCGATTTTTTCTTGTTTATGGATTTTTCTCATCTATGAACATTGCTTTTTCAGAATTCACAAAAACTTCTCCTGTGTAAACGGTTTTCATTAAAAGTTAGTTAAGACGCGCCCCTCATGATATTGTTTTATAAGGAGGTGATACAGTCAGTGCATTGTCCTAATTTGAACTTCTTTCTATATCTCAAAAATGGTAAAACCTACGAAAGTATCAAAAAAGTCAATCTTGTAGGGAATTTTCATAGCTACAACATTTTTTATTTCCATTCAGGATAGGACTTGCGGTTTCCTAGCAAAATCGTGAAAACTAAAAAAAACCTTAAAAATGTCAACTTGAATCGTGATTTATTTAAAAAGCGCTCCGTCGATTTTTTTGTTTTTTGATTTTTCTCATCTATGAACATTGTAGTTTCAGTATCTGCAAAAACTGCTTGCACCTACCTTCCATTTAATTTTTTTTCGAAAGCACCGTGTTTTGTGAAAACCCGAGAGGTATTTTTTTAATCTTAAAAAAAATTAAAATTTTTTGTATTTTTTTTTAATTTGTGAAAAAAAAATTTCGATTTTTTTTAGTTCTTAAGGTATTATTTTAGTTTATTTTAATATATAAGAAGATATAAAAAACACAAAATAGCAAAAAAACTCTAAAGTTTAACTTTGACCTTGAGTTTCTCTGCAACTACCAGACCGAATTTGACCGCTTATAATTTATCTGAATTGTGTGCTGATTGTGTTATCTGTTTAACAAAAAAGAACTATGAAAGTATCTATATCCGTTCAAAAGTTACAGAATTTTCTTGCAAATAATTTTTCTCTCAAATACACCAAACACTGCCTTATCTGCTGCGCTAGTACCCAGGCACGGGTAGTATCAGCGTTTTGTAAAGTGTTATATTTGTTTGATGAACTGTGGCTTAGTTGTTAATCTGCTCATTTAAGCCAAAGTAGCATCGGTTGGCCAATAAATTTTTTCTTATTATTTCACAACTGATTTTATTTGCTGTGTTAAGGCGGTGCCGAGGTAGAGGAACTCACTTTTACTTTAACTACCTCAAAATTATAAGTGCCAACTTCTACAGTTGGTCTGAACTCTATGGACGCATTGCGCGTCGACACCATAATCTTGGTGTTGTCGCCGTTAACCGCTAGACCCACTTTAGCAAATTCTCCTTCGACCTTCATAAAAGTATCATTTACTTCTTTTACTGTTCGACCCATGAAGTCTATATCATCAGCATAAGCAAGTAACATGTGGCTATTGGTGTAGATTGTGTCATTTCTTTTAACGTTTGCATCTCGTATAACCTTTTCCAGCAGGATGTTGAATAAATCACACGAAATGCTGTCTCCTTGCCTGAAACATCTTTTGGTACAAAACTCTTCTGGGATGTTCTTTCCAATTTTAGCTGAGGATCGAGTATCAGTTAAAGTCATTTTACACTCACTTTTACTTTAACTACCTCAAAATTATAAGTGTCAACTTCCACAGTTGGTCCGTCGATACCATCAACTTGGTCTTGTCGCCCTTTACCGCCAGATCTACTTTAGCAGATTCTCCTTCGGCATTCTTAAAGGTGTCAGTTACTTATTTTACGGATCGACCCATTTTTGTATTTTGCGTTTGTATCTGGTATAGGATTTTCCAGCAGAATATTGAATAGGTTACACGAAATGCTGTCTCCTTGTTTGCAACCTCTTTTGGTACTGAACTCTTCGGAGGAGTTCTTTTATATTTTAACTGAGGACCGGGTATCAGTTAATGTCATCTTAAAAAGCCGAATGAGCTTTGCGGGGATACCAAATTCAGACATGCCTTGGAATAATTTTGAATGAAGATGGTTGTCGAAGGCTGCTTTATAATCGACAAAAAGGTGGTAGCTGTCGATCTGCATCTCTTGGGTCTTCTCCGGGATTTTTTGCAGGGTAAATGTGTGGTGTATGGCGGATTTGCCAGGTCTAAAGCCGCATTGGTATGACCCAATAATTTCGTTGACCATATGCTTTAGCCGTTGGCACAATATCCCTGACATTATCTTATAAGCAATGGGGAGCAGACTTATTTATGTCCCTGTAGTTTGAGCACACTGTATCCCTTCTCCTACACTATCTCCCTTCTTGTGGATGGGAAACATGATCCTCAGGTTCCGATCGCCGGGTACGCGTTCTTCCCACCAGATGGTGCTAACTAGCTGATGCATAAACCTTATGAGCGTGTCACCTACGGTTTTGAGCATCTCGGCTGGTAGGCCATCGGCTCCTACAGCATTATAATTTTTAAGCCAGTTTATCGCTGTCTTTACCTCATCTCAACCGGGCGGTATACATTCAATACCATATTCTGGGATTGTTTCTGTGGTATCTTCGACGTCTTCGCTTGTATTGGATGCCAACAGTTTGGCTCTATACATATCCTAAGCACACTATCTGCATCTGTTACCAAATTACCTCTCTACAAGAGGATGCGTCTGTGCTAAAGCCATCAGTTTGATGTCTCTCTTTGGTAGAATTTTCGGACTTCATTTTGGCTCCTGAACATTTGGATTTTTTCGCACTCCCGCTTTTCCATTTTTGTCTCTTTAAGTGTTGATTTTCTCTAAATATATTTTTAGGAGGGTTGGCGTTTTTATTTGTAATTACCACTTCTATTTTGCTTTTCAAAATAGTCAGGCTTAATACCATAGTCGTTGTTTTAATATTTTATTAAAACAACCTTAATTTATTAGTAGGAAAAATTGGCGTTTTTTACCAAGGGGTAAGACAAGGAAGGCTATGTATAGTTTCGGATCTCGCCACAGATCCTAATCAGTTCGCTTGTTACTTGTGTTTTTTTTTTTAACAGAAAACTTTTCATACCCAAGTGTCAATTGCTCGCTCAAATAGATATGTGTTCAAAGAAACTCAAAAAGTTTCATGTTGAAAAACAGGAAACAAGGGAACTGATGATGACTATAGTCTTCCCTGCCTTACCCCTTGGTAAAAATCGCCAATTTTTCCCATTAATAAATTAAAGTTGTTTTAATAAAATATTAAAACAACGACTATGGGACAAAGCCTGACTATATCGAAAAGCAAAATATATTTTTATTTTAAGAATGGATTTTTTAAAAATATTTTTTATAAACATTTATTTTTCTAAGCCTGATTTTTTAAAACTATTTTAATACGCTCGAATTTTTTAATAATATTTTTTCATATGCATAATTTTTTTTCAAATATTTTTTCATATGCGCTTATTTTTTAAAAATATTTTTTTTTCATAAGCGCGTATTTTTAAAAATATTTTTTCATAAGCTCGGATGTTTTAAAATATTTGTTCATAAGCTAGGGTTTTTTAAAAATATTTTTTCATAAGCGAGAATTTTTTAAAAATAAAAATAATCACGCTACACGTCGCAATTATGGACCAATCTTCACGAAATTTTGTGTGGAGGTCGAGTCTAGACCAGAATAGATCCCTATAGTGTTTGGCGATGATCGTAATATATTTAATGGATATTAAATATTTAATGGATGAGGTAAAATGGACCAAAAACAAAATTTTTATCCAATTTTTTTTAGCGGCTCTGTAGTCTGATCGGCGCGAAACTATATGTACGCTATGGGGTTACGACACAGAAGCAGTTTGCAATTTAACGTGATGATCAGATAATTCCTGAAACTACGTTAAACCCATGTAAATTATATTTAGAAGAGGAACACTTGACATTTCCATTGATCGTTATTATGTTGATGTACGTGGTCAGATAACAGAGTTACAGCCTAGTATATGCAGGGATACCTCAGTTTTAATTGAGGGTAGTGTAACCTCACGGTGCTCTTGAACCAAATTTAAATGGAAGGTGCTTACACCTGGGTAGTTTTTGTGGATACTGAAACTACAATTTTCATAGATGAGAAAAATCCAAAAAACAAAAAAAATCGCCGGAGCGCTTTTTAAATAAATCGCGATCCAAGTTGAAATTTTTAGGGGTTTTTAAGGTTTTCACGACTTAGCTTAGAGACCGCAAGTCCTACCGAAATGGGACTAAAAAAATGTTGTAGCTATAAAAATTCTCTAAAAGATTGGCTTTTATGACATCTTCGTAGTTTATACCGTTACTGAGATATAGAAGTTCAAATTAGGACAATGTTATGCACAGTGCACCATAACCAACATTAAATGAAAACCGCTTACACAAGGGAAGTTTTTGCGTGTTCTAAAACAGCAATGTGTATAGATGAGAAATATCCAAAAACAAGAAAAAATCGCTGGATGGATTTTGTAATAAATCGCGATGAAAGTTCACATTTTTAATTTTATTAGGGTTTCACGATTTTGCTTAGAAACCGAAAGTCCTGTTGAAATGCGACTAAAGAAAATGTTGTAGCAGTGAAAATTCTGTACAAGACTGGCTGATTGATATTTTCCTAGGTTTTACCATTTTTGAGATATAGAGGTTCAGATCATACTTTCTGACTTTTTTCTTAGATCTTCAGGATTTAGCTTGAAAACTGCAAATCCATTCGAAATGGGACTAAAGAATATGTTGTAGCTGTGAAAATTCTCTACAAGATAGGCTTTCGTAATTTTTTCCTAGGTTGTACCTTTTTTGAGATATATAAGTTTAAGTTAAGGATATTGCAGTCATGGCATTGTTTTATAAGGAGATGATACAGTCAATCCATTGTCCTAATTTGAACTTCTATATCTCAATAACGGTAAAAACTATGAAGATATCATAAGAGTCAATCTTGTAGAGAATTTTCATTGCTACAACATTTTCTTTACCCAAATTTAGGTTAGGACTTGAAAACCTAAAAAAACCATGAAAAATGTGAACTTGAATGGGGATTTATTTAAGAAGCGCTACTGTTGCCCTGCCCATGACATTAAAATGATTCTAGGCGATTTTAAAACCAAAATTGGAAAGGAGAATATCTTTGAACTAACAGTCTGAAAATTCTAAGTCGATATAATGTCCGTCCGTCGGTTGAAGACAGAGCTTTGTAACTTGGTATAGAGGTTTCTATTACTCCTAGGATGTTTGGTGTTGCAAATCGGTGCACGTTTTGATATAGCCCCCATAGAACGGTACCACCGGATTTTCATTATCGCACCGAAATAGCTGGAATTTGGTACTTAGTTTTCGTTGGTAATATAAAATTGTCCCCCAGAAATTTGTCGGAATAGGACCACGCCTTCATATAACCCCCATAGAACGGCAGAAATGGTTGAAATTTGGTATTTAGTCTTCGTTTGGGTATAACACTTTCCATATTAAATCTCTCGGTATAGGTCCACGCCTTCATATAGCCCCCATAGAACAATAACTCACAATTTTCGGTACTTTGAAGGTTGTGACCTCAATATTCCTCCGGAACGGCTGAACTTTGGTACTTAGCCATCGTTGAGGCTACAAAACTTTCCCTCAGAATTTGGTCGGTATAGGTCCACGCCTTCATATAGCCCCCATAGAACGGTAGCTCCCGATTTTCGGTACTTTGAAGGTTGTGGCAACAATAATCCACCGAAATGGCTAAAATGTGGTATTTAGTCTTCTTTGGGGGTATAGAACTTTCCATATGAAATTTGTCTATATAGGTCCACGCCTTTATATAGCCCCTATAGAACGGTACCTGCCGATTTTCAGTATTTTGAAGGTTTTGGCCTCAATACTCCACCGAAATGGCTCAAATTTGGCGTCTAGTCTTCGTTGTGGGTATACAATAATTTCCATATTAAATTTTTTGGTATAGGCCCACGCCTTCATATAGCCCCCATAGAAAGGTTCCTCCCAATTTTCCATATTTTTAAGGTTGTGTCCACAACAACCCACCGAAATGACTGAAATTTTGTATTTAGTCAACGCTAGAGGTACAAACCTTTCCGACTGAAATTCGTCGGTATAGGTCCACGTTTCAATACAGCCCCATAGAACGGACTTTCCCGATTTTCGTAATTCTGAAGGTTGTGACGTCAATATCCCACCGAAATGACTGAACTTTTTTATTTATTCTTCCATAGGGTTATAACATATTCCAGATGAGAATTATCAGTATAGGTCCACGTCTTTCTATATCCCTCATAAAAGCGTACCTCTTGATTCTCGGTATTTTAAAGTTTTTATGCACATTATCTTTGGCGGTATAGATCGACGTTTTGATATAGCCCCCATTGAACGGTACCTCCCGAATTTCGGTATTTTTAAGGTTGGCCGCATTATTTTACCTAAATTGTTGGAATTTGTTATTTAGTCTTCTTCATAAACGAAATGCAAGTAATTGTTCCATTTTACTGCAATACAAGTCGTGGTGGAGGGTATAACAAGTTCGGCCCGGCCAAACATGACGCCGTTCTTAATTGTTTTTATTAATTTCTCGTTGGAGATGAGCTGAATGATCGTAGATTTTTGCATATGAAAAAGGAAAGCCGAAGAGATTCCCACACAACGGCCACATTATGTGGCCGGTTTCGCTGTTAGTTACGCAGCTCATCAGACATATCGGCTGTGGATGTTGATTCTCTGGCAAGGCTTCGAAACTTATATTTATTTCGAAATTATTGTAATATTGTTTCAGACAATTTGGAGTCGATTTGGCAATGCCCGTCCGTCCGTCCGTCTGTCTGTCTCTCAAACGGATGAGCCGATTTGGTCAAAAATTTGGCTCTCGTAATATTTTGTCCAAACTTAGTATATGTTCGGAGATGGGCCATATCGGTCTACTCCTTCAGGTACCTCCCCCACAACTAAAAACCCCCTATGGCAACATATGTATTGACTGGAGAGATCGAACCGAATATTGCGTTCGTCCACACTTTGGATATCGTAATATTTCTTTAAATATTAGATGAAATTCGAAGCTGGTGCTTATAAGTCCGCTCCTTCAGGTACCTCCCCCACAAAAGTTCAAAAATATTTACAAAAATGGTACGCGCGATTTCTCATAGAAGTAGCAACCGATTTGGTCCAAACTTTGGATCTCTAAATATTGTCGAAACTTAGTTTATGTTCAAATGTGGGCCTTATCTGTCCAATCCTTGTGGTACCACTTACATAAATGTTCAACATTTTTGTGTGGTTAAGGGTCTGTTCGAGGATCCTTTGGACATTTTTACAAAGGGTTTTCATAGTGGCCCTGTTTACAGCGATATAATGTATTTCTTAGACTAGTGTGATAAAAACAGCCCTATATATCGTTATCCCAGCAATTTTTTGAGCTTTAATCGTATCCATACTTTTGTCGGTTCATACGCCCAAAATTTTGAAAACCCCCTAAATACAGTTTTTTGGGAAAAAGTATTTCAATTCACAGAGGCTGAGGGTATATCTCTGTCGGCAAAGCCTACTGATACTTTTTTACTTGTTTTAAATAATTTTTCATTAGCATGAATATTTTTAAATATTTTTTCATAAGCGTGGATTTTTTAAAAATACTTTTCATAAGCGTGGATTTTTTAAAAATACTTTTCATAAGCGTGGATTTTTTAAAAATACTTTTCATAAGCGTGGATTTTTTTTAAAAAATATTTTTCATAAGCGTGGATTTTTTTAAGAAATATTTTTCATAAGCGTGGATTTTTTTAAAAATTTTTTCATAAGCGTGGATATTTTTAAATATACTTTTCATAAGCGTGGATTTTTTTAAAAATACTATTCATAAGCGTGGATTTTTTTAAAAATACTTTTCATAAGCGTGGATTTTTTTAAAAATACTTTTCATAAGCGTGGATTTTTTTAAAAATTTTTTCATAAGCGTGGATATTTTTAAATATACTTTTCATAAGCGTGGATTTTTAAAAATACATTTCATAAGCGTGGATTTTTTTAAATATACTTTTCATAAGCGTGGATTTTTTTAAAAATACTTTTCATAAGCGTGGATTTTTAAAAATACATTTCATAAGCGTGGATTTTTTTAAATATACTTTTCATAAGCGTGGATTTTTTTAAATATTTTTTCATAAGCGTGGATTTTTTTAAATATTTTTTCATAAGCGTGGATATTTTCTAAATATTTTTTCATAAGCGTGGATATTTTTAAATAATTTTTCATAAGCATAAATATTTTTAAATAGTTTTCAATAAGCGTGGATTTTTTAAACATTTTTTCATAAGCATAAATATTTTTAAATAGTTTTTAATAAGCGTGGATTTTTTAAACATTTTTTCATAAGCATAAATATTTTTAAATAGTTTTTAATAAGCGTGGATTTTTTAAACATTTTTTCATAAGCATAAATATTTTTAAATAGTTTTTAATAAGCGTGGATTTTTTAAACATTTTTTCATAAGCATAAATATTTTTAAATAGTTTTTAATAAGCGTGGATTTTTTAAACATTTTTTCATAAGCATAAATATTTTTAAATAGTTTTTAATAAGCGTGGATTTTTTAAACATTTGTTCATAAGCATAAATATTTTTAAATATTTTAAATAGTGGATTTTTTAAACATTTTTTCATAAGCATAAATATTTTTAAATAGTTTTTAATAAGCGTGGATTTTTTCAACATTTTTTCATAAGCATAAATATTTTTAAATAATTTTTAATAAGCGTGGATGTTTTAAAAATTTTTTCATAAGCATAAATATTTTTAAATAGTTTTTAATAAGCGTGGATTTTTTAAAATTTTTTTCATAAGCCCGGATGTTTTAAAATTATATTCCATAAACGTGGATGTTTTAAAATTATTTTTTATAAGCGTGATTTTTTTAATATTTTTTAAAATATTTTTATATATTTTTTTTTTAATTTTTTCATAGCATGGATTTTTCCAAAATAGTTTTTTTCATAAGCGTGGATTTTTTAGATATTTCTAATGTCTGGTAATATTTTCAATGATTGTTGTGTTCCCTTTTGTGGAATATATAAAACACATTTTTTAATTAATTTTTGCAGTTTTTTCATCGATCTGTCATTTTATAGACAACATAAGTTAACCTTTAACTTCAAAGTTAAACAATATGTTTATGATTTCTTGAGTTTGTGCCTATTCTCTACATGTTTCCCCTTTGCCAGACGCTGTCATTCAAACATCAGAACAGCCAACCAGAACATTGCTCATTTAAACTACAGCGATTTTGATAAATTTTGTGTGTTTGTCAAACGAAGACAAACAACTTACCAAGCAACCAACCCAACCAAATAGTCCAAATAGTCTGCTTGTTACTCATTTAACTAGTTATACCAGTCACAGCGTCAACAGACATAAGAAGAACGACGCTGTGAGATTTGATGCAGTAAGATATAGCGCCAGATCTCCATATGTCTAATACACAGCTTCCAACAACTAACCGAACCGAATCAACCAACCAACCCACCAAGCAAGCATTTATTCATTGTAAATATTATTCAATTGTAAACAACGGTGGTATTATCTTGACAGTTAACCACCAAACACATCGCATTATGGCTATGGAGTATGGGAGGACAAGATAAGTACACACGATGTACATGACGGGGGCTACAAACAGAAGAGATCCAGACAGACGACGCATTTGCTAAATGGCATGACATGCTTAGTTAGAGAATGGCAAGTATGTAGCCTGCGATTAAGGTAACATTTGAGACAATAGAAAACGGGTGGAAAAAAAACTGAACAGTAGTTTTGACTAATTTGTCAGATAACAATGGATGACAGTGGGGTAAAAAGTACGTACGTAAGAAATAATGTACGCGTATATATGTATGATATTGTGTAAATCAGATAGTAGTTAAAAAATAAAAAACAAGTAAAAAGTCGTTAAGTTAGACCGGGCTTTTTATACCCTCCACCAAAAAATATTCTTAACTAAAGTGGAATAATTAGTTTACTTTCCCGTCCACAATTTTAGGTGCAAAAATTGTTCGACTACGGATAACCCAAATGTCCACGACCACTGATAACCCGAACTTGCTATATCCTCCACCACGAGTTGTATTAAAATAAACTGAACAATTAGTTTCCTTTCGTTTATGAAGAAGACTAAATACCAAATTTCAGCAATTTCGTCAATATATACCGACAATTTCCTGCGGAAAGTTTTTAGACTCGAAAAAGAGTAAATAAATTCCAAATTCCTAATATTTCGGTAAAACCTTCAAAATGCCGAAAATCAAGAGGTACGCTTGTATGGGTGATATAGGAACCCGCGGACCTGTACTGATAATTCTCTTCTGGAATATTTTATAACCCATGGAAAACTAAATAACAAATTTCAGTCTTTCGGTGGGATATTGACTTCACAACCTTCAGAATTACGAAAATAGGGAGGTACCGTTCTATGGAAGCTATATCGAAACGTGGACCTATACCGACGAATTTTAGTCCGAAAGGCTTTTATCTCCAAAAAAGACTAAATAACAAATTTCAGCCATTTCGGTGGGTTGCTGTGGTCACAAACTTCAAAATACCGAAAATCAGGAGGTACCGTTCTATAAGAAAGCCGACAAGATTCATATGGAAAGTTGTATACCCCAAATGAAGACTAAATACCAAATTTCAGCCATTTCGGAGGAATATTGAGGCCACAAGCTTCAAAATACCGAAAATCGGTAGGTACCGTTCTATGGGAAAGTTTTATACCAGCAACGAATACTAAACACCAAATTTCAGTCATTCATATTGAGGCCACAACCTTCAAAATACCGACAATTGGTAGGTACCATTCTATGGTGGCTATTTTAAGGCATGGACCTGTACCCACACATTTATGGGAGAAAGTTTTATACCACCAACGAAGACTAAATAAAAATTTCAGTGGATTATAAAAAAAAAATCATAATAGTTGATTTTTAAATTATCATTTTCATAATCGTGGAATTTTAAAAATATTTTTCATAATCGTGGAATTTTAAAGATATTTTTTTCATAATCGTGGATTTTTAATTTTCTTTTTCATAGTAGTGGATTTTTAAATTATCATTTTCATAATCGTGGATTTTTAAAAATATTTTTTCATAATCGTGAAAATTTTAAAGATATTTTTTTTCATAATCGTGGATTTTTTAAAAAAAAATTTCATAATCGTGGATTTTTAAAAATATTTTTTCATAATCGTGGATTTTTAAAAACATTTTTTTCATAATCGTGGATTTTTAAAAATATTTTTTCATAATCGTGTATTTTTAAAAACATTTTTTTCATAATCGTGGATTTATAAAAATATTTTTTTTATTTCAAAATCTTGGCATTTTAAAAATATTTGTTTTTCATAATCGTGGATTTATAAAAATATTTTTTTTTTTAATAATCGTGGATTTATAAAATTAATTTTTTTTAATAATCGTGGATTTGTAAAAATATTTTTTTCATAATTGTGGATTTGTAAAAATATATTTTTAATAATTGTGAATTTGTAAAAATATTTTTTTCATAATCTTCGATTTTGAATTTTTGGGTTTTTGTGAACCTATATTAGCTGTGTGGGTGCAGAAGGTCGTGGGTCGATTCCCCGGCTAGGCAACATCAAATTTTCAACGGTGGCAAAATATACCCACAACGAAGCCTAAATACAAATTTTCAGCCATTTCGATGTACTATTGTGGCCATAACCTTGAAAATACCGAAAATCGGATGGTACCTTTCTATGGGGGCTATATGAACCAACAAATTTCTGGAGAAAAGTTTTATACCCCCTGCGAAGACTAAGTACCAAATTTCAGCCATTTCGGTGTGATAATGAGGCTAAAGGCTTCAAAATACCGAAAATCGGGTGGTACCGTTCTATTGGAGCTATATCAAAACGAGGACCCATATGGCCCATTTGCAATACCAAACATCCTAGGAGTAGAAGATACTTCTATACCGAAATTCAAAGTTCTATCTTCAAAATTGCGCGCTATATCTTGATTTCAACAGACGGACGGATGGAAGGCAGGCAGACATAATTATATCGACTTAGAATTTTACCCTAATCAAGAATATATATACTCCATAGGGTCTCCGATGAATTTTTCGATGTATTACAAACGGAATGACAAATTTAATTATACCCTCCATAATATGGGGGAGGGTATAAAAATGTTTTCATTGAGGTGGTACCTTTATATGGGAGCTATATCAAAGTGTGGACCTATGTTGACAAATTTTTGTGGCAAAGTTTTGTAACTGCAGGGAATTTAAAATGCCAAATTACGGGTAGTTCCATAAAGGAATGTAACTAAAACCCTCAAAATACCGAAAATTGGGAGGTATAGTTATATGCGGCCTATACCAAAGCATGAACCTATTTTAACAATATTTGGTTGGAAAGTTTCGTGACTGCAGAGAACCTCAAATGTCAAATTTCGGATAGTTCTGTCAAAAAATATTGCCAAAGCCCTTCGTTACCACTGGGAACCTTTGGTTAAAAATTTTAGCTTAAATCTTCAAAATATCGAAAAACGGGAGGTACCATTATATGGCTGTTCTACCAAAACATGGGCCTATGTTGACGATTTTTGGTGGAGAACTTTCGCGACCTCTGAAAACCTGAAATGTCAAATTACAGCTAGTTCGGTTAAAAATTGTAGCTAAAACTCTCAAAATACCGAACATCGGGATATACCGATATATGTATGGGGTCTACTTCAAAACATTTGCCTATGTTGACGATTTTCGGTAAAGAAGTTTCGTGGCTGCAGGGAATCTTATATGTCAAGTTACGCGTTGTTCAGTCAAAAAATGTAGCTACAACCCTCAAAATACCGAAAATCCGGAGGTACCGTTATGTGAGGGCTATATCTAAACATGAACCTATGTTGACAGTTTTTGGTGGAGAAGTGTTGTGACCCCCTAATAACCTTTAATGTCGAATTACATCTAGTTCGGTTAAAAATATTAGCCAAAATCCTCAAAATACAGAAAATCCGGAAGTACCGTTATATGGGCGCTGTACATAAACATGGACATGGCTAGATCGACTCAGAATTTTATCCTGATGAAAAATATATATACATTATAGGGTCGCAAATGATTATTTCAATGCAAACTTAATATACCCTTCCTACTATGGTGGAGGGTATAAAAAGAGAAACGTGAGAGAAGAGAAATGGGGCTAAAACGCTAAAAAAATCGGACTTGGTAATAATAAGGATCGACCTTAGTTACGTAGCTGGCTTTATCAGAACGTTTGTTTCTTTCACTCTCTCTCTCTCTCTCTCTCTCTCTCTCAAGTTTTCGCCTGAATGGAATGGATGGAGTAGCAGACGGTTTACTGTGAACTTACAATGCCTTTGAATTACTTACCAGCACGCCAGCTTTATTACATTTTAAAAAAACTTGGCCTGGGTTTTTAAAAATTTTTTGTAAACGTGTATTTTTAAATACTTTTTTATAAGCGTTGATTTGTTGAACATAGTTTTTTACGTGTATTTTAACATTTTTTATAAGCCCGGATTTTTTAAAAATATTTTTGCATAAGCGTGGATCTTTTAAAAATATTTTTTATAGAGTGGAGATTTTTTAAATACTTTTGCATAAGCGTGTATCTTCTAAAAATATTTTTGCATAAGAGTGTATATTTCACAAATATTTTTGCATAAGCGTGGATATTTTACAAATATTTTTGAATAGCGTGGATAAAAAAAAAACAAGTAAAAAAGTATCAGTCGCCTTTGCCGACAGAGATATACCCTATGTGAATTGAAATTTTCATCTACGGTATTTTCAGAATTTGATGGCCCTGTTTGGACATTTGAATTTGCCGACAAATATGTAAATTAGGACTAAAATTCAAAAGTGTTATGGAGGAGGTAAGTGGATCTTATTTTGGGAGTCATATCTTTCGATAGATATCGCGCTCACTAGTCGTCGTATAACTCGTATAAATTCGGACCAGTATGCAAGGAAGCATGGATTTGAACAGCATCGGTATACATTTCCAAATGATCTTCGAACAAACCCTACCCTGCACGTAGATGCAAATGTTGAATTTTTTGGGGAGGTACCCTAAAGATAGGACCGATATGGACCATTTGTTGGACAAAATATTAGGAGATCCAAAGTTTGGACCAATATGGTTGCCCCTTTCCAGAGATATCGTGCATACAATTTTAGTGCAATTCTTAAATATTGGGGGGAAGTACCGGAAGTTGTAGACCGGTACTGCCCATCTTCGAACTGAATATAAGTTTCGACAAAATATGACGAAGGCCAAATTTTGGAACAAATCGGTCCACAATGTTTTCTTAAGAAGTATGCACTTACACCTTCAATAAACATCAAAGTGATTCGAGAGCAGGTCTTAGAGTGAACTTCTTCGAAATTTTCTGTTGGAGGTACCCGAAAAAGTGGAAAAATAAAGTCCATATTCGAACCTGATCTATAACTGGTAGATATATTAGGATGGGTAAGATATGGACCAAATCAGTCACTCCCTTCAACAGTTATCGTGCGCACAATTTTTCCGAACATTATTGAACTTTTGTGGGGGAGGTATCTGAAGGAGCGGACCGATATGTCTTATCTTCGAACTTAAACTAAGTTTGGACAATATATTACGAAGGCCAAAAAATTTGGGCCGAATCGACAGATGCGTTCGAGAGATATTTTGCTCTCCAACCATTACACCCGGTATCATAGGGGTTTTTCAGGCTATTTTCTCTGGAAGTATGGACTTGCGCCTGATGAAACTTGTACCGTCGCACTGTGGTCGAAAGCACTGATCTAGCGGCGCGAAATTAATAACATTCAAACGAATTGAGATACGTCACTGAAATTTGGCACAAACTCAGCTTGTACCTGTGGGTAATAATGGGCCAAATATGAACAATATCGGTTGATGTTTTGGTATAGCCCCCGTATAACGGTACCATGAGATTTTCGGTATTTTGAGGATTTAAGTCACAATTACCTGTACTTTGGTACTTAAGGTTCCTAGTGGTCACAAAATATTTTCACCAAAAATTATGGACATAGGTGCACGTTTTGATATAGCATCCATGTAACCGTACCTCCCAATTTAAGGTATTTTGAATATCATGACCAAATGTTTATACCAACTTGGCTGTAATTTTGCATTCCGTGTTCTCACTGCGTATAAAATCTTCTTACAAAACATTTTCAACACGGATTTATGTTTCGATGTAGCCCCTTTTATGGTACCCCGATTCGTTGAATTTTTTTCTTATTATTCCATATTTAATAACATATTTTGCTATAATATGGTATTATAGTGTCTCCGGGGGTAGAACTACTCCTTGCAAATATTTCTCAAGGTAGGTCCATATTTTGATTTTGCTCCCATACAAATGCACAGCTAAATTTGTATGAATTTCATGCAAAATCCCTTATTTTAAAAATGCAGTCATCAAAAGATTTGCAAATATTTGCAGCCCTAATGTGGTTATTCCGTATCCAGAGAGTCCAATTTCATTCCCCAAAAAATAATCGAACCTAAGTTCGGCCAAGTTTACAAGATGCACTCTATGGAACAAGCGCGTACAACCCATAAAAACACTAAAAAAAATTTAATTTATTTAAAATTTAAACAAATATGAATTTAATTTTTTTGCTACAATTTTTTAAAATCTGCTGCAACAAAATCTCTTGTATTTGATAGTGAATAACTGAGTGAATATTTACAACAACAAAAATGAAAAAACAAAATCTTTGCCTGCAAAGTATCTGGAATCGATACAATATAAAATATTTCGCAATTTTATAGTTCGATTTTTTGACTTTCGCGCCGCTAGATCAATGGTTTCGACCAGTGTGCGCTGTAACAAACATTTTGAAGAAAATTATTTTTTAAACAGAAAGTACACACCGCCACCATTCCACTGAATATCACACCTGTGTATTTGAATATTACCAAACTCTTACAAACTGCGTTTAACTTCTGCGCTCAGTTTTGATATTTTTTATTTTGTTTTCGAAATGTTGATTTTAACTTCGAATTATACCGTGAGTTTTGCTTATTTTTGAAAACAAATTGCACATCCATATAATTTGACAAGTTCTTTCTTCGAATCAAATTAGAAAACAAGCGCTTTTAAAAGTGCAAAAATCGCCTTTTTGCCTAAAAACCTGTCCAAATTACCTATAGTGCTTTCATACGGGCAAAATGTGCCTCATCTAAATAATGGTATTAGACCCTAAGTATGTTTGGACGAAACGTGTTTCAGACAATTTGGAGTCGATTGAGCAATGTCCGTCCGTCTGTCTGCCTGGAGCGCACGATAACTCTCGAAGGAATGAACCGATTCGGTTCAAATTTTGGCTTTCGTAATATTTTGCCCAAACTTAGTGTAAGTTCGAAGATGGGCTATATCGGTCTACTCCTACCGGTACCTCCCACACAAAAGTTCGAAAATGTTCGGAAAATTTGTGCGATCGATAACTCTTGAAGGGAGTAACCGATTTGGTCCATACTTTGCAAATCGTGAAATGTCTACCAGACTTAGATGAGGTTCCAATATGGACTCAATCGGTCCACTCCTTCGGGTACCTCCCACACAAAATTTCGGAAAAGTTCAGTTTAGGACCTGCTCTCGAATCGCTTTGATTTTTGTTTTAGAAACTTGTATTCACTGCCCTCCATACGACGGTACAAGTTTCATCAGGGGCAAGTCCACACTTCCTGAAAAAATAGCCCCAAAGTTGCAAAAAACCCCTATGACATCGTGTGAGGTGATTGGAGCGCAAGATAACTCTCGAACGGATCTGCCGATTCGGTCCAAAATTTGGCTTTAGTAACATTTTGTCCAAACATAGATTAAGTTCGAAGATAAGCCATATCGGTCCACTCCTTCAGGTACCTCCCCCACAAAAGTTCAACAATGTTCGGAAATATTGTTCGTATGTTAACTCTTGAAGGGAGTGGCGGAATTGGTCCATATTTTACACATTTTAATATATCTACCAAATATAGATCAGGTTCAAATACGGACTATATTTGTCCACTCCATCCGGTACCTCCCACACAAAATTTTGGGTAAGTTCACTTTAAGACCTGCTATCGAATCACTTTGATTTTTGTTGAAGCAATTTGTATTCACTGCCTCAATTACGATGGTAAAATTTTTTTCAGGGGTAAGTTCACACTTCATGACCAAACAGCCCAAGGGGTGTAAAAACCCCCTATGGCGCCATATGTAGTGGCTGGAGATCCACGTCTATAATTGTCAATGTCGATCCCTTCCTTTAAGTATATCCTCCGCAAAACTTTTGCTCTTTAATCCTAATCAACATTTTTGTCGGTTTATACGCCGAAAATTTTTAAGACCCTCTTATACATACATACGTTTTTTGGGAAAAAATTGTTTCAATAAACACAGGCTGAGGGTATATCTCTGTCGGCTAAGCCGACTGATACTTTTTTACTTGTTTTTATAATCGTGTATTTTTAAAAATATTATTTTTCATAGTCTCGAATTTTTAAAAATATTTGTTTATAATATTTATTTCATGATCGTGGATTTAAAAAAAATTGTTTCATACTCGTGAATTTTTCAAAATATTTTTTTTTCATAATCGTATATTCTTAAAAATATTTTTTTTTTTCAAAATCGTGGATTTTTAAAAATATTTTTTCCATAATCGAGGTTTTTTAAAAATAATTTTTCGTGGATTTTTTAAAATATTTTTTTCATAATCATAGATTTTCAAAAAATACCTTTTTTCATAATCGTGGTTTTTTTAAAAATATTTTTTTTTTATAATCGTGGATTTTTAAAAATATTTTTTTCATAATCCTGGATTTTTAAAAATATTTTTTCATAATCATAGATTTTTAAAAATATTTTTTCATAATCATATATTTTAAAAATACCTTTTTCCATAATCGTGGGTTTTTTAAAATATTTTTCCTAATCGTGGATTTTTAAAAATATTTTTTCCTAATTTTTGATTTTTAAAAATGTTTTTTCATAGTCGTGTTTTTTAAACATATTTTTTCATAATCGTGGATTTTTAAAAATATTTTTGTTTCATAATCGTGGATTTTTAGAAATATTTTTTTCATAATCGTGGATTTTTAAAAATATTTTTTTCATAATCGTGGATTTTTAAAAATATTTTTTTCATAATCGTGGATTTTTCAAAATATTTTTTTCATGATCGTGGATTTTTAAAAATATTTTTTTCATGATCGTGGATTTTTAAAAATATTTTTTTCATAATCGTGGATTTTTACAAATATTTTTTTCATAATCCTGGATTTTTAAAAATATTTGTTTCATAATTATATATTTTAAAAATACCTTTTTCCATAATCGTGGGTTTTTTAAAACATTTTTTCCTAATCGTGGATTTTTAAAACATTTTTTCCTAATCGTGGATTTTTAAAACATTTTTTCCCAATCGTGGATTTTTAAAAATGTTTTTTCATAATCGTGTTATTTAAACATATTTTTTCATAATCGTGGATTTTTAAAAATATTTTTTTTCATAATCGTGGATTTTTAGAAATATTTTTTTTCATAATCGTGGATTTTTAAAAATATTTTTCATAATTATGGATTTTTAAAAATATTTTTTTTATAATCGTCGATTTTTAAAAATATTTTTTCCATAATCGTGGGTTTTTAAAAATTTATCTTTCCTAATCGTGGATTTTTAAAAACATTTTTTTCACAATCATGGATTTTTAAAAACATTTTTTTCACAATCATGGATTTTTAAAAACATTTTTTTCACAATCATGGATTTTAAAAAAATATTTTTTTTTACATAATCATGGATTTTTAAAAATATTTTTTTCATAATCTCGGTTTTTTTGAACCTATATTAGTATTGTAGCCGCCGAAGGTATATCCTACCCTTCTGCAAGCTTTATTACCAGTACTTAAAACTCATGGTCGGCCCCGTCCGACTATAGCCCTCTCTTACTTGGTTTTTCATAATCTTGGATTTTTAAATTATTTTTTTCATATTCTTGGATTTTTAAAAATCTTTTTTTCATAATAGTGGATTTTTAAAAATATTTTTTTATAATCGTGGATTTTTATAAAAAATTTTTTCATAATCGTGGCTTTTTAAAAATTTTTTTTTATAGTCGTGGATTTTTTTAAAATTTTTTTTTTATAATCGTGGATTTTTTGAAATATTTTTTTTTTATAATCGTGGATTTTAAATTTTTTTTTTCATAATCGTGGATTTTTTTAAATTTTTTTTTCATAATCGTGCATTTTTAATTTTTTTTTTCATAATCGTGCATTTTTAATTTTTTTTTTCATAATCGTGGATTTTTAAAATTTTTTTTCATAATCGTGGATTTTTAAATTTTTTTTTCGTAATCGTAAAAATTAAATTAAAAATTACTTTATTTTCTCTCTTCCTCCCACTGTATATTCCTCATTTAGCAAAAACAACGAAAGCTGAACAAACAACTCTGGGCTACAATAAATCCTTTTAGCTACTGTAAAAACAACACAAAATGAATAGTTTATGAAACAAGAGAAAAGAACACCACAGACAAAAGCACCTGAATTAAACAATAAAACGACGTGGGACCATCAAGTTGCTGCAGAAAAACCAGGTATAAATCAAGCGGAACGGAGAACACACAAACACACACTTTTAACATGGATATAAATGGCTTTTTCCTGGCATTGACCACAGTAATCGTGGTCGTGCTGCAAAATAGCCACAACACAGCTGCTAGCAGTATCCTGCGAACAATACATGGACAATCGCATCACCTGCATAATTGTAATAAAGACAAATTATTAGATTTCCCAGACTTTGGCATTATCACAGAGCTAAGTGTTCACAATTGTTATGTGCCATCGCTGGAGAATGCATTCTTTATACGCTTTAACTCGCTTACACATTTGGAGATAGTTGATAGTCAACTGGCAGAATTGGAGGATTATGCATTACATGGTCTGCGCCAATTACGTTCATTGTCATTGGCCCATAATAACATTACCGAAGTCAAATCATGGTCTAATGAACAAATGACAGCCTTGACAAGTTTAGATTTGAAGCGAAATTCCATACGTGTGCTGACATTGAAAAGTTTCTATCGTTATCCCAATTTGCAACGTTTACATTTGGCTGGTAATCTTTTGGAGGATATTGATGATGGTATATTTCGTTGGATGCCCCATTTGAAATATTTGAATTTGGGGAGGAATCGTTTAATAACTTTGGATAATCGTAACTTTCATGGTATGCATCGTCTGTCATATTTGGCTTTACATTTCAATGAAATCAGGGATATTGAAGCGGCATCTTTTGATACAAATTCCCATTTGAGAACATTACGTTTGGAGGGGAATTTATTGCGTGATTTGGATTTCCTGAAAGTTAAGAGTTTAACACGTCTGCAGCATTTGAATTTGTCATTTAATCTGTTGGATAATTTAGATGTTTTTGCATTTTCAAAGGACTTCGAATTGATGACATTGGATTTGTCACACAATCGATTGGAGGAGATTGCTGAGGATGTTTTTCAGGGTTTAGAGGCTCTGGAGGTAAGATAATGAACATTAAATCAATTCAAAAATATTTTTTCATTAGCGAGAATTAAAAAAAGTCATAAGTGAAGTTTTTTTAAAAATTTCTTTTCATAAGCGTGGATGTTTTTAAAATAAATTTTTCATAAGCGTGGATGTTTTAAGAAAAACTTTTTCATAAGCGTGGATTTTTTAATTTTTCTTTTTTTTATAATCGTGTTTTTTTTACAAATAATTTTTTTCATAATCGTGGTATTTTTAAAAATAATATTTTCATAATCAAGGATTTTTTAAAAATTATTGTGTCAGAATCGTAGATGTTTTAAAATTTTTTTTTTCATAATCGTGAATTTGTTAAAAATTATTTTTTCATAATCAAGGATTTTTTAAAAATTATTGTGTCATAATCGTAGATGTTTTAAAAATTGTTTTTTCATAATCGTAAATTTGTTAAAAATTACTTTTTCATAATCGTGGATTTTTTTAAAATTATTTTTCATAATCGTGGATTTTTTAAAAATTATTTTTTCATAATCGTGGATTTTTTAAAAATTATTTTTTCATAATCGTGGATTTTTTAAAAATGATTTTTTCATAATCGTGGATTTTTTCAAAATTATTTTTGCATAATCGTGGATTTTTTAAAAATATTTTTTTTATAATCGTGGATTTTTTAAAAATAATTTTTTCATAATCGTGGATTTTTTAAAAATTATTTTTTCATAATCGTGGATTTTTTAAAAATATTTTTTTATAATCGTGGATTTTTTAAAAATAATTTTTTCATAATCTTGGATTTTTTAAAAATAATTTTTTCATAATCGTGGATTTTTTAAAAATTATTTTTTCATAATCGTGGATTTTTTAAAAATATTTTTTTATAATCGTGGATTTTTTAAAAATAATTTTTTCATAATCTTGGATTTTTTAAAAATAATTTTTTCATAATCGTGGATTTTTTAAAAATTATTTTTTCATAATCGTGGATTTTTTAAAAATTATTTTTTCATAATCGTGGATTTCATAAAAACTATTTTTTCATAATCGTGGATTTTATAAAAACTATTTTTTCATAATCGTGGATTTTATAAAAAATATTTTTTCATAATCGTGGATTTTATAAAAAATATTTTTTCATAATCGTGGATTTTATAAAGAATATTTTTTCATAATCGTGGATTTTATAAAACATATTTTTTCATAATCGTGGATTTTATAAAACATATTTTTTCATAATCGTGGACTTTATAAAAAATATTTTTTCATAATCGTGGATTTTATAAAAAATATTTTTTCATAATCGTGGATTTTATAAAACATATTTTTTCATAATCGTGGATTTTATAAAACATATTTTTTCATAATCGTGGATTTTATAAAAAATATTTTTTCATAATCGTGGATTTTTTAAAAATTATTTTTTCATAATCGTGGATTTTTTAAAAATTATTTTTTCATAATCGTGGATTTCATAAAAACTATTTTTTCATAATCGTGGATTTTATAAAAACTATTTTTTCATAATCGTGGATTTTATAAAAAATATTTTTTCATAATCGTGGATTTTATAAAAAATATTTTTTCATAATCGTGGATTTTATAAAGAATATTTTTTCATAATCGTGGATTTTATAAAACATATTTTTTCATAATCGTGGATTTTATAAAACATATTTTTTCATAATCGTGGACTTTATAAAAAATATTTTTTCATAATCGTGGATTTTATAAAAAATATTTTTTCATAATCGTGGATTTTATAAAACATATTTTTTCATAATCGTGGATTTTATAAAACATATTTTTTCATAATCGTGGATTTTATAAAAAATATTTTTTCATAATCGTGGATTTTATAAAAAATATTTTTTCATAATCGTGGATTTTATAAAAAATTTTTTTTCATAATCGTGGATTTTATAAAAAATATTTTTTCATAATCGTGGGTTTTATATTATAAAAAATATTTTTTCATAATCGTGGATTTTATAAAAAATATTTTTTCATAATCGTGGATTTTATTAAAAATATTTTTTCATAATCGTGGATTTTATAAAAAATATTTTTTCATAATCGTGGGTTTTATAAAAAATATTTTTTCATAATCGTGGATTTTATAAAAAATATTTTTTCATAATCGTGGATTTTATAAAAAATATTTTTTCATAATCGTGGATTTTATAAAAAATATTTTTTCATAATCGTGGATTTTATAAAAAATATTTTTTCATAATCGTGGATTTTTAAAAATTATTTTTTTATAATTTTTTAAAATTTTTTTTTTGTGGTCTTGGATTTTTTAAAAAATATTTCTTCATAATCGTGTATTTTATAAAAACTTTTTTTTCATAATCGCGGATTTTTTAAAAATTAATTTTTTAAAAATTATTTTTTTGTAGTCTTGGATTTTTTAAAAATTATTTCTTCATAATCGTGGATTTTATAAAAACTATTTTTTCATAATCGTGGATTTTTTAAAAATTAATTTTTTAAAAATAATTTTTTTGTAGACTTGGATTTTTTAAAAATTATTTCTTCATAATCGTGGATTTTATAAAAACTATTTTTTCATAATCTTGGATTTTATAAAAACTATTTTTTTCATAATCGTGGATTTTATAAAAACTATTTTTTCATAATCGTAAATTTTTTAAAAATTAATTTTTTATAATTTTTTAAAAATTATATTTTGTAGTTTTGGATTTTTTAAAAATTATTTTTGTTTTGGATTTTTTAAATATTATTTTTTTGTAGTTTTGGATTTTATAAAAACTATTCTTTCATAATCGTGGATTTTTTAAAAATTATTTTTTTATAATTTTTTAAAAAATATTTTTTCGTAGTCGTGGATTTTTTTCATAATGATGTTTTAAAAATAATTTTTTCATTTTTTAAAATTTTTTTTTAATTTTTATTTATTTTCGAAAAAATTATTTTTTGTTATGGTGGATTTTAATTTTTTCGTAATCGTGAATTATTTTATTATTTTTTTAATTATCGGGGATTTTATTTTTTTTTTAATTATCTTGGACTTTTTACAAATTATTTTTTCATAATTGTGGATAGTTTAAAAATTGATACTTTAAAAAAATAAATTTAAAATATATATTTTTTTAATTTTTAAAGATATTTTTCATAAGTTTTGATATTCAAAAAATATTTTTTTCGTATTTTTGTTTTTTTTTAATATGTTTCCATAAGTTTTGATTTTTAATAGTTTTGAATTTTTAGAAAACCTTTTTAATTTTTTAAAAAATTTTTTATTGTTTAAATTTTTTCTTAAGTTTTGATTTTTAAAATTTTTTTTGAAAATTATTTTTTATAAGTGTTGATTTTTTAAAAGTATTTTTTCAAAGGCTTTAATTTTTAAAAAATTTAATTTTTTTTGGTTTTTAAAAAATATTTTTTTATTAGAAGCATTGTGGCGTTTTTTTTTATTTTTTCTATTTTCAGCGCCTCAACATCAGCTATAACAGCTTGGAAAATATCCCCTCCCCCATATTTCAAGATCTCAATAGCCTCGAATATTTAGAGCTGAGTCATAATAAAATTTCACAACTATCCCCAGATGTGTTCAATGCCACGCGTCAACTGCAATATTTAGATTTATCTTATAATTTATTGGATGACATTGATGCCAGTATCTTCAATGGCTTATCTTTTCTGCGCGACCTGGACTTATCTCACAATCACCTGTATCGCGATGAATTTATTGAAATGCTTGCCGAAATACCAATGCACAATGAGCTGCAGTTAAATTTAACAGGGAATCATTTTCGCCTACTTAATATAACAGCATTGCTCAGCTTTGGTCACGTCGAATTGGCTGGCAATTGGTGGAGCTGCAAGTGGTTGGTTCAAGAAATGATGCGAATGCCTAAGAGTATAAATTTTGGACAAACCTATGCCGTACATACGGAGTGGAGTTTAGCACTGCTCGAAACTAGTGGCATCGATTGTTATGATGAGGATAAGAAGCGTAGTGTAATTATATTGGATACTTCGAAGTTGTGGGAGCAGAGAATGGAATCTGTTACACGTGCGGTGAGTACAACTAATAGACCTTTTGTAGGTATTCTGTTCTAAGAAGACATTTCAGGGGCTGCTGTCCTTAGAACACACATCAAGATGCCTCTGTACTCTCACAGTACTTCTAAAAATATTTGTTTCGTATATAATTTTTTAACGCCTTACCTCTGCTTCATTTTTTACCTTTAGCACTCTACACCCCAGGAAACCCAACCATCACCACCACCACTATTTTGGCCTAAGATACGCATGGACAAATTTGATTCTCGCTCTGTGGTAATATGGATGCTAATTGCCATTGCCTTGGCTTTCTCCGCCTTGAGAATAGCAAGAAAATTAGTTGATCGCAAGGAAAGATTAAAGAAACTAAAACAAATGAAGGTAAATGATGTTTACAACAAAATATATTCTTCAATTTTCTGATACCACTGCTTTGCTTACAGGAAAAATTACACCGAAATCAAGTCAAACTACCCGCAGTAGATGAAGCCGAAACCGATAGTCTTAGTGATACTGATGACAGAGTTGTACCTAGAATGAATCACAGGGCATAGATTAATTTCAAATACTTAATATAGGCATATGTGTATTTAAAGGTTTTAAACTAAGATATGTATTGTGTATTAAAAATTAAATAATATAATAATATTAAAAATGTTTAATAGCAAGAATTATAATAAATATGTAATTAGTAGCTATGTGCAGCTTAGCTTAATTTAATTAATCTTGCTACGAAAACAAGGTCAGTGATCTGCGATAAAAGTGAAACAACAATCAGCCTTTGTATTGATGAATCAAAATCGGAATACATATGTATGTGTGTATACGAATCAATTAAGAGAGTTAATCGTTTTAAAAACAAATAAATATTCTAATTTATTAATTAAATTTTTATTTAATTGATTTATTTGATTTTTTGGACGATATAAACCAGTAGGTCGGAAGGTCGTCGACTTTTTTCACAAACATGCTTTCCTGTAGCAGAAACACTAGATTAACTTTTGATGAAATGATATTTCAAAATCCACAGCTATGAAAAATATTTAAAAAAATCCAAGCTTATGGCAAATATTTTAAAAAATATGTATTTAATTTTTTTTTCATAAGCGTGGATTAAAAAAAGAAACAAGTAAAAAAGTATTAGTCGGCTTTGCCGACGGAGATATACCCTCAGCCTGTGTGAATTGAAACGTTCACCTATTGACAATATCAAATGTAATACCGGTTATATATTTCCAAAGGATCTTCGAACAGATCCTAAACTGTACTTAAACAAAAATTCTTAGAAACAAAGCTTACGAAAGCCAAATTTTGGACCGAATCGGCAGATCCGTTCGAGAGTTATCTTGCGCTCCAACCATTATACACGGTGTCAAAGGGATTTTTTGCAACTTTCAGGCTATTTTCCCAGGTCCATTCTTGAATACAAGTTCTTACAACAAAAATCAAAGCGATTCGAGAGCAGGTCCTAAGCTGAACTATTCCGAAATTTTGTGTAGGTACCCGAAGTAGTGGACCAATTGAGTCCATATTGCAACCTCATCTATGTCTGCTAGAAATTTTACGATGTGAAAAGTATGGACCAAATCTGTTACTCCCTTCAAGAGTTATAGTGCGCACAAATTTTCCGAACATTTTCGAACTTTTGTGGGGGTGGTACCGGAAGGAATGGATCGGTTCAGATTTGGATGTAGCTCCCATATATATTTTTGGTTGATTTCACATATTTGCTGCACCAAACCCGCTATATATACATATATCTGATTTCAATGAAATTTGGAATGTGTGACTGAATTCGGTCTAGAACTAAATGTACCAAATTATATCGAAATCGGTTCAGATTTGGATATAGCTCCCATAGATATTGTACATATTCACAGTAGTGTAGGGTATCATATAGTCGGAACCGCCCGACTGTGATCCTTGCCTTACTGGTTTTAAAATATTTGTTCATACGCGTGGATTAAAAAAGAAAAATATGCGTGGATTTTTTCAAAATATTTGTTTTTTCATAATATTGGATTTCTTTTGAAATATTTTTTCAAAGCGTGTATATTTTAAAAATATTTTGTTCATAAGCGTGAATTTTTTAAAAATATTTTTTTAAAGCGTAGACTTATAAAAATATATTTTTTCAAAGCGCAATTTTTTTTTAATATTTGTTCATAAGCGTGGATTTATAGTAATATTTTTTCAAAAGGTGCATTTTTTAAAAATATCTTTTCTTTTTCACAGCATGGATTTTTTAAAATAGTTTTTCAAAACGAGGATTTTGTAAAAATAGTATTTTATAAGCGGGGGTTTTTTAAAATATTTTTTCATAAGCGTGGATTTTTTAAAACAGTTTTTCATAAGCGTGTATTTTTTAAAATATTTTTTCATAAGCGTGTATTTTTTATATTAGTTTGATCATAAAATTGGGTTTTTTAAAAATATTTTTTATGGTTTTGGTTTTTTAAAAATATGTTTTCATTGGCGTGGGGTTTTTTAACATATTTTTTTCAAAGCTTGGATGTTTTACAAATATTTTTTCATAAGCGTCGATTTTTTGAAATATGTATTTTTTCTGTAAGCGCGGATGGTTTAAATGTATTTGTTCATAAGCGCGGATTTTTAAAAAATATTTATTCATCAGCGTGGTGGTTTCAAAAATATTTTTGAAAGCGTGGACTTTTCAGAAATATTTTTTAAAAATATTTTTTAAAGCGTGGATGTTTTAAAAATATTTTTTCATAAGCTTGGATTTTTTTAAATATATATTTTTTCGTAAGCGTGGATGGTTTAAAAAGATTTTTTTCAAAGCGTGGGTTTTTCAAAAATATTTGTCATAAGCGCTGATTTTTTTTAAAGCGTATACTTAAAAAAAATTTTCATAAGCGTTGATTTTTTTAAATATTTTTTATAATATTTGTTCATAAGCAAGTATATTTTTTTTAAAAATACTCTTATCATAAAAGAAGATTTTTTAATATACACTTTTCATAAGCGTAGATTTTTTTAAAAATGCGCTTTTCATAAGCGTAGATTTTTTAAAAATACTCTTTTTATAAGCGTAGATTTTTAAAAATACTCTTATAGATTTTTAAAAATACTCTTTTCATAAGCGTAAATTTTTTACAAATATTTTTTCCTGAGCGTGCATTTTTTTCAAAAATAATTCTTTCACAATCGTGAATTTTTAAAAATATTTTTTCAAAGCGTGGACATTTTACAAAATATTTGTTCATAAGCGTGGATATCTTATTTTAAAATTATTTGTTTATATGCGTGATTTTTTTAAAAATATTTTTTTTTCAACGCATCGGTTTTTTACAAATATTTCTTGCATAATCGTGAATTTTTTAAAATATTTTTTCAAAGCGTGGATATTTTAAAAGTATTTGTTCATAAGCGTGAATATTTTATTTAAAAAAAATAGTTCATAAGCGTGGATTTTTAAAAATATTTTTTTAAAGCTAGAACTTTGTAAATATATTTTTTCAAAGCTTGATTTTTTTAAAAATATTTTTTCAAAGCTTGAACTTTTTAAAAATATTTTTAAAAAATTTGTTTTTTTTTAAATTTTTTCATACGAGTTAGTTTTTTAAAAAAATTTTTTTTGTACACGTTAGTTTTCTAAAAATATTTTTTAAAGCGTGGTTTTCATGAGAGTGGACTTTTTAAAAATATTTCTTAAATAAGCTGGATTTAAAATAAAATTATTTTTTCTTAAACGTGGATTTTTTAAAAACATTTTTTATAAGCGTGGAATTTTAAAAATATTTTTGCATGAGCCTGGATTTAAAAATATTTTTTCATAAGTGTGGATTTTTTAAAAATATTTTTTATAAGCGGAAATTTTTTAAAACATTTTTTTTATAAAAACGGATTTTTTATACCCTCAGCTAATGAATTTTTTGAGTATTTAAAGTGGGGTTTATGGTCGGTTTTAGTAATATCAACATCGTTAGAGAGGGGTTTTTAAGAATTTTTGGGGAAATTAAAAGACCTAAGCCAGTTTTAAAATTTTTTGAGTATAAAAGGTGTTTTTTTGGGACATCACGAAACGGAAGTTTTTAAGAATTTTCGGGGACATCTAAATCCACAAAACGAGGTTTATGGTTTTTAAGCAATAAAAGTGGGTTTTAGGGGAAACCAATCCATATTTTTGCGAATTTTCGGGAACATCACTGAATCAGAGGTTTTAAGCATTTTATGAATTTTAGGGTGGATTTTGGGTACATCAATATATGATTTTATGGAATTTTTGGGGAAACTAAACGAGGGTTTTTAAACATTTTTGGGGACATTCAAAATTGATTTTTGTGGTGTTTTTGAATTTTTGACGACACGAGTATTTTTTTCATTATTTGTGAGAACAAAAAAGTGGATTTTTAAGATTTCTTTTGGCGATATTAATAACCTTTTTGAGAACATTACTTTTTTTCTTCGTTGGCATAAAAGGACTTCTTTAAATGTCCCTAAAAATCTACTTTTACACACGCTCCTTTAAAATTTTTGACAAAATTGTCGTATATTTTGTCAAAATTTTGAAAGGAGCATCAGTAAAAGTAGATTTTTGTGGACATTTAAAGATGTCTTTTGATGTCAACGACAAATTTCTTCTAGCAAGCAGTAGCAAATCTTCTTCCTGAAAACAATCAATCAGCTGTTTTTAATTATTCGGTGCTTTGTGTTTGTGAAAATTAAAAACAATTTTATTGTGGAAATAGCAAGCCTGATTGTATTGTTTTTTTTCGGAGAACAAAGTTGCAAAGTGGAAAAATTCCTTGTTTGGGTCATTTTCTTTTTATACCCTCAGCATTTATGCTAACGAGGGTATATACACTTTCATACGGGCAAAATGTGCCTCATTGAAATAATGGTTTTAGACCCCAAGTATGTTTCGACGAAATGTATTTCAGACAATTTGGAGGTGATTTAGCCATGTCCGTCCATCTGTCAGTCTGGCTGGCTGGCCAGGGCGCATGACAACTCTCGAATGGATCAACCGATTTGGTCCAAAATTTGGCTTTCGTAATATTTTGCCCAAACTTAGTTTAAGTTGAAAGATGAGTTATATCTTTCCACTCCTTCCGCTACCTCCCCCACAAAAGTTCGGAAAATTAACTCTTGAAGGAAGCAGCCGATTAGTCCATACTTTGCACATCGTGAAATTTCTACCAGACTTAGATGAGGTTCCAATATGGACTCAATCGGTCTACTCCTTCGAGTACCTCCCACACAAAATTTCGGAAAAGTTGAGTTTAGGATCTGCTCTCGAATCGCTTTGATTTTTGTTGTAACAACATGCATTCGCTGCACCCCATACGACGGTATAAGTTTTATCAGGGGCAAGTCCATACTTCCTGAGAAAATAGCCTGAAAGGTACAAAAAACTCCTATGACACCGTGTGTAGTGGTGCAGCACAAGATAACTCTCGAACGTATCTGGCGATTCGGTCCAAAATGTGGTCTTCGTAATATTTTGTGCATGCTTAGTTTAAGTTCGAAGATAAGCCATATAGGTCCACTCCTTCAGGTACCTCCCCCACAAGAGTTCAAAGATGTTCGGAAAAATTGTGCGCACGATAACTCTTGACGGGAGTGACCGATTTGGTCCATACTTTACATATCCTAATATATCTACCAGATATAGATCAGGCTCGAATATCGACTATATTTGTCCACTTCTTCGGGTACCTCCCACACAAAATTTTGGATAAATTCACTTTAAGACCTGCTATCGACTCACTTTGATTTTTGTTGAAGCAACGTGCATTCGCTGCCTCAATTACGACAGTAAAAGTTTTTCAGGGGCAAGTTCATACTTTATGAGAAAAGTTGTAAAAAAACCCATGTCACCATATGTAGTGAGTGGAGAGCTCGAACCGAATACTGCGTTCGTCCACACTTTGGATATTGTAATATTTCTTCGAATATAAGGTGAAATTCGAAGGTGGTGCTTATAGATCAACTACTTCCGGTACCTCCCGCGATTTCTCATAGACGTAGCAACCGATTTGGTCCAAACTTTGGATCATTAAATATTGTCGAAACTTAGTTTATGTTCAAATTTGGGCCATATCTGTCCAATCCTTGTGGTGCCACCCACACAAATGTTCAACATTTTTGTGTGGTTAAGTATTTCAATCCACACATGCTGAGAGTATATCTCTGTCGGCAAAGCCGACTGATACTTTTTTACTTGTTAAATATTTTTTCATAAGCGTGGATTTTTTAAAATATTTTTTTCCATGAGCGTGAATTTTCTGAAAATATTTTTTATAAGGGTGGATTTTTACAAATATTATTGAATGCGCGTGGATTTTTTAATTTTTTTTTCATAAGTGTGGATTTCTTAATTTTTTTTTCATAAGTGTGGATTTTTTAAAAATATTTTTCATAAGCGGAAATTTTTTAAAATATTTGCAAGAATTTAAAAAAAAAAAATTATTTTATGCGCGCAGATTTTTTAATTTTTTTCATAAGAGTGGTTTTTTAAATATATTTTTTAATAAGCGTTGTTTTGTTTAAAATATATTTTTTAAGCGTAAATTCTTAAAAAAAGTATTTTTTCTTAAGCGTGGAAAAAATATTGTTTATACGCGTAATTTTTTTTCATAAGAGTGGTATTTTTAATATATTTTCTCATAAGCGTGGATTTGTTTAAAATATATTTTTTAAGCGTAAACTCTTAAAAAAATCATGACATTGGATTTTTAAAAAATATTTTTTCTTACGCGTGGTTTTTTTAAATTTTTTTTTTAATATAAGCCTGAATTTTTTAAGAATAGTTTTTATAAGGTTCGACTTTTTACAAATAGTTTTTAAAAAGCGTGGATTTTCTAAAATAATATTTTTATATTCCACATCTATGATTTTTTTAATCCACACTTATAAAATATTTTTTTTTTAAATCCACACTTATGAAAAATTATTTTTTTAATGCACGCCTATGATTTTTTTTTTAAATCCACACTAATGAACAATTTTCATAATTCACGTCTATTAAAAAATATTTTTTTTAAATCCACGTCTATTAAAAAGTATTTTTTTAAATCCACGTCTATTAAAAAGTATTTTTTTTAAATCCACGTCTATTAAAAATATTTTTTTTAAATCCACGTCTATTAAAAAATATTTTTTTCAAAATCCACGTCTTTTAAAAAATATTTTTTTAAATCCGCGTCTATAAAAAAAAATTATTTTTTAAATCCACGTCTATTAAAAAATATTTTTTTTAAATCCACGTCTAATAAAAAATATATTTTTTTAAATCCACGTCTATAAAAAAAAATTATTTTTTAAATCCACGTCTATTAAAAAATATTTTTTTAAATCCACGTCTATTAAAAAATATTTTTTTTCAAAATCCACGTCTTTTAAAAAATATTTTTTTAAATCCGCGTCTATTAAAAAATATTTTTTTTAAATCCACGCCTATTAAAAAATATTTTTTTTTTAAATCCACGCTTGTGAAAAAATATATTTTTTTTTAAATTCACGCTGACGAAAAGAATATTTGTAAAAAATCCACGCTTGTGAAAAAAAATATTTTTTAAAAAATCCACGCTTGTGAAAAAATATTTTAAAAGAATCCGCGCTTGTGAAAAAATATTTTTAAAAAAATCAACGCTTGTGAAAAAATATTTGTAAAAAATCCACGCTTGTGAAGAAATATTTTTAAAAAATCCACGCTTGTGAAGAAATATTTTTAAAAAATCCACGATTTATGAAAAAATATTTAGAAAAAATCCAAGATTATTAAAAAATTATTTTTTGAAAATATTTTTTCAAAATCGACGTCTATTAAAAATATTTTTAAAAAATCCACGCCTATTAAAAATATTTTTAAAAAATCCACGTCTATTAAAAATATTTTTAAAAAATCCACGCTTGTGAAAAAATATTTTTAAGAAATTCACGTCTATGAGAAAATATTTTTAAGAAATCCAAGTGTATGAAAAAATCTTTTTAAAAAGTCCACGTTTATGAAAAAATATTTAGAAAAAATCCACGCCAATGAGAAAATAATTAGCAAAAATCCACGCTTATGAAAAAATAATTAGAAAAAACTTACGCTTATGAAGAAATATATAAAAAAAAAATCCAAGCCCATGAAAAACTATTTAGAAAAAAACTTACGCTTATGAAGAAATATTTAGAAAAAAAAAAAATCCAAGCCCATGAAAAATATTTAGAAAAAAACTTACGTATATGAAAAAAATATTTAGAAAAAAACTTACGCTTATGAAAAAATATTTAGAAAAAAACCACGCTTATGAAAAAATATTTAGAAAAAATCCACGCTTATGAAAAAATATTTAGAAAAAATCCTCCCTTATGAAAAAATATTTATACAAAATCCACGCTTTTGAAAAAATATTTTGAAAAAAACCATGATTATGAAAAAATATTTAGAAAAAAAATCCACGCTTATGAAAAAATATTTAGGAAAAAACCATGATTATGAAAAAATATTTAAAAAAAATTACGATTATGAAGAAATATTTAGACAAAAATCCAAGATTAAGAATATTTTTAAAAAATATTTTTTTTAAATCCACGCTTATGAAAAAAATATTTTTTTTAAATCCACGCTTATGAAAAAAATATTTTTTTTTTAAATCCACGCTTATGAAAAAAATATTTTTTTAAATCCACGCTTATGAAAAAAATATTTTTTTTACATCCACGCTTATAAAAAAAAATATTTTTAAAAAATCCACGCTTGTGAAAAAAATATTTTTAAAAAAATCCACTCTTGTTAAAAAATACTTTTCAAAAAGTCCACGCTTGTGAAAAAATATTTTTAAATAATCCGCGCATATGAAAAAAAAAATTTTAAAAAATCCACGTTTATAAAAAAAATATTTTTAAAAAATCCAGGTCTATGAAGAAATGATTAGAAAAAATACACGCCTGTGAAAAAATATTTAAAAAAATTTACGCTTATGAAAAAATATTTAGAAAAAATCCACGTCTATGACAAAATATTTATACAATATCCACGCTTATGAAAAAATATTTAGAAAAAACCCACTCTTATGGAAAAAATATTTATTAAAAAATTGCGATTATGAAAAAATATTTTTAAAAAACCCAAGTTTATTAAAAAAATATTTGTAAAAAATCCACGTTTATGAAAAATATTTTTAAAAAATTCAAGCGTATGAAAATGTATTGTTTAAAATCTTTTTTTATTTGTTTTTTTATTAATCTCTAATTGACATCAAAAAATAATTTCAAATTTCGTCTTATAGACTTTTGCAGTGCATGCTCCCATTCCGTTCTTATCATTTGTTATACATTTTGTCAATTATCTTGGCGTATTTCTGATGAACTATATTGCGACGCATTTTCAATGTTGGACCTGAAATTAGGAATATAAAAAAACTGTTTAATTTCTCTATTATATGTATGTATATCCCTTCTTGCCTAATTCTCCTGTGGGTATTGAAAAATCATGTGCCAAAACTGTAAAATATTGGATTTTTTGAGCATTTGATATGGCTTGTTGATTGTAACGTTGTATTCCAGCTTCCAATGCTCTGTGTAGCTTATCATCAAGTTTTACTTCAATACTGTTGGGATCAAAATTTTCCAAATTTTTGGGTAGCTTAATGTGTAACATTTCCGAAAGCCGTGTGTAATGTAAATCCAACGAGTTTAACCAATCTTTGGTTTCTGGTAACAAAGTTTCCATGGGATAGCCATTATGGGGATCCATGTCGGTCTGCAAAGAAAAATGTTGAAAAGGTTTCAAAAAGTCTTGGTCACCTTACCTTAAATGTCATTAAAACTGTCAAATATTTCCTGCCATCACCAATAACAATAACATTGCTAAGACACGGCAGTTCCTTATTAATTATATCCTCAATATGTATGGGTGGTATGTTTTCACCACCTGCTGTAACTATGAGCTCTTTTAGGCGACCACATATAAACAAATTCCCTTGCGTATTTAAATAACCCAAATCACCGCTTAAAATCCATCCATCATTGGTAACAGTATCCTTGGTTTTCCCCGGTTCCTTAAGATAACCCATGAAATTTGTTCGACCACGCATCATAACCTGTCAAATAGTTTTATTTAAGTAAGAGATTTGTTAATGCCACAATCTTGGTATTACCTCTCCTTCTCTACGTTGACCACTGGGATTTCTTATTTGAACTTCTACCCCATTGAGGGGTTTCCCAAGGCCAGCATCTAGGGACTTTCCAAAATTGAAAACAACTGCACCACTCACCTCAGACATGCCATAGATATCAGTCAATGGTAAATCTAAACTCATGAAAAAATTCTTCATCTCTTCAGAACTTGGTGCCCCACCAACGAAGCAGTCCTTTACATCACCCAAACCCAAGGCAACATTGATACGATGAATTACCTTTGAGGCTAGCCAATACTTCACCGATGAAGTGGGTTTCCTAGGAGGATAACAAAATAATTAAGTTTCAAACTCCTGTGGAAAGCAATGATAAAATCTGTTACCCTTTTGTACGATTTACATGATACTCCCGCATAAAACCCCTTGCCGTCTGCAGCAAACATTTCTTCGTTGTGCTGGATTTATCCTCAAGTTGCATTAGTTTTTCATAGATTTTTTCAAAGACCCTTGGAACTCCAAGCAAAATTGTGGGCTTTACTTCTATGAAATTCTTAATAAGTGTACCCTTTAAGGCATTACGATCGGCAAAATAGGTGACAGCTCCATTATCCATGGCCATAAATGTATCAAAGAGTTGGCCGGCCACATGGTTAAGGGGCAAATACGAAACTATTCTTTCGTGACCTTTATTGATATAGGTCAAGTTGCGATTTATGGTTTTTGACAAATATACCATGGCATCATGGGATATCATGCAGCCTTTGGGCATGCCAACGGTACCGGACTAGAAAACAAAAATAAAATAAAAAAAAAATCTGTAAAAATACCAACACATTTTTCACGACCTACCGTAAATATAATCAAAGCACACTCATTAGCGGCCACTTGACCTTCTCTTAAGCGTAGTTCCTCTCTCAGCGAAGATGTAAATTGCATTTCAAACAAATCCCTCCAACGATAGTAACCTTCCTTTTGTTGATCCTCACCAAAGTCAAAGGGTTCATGCAGCTGTATCACAGCTTTCAGTTGTGGCAAACGTGTGCGGATTTTTCGAATTTTCTCCAACTGGCCGCTATCATCAACCACCACAACACTGGCATTTGAAGTCTCTAGAACATGAAATACCACTTCCGGAGAATTGGTGGTATAAATTCCTGCCGATACGGCATTTATACGCATTGAAGCCAAATTTATAAAAAACCATTCGGGACAATTGTGAGCTAAAATTCCCACAGATGTACGCGGCTGCACTCCTAAATGCAATAAAACTAATGCTGCCTGTTCCACATTCTTTTCATATTCTTCATAGGTTATGGTGATCCAAGTCTCTGAGTTATCTTTATAAGCCAATGCAGTAGAATATTTAAATTTTCCACAGCATTCATGAAAAAATTCCGGTATAGTTTGAGGTTTGGTTTCCTTAAGATTTTGTTCGGAGGCCAAAATTTTCACAGGTTCATGCAGGGAGCATGAGGTGTAACTAGTAGCCGGTTTCAACGGTGCCATCTTCCGGTTGTTATTGCCAGCTATTAAAAAATCCTGGATTATAGCTCTGTAAAGGTATAAACAATATATTATAATATAACCCGGCGGATAGAAGGAGGTAGATGGTCGTGCTACCCTACCATATAGGAGGGAAATGATCCGTCTAAGGTGGATGGGCACGACCACCTACCTTTGGAAAGCTCTATGTTTCCCGCGGACAAAAACTGACTACAGGGGTGTTCCTCTAAAACAAAAAACAAATATGGAGGACCAAGAAGAGATACAAATTACGGTGCAGGGACTAAATAACCCAGTACCGGCGGGCAACAGTGATCTGCTGCGAGTTGCACCTCGCCGTCATCAAGCGATCGTGAGCAAACATCTCCCACAGGTGTGGGTGCCTTGGCATCTGTGGTCGACGGTACTGCTACAAGTACACAACCGAAAGGTAAAATGGAGGAGGAGAAAGGGAAGCGAATGTTGTGGAGAAGCCCGTTAATGAGGAGGTCTACAACATGGTATAGGAGGTAAGCGAAAGCATATCTAAACTTACGACGGAGAAAAAAGCGCGGTGGACTGGAGCTAAGAGACGAAAGTACAAGAAAATCCAGGCCCGGCTAAACAAAGAACACCAGGCCGCACATAAAGAGATCAACACTCCCTCCACTTCCTCAGAAGCCGCGAAGAGGATCCATCACCTTCCAGAGGAAGAAGATTGCCGCAGAGACCCGTACGGAGCCGCCATCTACTTACACCAAGGTAGTCAGGAAAAACTACAGGGAGGAGAGGTGCTATACGGTGATCGACACCAGTGGAGGATCTGGCAGAATACCCAAGGAACACGAACAGGCCATCGGAAAAATGGTCAGGGATGAAATACTGGACCATATTTTAAAAAGTGGACCAATAATAATTGACAGCAGCGAGCTTAAGGGGGACCTCTTAGTATTCCACTGGGTCCGCACGCGAATCCAGCCACTCTCCAGGAACTGATCAACAGCGTAACAACTCCTTGGGAACGCGGCAAATTGAAGCTAGTGAGGAAGGACGAAATACCTAACCTTACTAAAGCGACGGTATACATCAGAAAGAGGATGGCACTCTCCTTGTGGTTGGAATTGACGACCTCTCACTAGCCAGTCTATCAAAGACAAAGGACAAGGCGTAGTACATCTGCAATGCAGTCATCTTTAAAGTTGGAAGGGAACGAGTCGGGGAAGAAGATGATGCCCATCACTCTAGCTAGGAGGATAATCCACCTAGCAACACCGAAGAGGGGACCAGGAAAAACAAAGGGACAAGAGGTGCTATGCGCTGATCGACACCAGTTGAGGATCCGGCAGAATACCCAAGGAACACGAGCAGGCCATTGGAAAAATGGTCAGCGATAAAATACTGGACCATATTTTGAAAAGTGGACCAATAAAAATTGAGAGCAGCGAGCTTAGTCTGTTAGCCTCTTAGTATACCACTGGGTCTGCACACGAACTCGGCCACTCTCCTTTAAGTGATCTACAGCGTAACAACTCCTTGGGAACGCGGCAATTTGAAGCTAGCTAGGAAGGACGAAATACCTCAACTTACTAAGGCTACGGTATACGTCAGAATTGACGACCTTTCACTAGCCAGTCTATCAAAGACAAAGGGCAAAGCGTAGTACATCTGCAATGCAGTCACCTTTAAAGTTGGAAGGACACGAGTCGGGCAAGAAGATGATGCCCATCACTCTAGCCAGGAGGATAATCCACCTAGCAACACCGAAGAGGGGGCCAGGAAAAACAAAGGGACAAGAGGTGCTATCAAAGACAAAGGGCAAGGCGTACTACATCTGCAATGCAGTCATCTTTAAAGTTGGAAGGTCACGAGTAGGGGAAAAAGATGATGCCCACCAATCTAGCCAGGAGTATAATCCACCGAGCGTAGTACATCTGTAATGCAGTCATCTTTAAAGTTGGAAGGACACGAGTCGGGCAAGAAGATGATGCCCATCACTGTAGCCAGGAGGATAATCCACCTAGCAACACCGAAGAGGGGGCCATGAAAAACAAAGGGACAAGAGGTCCTCTGCGCTGATCGACACCAGTGGAGGATCCGGCAGAATACCCAAGGAACACGAGCAGGCCATTGGAAAAATGGTCAGCGATAAAATACTGGACCATATTTTGAAAAGTGGGCCAATAAAAATTGAGGGCAGCGAGCTTAGTCTGTTAGCCTCTTAGTATACCACTGGGTCTGCACGCGAACTCGGCCACTCTCCATTAAGTGATCAACAGCGTAACAACTCCTTGGGAACGCGGCAATTTGAAGCTAGTGAGGAAGGACGAAATACCTCAACTTACTAAGGCTACGGTATACGTCAGAAAAATGATAGCAGCCTCCTTGTGGTTGGAAATGACGACCAGTCTATCAAAGACAAAGGGCAAGGCGTACTACATCTGCAATGCAGTCATCTTTAAAGTTGGAAGGTCACGAGTCGGGGAAAAAGATGATGCCCACCAATCTAGCCAAGAGTATAATCCACCGAGCAACACCGAAGAGGGGGTCGAAGCCATCAGCGACTCCCAACAAGCCAGCTTACTGGATGACTTATAATTAAGGTCCTCCAGATAAACTTCCAACGCAGCGAATCGGCAACTCAAGCCCTGATGGATAAAATAAACAAAGATAATATATACATAGGATTAATCCAGGAACCTTGGGCCGTAAAGAACAAGGCTTCCGGACTGAACTATATTATTTACCAACTTTTTTATGCTAACACAGGAAACCGACCTAGGACCTGTACTATATGTCATATAAACTTATGCTTTCTTTTCTCTCCAGAGTTGTCAACTTCGGACGCTACAGTGTTGAAGCATGGGGATGCTAATATATACCTAGCGTCATTATACCTGCCGTTATATATACATATATTGACGCCAAAAAATACCGAAAATCTGAAGGTACTGTTCTATGGTGGCTAAATGAAGACGTGGACCTATACTGACAAATATCTGGTGGAATGTTTAATACCCCTAGCGAAGACTAAATACTAAATCTCAGTCATTTCATCGGTAACTGACAAATTTCAGGAGGAATGTCTTACACCCTCACGAAGACTAAATACCAAACTTCAGCCATTTCGGTGGGGAACTGAGGTCACGGGGATGGGACTATATAAAGACGTGCAAGTATACCGGCAAATTTCAGGTGCAGAGTTTTATACCCCCGACAAAGTACCAAATTGCAGCTTTTTCGGTGGGATATTGAGGCCACAACCTTCAAAATACCGAAAATTGGGAGGTACAGTTCTATGGCTATATGAAGACGTGGACCTATACCTACAAATTTCAGTTGAAAAATTATATATTCGAAAATCGGGAGGCCACAATCTTCAAAATACCGAAAATTGGCAGCTACCGGTGAAAATTTTTGTACCCCCAGACTGAATACTAAATTTCAGTCATTTCGGTGTTATAATGAGGCTAAAACCTTGAAAATACCGAAAATCGGTATCTGCCGATCGATGGGGGCTATATGAAGACGTGGACCTATACCGATAAATTTCAGGTTGAAAGTTGTATACCAACGAAGAATTAACACTAAATTTCTGCATTTCGGTGGAAAATTGAGGCCACAAGCTTCAAAATAACGAAAATCGGGAGGTTCGGGGGCTATACCAAATTTAAACATGGCTTTGAATACCTTTGAACCTAGCGGTCTATCGAAGGCTGCTTTATAATCGACAAAAAGATGATAGATGTCGATCTGCATCTATTGGGTCTTCTCTAGAATTTGTCGCAGGGTAAATATCTGGCCAATGATTGATTTGCAAGGTCTGAAGCCGCATTGGTATGAACCAATGATTTCGTTGACCATAGGCTTTAGTCGTTCCCACGATCTTATAAGTAATATGGGACAGACTTATGCCCGTGTAGTTGAAGCACACAGTCTTATCTCCCTTTTTGTGAACGTGACATAGGATGTCTAAGTTCCAATCGTCGGGTACGCGTCCTTTCTGCCAGATGGTGCTGGTGATAGCCGATGCATAAACCTCATCAGCGTGTCACCTCCGTTTTTGAACAGCTCGACTGGTAAGCCATCGACACCTGTTGCCTTATTATTCTTGGCCGGGCGGTATATATTCGTTAACATCTTCGTCGTCTTCGCTCGTTGTCGTATTCCCCATCAATCCCATGTGTGCAAAAACAGCTATTCGGGGTCAAAGGTCAAAATTTATGGATTGTTTAGATTTTATGATTTTTTCTTGAATACGGTGTTTCTAATCAAAAAGTGAGTAGAGTGGAGATATTGCACATAGAATTCTCTACAAGTTCGGTCTTTATAATTTGTTTCCTAGAGTGAACCATTCTTGAGATATAGCGGTTCTAAACAACACATCATTTATACGCACTTATAAGGGAAAAAAACGCACAAACTGGAGTAACCGGGTCTGTTGAAAACTAAAATTATACATATTTAAAAAAAATTAAACAAAATCGGAGCGTGTTTTGTAGAGTTATTCCATGTTAGAGTCATTTTATGCAAAAATAGCCCATGTGTAAACGAAAGTCCAACGGGAACGACCCCAACGAAAACTCTCCGATTTTTTTTAAATTTTGTCAAAAGGTAGGGTTTGTTGTGTTGATTACCGAAAATCGGGAGGTTCGGGGGCTATACCAAATTTAAACACGGCTTTGAATACCTTTGAACCTAGCGGTCTATCGAAGGCTGCTTTATAATCGACAAAAAGATGATAGATGTCGATCTGCATCTATTGGGTCTTCTCTAGAATTTGTCGCAGGGTAAATATCTGGCCAATGATTGATTTGCAAGGTCTGAAGCCGCATTGGTATGACCCAATGATTTCGTTGACCATAGGCTTTAGTCGTTCCCACGATCTTATAAGTAATATGGGACAGACTTATGCCCGTGTAGTTGGAGCACACAGTCTTATCTCCCTTTTTGTGAACGGGACATAGGATGCCTAAGTTCCAATTGTCGGATACGCGTCCTTTCTGCCAGATGGTGCTGGTGATAGCTGATGCATAAACCTCATCAGCGTGTCACCTCCGTTTTTGAACAGCTCGACTGGTAAGCCATCGACACCTTCTGCCTTATTATTCTTGGCCAGGCGGTGGTATACATTCGATAACATCTTCGTCGTCTTCGCTCGTTGTCGTATTCCCCATGAATCCCATGTGGGCAAAAACAGCTTTTCAAAATTTATGGATTGTTTAGATTTTATGATTTTTTCTTGAATACGGTGTTTCTAATCAAAAAGTGAGTAGAGTAGAGATATTGCACATAGAATTCTCTACAAGTTCGGTCTTTATAATTTGTTTCCTAGAGTAAACCATTCTTGAGATATAGCGGTTCTAAACAACACATCATTTATACGCACTTATAAGGGAAAAAAACACACAAACTGGAGTAACCAGGTCTGTTGAAAACTAAAATTCCATGGGCGGCGGATCCGGTTCGCCGGTTATTCGACCCGAAAGACCAGATTTAAAACCGCGTTAGACCCGGATCTACTGAATCGATTACCGCAAAGTGGGTTTGATAGCTTATAGAAATACCTAACACAGGGCCTTGTTATTTTAACCTGTCCGCTGTTCTTACGCGGCTTACTACTTCCCTTGTGTAATTTGACACTTATATCACGATATCTCAAGAAAGGTGACTCCTATGAAAAGTCATAAATATTATTCTGGTAGATAATTTGTTAGCTAACAACTTTCACTTTAGTCGATTTCTGATAGGTCTCACCGTTTTTGAGACAAATAAAAAAACTGAATAAGGCCATCAAAAAATAAATCCGAAAACCTAAAAAACCTTAAAATTTGACCTTTGACCTCGAATAACTAAAAAACACAAGTATGGAGAAAACCCAGCTCAGAACGAAATCCATTTAGCTTTTCTGCGAAATTTGAAGTTTTTTTGGAATTTTTTTAAATCCTATTGTCGGAGTTTCAATCGTGATAGTCGTCTAACAAAAAATACTGCTTTCAGGTAGTTTTCGACAAAAAATTTTTATACCAATCCACATTGTAGAATCAAAAAATATATATTTTTTCACATATTCACTATTAATTTATTCTTACCTGAAGTACTAAAATAAAGATTATCCTTCTTGGGGAGCAAAATCTAATCAAATTTAAGCAAAATTTATTTCACTTTGTGAACACTGTAGACTTATGACTTCCCAAAGGGGGCGATTACTTCAGACTGACTGCGTGGTTGAATTGCATAGCTCAGTGAGAAAATTTCTTTACACGCTTAATTGAACAACTAAGAATCTGGTTTATAGATATAAATTATTTTAACTTATTGTTTTTACTTATTTCGTTTTTTAACAATAAAATTGACTTGTGTTAATTTACAGTAAATTTTATATACCAGCTTATGGGCCTGTTCTTTTAACGATGTTGCTTACCCAGCAAAATAAATTGGAAGTAGTGCAATGTGGACTTGTTCTGTCACGGCATGTTTTGATGCAGTTCAAACGGAGTCGTGAAAAAGGCACTCCAGTCCTCTCATTTTAACCGCATCCAAAGAATCACATCCACTTGCGCTTTTTAACAACATCCGGATGAAGTTCAGCGGAGTCCAGTGCAGTCCTCTCATTTTAACCGCATTTGGATGCAATTCAAAGAATCACATCCGCTTGTCACATTTTAACAACATCCGGATGCAGTTCAGCGGAGTCGTGAAAAAGGCACTCCAATTCCTCACAATTTAACAGCATCCGGATGCAGTCCAAACGGAGTCGTGAAAAAGGCACTCCGTTCGCTACATTTTATTAGCAGTTGTTAGAGATCCCTACATGTACATAAATCAGTTTGTACATCTCCACAGACAGCGGCATACATTTTCCAAAAAGAGATAAGCGTGTTAACATTTCCAAACATTTGTTAATACATACAAACTAAATAATATTTAATTTGTGAACATTTTTCCGGTTACTCACGAGAAGAAAATTTCCGAATGGAGTGCTGTTGGAGTACATGTCGAAATCTTAACTGGTGATGGGAAGACAACCCATTTAGCAGATGAAGCAAAACAGTTCAGCTTGGATTAAATGGAGAGCGGAGGAAACACGCATGTTTGCGATTGAATTCAATGGAGAATTTTCATAATTTGTGTTAATGTAATAAAGTTCTTAACATTTTTGTTTTACACAAATAATAAGTGCATTTTATTTGTTCTGGGATATTTTGTAATGGCTTGCACAATTTCCGCAGAATGCCTGTATCAAAACACGTGCTTTGGACTGCCTCCTATTCTACCCCAAAGGGTTAGTTAGAATGCAATTCCAAAGGGTCAGTTAAAATGCAGTGCCAGAGGGTCAGTTAAAATGCAGTGCCAAAGGGTCAGTTAAAATGCAGTGCAATGGAGTGCCTCTTTCAGTAGTCACGCTCTTGTAAAAATCATGAGTGAACATGCATAATTTGATGCACTTCCAGATCACTTGTACATATCATTTAACTGCCTCTTTGGAGGCAAACATTTTGCTGGGTACGTTTGGTAGCTACGTAAGTCTGCTAACACAGTAAATAAAAAAATAAGGCGTCAGATACATACCTATGTAAATAAAGCAAAAGACACAAAATATTAAAAAAAATTGTTTGGGGAGATATTTAAAAAACAAATAAAATAATGTAATCCAAAAAATCAATATTGAATTAGGTAAATTTTTTACAAATGCATTTTTAATTCAATGACAGGGGATATCTGAAAAATAAAAAACAGGTTTTTAGACCAGAAAATGTATTAAATATTATTTCAAGAAATCTTTTGAAAACAGTTATAATTATATTTGTTCATATATAGATAGCTAACCTAGAAACGGGAAGTATTTTTCTTCAATTTTAATTTGTTTTTTTTTTTTTTTTTTATTCGAACTAGGGGAGTGAGTTTCTCATTCCCTAGTCTAAGCATCACTTCGCCAATACTTCTTTTAAGATAAACAAGTAAAAAAGCATTAAGTTCGGCCGGGCCGAACTTTTCATACCCTCCACCATAAAATATTCATTCATGTCCCCAACTTTAAGTGAGTACGTTAAAATGTCAGAAAATGTACATAAAATGCTTCATTTGGGAGGCCCTTTTTCATGGTGCCTATATCTAACTGTTGACAATTTTTGGTGGGCTGGAAATTGGGAGGTACTGTTATATAGGGGTTATAATAAAACATGGGCCTATGTTGACAGTTTTTGATGGGAGCCTTTAATGTCAAATAACTCCTAATTCGGTTAAAAAATTTAGCTAGAATCCTCAATATATCGAAAATCGGTACATAACGTGGGAACTTCAAATGTCATTAACAGCTAGTTCGGAGGTATCTGGGCTATACGAAAATGTGAACTTAAATGAACAATTTTTGTTGCAGAATTTTTGTTGACTTTTAAATTTCAAATTACAGAAAGGTACGGAAAATCGGACCTACGCACAGAGGGGAAATTAGTGTTAAAAGTTCATCAAAAGCCCTAGAAAGCTCATTTATAGTCCGATTGATATAAAATTTTGCACAAAGCATATCTTCTGTATAAGGATTAATCCTATAGAAGATAATGAAAATCGGTCCAGATTTGGATGCAGCTTCCATATATAATCGCATCTGATATGAGATAAAAATGCACCAAAATCACTGAAATTTGACACATGCAACCTGAACTAGCCTAAAAAAACATTGAGCCAATTTTTAAACAAATCGGTACAGATGTATATATAGTCCCATATACATATATTTCATTCCAAATTTTATTTTTTGAAACTTACTTAAATTAATTTTTTCTCAATTCACATGAGAAAAGCCGTGAATGTTTTTGAATAATGCAAACATATTTGATAGCTGTTGGTTTACTCTGATAAATAAGAACCCCGGTTATAAGGCGGAGCAAAATTTAGTGTGAGTAAACCTTGCAATTCCATATAAAAATATTTCATATTTTAGTTGAGAAAAATAAGATTTTTTCGGAATGGCGCAAATATGCGCAATTTTTTATGATTGAATCTGATATTTGAGACTCAAGCGCATAAAACATTAGAAGAAACTATGGTCGGGAAACGACGGGGAAATAGACTTTTTCACTATTGAAATTGTAGTAATCTTAAAAATTATCATAAAAAAATTTCATAAAGAGGATATGTATCACCATTATTAAAGAGCAAAGATGTAAAATCAATCTGAAAATTTTAAATTCTAATCTTGTTCGGAGACTGTACAAAAACAATAAATCTTGAAAAATATAAATTTTCGCGAAAATAATGTCATTTTAATGTTCACCTAATTTCTTAGTTTTCGAAAATTTACTTTTTGTTTTCAGTATGGCTGAGTTCAATCGACTGCTGCATTGGATTGGTTAATCTTACAAAGTTGAGGATGGTTATAGCAAATGCAGAAAAGAGTCTGGTTGCCGTTTATCAAAATTTTGTCATAAAAAAACGATTTTCATATTTTGAGTTTTGAGCAACTTTAGGCCTATGTTTCCCCTCTGTGCTACGTTCGGTTAAACATTTTAAGTAAAATCCTCAAAGTACCAAAAATCGGGAAGTATCGTTATATTGGGGCTATGTTGAAAATTGTTGATGCAGATGTGTGGTGACCACTACAACCTTCAAATGTCAAATTACAGTTAGTTCTGTTAAAAATTGTAGCTAAAATTGCCAAATTACTGAAAATTGGCAGGTACCGTTACATGGGAGCTATATACGAACATGGACAATTTTTGATGGAGAGGTGTTGTGACCACTAAGAACTTCAAATGTCAAATTACTGCTAGTTCGGTTTAATGTTGTAGCTAAAATCATCAAATTACTGAAAATCGGGAGGTACCGTTATATGGGGGCTTTCTTGACAATTTTTGGTGGAGAGGTGTGGTGACCACTAAGAATTTCAAATGTTCAAATTACAGATAATTCGGTTAAAACTTGTTGGTAAAATTCTCAAAATACCTGAAATCGGGCGGTAACGTTATATGGGGGCTATTCCAAAACATGGACCCATGTCCACTAGTTATATAAGTTTATTGACATTTAAGAACCCTAAATGTCAATTGATAACTAAATCTGTCTGAAAATGTAGATAAAAACGTCAAAATGCCGTAAATCGGGGGTCCTGTTATATGGGGGCTATACCGAAACGTGGACCTAGGTCCCCAACTTTTGTCACATAAGTTTATTGACATTTAAGAACTTCAAATGTCAAATTATAGCTTCATCGGTCTGAAAATGTAGCTAAAAACGTCAAAATACCGTAAATCGGGGGTACCGTTATATGGGGGCTATACCAAAACGTGGACCTATGTCCACAACTTTTGTTATATAAGTTTATTGATACTTAAGAACCCTAAATGTCAAATTATAGCTAAATCGGTCTAAAAATGTAGCTAAAACCGTCAAAATACCGTAAATCGGGGGGTACCGTTATATGGGGGCTAAACCAAAACGTAGACCTATGTCCACAACTTTCTTTATATAAGTTTATTGACATTTAAGAACGCTAAATGTCAAATTATAGCTACATCGGTCTGAAAATGTAGCTAAAAACGTCAAATTACAGCAAATCGGGGGGTACCGTTATATGGGGGCTATACCAAAACGTGGATCTATGTCCACAACTTTTGTTATATAAGTTTATTGACATTTAAGAACCCTAAATGTCAAATTATAGCTACATCGGTCTGAAAATGTAGCTAAAAACGTCAAAATACCGCAAATCGGGGGGTACCGTTATATGGGGGCTATACCAAAACGTGGACCTATGTCCACAAGTTTTGTTATATATGTTTATTAACACTTAAGAACCCTAAATGTCAAATTATAGCTACATCGGTCTGATAATGTAGCTAAAAACGTCAAAATACCGTATATCGGGAGGTACCGTTATATGGGGGCTATACCAAAACGTGGACCTATGTCCACAACTTTTGTTATATAAGTTTATTAATACTTAAGAACCCTAAATGTCAAATTATAGCTAAATCGGTCTAAAAATGTAGCTAAAAACGTCAAAATACCGCAAATCGGGGGTACCGTTATATGGGGGCTATACCAAAACGTGGACCGATATAGCCCATCATCGAACTTGACCTGCCTGCAAACAAAAGACGCATTTTCCCAAAATTTCAGCGTCCTATCTCCATTTTTGTGGATGCTAGAGTGATTACCACAGACGGACGGACGGACGGACGTGCTCAGATCGACTTAGAATTTTACCCTGATCAAGAATATATATACTTTATAGGGTCGCAAATGAGTATTTCAATGCGTTACAAACGGAAAAACAAACTTAATATACCCTCCATACTATGGTGGAGGGTATAAAAAAGCTACAACTTGTATATTCACATGACACGATTGTTATCCACTTTACATCGCATTAGAGCTTCTATTTAGTGCTGTCAAGGAAAATGAATGAATATAATTGTTGATTTACAAGAACAATTAACTTTGCTTCTCATATGGACTTGTTTTTAAAAGTTATTACAATTTAAAAGAAAAAAGTTGTCGGTACGTGGGAAAGAAAAAAAGTGAAAGTGTTTATTCTAAATCAAGTCATTATTTAAGGAAACAATCAAAAAAAGAATCAGTTGACAGACAGCTAAATTATCCCGTATGTGACTGTACAAAACACAATGACGGACTATGGACCTATGTACTTACATTTAATGTGAAGAGAATCCTAATTAATAGCATCTAGCATGCTTTAACAAGTAAGAGCGGCGTTAATTTCGGCCAGGCCTAACTTGTTATACGCTCCACCTCGAGTTGTATTGAACAATGAGTTGTAACGCTCAAAAGTCGTGGGTACACGTTTTTGATTACATTAAATAGTGATGGTATATTAAACTGTATTTATTTCAAATGTTAAATTCAAATTTAACGGGCGAAATGCCCTCTAGCGGTGGCGAAGAGCATTAACCTGATGAATGAGTCCTCCTAGCGGCAATGTGGACGAACATAAACAATCTGTCAACAAGCAGTCAGCTGGCATCATCAGCAGGTATAAAAGGAGGTGCTTCAGAGACAATCGTGGCAGTCGTCTCACAGTGGTTCAGAATCGTTTTTTCCTGGTCAAAATTCTGTAACTTTTGAACGGATAGAGATATATTCATAATTCTTTTTTTGTTACACAGATAACACAATCAGCTTTCAGACGAATTATAAGCGGTAAAGTTCGTTCCGGTAGTTGCAGAGAAATTCAATGTCAAAGTTAAACTTTTGAGTTTTTTAACAATTTTTCATCAAAATATGAGTGTTTTTTGTGGTTTTTATATCTTCCTATGTATTAAAGATGGTCAAACACCAACAAATAAATAAAATAATTACCAAAAAAACTAAAAAGAAAAATTCGAAAAAATGTCGAAAAAATTTTTTTCAAAAATTTGTAAAAAAAAAATTGTACAAAAAAAATTTAAATTTTTTCAAAAATTAAAAAAAATTCTCCTTAGGTTTTAATAAAACTTATATAACTCGTATAAAAACTCATATACTCAAAAAAGATGTAATTTGTGTCAAAAAACTGTAATTTATATGGAAACAGTATAGAAAAACACACACTTTTACCCATGTAATTTCAATAAATTGAAAAAAGTGTTAAACGGACGGAACGGGACGGGTACAAAAGTATATATAGGCTGGAAGGGGAGACTTTCGGGCATCTTTCTGTGACAACAGAACTTTGTTCCATGTTGTTCCACAAAAGTTCTAGTCCACTAAATTTGGAATTTCATAAAATTTAGTACCCGAGGAAAAATAAAATAGATCATGTTGTGTAAACGCTACGGTAATTTACTAAAACGATTTTTAAAGGCCACAATCCTTCCTACCTTACAAAAAAACAACGAACACAATAACTGTTATAGTTTCAGAGAAATAGCTTCGCCTTTCTCCAGAAATTTTCAAAAATTACGTATTTCCCAAAAAATGGGGAAAATGCTCGTCTTTAGGGGCACGCCACGCCCACACCTTCAAATATTTGGGCCTAATTTTTTGGTTTCCTTAGTTTCAATATGTTTACTAGCGAATCCCATATAGAAATTAAATATCTTTGACAAAACAAAATTTTTATTTTTGCCAGGAAAATCGATTCCTGAACCATTGTGCGTCTGTTGACGGGTGTGGAGTCAAGTGGTGTGCAAACGAACCTTGGTTTGTGTGGTAGTAGAATAGCTAGTACCCAGCTAACAATTTTTTCCGATTTTTTTCCGAATTCGGAACGAAACTCTGCACAAGTATGCGATTCTGATGTCGAATTCGTTCAGAAATCGGAACAAAATTGTGTGAAGGTGCCCACGAATTCGGAAAGTTTTATCGGAAAAAAATCGGAAGGAATATTAGAGTTTCTTTCCGAATTCTGAACGAATTCGCAAAAAAACTCGAATGAAAAAAGGGAAATTTTAAGGGAATTTTCGATTATCTGCACAATTTCGGAAAAAACTCGGAAGGAACATTCGAAAATCGGGAAAAATTCGGAAGAATTTCGGATGCTTGATCCGATATTCGGAAAAAAATCGGAAAATTATCGGATGTTTGATCCGATATTCGGTAAAAAATCGGAAGATTATCGGATGTTTGATCCGATATTCGGAAAAAATCGGAAGATTATCGGATATTTTATCCGATATATGGAATATTTTCGTAAGGTTTTATCCGAAAATCGGAAAAAATTCCGGTAATTTATATATCGGAAAATGTTCGGATGTTTAATGCGAATTTTTTTATTCTTTATTTCATCATCTTCACAAGTTGGATTTATAGTATTCATTGCTGCTGCCCGCTGATATTGTGTGTTTGCAAAATTATAAAACACAACTTTTTCTAATAAAGTTTCCATGTGTCATCAAGATGTTGTTCTTTATTTGGCGTATCTAAAATAGAATTAACAATATTTGTTATTATAAACAGCTTTTTACAAAATGAGTATGCAAACTTCCAATTTTAATTTGTTTTAAAACACACAATAATTTGTTCCGCTACGTCTTACTCACTTAACTGCTGCGAAATAACTAAAAAACAAGGTACAGCATGCAAACAAAGCAAAGAAATTTCCCTTGCCGCTGGCGTTGTTTGTATACAATCAACTCTCAACCAGAGTTCGGGATTTTTGCTCGCGAGAAAAATACACAGATCAAAAATTCTTTCAGATTATGTGCAGAGTACTCGGAAACTAATCGGAAAGAAAACAAATCAAAATTTCCCTTCCGAGATTGTGCAGAGCACTCGGAAAATAATCGGAAAGAAAGGTTACGAAATCTCGGAAAAAAATCTGATATCAGAGCCATCGGCAAAAATTGTTGGCTGGGTAGTTTCTACGTAGTCGAGTGGGGTTGTAAAACGAACCTCGACGCGCAGAAGAATTAGTGTTTGTCCCGTCGAGTGGGGTTGTAAAACGAACCTCGACGCGCCGTAGAAATAGTGTCTGTCTCGTCGAGTGGGGTTGTAAAACGAACCTCGACGCGCCGTAGAAATAGTGTCTCGTCGAGTGGGGTGCAAACGTTAATAAAGTGTGTTTATAACGTATTATGAAAAAAGGAAATCAACTGATGTGTTTCTCTCTCTAATGTCTCTAAATCAAAATAAATGTTTGTGACGACCCTGGCCTCCCTCTGAGCATACCCCAGCATCAAAGTAGAAAATACGTCGTCACATAGTTTCCCTTCGTTTATAAAGAATACCAAATTCCAGCAATTTCGCTAAAACAATATGGCTAGCTTTTAAAATACCGAAATTCGAGAGGTACCGCTTTATGGGCGATATATGAAGGTGTCGCACAGTGTTGCCGCAGTGGACAGAAATCGAAAAATGTGATGTTAAGTTTTATATATATTTATTTTTTGTCGATATGTGCATCCATAAGGAAGTTATAGTTCTATAAATATGAAAAATATTTTCAGGTAATCTAAAGCGAAAATCATGTGAAAATTAGATGACTTTTAAAATAACTATTTCCGATAATTTTGTTGATAATATTAAAAGGTTTGGATTGGGATTTGATGAGTGGGCTAAAAATATAAAATTTTAGTACAATAAGTTGGCATCAACTGGACATGGGCAAAGTGCCGTTATCAAGAATTATTATTATTATTATTATTATTTTTTTTTTTTTTGATAAAATATTATAAATTCTTAATATTTCGTAGAGTATATTTTTGATTGCCACCTATTGCCACCTTGGCTCTTGATTTCCGTTAATTGGCAAGTTGTAAAAACCCGCTAAAACTATATCTATTCTTGATCAGCGTGCAATTCTACATCGATATAGCCATGTCCGTCCGTCTGTCCGTCTGTGGAAATCACTCTAGCGTCCGAACGGATTGACGTAGTTGGATGAAATTTTGGGAAAATCTATTATATGTACGTAGGACTTTTGGTATTGAAAGCGGGCTATGTAGGTCCACGCTTTCGTATAGCCCCCATACAAAATGACGCGTGACGCGTCGTCGTTTTAAGGAATTTTTAAGATATTTGTCCCATTTTACCACCGAATTGGTTGTAGTTTGGTATTTTGTGTCTCCAGAGGCCAAAAAACATTCCTACCAAAGTTGGTTAATATAGGTCCACGTTTTGATATAGCCCCCATAGGACGATATCTCCCGATTTTCGGTATTTTGAAGGTTTTGGCCTCATTATCACACCGAGATGGCTGAAATTTGGTATTTAGACTTCAATTGGGGTATAAAACTTTCCCCCAGAAATTCGTAAGTATAGGTCCGCGTCATCATATAGCCCCCATAGAACAGTACCTTCCGATCCTTCCACATTAATCCACCGAAATGGCTGAAATTTGTAGTGGAGGGTATAAAAAGTTCGACCCGATCGAACGTAACGCTTTTCCTACTTGTTTATTTATTATTTATTTATTTTTTTTTTTTTTTTTTCAGTAGCTGAGGTTATATCTCCGTCAGCACAGCTGACTGATACTTTCTTACTTGTTTCACCTATTTTTATTTATTTACGCGTTCATAACTTCCACGCAAATTAACTTTTTAGCCAAATTTTTGAGCTATTTAAAAAATTAATTTTTTTAAAAAAATTAATTGAGTGACGTAGGGGTTGGAAGATACCAAGGAACGGTCTTGAGCGGCTTTAACACAACAAAGCCCAGGATTTATCTTAGTTCCTCATTCATCTCAAGTGGACACTGGCCTCCCCGTGATGTCACCTGGGGAGCTGCCTTTAACACCCGTTAAAGGTAGTGAGCTAACATGTTTCCGCAAAAAGGCAGATGCTGCACTAAAGCATTTAAATTGTACAATATACAACCACTATTCGCGAGTTATAAACGGGTAAACCTTGGCAACGATGTTAAATTTTCAATAATATTGCCCATATACTCTTTCATACGGGCAAAATGTGCCTCATCGAATTAATGGTTTTACACCACAAGTATGTTTGGACGAAATGTGTTTCAGACAATTTGGAGTTGATTTAGCAATGTCCGTCCGTCTGTCTGTCTGGCTGGTGCGCACGATAACTCTCGGCTTTCGTAATATTTTGTCCAAACTTAGTTAAAGTTCGAAGATGAGTTATATCGGTCCACTCCTTCCGGTACCTCCCCCACAAAAGTTCCAAAATGTTCGGAAAATTTGTGGGCATGATAATTCTTGAAGGTAGTAAACGATTTGGTCCATACTTTGCACATCGTGAAATTTCTTCCAGACTTAGATGAGGTTCCAATATGGCCCACTCCTTCGGGTACCTTCCACACAAAATTTCGGATAAGTTCAGTTTAGGACCTGCTATCGAATCGCCTTGATTTTTGTTGCAACAACTTGTATTCACTTCCCCCCATACGACGGTACAAGTTTCATCAGGGGCAAGTCCATACTTCCTGAGAAAATGGCCGGAAAGGTGCAAAAAGCCCCTATGACACCTTGTGTAGCGGTTGGAGCGCAAAATAACTCTCGAATGGATTTGTCGATTCTGTCCAAAGTTTGGCCTTCGTAATATTTTATCAAAACATAGTTTAAATTCGAAGACTGGCTATATCGGCCCATTCCTTTAGGTACCTCCCCCACAAAACTTCAAAAATGTTCGGAAACATTTTGCGCACGATAACTCTTGAAGGGAGTGACCGATGTAATCCATACTTTGCACATCCTAATATATTTACCAGATATAGATCTGGTTCGAATATGGCCTATATTTGTCTACTCCTTCTGGTATCTCTCACACAAAATTTCGGATAAGTTCACTTTAAGACCTGCTCTTGAATCACTTTGATTTTTGTTGAAGCGATTTGCATTCGCTACCTCCATTACGACGGTAAAAGTTTTTTCAGGGGCAAGTCCATATTTCTTGGGAAAACAGCCTGAAAAGTGTAAAAAACCCCTATGTCACCATATGTGGCGTTCGGAGAGCACGATTTGGTCCAACATTTGGTCTTCGTCATATTTTATCCAAACTTAGTTTCATGGGCAATACCGGTCCACAACTTTCGGTACTTCTCCCCAATATTTAAAAAATTTTCACTAAAATTCTAAGACGATATCACTTGAATGGGGCAACCAATTTGGTCCAAACTTTGGATCTCCTAATATTTTATCAAAATTTAGTTTAACTTCTAAAATGGCCCATATCGGTCCTCTCTGCTCTACAAAAGTTCAACATTTGTGTCTTAGTGCAGTTAATTCCTAATCCACATTTTTGTCGGCAAGTTCAAATGTCCAAAAAGGCCCACAAAATTCTGAAGAGACCTTAAATACATTCGATCTGTCCGGAGGTGAATGTTTCGCTTCACATTGGCTGAGGGTATATATCTGTCGGCAAAGCCGACTGACACTTTTTTACTTGTTTATTTTTAAAATAAAAAATATTTTTCAATATTTTTCGATTTTTTAAAAATATTTGTTTCCTGTTTTCAGCGCATCAACATCAGCTACAACAGCTTGGAAAATATCCCCTCCCCCATATTTTAAGATCTCAATAGCCTCGAATATTTAGAGCTGAGTCATAATAAAATTTCACAACTATCCCCAGATGTGTTCAATGCCACGCGTCAACTGCAATATTTAGATTTATCTTATAATTTATTGGATGACATTGATGCCAGTATCTTCAATGGCTTATCTTTTCTGCGCGACCTGGACTTATCTCACAATCACCTGTATCGCGATGAATTTATTGAAATGCTTGCCGAAATACCAATGCACAATGAGCTGCAGTTAAATTTAACAGGGAATCATTTTCGCCTACTTAATATAACAGCATTGCTCAGCTTTGGTCACGTCGAATTGGCTGGCAATTGGTGGAGCTGCAAGTGGTTGGTTCAAGAAATGATGCGAATGCCTAAGAGTATAAATTTTGGACAAACCTATGCCGTACATACGGAGTGGAGTTTAGCACTGCTTGAAACTAATGGCATCGATTGTTATGATGAGGATAAGAAGCGTAGTGTTATAATATTGGATACATCGAAATTGTGGGAGCAGAGAATGGAATCTGTTACACGTGCGGTAAGTACAACTAATGGACCTTTTGTAGGTCTTCTGTTCTAAGAAGACATTTCAGGGGTCTGCTGTCCTTAGAACACACAGTAAGAGGCCTCTGTCCACAGTACTTCTAAACATCTACATTTCGTATATAATTTTTTAACGCCTTATCTCTGCTTCATTTTTTACCTGTTAGCACTCTACACCCCATGAAACCCAACCATCACCACCACCACTATTTTGGCCTAAGATACGCATGGACAAATTTGATTCTCGCTCTGTGGTAATATGGATGCTAATTGCCATTGCCTTGGCTTTCTCCGCCTTGAGAATAGCAAGAAAATTAGTTGATCGCAAGGAAAGATTAAAGAAACTAAAACAAATGGAAGTAACTGATGTTTACAACAACATATATTCCTCAAATTTCTGATACCACAACTTTGCTTGCAGGAAAAATTACACCGAAATCAAGCCAAACTACCCGCAGTAGATGAAGCCGAAACTGATAGTCTTAGTGATACTGATGACAGAGTTGTACCTAGAATGAACAACAGGGCATAGATTAATTTCAAATAATTAATATAGGCATATATTTAAAGGTTTTAAACTAAGATATGTATTGTGTATTAAAAATAAAATAATATAATAATATTAAAAAAGTTTAATAGCAAGAATTATAATAATTATGTAATTAGTAGCTATGTGCAGCTTAGCTTAATTTAATTAATCTTGCTACGAAAACAAGGTCAGTGATCTGCGATGAAAGTGAAACAACAATCAGCCTTTGTATTGATGAATCAAAATCGGCATACATATGGCAAATAACAAAATTCCTTTGCAATTCCATTTGAAAAAAATTAAAAAAAATTTCGCGAGCACATCTACGATTGTTGGTATAGAGTTAAAGGAAAAAAATCTGGTTTCAAATCTGCTCGCGTTCACGAAATTGGCCGATGCGCGCAAAAGTTATAGCGGTTTTTATCCTCTTATAAAGAAAAAATATTTTAAAATTTCTTATTTTTTGTATTGAGAAAATGTAAGCATATATCAGTAACAGCATTTGATATCCATCCGTAGATGCACCAAAATTTCCAAAATGTGTTTTTATTTTCGCGGAAAATAAAAAAAAAATTAAAAAAATCTGGCAATAAATTCAAATTATACTAACTAAGAGCCCGTATAAACCTCTAAAAACTAAATTAAAAATACGTACAGAAATTAGACAACGCGTAAAAAAATGTGAAACCAAAATTATAAACATTGGCTTTATAAATTGCATATTATAACAACAACAAAAGAGAAACAACTCATTGTTGGAAAATATTGTTACAAATATATTTTTTGGTTTGTTTCGAAAAAATTAGAAAAAAATATTTGAGAGTTATCCAACTATTTCGCTAAAATCTAATACATAAATTAAAGTATTCTGCTAAAACTTTATCAAAATATATGGTTTACAATCGTGAAAGCTTAACTGCTTACTGGGATAACTTATAAGGATAGGAAATTAAGAGTAATATTGAAATTACTATCATTTAAAAGATATGAAAATTAAAAAGTCTGTAACTCGCGAATTAGTTAAAGTCGGTTGATGCGCTACCGATTTTTGATAAAGCCAATCAATCTCTTTCAATATTTATGCATATTTCGATGTTTAAGTCAGCGGCCATTGTGTGCCGCCAGTTGCATCATGCACTGCAAAAAACCTTAAAGTTGGTAAAAGTCGCGCAATGTGCATACGATTTTGATGCGCATCCGGTTTCATCAGCGCCCATCAAAAATACGTCAAAATACACCTATTTCAAATAGATTCATCAAAAACCACGGATGTGCCTCCACATTCAATTTTTGGCGAAATACCCATATTACTCGCGTATCTCTGTTTTTATGACACGCGTTTTCGCAAATATTATAATCGCGAGTAAAGGATTCTATTTATGTAAAAATTTTTAAAGAAAATCGCGGTTTAGTACGCGGATTTGTCAAAATATATTTTTGCTGATTTTCCGATTTTCAAGGTATCTATATCCGCGGTTTTAGTAGATGAATTCGATCGCGGAAGGCTTCATTAGAACCGTCGCGTAAGAAAACTAAATTCACGCGGGTTTCAAAGGAAATTGAATGACAGTTGTAAATTTTACACGCAAAAAATATGTTTTGTAAGAAAATTCACGCATGAAATTTTGGCCTTTCGACTCCAATTACTAGGATGCTGTAAGGAGCACACTCATGAGATATGCACCAAACGACGTAAAATCACGAGATCTATAATCGTGTTATGAGTTTGGAATATTATCTTCTTGCGCGTCCGGATTATTAAAAAATTCAAAAAACCCCGAAATTCCGGCTTCAAAATGTCAGCATCAATTTTAGGTGGATGCAGTGGATATATCGAAAAATCATACACTGCTTTCTTATTGCCCATGGAGTATTCTGTGATTCATTCTTTGGGAATAGGTCTATAAAATGTAAGGTTAAGCCAGAAATCGCATGGGAACATAAAAAAACTTGTTGGCTTCAACCCAGTTTTACCCATTTTTCTACATTGACGCCAACACAGCTTCCACGAAAATTAATTTTAATGGTCGACATTATGGGATCCCTCCTAAAACACTTCATTTTAAAGAATTGTAGTCATACTTTATAGAATATGTTAACAGTTTGCGAATTCTGAAAGGGTGAAACTCGGATTCATCGATTGCAAAACATTTTTGTTATTTACCATATGTATGTGTGTATACGAATCAGTTAAGAGAGTTAATCGTTTTAAAAACAAATAAATATTCTAATTTATTAATTTAATTTTTATTTAATTGATTTATTTGATTTTTTGGACGATATAAACCAGTAGGTCGGAAGGTCGTCGACTTTTTTCGCAAACATGTTTTCCTTTAGCAGAAACACTAGATTAACTTTTGATGAAATGATATTTCAAAATCCATGCCTATGAAAAATATTTATAAAAACAAGTAAAAAAGTGTCAGTCGGCTTTGCCGACAGATATATACCCTCAGCCAATGTGAAGTGAAACTTTCACCTACGGACAGATCGAATGTATTTAAGGTCTCTTCAGAATTTTGTGGCCCTTTTTGGACATTTGAACTTGCCGACAAAAATGTGGATTTAGAATTAACTGCACTAATGTTGAACTTTTGTGGGGGAGGTACCCTTAGGAGGACCGATGTGGGCCATTTTAGAAGTTAAACTAAATTTTGACAAAATATTAGGAGATCCAAAGTTTGGACCAAATTGTTTGCCTCATTCAGGTGATATCGTCCTAGCATTTTAGTGAAATTTTTTAAAGAAGAAGTACCGGAAGTTGTGGACCGGTATTGCCCATAAAACTAAGGTTGGATATAATATGACGAAGACCAAATGTTGGACCAAATCGGTTGAACAGTTCGATAGTTATCGTGCTCTCCGAAAGCTACATATGGTGACATAGGGATTTTTTTACACCTTTCGGGCTGTTTTCCTAAGAAGTATGGACTTGCCCGTGAAAAAAACTTTTACCGTCGTACTGGAGGTAGTGAATGCAAATCGCTTCAACAAAAATTAAAGTGATTCGAGAGCAGGTCTTAAAGTGAACTTATCCAAAATTGTGTGTGAGAGGTACCAGAAGCAGTAGACAAATATAGTCCATATTCGAATCTGATCTATAACAGGTATATATATTATTATGTGCAAAGTATGGATTACATCGTTCACTCCCTTCAAGAGTTATCTTGCGCACAACTTTTCCGAACATTTTTGAACTTTTGTGGGGGAGGTACCTGAAGGAGTGGACCGATATGGCTTATTTTCGAATTTTAATTATGTTTGTACAAAATATTACGAAGGCCAAATTTTGGACCGAATCGGCGGGTCCGTTCGATAGTTATCTTGCGCTCCATCCACTACACATGGTGTTATAGGGGCTTTTTGCATCTTTGTGGCTATTTTCTCAGGAAGTATGGACTTGCCCCTGATGAAACTTGTACCGTCGTATGGAGGGCAGTGAATACAAGTTGTTGCAACAAAAATCAAAGCGATTCGAGAGCAGGTCCTAATCTCAACTTATCCGAAATTTTGTGTGGGAGGTACGCGAAGAAGTGGATCGATTGAGTCCATATTGGAACCTCATCTAAGACTGGTAGAAATTTTACGATGTGCAAAGTATGGATCAAATCGGCTACTTCCTTCAAGAGTAATCGAGCGCACAAATTTTCCGAACATTTTCGAACTTTTGTGGGGGAGGTACCGGAAGGAGTAGACCGATATAATCCATCTTTGAACTTGAACTAAGTTTGGACAAAATATTACGAAAGCCAAATTTTGGACCGAATCGGAAGATCCGTTCGAGAGTTATATTGCGCTCCAACCACTACACACGGTGTCATAGGGTTTTTTGTAACTTTCAGGCTATTTTCTCAAGAAGTATGGACTTGCCCCTAATGAAACTTACAGCGTCGTATAGAGGACAGCGAATACAACTTGCGTAAACAAAAATCAAAGCGATTCGGGACCAGGTCCTAAACTGAACTTATCCGAAATTTTGTGTGGGAGGTACCCGAAGGAGTGGACCGATTGAGTCCGTATTGGAACCTCATCTAAGTTTGGTAGAAATTACACGATGTGCAAAGTATGGACCAAATCGGTTATTCCCTACAAGAGTTATCGTGCGCACAAGTTTTGCGAAAATTTTTGAACATTTGTGGGGGAGGTACCTGAAGGAGTGGACCTATATGGCCCATCTTCGAACTTAAATCGAATCTGGACAAAATATTTCGATACCCAAATTATATCGAAATCGGTTCAGATTTGGATATAGCTCCCATAGATATTTTACATATTCACAGTGGTGTAGGGTATCATATAGTCGGACCCGCCCGACTGTGATCCTTTCCTTACTGGTTTAAAAATATGTTTTCATACGCGTAGATTTAAAAAAAAATATGCGTGAATTTTTTAAAAATATTTTTTTTCATAATATTGGATTTTTTTTAAATATTTTTTCAAAGCGTGGATTTTGTAAAAATACTTTTTCATAAGCGTGGATTTTTTAAAATATTTTTTCAAAGCGTGGATTTTGTAAAAGTACTTTTTCATAAGCGTGGATTTTTTAAAATATTTTTTCATAAGCGTTAATTTTTTAAAATATTTTTTCATAAGCGTTAATTTTTTAAAATATTTTTTCATAAGCGTTAATTTTTTAAAATATTTTTTCATAAGCGTTAATTTTTTTAAATATTTGTTCACAAGCGTTAATTTTTTAAAATATTTGTTCACAAGCGTTAATTTTTTAAATTTTTTTTTTTATTTTTTATATTAGTTTGATCATAAAAGTGGATTTTTTAAAAATATCCTTTCATAAGCGTGGATGGTTTAAAAATATTTGTTCATAAGGGTGGATTTTTAAAAAATATTTGTTTTTAAACGTGAATTTTTTAAAAATATTTGTTGATAAAAGTGGATTTTTAAAAATATTTTTCCAAAGCGTTGATATTTTATTTTAAAAATATTTGTTCATAAGTGTGGATATTTTATTTTAAAAATATAGTTCATAAGCGTGGATTTTTTAAAAATATTTCTTCCAAGCTTAAAAATATTTTTTCATAGCTTGAATTTTTTAAAAACATTTTTTCAAAGCTAGCATTTTTTAAAAAAATTTTTTCAAACCTTGGTTTTTTTTTAAATATCTTTTCATACGCGTTAGTTTTTTAAAAATAATTTTTTATACTCGTTAGTTTCCTAAAAATATTTTTCTGAAGCGTGGATTTCATGAGAGTGGTCTTTTTAAAAACATTACTTAAATAACCTGGATTAAAAAAAAATATTTTTTCTTAAGCGTGGATTTTTTAAAAATATTTTTTCAATGAGCGTGAATTTTTTAAAAATATTTTTTCAATGAGCGTGAATTTTTTAAAAATATTTTTTCAATGAGCGTGAATTTTTTAAAAATATTTTTTCAATGAGCGTGAATTTTTTAAAAATATTTTTTCAATGAGCGTGAATTTTTTAAAAATATTTTTTCAATGAGCGTGAATTTTTTAAAAATATTTTTTCAATGAGCGTGAATTTTTTAAAAATATTTTTTCAATGAGCGTGAATTTTTTAAAAATATTTTTCAATGAGCGTGAATTTTTTAAAAATACTTTATTGATTTATATTTAAAAAATATTTTTCAAAAGTGTGGATTTTTTAAAAATATTTTTCAAAAGTGTGGATTTTTTAAAAATGTTATTTCCATAAGCGTGGATTTTTTAAAAATATTTTTTAAAAGTGTGGATTTTTTAAAAATGTTATTTCCATGAGCGTGGATTTTTTAAAAATGTTATTTCATAAGTGTGGACTTTTTAAAAATGTTATTTCCATGAGCGTGTATTTTTTAAAAATGTTATTTCATAAGTGTGGACTTTTTAAAAATATTTCTCATAAGCTGAGATTTTTTAAAGTATTTATTATATGCAAGAATTTATAAGAAATATTTTATACGAGTAAATTTTTTAATTTTTTTTTCATAAGAGTAGATTTTTTAAAATATTTTTTCATAAGCGTGTGTTCCCAGCAAAAATTTGGATCCGTTAGTCATTATGTAACCCATTACAGAGTAATGTATTAAAAAATAACTACTTATATTACTTCTTATTAAGTAATGAGTACGGTGGCACAGATCTTGTGGGTCCGACTACAAATCCAAGGGTTGTGCGTTCAACGCGCACCGTCGGGCGGGTACAGTTGCTGGTGCGCATGTAAGCATATGTACACGTTGAAACAACCCTTAATGTTCGTGAGCGTGGCCGAGTGTGTAGTGTTAGGCTACAAAGCAGAAGTTCGTGTGTTTAAATCCAGCAGATGGCGAAATAAAAAAAAAATAAAATAAAAAATATGAAGTGTGTTGAAATTGAAAACAAATTCCACCTCAACTGTTTTAAAAATAGAAAATATAATTTTTTTATTTTTATTCTAGTGGTTATATTGGTCATAGAATAACTAGTTATTCAGTGCGACATTCCCTTGTTAAAATAATGGGTTAGTAGGGGGTTTTGTAAGTAGTTACGACTACCAAAAGGTACTATAAAACCCATTATTTTGGGAGGACTTTTTTTGCTGGGTTTGTTTAAAATATATTTTTTAAGCGTAAATTCTTAAAAAAATCATAACATTGGATTTTTATACCCTCCACCATATGGAGGGTATAATTAAATTTGTCATTTCGTTTGTAACACATCGAAATATTCGTCGGAGACCCTATGAAGTATATATATTTTTGATCAGCATAAAATTCTATGTCGATTTAACCATGTCCGTCTGTCCGTCTGTCTGTTGAAATCAAGATACAGCTGGCAAAGATAATGAGTCAATATTTGGTACAGAAGTTTTGATTACTTGCAGGATGGTTTGTATTGAAAATGGGATATATCGGTCCTCGTTTTGATGTAGCCCCTATAGAACGGTACCTCCAGAATTCGGTATTTTTAAGGTTTCAGCTTCATTATTCTACCAAAATGGCTGAAATTTGGTAGTTATCGTTGGGTGTATAAAACTTTCCACCTGAAATTTGTTGGTATAAGTCCACGCATATAGCCCCCATAGAACGGTACCTCCCGATACTCGGTATTTTGGAGGTTTTAGCTTCATTACCCCACCAAAATGGCTGAAATTTAGTATTTAGTCATCGTTGGGTGTATAGAACTTTCCACCGGAAATTTTTTGGTATAGGTTCACGCCTTCATATAGCCCCCATAGAACGGTACCTCCCGATATTCGATATTTTGAAGTTTTAACTTCATTATCCCATAAAAATGGTTGAAATTTGGTAATTAGTCTTCGTTGAGGATATAAAAAATTGTTCCACTTGAAATTTGTTGGTATAGGTCCATGCCTTCATATAGCCCCCATAGAACGGTAGCTCCCGATATTCGGTATTTTGAAGGTTTTAGCTTCATTATCCCACCAAAATGGTTGAAATTTGTTTATTAGTCTTCGTTGAGGATATAAAACGTTCCACCTGAAATTTGTTGATATAGGCCCACGTCTCATATAACCCCCATAGAACGGTACCTCCCAATATTCGGTATTTTGAATAAAGCTATTGTCCTACCAAAATGGTTAAAATTTGGTAATTAGGCGGGGCTAAGTACTTTCGTAGATGAAAGGAAACTAATTATTCCATTCTTTTTCACTTTAATTTTGGTGGAGGGTATAAAAAGTTCGGTCCGGCCGAACTTAACATTTTCTTACTTGTTTAAGCGTGGATTTTTTAATTTTTTTTAAATATAAGCCTGGATTTTTAACAATAGTTTTAACAAATATATTTTTTTAATCCACGCCTACAATTTTTTTTAATCCACACTTATGAAAAATGATTTTTTTAAAATCCAGGCTTATAATTTTTCTAAATGCAGGCTTAAAATTTTTTAAAATCCACACTTATGAACAATTTTCATAATCCACGTCTATTAAAAAATATTTTTTTCTTAAATCCACGTCTATTAAAAATATTTTTTTAAATCCACGCCTATTAAAAAATATATTGTTTTAAATCCACGCCTATTAAAAAAATATATTGTTTTTAAGTCCACGCTGACGAAAAAAATATTTGTAAAAAATCCGCGCTTGTGAAAAAATATTTTTAAAGAATCCGCGCTTATGAAAATATTTTTTAAGAAATCCACGTTTATGAAAAAATATTTTTAAGAAATCCACGTTTATGAAAAATATTTTTATGAAATCCAAGCTTATGGAAATGTATTGTTTAAAAATGTTTGTCGGCAAAGTCGCCTGAATTTTTTTATTTGTTTTTTATTAATCTCTAATTGACATCAAAAAATAATTTCAAATTTCGTCTTCTAGACTTTTGCAGCGCATGCTGCCATTCCGTTCTTATCATTTGTTATACATTTTGTCAATTATCTTGGCGTATTTCTGCTGAACTATACTGCGACGCATTTTCAATGTAGGACCTGAAATAAGGAATATAAAAAAAAACTCTTTAATTTCTCTATTATATGTATGTATATCCCTTCTTGCCTAATTCTCCTGTGGGTATTGAAAAATCATGTGGCAAAACTGTAAAATATTGGATTTTTTGAGCATTTGATATGGCTTGTTGATTGTAACGTTGTATGCCAGCTTCCAATGCTCTGTGTAGCTTATCATCAAGTTTTACTCCAATACTGTCGGGATCAAAATTTTCCAAGTTTTTGGGTAGCTTAATGTGTATTATTTCCGAAAGCTGTGTGTAATGTAAATCCAACGAGTTTAACCATTCTTTGGTTTCTGGTAATAAAGTTTCTAAGGGGTAGCCGCTGTGCGGATCCATGTCAGTCTACAAAAAAATATATATATTGAATATATTTCAAAAAGTCTTGGTCACCTTACCTTAAATGTCATTAAAGCTGTCAAATATTTCCTGCCATCACCAATAACAATACCATTGCTAAGACACGGCAGTTCCTTTTTAATTATATCCTCAATATGTATGGGTGGTATGTTTTCACCACCTGCTGTAACTATGAGCTCTTTTAGGCGACCACATATAAATAAATTGCCTTGCGCATTTAAATAACCGAAATCGCCGCTTAAGATCCATCCATCACTGGTAACAGTATCCTTTGTTTTTCCTGGTTCCTTAAGGTAACCCATGAAATTTGTTCGACCACGCATCATAACCTGTCAAATATTTTTTTTTAAATAAGAGATTTGTTAATGCCAAAATCTTGGTATTACCTCTCCTTCTCTGCGTTGACAACTGGGATTTCTTACTTGAACTTCTACCCCATTGAGGGGTTTCCCAAGGCCAGCATCTAGGGACTTTCCAAAATTGAAAACAACTGCACCACTCACCTCAGACATGCCATAGATATCAGTCAATGGTAAATCTAAACTCATGAAAAAATTCTTCACATCTTCAGAACTTGGTGCCCCACCAATGAAGCAGTCCTTTACATCACCCAAACCCAAGGCATCCTTGATACGATGGATTACCTTTGAGGCTAGCCAATATTTCACCGATGAAGTGGGTTTCCTAGGAGGATAACAAAATAACTAAGTTCCAAACTCCTGGGGAAAGCAATGATAAAATCGGTTACCCTTTTGTACGATTTACATGATACTCCCGCATATAACCCCTTGCCGTCTGCAGCAAACATTTCTTCGCTGTGCTCGATTTATCCTCCAGCTGCATTAGCTTTTCATAGATTTTTTCAAAAACCCTTGGAACTCCAAACAAAAATGTGGGCTGTACTTCTATGAAATTCTCAATAAGTGTACCCTTTAAGGCATTACGATCGGCAAAATAGGTGGCAGCTCCATTATCCATGGTCATAAACGTGTCAAAGAGTTGACCGGCCACATGGTTAAGGGGCAAGTACGAAACTATTCGCTCATGACCTTTATTGATATAGGTCAAGTTGTGATTCATGGTTTTTGTCAAATATACCATGGCATCATGGGATATCATGCAGCCTTTGGGCATGCCAACGGTACCGGACTAGAAAACAAAAATAAAAAAAAAAAATTCTGTAAAAATACCAACACATTTTTAACGACCTACCGTAAATATAATCAAAGCACACTCATTAGCTGCCACTTGACCTTCTCTCAAGCGTAGTTCCTCTCTCAGCGAAGATGTAAATTGCATTTCAAACAAATCCCTCCAACGATAGTAACCTTCCTTTTGTTGATCCTCACCAAAGTCAAAGGGCTCATGCAGCTGTATCACAGCTTTCAGCTGTGGCAAACGTGTGCGGATTTTTCGAATTTTCTCCAACTGGCCACTATCATCAACCACCACAACACTGGCATTTGAAGTCTCTAGAACATGAAATACCACCTCCGGAGAATTGGTGGTATAAATTCCTGCCGATACGGCATTTATACGCATTGCAGCCAAATTTATATAAAACCATTCTGGACAATTGTGAGCTAAAATTCCCACAGATGTACGTAGCTGCACTCCTAAATGCAATAAAACTAATGCTGCCTGTTCCACATTCTTCTCATATTCTTCATAGGTTATGGTGATCCAAGTCTCTGAGTTATCTTTATAAGCCAATGCAGTAGAATTTTTAAATTTTCCACAACAGTCATGAAAAAATTCCGGTATAGTTTGAGGTTTGGTTTCCTTAAGATTTTGTTCGGAGGCCAACATTTTCACAGGTTCATGCAGGGAGCATGAGGTGTAACTAGTAGCCGGTTTCAACGGTGCCATCTTCCGGTTGTTATTGCCAGCTATTAAAAAATCCTGGATTATAGCTCTGTAAAGGTATAAAAAATATATTATAATATAACCCGAGGGTGTTTGACAGTTCTTCTACAGGGCGCGTCCCACCGGTGGATATTGGGAGGTGGATGGTAGTGCTACTCTACCAGATACTAGTAAAATCACTTGTTACATGACCCGTCTATGGTGGGGGGGGGAACCTACAACCGACCACCTACATATGGAAACCTCTGAGTTTCCCGCGGACAAAAACTAACAACGGGGTTGTTCCCCTGAAATAAAACACAAATATGGAGGACAAAGAAGAGATAAAAGTTACGGTGCAGGGCATAAATAACCCAGTACCGACTGGGAACGGTGATCTGCCTGCGCGTCACACTTCGCCGTCATCAAGCGATCGTGAGCAAACATCTCCCACAGGTGTGGGTGCCTTGGCATCTGTGGTCGACGGTACTGCTACAAGCACACAACCGAAAGGTAAAATGGAGGAGGAGAAAGGGAAACGAATGTTTAATATTGACCCAACCATCCGAGACTGGGAACGACCCTGACTCCAAATTCGATAGCAACAGCAAACACAACACCAGCGTTGTGGAAAAGCCCGTTAATGAAGGGGTCCACAAGATGGTAGAAGAGGTAAGCGAAAGCATATCTAAACTTACGACGGAGAAAAAAACGCGGTGGACTGGAGCTAAAAGACGAAAGTACAAGAAAATCCAGGCGCGGCTAAACAAAGAACAGCGGGCCGCACCTAAAGAGATTAGATACCCGCTAAACAAAGTAAAAAAAAAGAACTTCCCAACCTCAAATGTCCCGAGCAAGCCTACTCAAGACCCACGCGAAGGAGACTGCCTAAAGAATCCTTCGACGGAGGGCGAGAAGGAGTGCTCGGACACGAAGAAGGTGACCTCGACCGCAGAATCTTCTGGAAGTTACAAGGACTCAGAAGAGAAGCTCAGGACCTTCCAGAAGAGGAAGATGGCCGCAGAGACTACAGGGACGAGAGGTGCTATGCGGTGATCGGCACCAGTGGAGGATCCGGCAGAATACCCAAGGAACACCAGCAGGCCATCGGAAAAATGGTCAGCGATAAAATACTGGACCATATTTTGAAAAGTGGACCAAAAAAATTGACAGCAGCGAGCTTAAGGGGGACCTCCTAGTATACCACTTGGGCCCGCACGCGAACCCGGTAAGCGAAAGCATATCTAAACTTACGACGGAGAAAAAGCGCGGTGGACTGGAGCTCGGAGACGAAAGTGCAAGAAGATCAACATTCACAGGAGCGAGTATACTAGGGGGTCCTCCTAGTATACCACTGGGACGGCAAGCGAACACGGTTCAGGTGAAAAGTTCAGGTGAAAAGTTTTATACTCGAAACAGAAACTATATAAAATTCCTCGAAAATCGGGAGGCCACTATCTTTAAAATACCGAAAATCAGCAGATACCGTTATATGGGACGTAGGTTTATACCGACAAATTTCAGGTGGAAAGTTGTGTACTCCCATCGAAGACTGAATACCAAATTGCAGCCATTTCGGTATTATAATGGGGCTAAAACCTTGAAAATACCGAAAATCTGTATCTACCGTTCTATGGGGGCTACATGAAGACGTGGACCTATACCGATAAATTTCAGGTGGAAAGTTGTATACCAACGAAGACCAAATATCAGCCATTTCGGTAGGATATTGAGGTTAAAACCTTCAAAATGCCGGAAATCGGGAGGTACCGTTCTATGGGGCCTATATGAAGGCGTGGAATAAATACCAAATTTGAGCCTTTTTGGTGTAATAATGAGATAAAATCTCCAAAATACCGAAAATCGGGAGGTACTATTCTATGGGGGCTATAGGCCATTTACAATGCCAAACCTCCTAGGAGTAATATACACTTCAGTCTATGTGAACTGAAACTTTCATCCACGGACAGATATAATGTATTTAGGGTCTTTTCAGAATTTTGTGTTCCTTTTTGGACATTTGAACTTGCCGACAAAAATGTAAATTAGGATTAAAGTTCAAAAGTGTTGCAGAGGAGGTACTTAAGGGAATGGGTTGACATAATTAGTCCATTATGGAAGTGGATCTTATTTTGAGAGTCATATCGTTTCCAAAGATATCGCGCCCGCTAGCAATTTCAGTGGCTCACTTCATAACTTTTAGACCAGTATGTCAGGAAGCATGGACTTGTCCACGGAAAACATAATAAAAAAACAGGACCACAATTAACAGAATCGGTATACATTTCCAAAGGATCTTCGAATAGACTCTAAACTGTATTTAGACAAAATTGTTGAACTTTTGTTGAGGAGGTGCCCTAAGGAGGGGACCGATATGGGCCATTTAAGAAGTGAAATAAAATGTGGACAAAATATTAAGATGTCTAAAGTTTGGACCAAATTAGTTACCACGTTAAAAAGATATCGTAGATACAATTGTAGTGACATTTTTAAATATTGGGGGGAAGTACCAGAAGTTGGGGACCGGCATTGCCCATCTTCCAACTAAAACTAAGTTTGGACAAAATATCACGAAGGCCAAATCTTGGACCAAATCGGTTGATCACTTCGAGAGTTATCGTGCTCTCCCTTCACTACATATGGTGAAATAAGGGTTTTTTTTATAACTTTCGGGCTGTTTTGTCAAGAAGTATGAAGTTGCCTTTGAATAAACTTTTACCGTCGCAATTTAGGCAGGGATTGAAGTTACTTCAACAAAAATCAAAGTGATTCGAAAGCAGGACTTATAGTGAACTTATCCGAAATTTTGTGTGGGAGGTACCCGAAGGAGAGGACAACTATAGTCCATATTCGAACCCATTCTGTATCTGGTAGACATATTAGGATGTGTAAGATATGGACCAAATCGGTCACTCCCTTCAAGAGTTATCGTGCGCACAATTTTTCCGAACATTTTTGAGCTTTTTTGAGGGACATACCAGAAAAAATGGACCGATATGGCTTATATTCGAACTTAAACTAAGTTTGGACAAAAGGCTAAATTTTGGACCGAATCGATTGATCCGTTTGAGAGCTATCTTTCGCTCCAACCACTACGCACAGTGTCATATGGTTTTTTTGCACCTTTCAGGCTATTTTCTCAGGAAGTATGGTTTTGCGCCTGAAGAAACTTGTACCACCGTATGGGGGGTCGTGAATACAAGTTGTCACAAAATTTTGTGTGGGAGGTACCCGAAGGCATGGAGCGATTGAGTTCATATTGGAACCTCATCTAAGCTTGGTAGAAATTTCACGATGTGCAAAGTATGGACCAAATCGGTTACTCCCTTCAAGAGCTATCGTGCGCACAAATTTTCCGAACATTTTCGCACTTTTGTGGGGGAGGTACCGGAAGGAGTGGACCGATATAACCCATCATCGAACTTAAACTAAATTTGGACAAAATTTTAAAAAGCCAAATTTTGGACCGAGTCGATTGATCCGTTCGAGAGTTATCGTGTGTTCCAGCCGGCCAGACAGACGGACTTGGCTAAATCAACTCCAAATTGTCGGAAACGGATTTTGTCCAAACGTACTTGGGGTAAAAAACCATTATTTCGATGAGGCACATTTTGCCCGTATCTTGATTTTAACAGACAGGCGGACGGACGGATGGACCGGCGGAAGTGGTTGTATAGACTTAGAATATTATGCTGATCAAGAATGATGAGTCCAGGTGGCGTTGGACGAAACTAGTATTCTCTGCCCTTCCCTAAAGTAAATCAATTTTAACTACCGCACTTTAAAAAACTTGTTGTTTTTAAAATTTGAAAACAACAAATCTGTGATTAAGCTGGGTCTTACTTTAAAAATAAAAAAAAAACTGATCAGGAATATATAAACTTTATAGGGGGTTCGATGTTTACAAACGGAAGGACAAAGTTAATTATACCCTCCATATTATGGTGGAACGTATAAAAATAGATATATTTTCACACATAGATATATTTATTCTCACCCGAAGTGCTAAAATAAAGACTATCCTTTTTGAGGGACAAAATCGAACCAAATTTATCAAATTTTTTTCACTTTATGAACACTGTCGACTTATGACTTCCCAAAGGGGGCGATTACTTCAGACTGACTGCGTGGTTGAATTGCATAGCTCCGTGAGAAAATTTCTTTACACGCTTAATTGATCAATTAAGAATCTGGTTTATAGATATAAATTATTCAGATTTGTTTTAACTTATTTCGTTTTTTAACAATAAAAATGACTTATGTTAATTTACAGTAAATTTTTTTACACCAGGTAATGGGCTTGTTGTGTTAACAATGTTGCGTTCCTTTGGTAGCTAAGTAAGTTTACTAACACAGTATATAAAAATATAAAGCTTCAGATACTTACAACCAATGTAAATAAAGCCAAAGACACAAAATATTTAAAAAAAAATATTTCGAGAGAGATATTTAAAAAACAAATAAAATAATGTAATCCCAAAAATCGATATTGAATTAGGTAAATTGTTTACAAATGCATTTTTAGTTCAATGACAGGGGATATCTGAAAAATAATAAACACGTTTTTAGACCAGAAAATGTATTAAATATTATTTCAAGAAATCTTTTAAAAAACATTTATAATTATATTTGTTCATATATAGTTAGCTAACTTAGAAACGGGAAGTATATTTCTTCAATTTTAATTTGTTTTTGTTATTCGCTTGAATGGCGTTTTATTTTGAACCAGTGAAGTGAGTTTCTCATTCCCTAGTCTAAGCGTCACTTCCGCAATACTTTTTTATACCCTACACCACACTGTGGTAAGGGGTATTATGTCTTTGTGCATTTGTATGTAACATACAAAAGGAAACGAAATAGACCCATAGTTCCTTTTGGGGATATACATATAATCCCTTTCTGAGTCGATTTATGCATGTATTTTTGTTCTTAACGTACAGGTCGCATTTTTTGTCCGATTCAGCTGAAAATTGGGGACTACAATTTTTTCAGCCATAGGAAGAACGCTATTGCTTTTGGTGAAAATCGGTTTAGATTTGGATATAGCTCCCATATATATTTTCAACCGCCATATACTTCCGATTTTGATGAAATTTGGAATGTTTAACTAAATTCGGTCTAGAAATAAGTGTGCCAAATTATATCGAAATCGGTTCTTATTTGGATATAGCTACCATATATATATTATCGGACGATTTCACGTATTTTCTGTACCAAACATGCTATATAAGTCCGATTTCAATGAAATTTGAAATGTGTTACTGAATTCGGTCTAGAAATAAGTGTGTCAAATTATATTGAAATCGGTTCAGATTTGGATATAGCTCCCATATATATTTTCGGCCGATTTCGCGTATTTTCTGTACCAAACACGCTATGTAAGTCCAATTTCAATGAAATTGGGAATGTGTAACTGAATTCGGTCTAGAATTAAGTGTGCCATGTTATATCGAAATCGGTTCAGATTTGGATATAGCTGCACCAAACACGCTATATACATAAGTCCGATTTTGATGAAGTTTGGAATGTTTGACTGAATTCGGTCTAGAAATAAATGTGCCAAATTATATCGAAATCGGTTAAGATTTGGACATAGTTCCCATATATATTTTAGATATTCACAGTGGTGTAGGGTATCAAATAGTCGGCCCCGCCCGACTTTGATCCTTTCCTTACTGGTTTAAGATAAAAAAGCTGCAACTTGTATAATTACAATAACACTATTGTTATCTACTTTACATCGCATTAGAGTTTCCAGTTTGTACTGCCTAGGAAAATGAGTGAATATAATTGTTGATTTACAAGAACAATTAACTTTTTTCTCTCATGGAATTGTTTTTAAATGTTATTACAATTTAAAAGAAAAAGTTATCGTTAAGTGTGAAAGAAAAAAGTGAAAGCGTTTAATTCTAAATCAAGTCATTATTTAAGGAAACAATCACAATAAGAATCAGTTGACCGACAGCTCAATACCCCTAGCATGTGACTGTACAACAAACAATGACATGCTTATGGACCTATGTACTTACTTTTAATGTGAAGAGATTCCTGATTTTGGGGGCCACCGTGGTGCAAGGGTTAGCACGTCCGCCTTGCACTCAGAAGGTCTGCGGTTCGAATCCCAGGCCAAGCAACATCATAATTTTCAACGGTAGCAAAATTCCCCCTCAGTAATGCTGGCGACATTTCCTGAGTATTTAAGCCATTAACAACTTCTCTAAAAGTGGTGTCGTAAGACACGCCGTTCGGACTCGGCAATAAAAAGTAGGTCCCATATCATTGAGAGAAGTCTCCCTTGTCCCTTCGAGGATGTTGTGGGAACATATGTATGTATGTATGATTCCTGATTTTAAAAATTAATAGCATCTAGCATGTTTTAACATGTAAGAACGGCGTTAATTTCGGCCCGGCCGAAGTTGTTATACCCTTCAAAACCAGTTGTATTGAAGTAAAACTGAACAATTAGTTTCCTTTCGTTTATAAAGAAGACCAAATTCCAGCAATTTCGGTAAAACAATATGGCTAACTCTGAAAATACCGAAATTCGAGAGGTACCGTCTTATGGGTGATATATGAAGGCGTCGCACAGTGTTGTCTCAGTGGACAAAATCGACAAATGTGATGTTAAGTTTTATATATGTTTACATTTCTTTCTTATTGTAAACACATCAGATACGATGAATCTGGAAGAATTTTGCCGATATGTGCATCCATAACGAAGTTATAGCTCTTTAAATTTGAACAAGTAAAAAAGTATCCGTGGGCTTTGCCGACAGAGATATACCCTCAGCCTGTGTGGATTGAAATACTTTTTTTTCCCAAAAAAAAGTATTAAGGGGGGTTTTCAACATTTTGGCCGTATGCACCGACAAAAGTATGGAAAGGATTAAAGCTCAAAAATTTGTGGGAATATCGATAGATAGGGTTTTTTATCACACTACCCTACGAAAAACATAATATCGCTGTAAACAGGGCCACTAGGAAAGCCTTCGGCAAAAATGTCCAAAGGATCCTCGAACCACACAAAAATGTTGAAAATTTGTGTGGGTGGTACCACAAGGATTGGACAGATATGGGCCAAATTTTAACATAAACTAAGTTTCGACCTCCAGGCACTACATATGGTGCCATAGGGGTTTTTTTTACAACTTTCGCGCTTTCTCAAGAAGTATGGACTTGCCCCTGAAAAAAATTTTACTGCCGTATTTGTGACAGCGAATGCAAGTTGCTTCAACAAAAATCAAAGTGGTTCGAGAGCAGGTCTTAATGTGAATTTATCCAAAATTTTGTGTGGGAGTTACCGGATGGAGTGGACAAATATAGTCCATATTTGAACCTGATATATATCTGGTAGATATATTAGGATGTGTAAAGTATGGACCAATTCGGCCACTCCCTTCAAGATTTACCGTACGAACAATTTTTCCGAACATTTTTTAACTTTTGTGGGGGAGGTACTTGAAGGAGTGGACCGATATGGCTTATCTTCGAACTTAAACTATGTTTGAACAAAATGTTACTAAGGCCAAATTTTGGACCGGATCGGCAGGTCCGTTCGAGAGTTATCGTGCGCTCCAACCACCTCACACGGTGTCATAAGTTTTTTTGCAACTTTGGAGCTTTTTGTGGACTTGCCCCTGCACCGTCGTATAGGGGGCAACGAATACAAGTTGCTAAAAGAAAAATCAAAGCGATTCGAGAGCAGGTCCTAAACTGAACTTATCCCAAATTTTGTGTGGGAGGTACCCGAAGGAGTGGACCGATTGAGTCCATATTGAAAACTCATCTAAGCCTGGTAGACATTTCACGATTTGCAAAGTATGGACCAAATCGGTTACTCCCTTCAAGAGTTATCGTACGTAAAATTTTTCCGAACAGTTTCGAACTTTTGTGGGGGAGGTACCGGAAGGAGTGGACCGATATAACCTTAGTTTAAGTTTGGACAAAATATTACGAAAGCCTAATTTTGGATCGAATCGATTGATCCGTTCGAGAGTTATCGTGCGCTCCAGTCAGCCAGACAGACAGACGGACGGACATTGCTCAATCGACTCCAAATTGTCTGAAACACATTTCGTCCAAACATACTTGGGGTCTAAAACCATTATTTCGATGAGGCACATTTTGCCCGTATGAAAGTGTATATACCCTCGTTAGCATAAATGCTGAGGGTATAAAAAATCTAATAATAAAAGTGTAATACATTATTAAATCTATTGAATTCTTTATTATTTTACTGTCGGTGTTTTGTTTTTTGTTTTTGTATGGCGTTATGTACTATCAAAATGCAATTTAGTTTTTTGCTTTTGTTTTTCTCATGTGTTTTTTTTGTGAAGCGCTAAATATAAAAGTGGTGGTCAAAGCAGACTTGACGTTGCAAGGAGATATAAAAGAAGAATTCCGATATTTCATACATCTGTAACACAATAAATTAAATTTTCTTGTGACGTCGATCTTTTTTGGTTTCTTATTATACTGAATTATTTTTAGAACACACGTTTGTAGTTTTGACCAAAACTATTGTAAATATATTTAATTTTACCTCAACTATGCTGCATTCTAACAATATTCATGGTCCATTTGGCCAACACTATTATAAATTTTAACAATAAATTTTGTTACTTCTGACAAAAACTCTATGAATTTTAACAATATTTATTGTCCATTTTGATCAATAATATTTTGCATTGTTGTTTGAAACCATCTCTTCTACTAACGTAGGTAACTTGTTATGTGTGTGTGTTTTTGTGGAGAGCCAAAAACAAAAATGTGGTTGAAACTTCCCTATAGGAAATGTCAATAGTGAATCTATACTGACTTACTACTGACATTGTCAACAGTACTACTGACAAACTGTAGACAACTCATGTAATTTCCTATAGACATTTTGTATGAACGTGACATTCGAAAGTCAGTACTGACATTGGAACTAGTATGTCAGTAGTAAGGCAGTAGTTGCTGAGGAACCATGTGTTGACATTCGAAGTAGTGAGTCAGTATAGACATTGGAGGTAGTAAGTCAATAGAGACATTGGAGGTAGTGTGTCAATAGTACATAAAGGGTAATATGGAAACATTGGTACCAAATTTTTCAATATTAAGTTTTTTGGCCAATTTAGAAAATTTTATAGATTAAAAAGCTATATAGTGTGGTTAATAAGACGATGAACTTATACTTTTGTTTAAATAGTATATTATATTAAAAAAAGACATAATTATGAAAATACAAAAAAAGTACAAATTGCGTATTACAGTATTTTTTATCTTTATAAAGGGCTAAGCCCAAGATTCCACATAAGCACAAAATTAGTAAATAAAGCCAATGTTTTCAAGGCTGTCTAACCAATAATAAAAAATGTTTTCATCGTCAGAAATATCATCGACTTTTTATTTTCTTGGCCATAAGGATTGGTGTGATTTATCTGCTTAAAATATTTCTTCTTCTGCTGCACTTAACGTTTTATCAGGCGATTCGCTGAATATTGATAAAACATCTAGGAATTTAAAAGAATAAACATGTATAAATAAGCATAAATAAACAAAATGTCCTTAAATTTGCTTACACATTACAGTTGTATAAACATTGGAAAAATCTCGCAATCGATTTTTGCAAAAAAAACCTTTCAACATTTTAACTTATTATTATGCCGTATTCGTCAGGCTCCACAATATTCTCTAAAGATTCCTTAAAATGTCTAGTTGTCGAACTTTCACCACAAATGTTATCCGAAACCTCAGAATTTGTATTTTGATATAGAATTGTCTGTTTTTTCACTTGTCTGTTATTTTCCTTTCCTAATTTCCTTTGCTCATACTTGTTGTTATTAAAATTATATATTTTATTGATTTTTCACAAAAACACTTTTTTAACGAACCGCCTTATTTTACGCCAAACAATTAAGAAAATGAAGAAAAAATAAGAAGATGTTTTTTTGGGCTATCAGTTTTCAATATAAAGAATGCTTCTTCTTATTAAGGTAAAAGTATCAATTGTTGACAACCTGTTAACAAAGTGTTGACTTTGTCACCATAATAGTAGACAAAGTGGTGACATGTCGACGCATGTCCCCATGCTTCCTACAGGGTTATTATACGAAGAGAAAAATATAAATAGTTTTTTTTTTTTAATTTGTGTTTTTGTGAACGAATTGTCGAATTTTTATTTTAAATTAAAATATAAAGGGCGCTTTGCACCAGTATAATAATTTTTCAATGCATGCTCAATGAAAAGCAAAGAAACGATTACTGCTGACACTTGTATTTTATTGCGTAGTTTTGTGTTTCCTTTTGTGTGTCTGTGTCTAACTAACTTCATGATACTAGTTTTTTTTTTAATTTAGCGGGTTAAGTATTGTTTGGCTGGCTTTTTAAATTTAGTTAAGAAAACATAAAAATAATCGCCGACAGCTGGAGTGGAATTAAGAATTATCTCTAAAACCAATTATGTACATTTAGTAATTTGTTACAACAATACATTTCTTCAACCGATTTTGTTTTGGACATAAAATTAATTAGTAAGTATCTTCTTAGTAAGTATCTCCTTTTTGTACTTTTACTAAGCGATATTTCTAACACATTTTCTTTTTCGTTTGTTTTTTTTATTGTTGAAAATTCAATCTCATTTGATTGCTTGAGTGGAGTATTCCCCCATTGGCTCAACTGCATTTATTACCCTCTATTACAGAGAGTAATGTTTTTCGAAACGAACTGACAGTGTTGCAAAATTTTACTGATCGCTACCAATATCATGATTTCATCCCGGCGAAGGGAATTATCAATTGGCTTCTGAGTTTTTGAAGTGATGCCTTTTTAGCGAAAAACTGAACTCTTTAAGTGTCTAGTATTCCCATATGAATGAGAATCACACTCACTTTTCGGCTTTTCCAAAGAAACACCAAAATCAAAATATTTTGCAACATGTCAGCAACGTATCAACTAAGAATTCATCGAATTCTGTGAGTTGAAAAAAACATCACCACAGTTGCCTGTGAGGTTGTTTTTGGAATTTTGTTTTTAACAAATTTCCCTTTGCGCGTGCCTCCGCTGTGTTTTGTTTGTTTTGTTTATTGTTGAAGATTCAATCTCATTTGATTGCTTGAGTGGAGTATTCCCCCATTGGCTCAACTTCATTTATTACCCTCTATTACAGAGAGTAATGTATTTCAAAACAAACTGACAGTGTTGCAAAATTTTACTGATCGCTACCAATATCATGATTTCATCCTGGCGAAGGGAATTATCAATTGGCTTCTCAGTTTTTGAAATGATGCCTTTTTAGCGAAAAACCGAACTCTTTAAGTGTCTAGTATTCGCATATGAATGAGAATCACACTCACTTTTCGTTTTTCGCTAAAAAGGCATCATTTCAAAAACTGAGAAGCCAATTGATAATTCCCTTCGTCAGGATGAAATCATGATATTGGTAGCGATCAGTAAAATTTTGCAACACTGTCAGTTCGTTTTGAAATACATTACTCTCTGTAATAGAGGGTAATAAATGAAGTTGAGCCAATGGGGGAATACTCCACTCAAGCAACATTTTCTTTTTCTTATTTAGCTTCAAATTCTACTAACAACTTGGAATCACAACATGCTTTATTTGCACAACAAGAGATGACTCTGTGTTAAACTAAATAAAATTAGCGTCAGTCGAAATGAAATTTATCTCACAGATTTTAAATCAGTGTTATTTTAATATTTTAACAATCATTTATGAAATAAACAAGTAAGAAAAGCGTTATGTTCGGCCGTGCCGAACTTTTTATACCCTCCACCACAAACTTCAGCCATTTCGGTGGATTAATGTGGCCACAACCTTCAAAATACCGAAATGCGGAAGGTACCGTTCTATGGGGGCTATATGATGGCGTGGACCTTTACCTACAAATTTCTGGGGGAAAGTTTTATACGCCTAAAGAAGACTAAATACCAAATTTCAGCCATCTTGGTGTGATAATGAGGCTAAAACGTTCAAAATATCGAAAATCGGGAGATATTGTATTATGGGGGCTATATCAATACGTGGACCTATATAAACATTTTATTGTAGAAATGTTTCTTAGCCTCTGGAAACACAAAATACAAAGTTACAACCGATTCTTCGGTCAAATGGGTCTAATACATTCAAAATATATTCAAATGACGCGTACTTTATATGGGGCCTTATATGGGGGCTATACCAAAACGTGGACCTATATAACCCAACTTTGGTAGGAATGTTTTCAGGCCCCTGAAGACACAAAATACCAAATTACAACCAATTCTGTGGTCAAATGGGTCTAATACATTCAAAATATATTAAAACAAGTGAGCAAAGGCTATAGTCGGGACGGGGCCGACCATGTGATACCCTACACCACTACCCCTGTGCATAAGCTTTTCACTGGTAAACATTTCGTTTAGGGAATATAAACCGACTACCACCAAAAATAATATGCCTCTTTGTCTCTGGGACCCCCATAAGCAACCAAAATTTCGTGACCATCCGATCAAAATTACGACCTGTAGCTTGATTGCAAAAAATTGAAGAATTGGATGCATTACTGGCTATTGTGGTATCTCCCTTGTTTGACCACCTTCGCCAACCTGCTTTACACCAATGTAAAGGTAATATTTTCTTTTTCCATTGACAGGCTTTGCCGTTGGAATACTCCTACTAGAAGCCAATATATTCACAAAGAATAAAACTTTGAATTTGTCTCCTAATGAGTTTTTCCCATTCCGACCCCTAAATATTATCCGACTATCACCAAAATCAATAGACTTCTTCCTATGGGGGACCCGCATTAACTCCCAAAAAATTCGTGACGATCCGATCAAAATTGCGACGTGTAGCGTGATTACAAACAAATCGGAAAATGGGATGCATTATCGACTATTGCCATATCTCTGCTATTTGACCACCTATGACAACCTAATTTACATCGCTGTAAAGGTGATATTTTCTACTTTCCTTGCCAGATTTTGCTTTTGATATACCTCTTAAAGAAACAGAGATATTGGCTTTGAAATAAAATGTTGACTTTTCTCCAAATAAGTGTTTGCCCATTTCGACCCCTGAATATTATCCGACCATCATCAAAATCAATAGGCTTCTTTCTTTTCGGGACCCCCATTAACGTCCAAAATTTAGTGACCATCCGATCAAAATTGCGACCTGTAGCGTGATTACAAAAAAATCGGAAAATGGGATGCATTATCGACTATTTCCATATCTCTGCTATTTGACCACCTATGACAACCTAATTTACATCGTTGTAAAGGTGATATTTTCTACTTTCCTTTCCAGGTTTTGCTTTTGATATACCTCTTAAAGAAACAGAGATATTGGCTTTGAAATAAAATGTTGACTTTTCTCCAAATAAGTGTTTGCCCATTTCGACCCCTAAATATTATCCGACCATCACCAAAATCAATATGCTTCTTCATCTGTGAGACCCCCATTAACCCTCAAATTTTCGTGACGATCCGATCAAAATTGCGACCTGTAGCGTGATTTCCAAAAAAATAGAAAAATGGGATGTATTATTGACTATTGCGATATCTCCGTTATTTGGTTACCTACGCCGACCTAGTTTGCATCATTGTAAAGACGGGATCTTCTACTTTCATAGTCAGGCTTTGCTTTTGGAAAATTTTCAACCAAAGCTGTGATATTTGTCAATATAATTAAAATCGCAAAAATGAAAATTGGGGTTTTATTTGCTACTATTGCGATATCTTCGTTGTTTGATCACCTACGAGCACCTACTTTACATCATTAGAAAGGTGATATTTTGTGCTTTCATTGTCAGGTTTTGCTTTTGGTATACCCCATATAGAAGCTGAGATATTGGCTTTGGAAAAAAACGTTGCCTTTTTATCCACCTAAGTTTTTTGCCCTTTCCGACCCCTAAATATTATCCGACCATCACCAAAATCAATAGGCTTCTTCCCCTCCGGGACCCCCATCAACGTCCAAAATTTCGTGACGATCCGATCAAAATTGCGACCTGTAGCGTGATTACAAGGTTTAGATGGACAGACGGACAGACGGACAGACGGACGGACGGACGGACTGACGGACGGACACACATAGCCAGATCGCCTCAGCTCGTCGAGACATTCATTTTGGTATATATAAGTATGGGTCTACGACCATTATTTCGATGCGTTACAAACTTTTTGGGCAAAACCAACTTATAATACCCTCCCCACATAGTGGTGTAGGGTATAATGACGCGTACTTTATATGGGGCCTTATATGGGGGCTATACCAAAACGTGGACCTATATAACCCAACTTTGGTAGGAATATTTTTTGGCCTCTGGAGACACAAAGTACCAAACTACAACCAATTCGGTGGTCAAATGGGCCAAATATCTTAAAAATTCCTTAAAACGACGACGCGTCACGCGTCATTTTGTATGGGGGCTATACCAAAGCGTGGACCTACATAGCCCGCTTTCAATACCAAAAGTCCTACGTAAAAATAACATATTTTCCCAAAATTTCATCAACCTACGTCAATCCGTTCGGACGCTAGAGTGATTTCCACAGACGGACAGACGGACGGACATGGCTATATCGATGTAGAATTGCACGCTGATCAAGAATATATATACTTTGTGGGGTCTACAATGATTATTTCGAGTAGTTACAAACGTAGTGACAAACTTAATATACCCCCATCCTATGGTGGGGGGTATAAAAATACAATGAAACTTTTTATACAGTATGCAAAGTTCATATTCGTACACCCCCCAAAATGTAATAAAATCGTTGTTTATTCAAAATTTTTTGTGCAAATATGGAACAAGTGATGGGAATCATGGTTTAATAAGAAAGGTTAGCCAAAGCTTTATGCCAATTTAATTTTTTTCATTCGAGTATGCCTAAAACTTCAAAACAATATAAACAAACTGTGTATGTGTGTGTGGTGTTTGAATAATATGCCAAACAATTTTAAAAACAATCGAATTCAATGATTTTTAAAATTGTTTTTAGACCATTTGTATGGAAGAAATTGGTGAGATTTGCATGGAAACAATCAGTTTATCATATTCACAACTCGATTATGTGGAGAATACTTAACGCTTCATTCATTTTTCGCGTTTTTTATAAAATGCTCAAAAAATGCATTGTAAACAAACCCACTTGTTGCTTTTATTTTGAAGTTTTAGGAATTCAAGAAAAACAAGGGTTCTATAGATTTTTTTCATTTAAATCTACCTCTTTACTTATACCATGATGGGAATTAGTATGAATAAGAAAGCTTTAAAAATATCAAAACGAGCTTTCAATTTATACCGTCATTTAGGTATAGATGGCGCCTATGTGGCTGGCAAAGTTCGTATTCGTACACCTAGGAGCACTATATATTTGTGGTATTTAAGGTTTTTTTAAGTGAAATTCCACTATTTATAGTTATTTTCGTCTTTGAGAATGCTTGAGCTGTAGAAAAATGTAAAAATAACGACATTTTTATTAAAAATTTTGCATGAATAGAAGGTCGGACGACCATTTGAAAAACTTAAGAAAAATATGATAGATATGATTAACTATGGGAATTTATTCCCGAATTTTGGACGAAAATAGCTTCTAGCAGTCCTTCTGCAATAATATTCGAGGTCTCATATGCAAATAAATGTTGCCAACACTTGGAAATGCAACGAAGCGTAATCCGGGCTAAGGTAATATATAGACAATTTTGGTTTCTACTCTGTAAAAATCGTAAGTTCCGGTTTTTATTTGGCATAAAATGTGTTGACTTTTTAGAATACTGTTTCGAAAATCATCTTATGTCGAAATCTGTGAGAAATTATGAGTAGAAATTAAGCTATACAAGTCTTCATACTGTCTGCGTACGACTGAAATTCTATGCTTACCATGAACGAGAGTTATGGCTTCCAAAACTGCAAAATAATCGTTTTTACTTCTAGAAAATATTATTTCTTTACCGAATGGTCCAAAATTAATACATAAATTTCAAAGGAATCGAGTAAGCTGCCCAGGAATGAACGTGGGGCAACCTATTGGAGAAATTCATTATTTTCGAGGAACTTTTCGTCTTCAATAATCCGTTATTCCTCGTTATTTCCGATATGTCTTGACATAGCATGATTTTCAAAACTGTATTCTAAAATTACAATAAATTGTATACCAAATATAGAACGAAACTTGCGATTTTTACGATGTAGAAACCAAAAATGTCTTCACGTTGCGTTAGCCCGGATTCCGATTCGTTGTATTTCCAAGCGCTGGCAACATTTATTTGGATATGAGACCTCGAATATTATTGCAGAAGGACTGCTAGAAGCTATTTTCGTCAAAAATTCGGGAATAAATTGCCATAGCTAATCATATCTATCACATTTTTCTTAAGTTTATCAAATGGTCGTCCGACCTTCTATTCATGCAAAATTTTTAATAAAAATATCGTCATTATTACATTTTTCTACAGCTCAAGCATTCTCAAAGACGAAAAAACCTATAAATAGTGGAACTTCGCTCAAAAAGTCCTTAAATACCACAAATATATAGTGCTCCTAGGTGTACGAATACGAACTTTGCCAGCCACATAGGCCCCATCTATACCTAAATGACGGTATAAATTAAAAACTCGTTTTGGTATTTTTAAAGCTTTCTTATTCATACTAATTCCCATCACTTGTTCTATATTTCCACAAAAAAATTTTGAATAAATAACTATTTTATTCAATTTGGAGGGGTGTACGAATATGAACTTTGCATACTGTATATATTTTTTTAAATGTAACTCATTAAAAAGGTAGGTATATAATGTTTATTCCAACCATTTCGCATTGCAACAATAAATATTGTTACTTCTGGCCGAAACTATTGTAAGTTCTAATAATATTTATTGTCCATTTTGACCAAAACTATTGTGAATTGCAACAATAAATATTGTTACTACTGACCAAAACTACTGTAAGTTCTAACAATATTTATTGTCCATTTTGACCAAAACTATTTTGAATTGCAAAAATAAATATTGTTACTAAAACTATTGTAAGTTCTAATAATATTTATTGTCCATTTTGGCCAAAACTATTATAAATTCTAACAATAAATATTGTTACTTCTGAACAAAACTATTGTAAGTTCTAACAATATTTATTGTCCATTTTGGACAAAACTATTATAAATTCTAACAACAAATATTGTTACCTCTGACCAAAACTATCGTAATTACATGTTTGGTCCAAAACGTTTTAGTGTCAAAGTGACAATACATATTTATATTTAGAACATATAATATAGTTCGTGTAATAATAACGATTTTTGGATTGACAATACTACATAAGAAATCCAACAAATATATTAACAATATATATATTGCTCTTGGAATATTGTTGGATCAAACATATTTTTATCTCTGCGTGTAAGTACATTAAGAGGCTAACCGCCTCAAAAATAACTACACTATGTGTTAGATATTTCCATAAGCTTGCAAACGATATCCACTTTGCAGTAATCGGTTCAGTTTTTAAATCTGGCCTTTCAGGTCGATTAACCCGCGAACCGGATCCGCCGCTGATGAAAATTACATTTTTCCGTAATCAGCGCAATAAACCCTACCTTCGGACAAAACTTCAAAAAAAATTGGGGAGTTTTCGTTGGGGTCGTTCCCGTTGGGGTTTCGATTAAATTAAATGGGATATTTCTGCATTAAATGACTCTATCATGGAATAACTCTACTAAACGCGTTCCGAATTTGTTGGTTTTTTTTAAAGATAGGTATAATTTCGCTTTTCAAGGAAACGTATATTTTTTGGGGGGACAGACCCGGTTACTTCGGTTATTTTAGCCGATTCGTCTGAATATATGCATATTTCCCTTATAAGTGCATAAAAATCATGTGTTTTTTAGAACAGCTATATCTCAAGAATGGTTCCCTCTAGGAAAAATTGTAAAGACCAAACTTGTAGATAATTTTTCTGTCTACAATATTTTTTTTAGTCACTTTTTGATTAGATCTACTGTTTTCAAAAAACAAATCCGAAAACATAAAATTTTTACCTTTGACCCCGAATAACTTTTTTGCACACATGGGATCGATGGGAACTTTTAGGACGTTTCTTCTAATGGCAAACCATAGCTCTCTACCAAAATTCAGCTTTTTGTGAATTTTTGCTATTTCAATGTCTATTTTGACTGGGCTATTAGTGATAAATGAGTGAGTGACTGACAGATCATCGCCCAGACGAAACGGCTGAAGCTAGAAGCTTCAAGTGTGGGTTGCTGTTGGCGTGTAGGGGTGAGATAAGGCTGGGTTTTTGGAAATTCGAACTGAAAGGGTACAAAAAGTACTAAAATGTACTAAATATAGTACCCTTTGTATTATGTAAAAGGGAAGAGCTAGAATTCTGAAATTTGGAGTGAGGGTCCCTAATGGAGAGTTAGAAAGATTTCAAAAAAGGAAATTCGAACTACAAGTGTACGATCAGTACAGTATTATAACTGGAGCACTCGCACATTTACTGCAAAGCTCATATCGGAAACCTCTGGAAGCGTCCTATATGGTTTCATATATTTTTAAATACATCTAATCTGCATTGTGTAAAATATTTATATGTAATAGCTTATCTATTTTCTTCTCCGCTTACGTCTATGTCGTATAGCTTCATGTCATGATTTTTGGCAAGAGAAAAAACCCATAAATTGTGATTATTAACAAAAATGGTCATAAAATATAATTCAATTGAAAATATTCATTAGCTTTGCTCCAGAGCCAAAAAGAGCTCTATCCAAAATCACAGAAAGGAGGCATAATAATTGTGAGTCGTATGCTCTTGTAATACATATGTTTCTCGCTTCTCCTTTAGTTCTGTAATATTATTTTTTAAGTTGACACTTTGATGTTTGTAATGATGTGACATTTGTTGGCATCAACTCGATTTTTAGATGTATGTAAAACATTAGAAACACAGAGGGAAAACCGGTGCTAGTAAGAAGACAAGCAACTGCACGGATATAAAACCAATACAAATCAGACCTTCACACAGATAAAGAGACCATATTGAATACCGTTTTTCTCCAAGTGTATAGCATAAATAGAAAAACTCCACCCACATGTCTGGGCAACTAAAATTTTTCTATTACATCCCTTTCAGTTTTGGGTCACTTTTGGATGTTATCAAATATTTGTAACAACAACACCAAGTATCGCATAAAATTTATTAATATTATTAAATTGGCTCTAAGCCAGCAATATAGTCATGTAATTGTTGCTTATCGTTTTCCTGGTGTCCTTCCTACAACAAAAGACATTCAATGTTGTCAGATGCAATTGCTGCTCTGATACTATCTTTTCTGGTCTTTGGTTATCTGCAAAGAGAAGAAAGAAGATGTATTCATATTGAAATATTATTACAGCTCTCCGAGCAATCTTTATCATCAACGTCATTTGAAGTATAATGTAAGCTATCAGTAAAAGTCACACACAGACAGGCCGACAGGATATCATATAACAAATTGGAGTATGTAAAAGGAATTCTCTAAATGTTGTAGACACTTTGAAGGTGGTTGATGTTGATGTGTGCATGCATTTACATTGTGGTCTGTAACCACAAATCAAAGTAAAATTGGCCACAGTTAACGTTGCTGATGTTAGGATTAGTTTATTTATTTATTTATTTATTATAGTCAATGGAATTCAGTTTCCTTACAGACTAAGATAACAATTCACAGTTTCTTAAATATATTAAAACAAGTAAGAAAAGGCTATAGTCGGGCAGGACCGATCATGTGATACCCTACACCTTTACCCCTGGGAATTAGCTTTCCACATATCAATTTTTTATGGAACAAATCAACTTATTGTAAGAAATAACTTTGTGCATTCTGATACCGTATCACACCAAACTTAAATAATAATATAATAGTTGTTTCACAAACATCCTAGAAAGGACAAGGGACCCACAGCTCATCTCCGAGTCCGAACGGTGTGTCCTAAGACACCACTTGTAGAGAAGTTTTACATGGCTGAAATAAGCAGAAAATGTCGAAAAACTTACTGAGGGATATTTTGCCACCGTTGACAATTTGATTTTGCCTGGCTGGGATATGAAGATTGGTATACCACATTTGGGGTCTCCGACGAGTATTTCGCGGTATTACATGAATTTTTACCAAAACAAACTTATAATACCCTTTCCACATAGTGGTGTAGGGTATAAAAATATTATGAAAATGGAAGGGCATAATAAATACTATTTTTAAAGTTTTCTTTAGACGTGCTAAACTCAATGTATGGCTTCAACTCTTTCTGAAAATTAGCATTTATATGATTTAGAACTAGGAAGGTTCTATTTAAAGGACTATTGCGAGCATAATTAGTGCGATGATAAGTAATATAAAATAGATCTGTTATTCTTAAAGTTGTAGGGGGAACAAAGAACGGTACCAAAGCCAATAAATCCGGAGAATCAATATGATTATTTATTAAATCAAAAACAAAAGAGGCAACTTGCATTTGCCTTCGGCACTGCATGCTCTGCAAACCCAATAACAAGCACCTGGAATTATATGACGGAAGGTCTAAAGAGAATAATGGCTTAAGTGCAAAGCGAGAAAAACGTCTTTGTATTCTCTCAATACGAGCAATATGTGTATTACAATAGGGATCCCAAATAATAGACGCATATTCTACCTTTGATCTAACAAATGCCACATAGATAATTTTAACAGTGCAAGGATCTGAAAATTCAACGCAATTGCGTTTAATAAAAGCTAAGGCTTTATATGCCTCAGGAACGATGTGGTCCATATGCGGAATAAAAGTAAGAGCAAAATCAAATATGACACCAAGATCACGAACAGATGTTGTTTTATTTAGTTCAAAATTTCCAATTGTAAAAGTAGATAAAATGGGATTATGCAATCTGTAGAAAGATACATGTGAGCACTTTGAAAAATTTAGTACAAGTTTACTTTCACTACACCATTTTACAACATTGTCTAAGTCTTTCTGCATATCGATAACATCATGCAAAGACTCAACTTTATGAAATAGTTTTAAATCATCCGCATAAAGTAGATAAGTGCATTTAGAAAAACATGATGATATATCATTAATGAATAAATTAAAGAATAGTGGCCCCAGAATACTACCCTGAGGTACACCGGAAGTTTGAGTGTAAGGTGAGGATACAAAATTCTCAACCTTAACCGAACACAAACGGTTATATAAATATGAAGCAATCCATATAAGGAAATTGGAATGAAATCCCAATTTGTACAATTTAGCTAATAAAATAGAATGTGATACTTTATCGAAGGCTTTAGTTACATCTGTGTAAATAGCTTCAACCTGAAAGCCACGCTCAAAGGCAGACAGACAATATTCCGTAAAAAGGATTGGTTGTGGTTGATCTACCGGAATAAAAACCATGTTGGTGAGGAGAAATAAAAGGATTGCACTTGAAAAACATTTTTTTGTGAATAATATGTTCAAATACTTTAGACACACATGATAATTTAGCAATAGGCCTGTAACAGGTTACATCGTCTTTTCTATCACCTTTAAAAACAGGCGTAATAGATGCAATTTTCCACCTGTCAACAAAAACACCTTCTTTGATAGACTGATTAAAAATAACAGCTAAAATCGGAGCTAAAGAAGAACAACAGTTTTTAAGAAAAAACGCACAAAGGCCATCAGCTTCAACTTTATAACTATCTTTCACGTTTCGAATGGCTTCAACCACATCATCAATTGAAAGTGACATATTTCCCAAATTAATAGCAGTTAGTGAGTTTACGTTTGGCAAATTACTGACGGATGACTGCTCAAAGTTGGATTCAAAAAAATTAGCAAACATATTCACAACATCGAAACCAGACTGCGATACCCTGTCATTATAAGTCAGTATGGCAGGAATGTCTGAGGATTTTTTCTTTGATTTGATAAAGGACCAAAAACTTTTAGGATTGGCTTTAATTTCATTCTCCTTATCCAGAATGAATTGTTTATAAAGGAATTTATTTAAAAAATTAAATTCTCTTTGGTAACACTTACTTACTTAGCTGGCCCATTACAGAACATTTGTTCTATAGGCCGAACTAAGAAAAGATCTCCAATTCTCTCTATTTGTTGCTTCGCTTTCTGGAATACCGCGCCTTTTCATCGCATCATCCACTTGTTTGCGCCATCTATTCCTTGGCCTGCCAATTCTGCGTGCACCGCCAAGCGGTCCGTGTTTATACACCTTTTTAGCGGGGTCATCATCGCTCATTCTTATGATATGTCCTAGCCAACGCAATCGCTGCATCTCGATACGTTTAACAATATTGATGTCGTTGTACAGCAGATACAGCTAGTGGTTCATGCGACGTCGATATTCACCGTCAACGCAGATTGGTCCGTAGATCTTTCGAAGAATTTTTCTCTCAAACACACCAAGCACTGCCATGTCTGCTTGCGCAAGTACCCAAGCTTCGGAACCATACATCAGCACGGGTAGTATCAGTGTTTTGTAGAGCGTTATTTTTGTTTGACGAGTTGTGGCTTTGTTTTTAAACTGCTTACTTAAACCAAAGTAGCATCTGTTGGCCAATACAATTCTTCTTTTTATTTCACAACTGATGTCGTTTGTTGTGCTTTCGGAGGTGCCGAGGTAGACGAAGTCTTTTACTATCTCAATATTATAGGAACCAACTTCCACAGTCGGTCCGAGCTCAATGGACGCATTGCGCGTCGACACCATCAACTTGGTCTTTTCACCGTTTACCGCCAGACCCACTTTAGCAGATTCTCCTTCGACCTTCATAAAGATATCAGTTACTTCTTTTACTGATCGGCGTATGATGTCTATATCATCAGCATAAGCAAGTAACATGTGACTATTGGTGTAGATTGTGCCACTTCTTTTGACGTTTGCCTCTCGTATAACCTTTTCCAGCAGGATGTTAAAGAGATCACACGAAAGGCTGTCTCCTTGTCTGAAACCTCTTTTGGTACCTAACTCTTCGGAGAGGTTCTTTCCTATTTTAACTGAAGACCTCGTGTCAGTTAAAGTCATTTTACAAAGCCGGATGAGCTTTGCGGGGATACCAAATTCAGACATGGCTTGAAATACCTTTGAACGCAGCGGGCTGTCGAAGGCTGCTTTATAATCGACAAAAAGGTGGTAGGTGTCGATCTGCATCTCTTGGGTCTTCTCCAGGATTTGCCGCAGGGTAAATATCTGGTCAATGGTGGACTTGCCAGGTCTAAAGCCGCATTGGTATGACCCAATTATCTCGCTGACCATTGGCTTTAGTCGTTCGCACAATATCCCTGACACGATCTTGTAGACAATAGAGAGTAGACTTATGCCCCTATAATTAGAGCATACAGTCTTATCTCCTTTCTTGTGGACGGGGCACAGAATACTCAGGTTCCAATTGTCGGGTACTCGCTCTTCCTGCCAGATGGTGCTAACTAGCTGATGAATAGACCTTATCAGCGTGTCGCCTCCGGTTTTGAACAGCTCGGCTGGTAAGCCATCAGCTCCGGCTGCCTTATTATTCTTCAGCCAATTTATAGCTGTCTTTACCTCATCTTGGCTGGGCGGTATACATTCAATACCATCTTCTGGGATTGGGACTGTGGTATCTTCGCCGTCTTCGCTGCTATTTGATACCAACAGTTTTGAAAAATGTTCTTTCCATATCCTGAGTACACTATCTGTATCAGTTACCAAATTACCTTGCTGGTCTCTACAGGAGGATGTACCTGTACCAAAGCCATCAGTTTGACTCTTTGGTAGAATTTTCGGACTTCATTCTGGCTCCTGTACATCTCGAGTTTTTCACACTCCCGCTTTTCCATCTCTCTCTTTTTCCTGCGGAAAAGACGTTTCTCCTCTCTCCTTTTCTCCCTGTATCTCTCTCGTGCGCTACGCGTTGCTACGGATTGTAAAGTAGCCCTATATGCCGCATTTTTCTCTTCGGTGGCAGCACGACACTCCTGATCATACCATGGATTCCTTGGTGGAGGCCTCTGGTATCCAAGTATGGATTTTGCGGCTGTTTGCATGGAGTGGGCAATGCTTTGCCATTGCGCTGATATGTTATCGGGATGAGAAGTGCTTTGATTAAGCAATTGGGCTGAGTGGAATATGCTGTGGCTATCTGTTGTGATTGCAGCTTGCTATGTTTAAGCGGGTGCGTACCTTTGCTGCAACAAGGTAGTGGTCCGAATCAATGTTTGCGCCTCGGAACGATCGTACATCCAACACGCTCGATGAATGTCTTCAATCTATCACAACATGATCAATTTGATTTCTTGTTTTCTGATCTGGAGACAGCCAGGTGCCCTTATGAATATCGAGATGATTAAATCTGGTACTGCTAACTACCATGGTTTTTGCAGCTGCAAAGTCTATCAGCCTCATACCATTGTCAGATGTTTCACTGTGGAGGCTTAATTTCCCGACTGTTGGGCCAAAGATATTCTCCTTTCCAATTTTGGCATTAAAATCGCCTAGAATGATTTTAATGTCATGGGCAGGGCAACGGTCATATGTTTCTTCTAAGCGCTCGTAAAATATATCTTTGGTCTGTTCGTCCTTTTCTTCAGTGGGAGCATGTGCGCAAATAAAGCTGATGTTGAAGAATTTAGCTTTTATTCGAATTGCAGCAAGTCTTTCATTCACTGGAGTGAAGCTGGATGCCAGATGTTTTAGTCTTCAACTAACTACAAATCCGCAACCAAACTCATGCTTTACGTCATGGCAGCTATAATACAGTGCGTCACCTTTAGGTGTTGTTGTGACGCCTTTCCCAATCCATCGTATTTCCTGTATGGCAGTAATATCGGCCTTGTACTTTTCAAGTACGTCTGCCAATGCGAAGACTGCACCTTCTCTATAGAGAGTGCGAACATTCCAGGTGCAGATTCGCAGATCATGGTCCTTAAAACGTTTGCGGGGTTCGTCAACTTTAGAGGGGGTTGTTTTTCTTTTCTTTCGTTTTTTTATAGTATGCTGTTTTTTCTAGGGGAGGGTTACTAGCCCGACGCCCAAACCCAAGTTTTTAACGTTCTTATGGGAGAACGCGCGGCACATGTTAGCTCACTACCTTTAACGGGTGTTAAAGGCAGTTCCCCAGGTGACACCACGGGGAGGTCAGTGTCCACTTGAGATGAAAGAGAGACCAAGATAAATCCTGGGCTTTGCCATGTTAAAACCGGTCAGGATCGTTGCTTGGTATCATCCATCCCCTTTGGTAATGCTTGTACTTAACTTCATCTTGCAGAATTCCATACATAACGAATTTTCTATGGAATTTGTTTCTCAAATTTTTTAACTTTTTGAGGCCTCTAGTATACCATGGATGATTTTCTTAGGAGGAACATTGGCTTTAAGGATATAAGAAATTTTATCTATGAACGGATCATAACAGACCGAGGTACTTTTATTGCTGAAAATTGACGCCCAGTCAAGAGAGCCTATAATTGAATTTAGCACGCTAAACCTACAGGCATTAAAATCCAAAGCACTACAATTTGGAGAGCAGGAATTTAGATACTGAAAACTGTTAATTTCAATGACAGTAGGTAAATGATGAACATTAGAAGGAGATATTGGAATTAAACATTCATAAACGTTAAATTTATAATCATCTGTAACAAAGATAAGGTCTAGAAACCTATGCACTGAATTAGAAAAATGATTAATTTGCACAAGACTTAAACTCAACAGAGTATCAATACTATAAATTTCGTGGCCCTTGTTTACATTAGTAGGCGTTAAGAAATCATTATCATCATATTTATACCAAGAGATGTTAGAAAGATTAAAATCACCCATAACGCAAAGACAAACATTTGACCCAATATTTCCTTCCAATGCCACAATATTATCTATATGTTTTGTATATATAGATTCATAACTATTTGGCAGAACGTATGATAAACAGAGCAAAATACTAAAATTTAGACCATCAATGCATACAGCTTATTGATCAAATAATCCCTCATCTTTATCAATAGAACAGAAATAAGATTTATACTTAGATTAAACAGCAATAAGTACACCACCTCCTCTAGAGCAACCAGTTCTTGATATATTTCTATCTTTTCTATACACCGAGTATAGATTTAGGTTAAAAAACTCCGCATCAAAAAAGTCCGCATTCAGCCAAGTTTCAGCAATAGCAATAACATCATAATCAGATTGGTTGGAAAAATCAAAAATATTTTTAGCTTTCGTACGAATACCAGACAAATTTTGGTAGTAAATTCTCAATCCATGTGTTCCATTAATCAGTGATTCACTGGCTGTGCTATTTACAAAGGGCCGAATTTTTATATCAGTGGGCCACAATTCTGGATTCACTATGTTATCATAATAACACGAAGAAACTCCAAGTTTAAAATTAATCTTTTTCAGATCATTGAGGACAGCATCCTTTTTCACCAACATATAACATTCCAGATCATGTTTTTCAATATTAGCATTACATCCAATAAAGTTAATTATTTGTTCACTTGTGACGCTTGGTTTAAATGATGAAATATGCACCCACTTTTTAGAAGCAACAACATCCAAGCCTGTCGAGAGATTATTCTCGCCATATATCACATTTCTTCTTCTCCGCCTCTGGACAGGCAACCAATTCGAACTAGCTTGTTGGTTTGAATCAAACAAAGCAGCATCATTAACAACACCATCAGTACCTAGTGTGTTAGTCGACGAAACAGATGACGCATAATGCACAACATGTTGGCTACTAGTGTTGTTTTGATTGTTTTCAACCGTAGACGCAATAGGCAAAACTGAAATTTGTACTCCACCACGAGCACGGGCAGTTACAGTCACATTGTTGTTGTTAGATTTCTGTTGTTGCAGTTTGTACTTTTCTTTTTGTTTGTCATTCGTATTATTCTCATTATGCTCCAATATTTTCTTAATCTCACTGATTTCAGCACTCAATGAAGAGTTGACATACAATTTAACAAAAAAAAAACATTGTTCCACAACATCCCATACGGGACAAGGGAGACTTCAACGTTTTGCACAAGAAGCTGAGGAGGATGACTAACCTTCCTAATACACCAGTCTGTCCAGTACAGACCTATCTCATTTGAGCTTGACTCTAGTGAATCATACATGGAATGCGGGGGGGGGGGGTAACAGTAAAATATGGGACTGCAGAGGTAGAGTTGCTAAATGTGTACCCAGCATCAGTTCGCTATTGGATGACAGTAACCTGGTCTGGTGCTCATCATGAGCATTATTATTACGTCCTTGGCAATCACCAGAGGGGTACAGCACTGACCGAGCAAATTGTTAGCTCCACATTTTGCACGGAGAATGAAGAAAGGCACGAGGATAACCGGAGATTGTCACAGTTCGCCAGACATCATCATTGCGGAGCTCGGTCTGATAAATGACGTGTCATGGCAACCCGTCATTTCCCTAGGCTCAGACCATCTTCCAATCATCGTCTCCGTAAGCAAACTACCCGACATCATAACCACCGAAAGGTATAGCGCTGGCTGAGCAGATTGATAGCTCTATGTTTTGCTCGGTCAATGAGGACGCCCCTACCAGAATTACAGGAGCGTGTCACAGTTCGCCAGACATAACCATCGTGTCACCTGGTCTGACAAATGACGTCACCTGGCAACCAGTCATTTCCCTTGGATCAGACCATCTCCCCATAATTGTCTCCATCAGCAGACCATCCGACTTCATCACCTCATGGGAAAGCTAGTTGGCCGAGTTTCAGAGAGTTCACCAATCACCGCTTCAGAGAATTGCCCAATCCTTCTGATGTTCGGGTAGCGGAAAGGTCGTTCCGAGACATCATCAATGCTGCAGGCGCTCGCCATATACCAGCTGGTCGAATACCCGAAGTAAGACCAAATTTCCCAGCAGAGGCGACTGGATTAGCAAATGAGCGTGATGAGCTTCGTCGAACCAACCCCGACGACCCCAGAGTCAGGGAGCTGACACTGGAAGTTAACAGGCTGGTCGGCGAACATAAACGGAAAAAGTGGTTAAATCATCTGAAGAGTTGCAACATTGGAGCCGGTATATGTGAATTCTGGGCAACGGTTAAATCACTCTCGAACCCTGGAAGAAGGGAAGATAGGACCTCAGTCACATTTAGCGACGTTACGTTGACTGACCCGAAGAGGTATGCAATTTATTTCAATCGACAGTTTGTCGAGCACCCCGAGAGTGACAGGGCGAAGAGAAAAGTATTACGTCGCATCAGTTCTCTTCCTGCCGAGGATGAACCACCACAGTTTACAATGGATGATGTTGCGAGTGCCATCAGGAACGCTAAATCATCCAAAGCGTAGGGCCCTGACGGAATTTCCATGGTATGACAGGGCGAAGAGAAAAGTATTACGTCGCATCAGATCTCTTCCTGCCGAAGATGAACCACCACAGTTTACAATGGATGATGTTGCGAGTGTCATCAGGAACGCTAAATCATCCAAAGCGTTGGGCCCTGACGGAATTTCCATGGTAATGTTGAAACAGCTGGATGAGCCGGGAGTGGAGTATCTCACTAAAGTTCTCAACTTGTCGCTAGCCACTCTTATTGTTCCCGAAGTCTGGAAAATGGGCAGGGTGGTCCCGCTACTGAAGCCAGGTGAATCGTACAGACCGATTTCGCTTTTGTCACCTGTAGCGAAGACCCTTGAGGCCTTAGTCCTCCCCAGCATTAGAAATAGCTACCAAGTTGCCGATCATCAGCATGGATTCCGTAAGCACCACAGCACGACACCAGCACTGCACGCCATTTCCAGACATATTTGTCGAGGACTCAATCAGGAGCGGGCGTGCGATAGAACAGTGATGGTGGCGCTTGACTTATCAAAAGGCTTTGATTCTGTCAAGCACTCTACGCTGTTCGAGGACATCGAGCAGGCAACCCTCCGGCGAAGTCTAAAACGTTGGATAATCAACTATATGTTTGGTCGCCAGTCGTATGTGGAATTCAGGAACAAGAAATCCAAGCCCCGTAAAGTGAAGCAGGGAGTTCCCCAAGGAGGGGTCATATATCCGGAACTGTTTAACCTCTACCTTTCCTGTATTCTGCCCCCCTCCAGACGGCATTGAGATCGTAACGTATGCGGATGATTGTACGATCCTGGCGTCTGCCTGATGACATCTGTGAGTGACTAAACTCGTATTTAACCGATCTTACCACCTTTTTCCACGCGAGGAATATGCACATATGCGCCACTAAATCGACGGCCACTCTGTTTGCCACATGGACGGCGCAGTATAGAAGAGAGCTGAATATCAGGGTCGATGGTAGCCGAATTCCGACCACAAAGTGCCCCAAAATTCTAGGGGTCACATTCGACACCACTTTTACGTCGTCCGTGCATGCCACAGCTATCTGCGATAAACTGAAATGTAGGAACAAGGTCCTCAAGTCCCTAGCCGGCAGCACTCTGGGTACAGATGTAGAAACCTGGTTGACCACGTATAAAGCGATTGGTTGGTCTGTGGTAAGCTATGCGGCGCCAGTTTGGTCCCCGAATTTATGTGACACGCAGTGGGATAAGGTTCAAATTTGTCAGAACGCCGCCCTGAGAACAGCAACAGGGTGCCTCCTCAAATCTACAGCGGACCATCTACATGAGGAGGCAAAAATTCTTCCAGTACTACAACATAATGAGATGCTATCGTTGTAGTACTTGCTCGGGTGTTACCGTGAGAGCCATCCCAATCACCATCTGCTGGCCACCGATACACCCAGGCATATCAAGAAGGATATTCATGCTCTAGAGACAGGCATATCAGGCAGGTTTGAACAGCATTCACACGGACACAGTTGCTAAGACCATAAGCAATTATTGTGTGAATGCAGTCATCGGAGTACATCCCCCATCTATCGCAGCTGATGGGCGACAGCTGCCACCACAAACCAGAGTAGTTTTGGCTCAATTACGCTCGGATTATTGCAGTCGCCTAAATTCCTATTGGGCGGGAATCGATCGCACCGTGCAAGACATCTGCCCAGTATGCGGCATGGGCCCACACGATACTAAGCACCTATTCAACTGCCCCGCCAAGCCTACTCATCTAACTCCAGTGGATCTGTGGTTACATCCCATCGAAGTAGCCACCTTCCTGGAACTGGAGATAGACCCAGAGCCAGATTGAACAGTAGAACGAACATACAAACATAATAATAAAACTCTGTTACAACAACAACAACATCATCATAAAAACTATCTATTCTGAGCCTTGGAAAAGCTAATTGACAAGGGTTCAGAGAGTTAACCAATCATTGACCATTTGCCCAGGTCCTCGAGTGCGAGAAATTTCGGGGACATTATCACTGCTGCAGGCGCTCGCAACATACTCAAATATCCCGACAGAGGCGACGGAAGCTTCATCGTACAAACCCTGACGACTAAAAAGTCAACAGGCTAGTAGGCGAACATAATCGGAAATGACGTGTCCTGGCAACTCTTGACTTAGACCATCTTTCGATCATCGTCTCCATAAACAATCTTCCCGACTTCATAACCTCTATCCGCAGTACTTTTCTGGAGCATGGAAAAACTGGTTAGCAAGGGTTCAGGGAACTAAGCAATCTTCGCTTCGAGAGCTGTTCATTCCCTCAGATCTTTGAATAGCTGAGAGCATTTTCGAGGACAATATCATTGCTGCAGCCGCTCGCTACATATCTGCTGGTCGAATACCCGAAATTAGACCAAATTTCTCAGCAAAGGCGACCGGATTAGCAAATGAGCGCGATGAGCTTCGTCGTACGAACCTTGAAACCCCAAGAATTAGAGAAGTTTCTCTTGAAGTCAATAGGTTAGTAAGCGAACACAAATATGGCTAGATCACCTAAAGGAATGCAACATTGGTACATGATTAAGTAAATTGTGGGTAAAGGTTAATCACTCTCGAATCCGGGAAAGAAGGATGATATAACGGCGTGACGGTAACCTATCAGAAGAGATGTGCGCGTTATTTTAACCGGCAGTTTATAGATAGAGTTTGCAACGTCGTATTAGAGCCCTCCAAGCCGAAGAGCTATTAGCACAATTTAAGATGGGCGATGTTGCAGATGTCATCCGAAACGCGAACTCATCTGGGGTTGAGTATTTAATACTTGTACCAGATGAATGAAAAGTTGGCAGGGTGGTCCCGCCACTGAAGCCAGTCAAGGATGCCAGCAGAGGTAAATCGTACAGATTGCTTGTCGCTAGTAACAAAGATTCTAGAGGCACTACTTCTTCCCATGATGAGAAACAGTTTCCAGTTGCCTAACATAAGCCTGGATTCGGAAAAAAGCGTTTTACCAAATCTAAGGATTCCAACTCTATCCGTCCACCAAATCCAAATTGTACCAAATGTAGTACCACTTAATACTTTTCGTACCCATAATTTCCAAAACTACCTAAGTCCTAAAATCCAACAGTAATCCTAATTTCATATTTCAGGCCTCAAGCGCTATACTCTCACCATAAGTACGAATTTCCAAAACTACCTTTATCCTACACTCCAACTGCAATCTCAATTCCAAATTTAAGGATTCCAGGTCTATTTGTTCACCCAAATCCAAGTTATACTTTTCGCACATTCATAGTTTTCAAAAACCCTTTGGTACATCTTTTTTACTCTGCATCAGTGACCCTCAGTCCAAATTTTAGGAATCAACCTCTATCCGTTTACCCAAATCCAAATTGTACTAAATTTAGTACCATTATTACTGTTCCTACAGTGATCCTAATTCCAAATTTCAGGATTCCAACTCTATCCGTTAGCCCATATACAAATTGTACCAAATTTAGTACCCATAAATACAAATTTTCAAAACTACCTCAATCGTACACTTCAACAATAATCTCAATTCCAAACTTCAGGCTTCCAATTCTCCATTGTAGCAAATTTAGTACTTTTCGTAGACACAAGTACGAATTTCCGAAACTACTTCAATCTTACACTCCAACAGTAATCTCAATTCCAAATTTCGGGATTCCAGCTCTAACCGTTCACCCAAATCTCCATTGTACCAAATTTAGTAACATTTAGAACTTTTCGTTCCCATAAGTACGAATTTCCAAAACTACCTCAATCCTACACTCCAACAGAAATCTCAGGATTCCAGCTCTATCCGTTTACTCAAAATCTCTATTGTGCCATTTCATACTTTTTGTACTCTAAGTACGAATTTCCAAAACTACTTTAGTCCTAGTAATATCAATTCCAAATTTAAGGATTCCAGCTCTATCTTACTATTCTGAGCCATGGAAAAGCTAATTGGCAAGGGTTCAGAAAGTTAACCAATCATTGACCATTTTCCCAGGTCCTCGAGTGCGAGAAATTTCGGGACATTATCACTGCTGCAGGCGCTCGCAACATACTCAAATATCCCGACAGAGGCGACGGGACTAGCAAAGGAGCGCAATAACCTTCGCCATACAAACCCTGACGACTAAAAAGTTAGAGAATTTACCCTAGAAGTCAACAGGCTAGTAGGCGAACATAAGCTGATATGACGTGTCCTGGCAACCCATGACTCAAACCATCTTCCGATCATCGTCTTCATAAAAAGACTACCCGACTTCATAACCTCTATCCGCCGTACTTTTCTGAAGTAGGGAAAAGCTGATTAGCAAGGGTTCAGAGAACTTAGCAATCATCGCTTCGAGAGCTGTCCATTCCCTCAGATCATTAAATAGCAGAGAGCATTTTCGAGGACAATAGCATTGCTGAAACCGCTCGCTACATATATGCTGGTCGAATACCCGAAATTAGACCAAATTTCTCAGCAAAGGCGACGTGATTAGCAAATGAGCGCGATGAACTTCGTCGTACGAACTTTGAAAACCCAAAAATTAGAGAACTTTCTCTTGAAGTCAATAGGTCAGTAGGCGAACATAAAAAGTGGCTAGATCACCTGAAGAAATGCAACATTGGTACATGATTAAGTAAATTGTGGATAAAGGTTAGATCACTGTCGAATGCGGGAAAGAAGGATGATATAACGGCGTGACGGTAACCCACGCCTAAAGGCCACATGGTCCTTGAAAAAATATTATTAAAAATCCACGCCTAAAGGTCACATGGTCCTTGAAAAAATATTATTAAAAATCCACGCCTAAAGGCCACATGGTCCTTGAAAAAATATTATTAAAAATCCACGCCTAAAGGTCACATGGTCCTTGAAAAAATATTATTAAAAATCCACGCCTAAAGGCCACATGGTCCTTGAAAAAATATTATTAAAAATCCACGCCTAAAGGCCACATGGTCCTTGAAAAAATATTATTAAAAATCCACGCCTAAAGGCCACATGGTCCTTGAAAAAATATTATTAAAAATCCACGCCTAAAGGCCACATGGTCCTTGAAAAAATATTATTAAAAATCCACGCCTAAAGGCCACATGGTCCTTGAAAAAATATTATTAAAAATCCACGCCTAAAGGCCACATGGTGCCACATGGTCCTTGAAAAAATATTATTAAAAATCCACGCCTAAAGGCCACATGGTCCTTGTAAAAATATATTATAAAAAATCCACGACTAAAGGCCACATGGTCCTTGAAAAAATATTATTAAAAATCCACGCCTAAAGGCCACATGGTCCTTGAAAAAATATTATTAAAAATCCACGACTAAAGGCCACATGGTCCTTGAAAAAATATTATTAAAAATCCACGCCTAAAGGCCACATGGTGCCACATGGTCCTTAAAAAAAATATTATTAAAAATCCACGCCTAAAGGCCACATGGTCCTTAAAAAAAATATTATTAAAAATCCACGCCTAAAGGCCACATGGTCCTTGAAAAAATATTATTAAAAATCCACGACTAAAGGCCACATGGTCCTTGAAAAAATATTATTAAAAATCCACGACTAAAGGCCACATGGTCCTTAAAAAAATATTATTAAAAATCCACGTCTAAAGGCCACATGGTCCTTAAAAAAATATTATTAAAAATCCACGCCTAAAGGCCACATGGTCCTTAAAAAAATATTATTAAAAATCCATGCCTAAAGGCCACATGGTCCTTGAAAAAATATTATTAAAAATCCACGCCTAAAGGCCACATGGTCCTTGAAAAAATATTATTAAAAATCCACGCCTAAAGGCCAAAATGCGCGTATGTACTACAGTGTGAATGACATATCCGGAGACAAAAAATTGTCAGTTGCCCAGGTAAACACGAGCGGTTTTAGCCCAGTTAAGATCCGGACGATGCTGCCGACTTAATTCGTATTGGGACCGTGGATTGAGACATTACGGCACGCTGCATTTGTTTAGCTGTCTAGCTAACCCCACTCACCTGTCTCCTCATGCAGGCAGTACAGGTTGTAGCATTTTGTATGTGTATACCGAGGAATCAGACAATATAACTGATAAATAGACAAATGAGTTTTATGCAACAACTATTTTTGGTTCGATTCAAGTTAAATTTTGGGACTGAGCCTATTTTTGGCATATATTTTGGAAAGTTTTATACTCCCAGCGAAGACTTATTACAAAATGTCAGCAATTTCAGAGTGATGTTGAGGCCACAACCTTCAAAATACCAGAAATCCGGAGGTACCGTTCTATGGGGACTGTACGAAGACGTGGACCTATACCGACAAATTTCAGGTGGAAAGTTGAATACCCCCAACGAAGACTAAATGCCAAATTTCAGCCATTTCAGAGTGATGTTGAGGCCACAACCTTCAAAATACCGAAAATCGGGTTGAGGGGGAAATTGTGGACGATCAGTGATTGCAGTCATCCAGATTCTAATTCTGAAGGAACACAGATACATACATTCTAACTTATGTGACATTTTTGTCAATATTAGATATACCACGGCACAAATGGGCAGGGAATGAACAATATTAAGAAATGTGATTTTACTTTTTCTATATCGAAAAAAGTACTCGTTACAAAATCCCTGTAGTTTTGATATGCCTTTATCAAACACTCTTACAAATAATTTATTTATTTTATATTTGAGTCTTCATTACTGATCAAAACGAAATGATTTTTCATAAGTTTTTACACAAGTTTTTAACAAATCGCGATAATTTAAAGCCATTAAAATGTACCATTAACATTATAACACATTTTTCGATTTTTATCCAAAAAATAGTGAATTTCATATTAAAGGAATCCATCATGCGTATCACATAACAAAATATGAGTACGTTATAACCAACTTCCCGTTTGATAGTGATGGAAATTAGCCTGAAATTAAAAAAACACTATAGCAACAATAAAAGTGCCGTGATTGCGATAAAAATGGTTCAGTATACATCTCCGCTATGGACAATAATTCGAACACTAAGCATTACATATTACTCCTAGGATGTTTGCAAATGGGCAAGGGCCAAGTAAAAATATTCTTTAATAAATCCACGCCATGAAGGGCCAAGTAAAAATATTCTTTAATAAATCCACGCCATGAAGGGCCAAGTAAAAATATTCTTTAATAAATCCACGCCATGAAGGGCCAAGTAAAAATATTCTTTAATAAATCCACGCCATGAAGGGCCAAGTAAAAATATTCTTTAATAAATCCACGCCATGAAGGGCCAAGTAAAAATATTCTTTAATAAATCCACGCCATGAAGGGCCAAGTAAAAATATTCTTTAATAAATCCACGCCATGAAGGGCCAAGTAAAAATATTCTTTAATAAATCCACGCCATGAAGGGCCAAGTAAAAATATTCTTTAATAAATCCACGCCATGAAGGGCCAAGTAAAAATATTCTTTAATAAATCCACGCCATGAAGGGCCAAGTAAAAATATTCTTTAATAAATCCACGCCATGAAGGGCCAAGTAAAAATATTCTTTAATAAATCCACGCCATGAAGGGCCAAGTAAAAATATTCTTTAATAAATCCACGCCATGAAGGGCCAAGTAAAAATATTCTTTAATAAATCCACGCCATGAAGGGCCAAGTAAAAATATTCTTTAATAAATCCACGCCATGAAGGGCCAAGTAAAAATATTCTTTAATAAATCCACGCCATGAAGGGCCAAGTAAAAATATTCTTTAATAAATCCACGCCATGAAGGGCCAAGTAAAAATATTCTTTAATAAATCCACGCCATGAAGGGCCAAGTAAAAATATTCTTTAATAAATCCACGCCATGAAGGGCCAAGTAAAAATATTCTTTAATAAATCCACGCCATGAAGGGCCAAGTAAAAATATTCTTTAATAAATCCACGCCATGAAGGGCCAAGTAAAAATATTCTTTAATAAATCCACGCCATGAAGGGCCAAGTAAAAATATTCTTTAATAAATCCACGCCATGAAGGGCCAAGTAAAAATATTCTTTAATAAATCCACGCCATGAAGGGCCAAGTAAAAATATTCTTTAATAAATCCACGCCATGAAGGGCCAAGTAAAAATATTCTTTAATAAATCCACGCCATGAAGGGCCAAGTAAAAATATTCTTTAATAAATCCACGCCATGAAGGGCCAAGTAAAAATATTCTTTAATAAATCCACGCCATGAAGGGCCAAGTAAAAATATTCTTTAATAAATCCACGCCATGAAGGGCCAAGTAAAAATATTCTTTAATAAATCCACGCCATGAAGGGCCAAGTAAAAATATTCTTTAATAAATCCACGCCATGAAGGGCCAAGTAAAAATATTCTTTAATAAATCCACGCCATGAAGGGCCAAGTAAAAATATTCTTTAATAAATCCACGCCATGAAGGGCCAAGTAAAAATATTCTTTAATAAATCCACGCCATGAAGGGCCAAGTAAAAATATTCTTTAATAAATCCACGCCATGAAGGGCCAAGTAAAAATATTCTTTAATAAATCCACGCCATGAAGGGCCAAGTAAAAATATTCTTTAATAAATCCACGCCATGAAGGGCCAAGTAAAAATATTCTTTAATAAATCCACGCCATGAAGGGCCAAGTAAAAATATTCTTTAATAAATCCACGCCATGAAGGGCCAAGTAAAAATATTCTTTAATAAATCCACGCCATGAAGGGCCAAGTAAAAATATTCTTTAATAAATCCACGCCATGAAGGGCCAAGTAAAAATATTCTTTAATAAATCCACGCCATGAAGGGCCAAGTAAAAATATTCTTTAATAAATCCACGCCATGAAGGGCCAAGTAAAAATATTCTTTAATAAATCCACGCCATGAAGGGCCAAGTAAAAATATTCTTTAATAAATCCACGCCATGAAGGGCCAAGTAAAAATATTCTTTAATAAATCCACGCCATGAAGGGCCAAGTAAAAATATTCTTTAATAAATCCACGCCATGAAGGGCCAAGTAAAAATATTCTTTAATAAATCCACGCCATGAAGGGCCAAGTAAAAATATTCTTTAATAAATCCACGCCATGAAGGGCCAAGTAAAAATATTCTTTAATAAATCCACGCCATGAAGGGCCAAGTAAAAATATTCTTTAATAAATCCACGCCATGAAGGGCCAAGTAAAAATATTCTTTAATAAATCCACGCCATGAAGGGCCAAGTAAAAATATTCTTTAATAAATCCACGCCATGAAGGGCCAAGTAAAAATATTCTTTAATTAATCCACGCCATGAAGGGCCAAGTAAAAATATTCTTTAATAAATCCACGCCATGAAGGGCCAAGTAAAAATATTCTTTAATAAATCCACGCCATGAAGGGCCAAGTAAAAATATTCTTTAATAAATCCACGCCATGAAGGGCCAAGTAAAAATATTCTTTAATAAATCCACGCCATGAAGGGCCAAGTAAAAATATTCTTTAATAAATCCACGCCATGAAGGGCCAAGTAAAAATATTCTTTAATAAATCCACGCCATGAAGGGCCAAGTAAAAATATTCTTTAATAAATCCACGCCATGAAGGGCCAAGTAAAAATATTCTTTAATAAATCCACACCTTGAAGGGCCAATTAAAAATATTCTTTAATAAATCCACGCCATGAAGGGCCAAGTAAAAATATTCTTTAATAAATCCACGCCATGAAGCGCCAAGTAAAAATATTCTTTAATAAATCCACGCCATGAAGGGCCAAGTTAAAATATTCTTTAATAAATCCACGCCATGAAGGGCCAAGTAAAAATATTCTTTAATAAATCCACGCCATGAAGGGCCAAGTAAAAATATTCTTTAATAAATCCACGCCATGAAGGGCCAAGTAAAAATATTCTTTAATAAATCCACGCCATGAAGGGCCAAGTAAAAATATTCTTTAATAAATCCACGCCATGAAGGGCCAAGTAAAAATATTCTTTAATAAATCCACGCCATGAAGGGCCAAGTAAAACTATTCTTTAATAAATCCACGCCATGAAGGGCCAAGTAAAAATATTCTTTAATAAATCCACGCCATGAAGGGCCAAGTAAAAATATTCTTTAATAAATCCACGCCATGAAGGGCCAAGTAAAAATATTCTTTAATAAATCCACGCCTTGAAGGGCCATGTAAAACTATTCTTTAATAAATCCACGCCATGAAGGGCCAAGTAAAAATATTCTTTAATAAATCCACGCCTTGAAGGGCCATGTAAAACTATTCTTTAATAAATCCACACCTTGAAGGGCCATGTAAAAATATTCTTTAATAAGTCCACGCCATGAAGGGCCAAGTAAAAATATTCTTTAATAAATCCACGCCATGAAGGGCCAAGTAAAAATATTCTTTAATAAATCCACGCCATGAAGGGCCAAGTAAAAATATTCTTTAATAAATCCACGCCATGAAGGGCCAAGTAAAAATATTCTTTAATAAATCCACGCCATGAAGGGCCAAGTAAAAATATTCTTTAATAAATCCACGCCATGAAGGGCCAAGTAAAAATATTCTTTAATAAATCCACGCCATGAAGGGCCAAGTAAAAATATTCTTTAATAAATCCACGCCATGAAGGGCCAAGTAAAAATATTCTTTAATAAATCCACGCCATGAAGGGCCAAGTAAAAATATTCTTTAATAAATCCACGCCATGAAGGGCCAAGTAAAAATATTCTTTAATAAATCCACGCCATGAAGGGCCAAGTAAAAATATTCTTTAATAAATCCACGCCATGAAGGGCCAAGTAAAAATATTCTTTAATAAATCCACGCCATGAAGGGCCAAGTAAAAATATTCTTTAATAAATCCACGCCATGAAGGGCCAAGTAAAAATATTCTTTAATAAATCCACGCCATGAAGGGCCAAGTAAAAATATTCTTTAATAAATCCACGCCATGAAGGGCCAAGTAAAAATATTCTTTAATAAATCCACGCCATGAAGGGCCAAGTAAAAATATTCTTTAATAAATCCACGCCATGAAGGGCCAAGTAAAAATATTCTTTAATAAATCCACGCCATGAAGGGCCAAGTAAAAATATTCTTTAATAAATCCACGCCATGAAGGGCCAAGTAAAAATATTCTTTAATAAATCCACGCCATGAAGGGCCAAGTAAAAATATTCTTTAATAAATCCACGCCATGAAGGGCCAAGTAAAAATATTCTTTAATAAATCCACGCCATGAAGGGCCAAGTAAAAATTTTCTTTAATAAATCCACGCCATGAAGGGCCAAGTAAAAATATTCTTTAATAAATCCACGCCATGAAGGGCTAAGTAAAAATATTCTTTAATAAATCCACGCCATGAAGGGCCAAGTAAAAATATTCTTTAATAAATCCACGCCATGAAGGGCCAAGTAAAAATATTCTTTAATAAATCCACGCCATGAAGGGCCAAGTAAAAATATTCTTTAATAAATCCACGCCATGAAGGGCCAAGTAAAAATATTCTTTAATAAATCCACGCCATGAAGGGCCAAGTAAAAATATTCTTTAATAAATCCACGCCATGAAGGGCCAAGTAAAAATATTCTTTAATAAATCCACGCCATGAAGGGCCAAGTAAAAATATTCTTTTATAAATCCACGCCATGAAGGGCCAAGTAAAAATATTCTTTAATAAATCCACGCCATGAAGGGCCAAGTAAAAATATTCTTTAATAAATCCACGCCATGAAGGGCCAAGTAAAAATATTCTTTAATAAATCCACGCCATGAAGGGCCAAGTAAAAATATTCTTTAATAAATCCACGCCATGAAGGGCCAAGTAAAAATATTCTTTAATAAATCCACGCCATGAAGGGCCAAGTAAAAATATTCTTTAATAAATCCACGCCATGAAGGGCCAAGTAAAAATATTCTTTAATAAATCCACGCCATGAAGGGCCAAGTAAAAATATTCTTTAATAAATCCACGCCATGAAGGGCCAAGTAAAAATATTCTTTAATAAATCCACGCCATGAAGGGCCAAGTAAAAATATTCTTTAATAAATCCACGCCATGAAGGGCCAAGTAAAAATATTCTTTAATAAATCCACGCCATGAAGGGCCAAGTAAAAATATTCTTTAATAAATCCACGCCATGAAGGGCCAAGTAAAAATATTCTTTAATAAATCCACGCCATGAAGGGCCAAGTAAAAATATTCTTTAATAAATCCACGCCATGAAGGGCCAAGTAAAAATATTCTTTAATAAATCCACGCCATGAAGGGCCAAGTAAAAATATTCTTTAATAAATCCACGCCATGAAGGGCCAAGTAAAAATATTCTTTAATAAATCCACGCCATGAAGGGCCAAGTAAAAATATTCTTTAATAAATCCACGCCATGAAGGGCCAAGTAAAAATATTCTTTAATAAATCCACGCCATGAAGGGCCAAGTAAAAATATTCTTTAATAAATCCACGCCATGAAGGGCCAAGTAAAAATATTCTTTAATAAATCCACGCCATGAAGGGCCAAGTAAAAATATTCTTTAATAAATCCACGCCATGAAGGGCCAAGTAAAAATATTCTTTAATAAATCCACGCCATGAAGGGCCAAGTAAAAATATTCTTTAATAAATCCACGCCATGAAGGGCCAAGTAAAAATATTCTTTAATAAATCCACGCCATGAAGGGCCAAGTAAAAATATTCTTTAATAAATCCACGCCATGAAGGGCCAAGTAAAAATATTCTTTAATAAATCCACGCCATGAAGGGCCAAGTAAAAATATTCTTTAATAAATCCACGCCATGAAGGGCCAAGTAAAAATATTCTTTAATAAATCCACGCCATGAAGGGCCAAGTAAAAATATTCTTTAATAAATCCACGCCATGAAGGGCCAAGTAAAAATATTCTTTAATAAATCCACGCCATGAAGGGCCAAGTAAAAATATTCTTTAATAAATCCACGCCATGAAGGGCCAAGTAAAAATATTCTTTAATAAATCCACGCCATGAAGGGCCAAGTAAAAATATTCTTTAATAAATCCACGCCATGAAGGGCCAAGTAAAAATATTCTTTAATAAATCCACGCCATGAAGGGCCAAGTAAAAATATTCTTTAATAAGTCCACGCCATGAAGGGCCAAGTAAAAATATTCTTTAATAAATCCACGCCATGAAGGGCCAAGTAAAAATATTCTTTAATAAATCCACGCCATGAAGGGCCAAGTAAAAATATTCTTTAATAAATCCACGCCATGAAGGGCCAAGTAAAAATATTCTTTAATAAATCCATGCCATGAAGGGCCAAGTAAAAATATTCTTTAATAAATCCATGCCATGAAGGGCCAAGTAAAAATATTCTTTAATAAATCCACGCCATGAAGGGCCAAGTAAAAATATTCTTTAATAAATCCACGCCATAAAGGGCCAAGTAAAACTATTCTTTAATAAATCCACGCCATGAAGGGCCAAGTAAAACTATTCTTTAATAAATTCACGCCATGAAGGGCCAAGTAAAAATATTCTTTAATAAATCCACGCCATGAAGGGCCAAGTAAAAATATTCTTTAATAAATCCACGCCATGAAGGGCCAAGTAAAAATATTCTTTAATAAATCCACACCATGAAGGGCCAAGTAAAAATATTCTTTAATAATTCCCCGCCTTGAAGGGTCAAGTAAGAATATTCTTTAATAAATCCACGCCATGAAGGGCCAAGTAAAAATATTCTTTAATAAATCCACGCCATGAAGGGCCAAGTAAAAATATTCTTTAATAAATCCACGCCTTGAAGGGCCATGTAAAACTATTCTTTAATAACTCCACACCTTGAAGGGCCAAGTAAGAATATTCTTTAATAAATCCACGCCTTGAAGGGCCAAGTAAAAATATTCTTTAATAAATCCACGCCATGAAGGGCCAAGTAAAAATATTCATTAGTAAATCCACGCCATGAAGGGCCAAGTAAAAATATTCATTAATAAATCCACGCCATGAAGGGCCAAGTAAAAATATTCTTTAATAAATCCACGCCATGAAGGGCCAAGTAAAAATATTCTTTAATAAATCCACGCCATGAAGGGCCAAGTAAAAATATTCTTTAATAAATCCACGCCATGAAGGGCCAAGTAAAAATATTCTTTAATAAATCCACGCCATGAAGGGCCAAGTAAAAATATTCTATAATAAATCCACGCCATGAAGGGCCCTGTAAAAATATTCTTTAATAAATGCACGCCTTGAAGGGCCATGTAAAAATATTCTTTAATAAATCCACACCATGAAGGGCCAAGTAAAAATATTCTTTAATAATTCCCCGCCTTGAAGGGTCAAGTAAGAATATTCTTTAATAAATCCACGCCATGAAGGGCCAAGTAAAAATATTCTTTAATAAATCCACGCCATGAAGGGCCAAGTAAAAATATTCTTTAATAAATCCACGCCTTGAAGGGCCATGTAAAACTATTCTTTAATAACTCCACACCTTGAAGGGCCAAGTAAGAATATTCTTTAATAAATCCACGCCTTGAAGGGCCAAGTAAAAATATTCTTTAATAAATCCACGCCATGAAGGGCCAAGTAAAAATTTTCATTAATAAATCCACGCCATGAAGGGCCAAGTAAAAATATTCATTAATAAATCCACGCCATGAAGGGCCAAGTAAAAATATTATTTAATAAATCCACGCCTTGAAGGGCCATGTAAAACTATTCTTTAATAAATCCACACCTTGAAGGGCCAAGTAAAAATATTCTTTAATAAGTCCACGCCATGAAGGGCCAAGTAAAAATATTCTTTAATTAATCCCCGCCATGAAGGGCCAAGTAAAAATATTCTTTAATAAATCCACGCCATGAAGGGCCAAGTAAAAATATTCTTTAATAAATCCACGCCATGAAGGGCCAAGTAAAAATATTCTTTAATAAATCCACGCCATGAAGGGCCAAGTAAAAATATTCTTTAATAAATCCACGCCATGAAGGGCCAAGTAAAAATATTCTTTAATAAATCCACGCCATGAAGGGCCAAGTAAAAATATTCTTTAATAAATCCACGCCTTGAAGGGCCAAGTAAAAATATTCTTTAATAAATCCACGCCTTGAAGGGCCATGTAAAACTATTCTTTAATAAATCCACAACTTGAAGGGCCAAGTAAAAATATTCTTTAATAAGTCCAAGTAAAAATATTCTTTAATAAATCCACGCCATGAAGGGCCAAGTAAAAATATTCTTTAATAAATCCACGCCATGAAGGGCCAAGTAAAAATATTCTTTAATAAATCCACGCCATGAAGGGCCAAGTAAAAATATTCTTTAATAAATCCACGCCATGAAGGGCCAAGTAAAAATATTCTTTAATAAATCCACGCCATGAAGGGCCAAGTAAAAATATTCTTTAATAAATCCACGCCATGAAGGGCCAAGTAAAAATATTCTTTAATAAATCCACGCCATGAAGGGCCAAGTAAAAATATTCTTTAATAAATCCACGCCATGAAGGGCCAAGTAAAAATATTCTTTAATAAATCCACGCCATGAAGGGCCAAGTAAAAATATTCTTTAATAAATCCACGCCATGAAGGGCCAAGTAAAAATATTCTTTAATAAATCCACGCCATGAAGGGCCAAGTAAAAATATTCTTTAATAAATCCACGCCATGAAGGGCCAAGTAAAAATATTCTTTAATAAATCCACGCCATGAAGGGCCAAGTAAAAATATTCTTTAATAAATCCACGCCATGAAGGGCCAAGTAAAAATATTCTTTAATAAATCCACGCCATGAAGGGCCAAGTAAAAATATTCTTTAATAAATCCACGCCATGAAGGGCCAAGTAAAAATATTCTTTAATAAATCCACGCCATGAAGGGCCAAGTAAAAATATTCTTTAATAAATCCACGCCATGAAGGGCCAAGTAAAAATATTCTTTAATAAATCCACGCCATGAAGGGCCAAGTAAAAATATTCTTTAATAAATCCACGCCATGAAGGGCCAAGTAAAAATATTCTTTAATAAATCCACGCCATGAAGGGCCAAGTAAAAATATTCTTTAATAAATCCACGCCATGAAGGGCCAAGTAAAAATATTCTTTAATAAATCCACGCCATGAAGGGCCAAGTAAAAATATTCTTTAATAAATCCACGCCATGAAGGGCCAAGTAAAAATATTCTTTAATAAATCCACGCCATGAAGGGCCAAGTAAAAATATTCTTTAATAAATCCACGCCATGAAGGGCCAAGTAAAAATATTCTTTAATAAATCCACGCCATGAAGGGCCAAGTAAAAATATTCTTTAATAAATCCACGCCATGAAGGGCCAAGTAAAAATATTCTTTAATAAATCCACGCCATGAAGGGCCAAGTAAAAATATTCTTTAATAAATCCACGCCATGAAGGGCCAAGTAAAAATATTCTTTAATAAATCCACGCCATGAAGGGCCAAGTAAAAATATTCTTTAATAAATCCACGCCATGAAGGGCCAAGTAAAAATATTCTTTAATAAATCCACGCCATGAAGGGCCAAGTAAAAATATTCTTTAATAAATCCACGCCATGAAGGGCCAAGTAAAAATATTCTTTAATAAATCCACGCCATGAAGGGCCAAGTAAAAATATTCTTTAATAAATCCACGCCATGAAGGGCCAAGTAAAAATATTCTTTAATAAATCCACGCCATGAAGGGCCAAGTAAAAATATTCTTTAATAAATCCACGCCATGAAGGGCCAAGTAAAAATATTCTTTAATAAATCCACGCCATGAAGGGCCAAGTAAAAATATTCTTTAATAAATCCACGCCATGAAGGGCCAAGTAAAAATATTCTTTAATAAATCCACGCCATGAAGGGCCAAGTAAAAATATTCTTTAATAAATCCACGCCATGAAGGGCCAAGTAAAAATATTCTTTAATAAATCCACGCCATGAAGGGCCAAGTAAAAATATTCTTTAATAAATCCACGCCATGAAGGGCCAAGTAAAAATATTCTTTAATAAATCCACGCCATGAAGGGCCAAGTAAAAATATTCTTTAATAAATCCACGCCATGAAGGGCCAAGTAAAAATATTCTTTAATAAATCCACGCCATGAAGGGCCAAGTAAAAATATTCATTAATAAATCCACGCCATGAAGGGCCAAGTAAAAATATTCTTTAATAAATCCACAACTTGAAGGGCCAAGTAAAAATATTCTTTAATAAGTCCACGATATGAAGGGCCAAGTAAAAATATTCTTTAATAAATCCACGCCATGAAGGGCCAAGTAAAAATATTCTTTAATAAATCCACGCCATGAAGGGCCAAGTAAAAATATTCTTTAATAAATCCACGCCATGAAGGGCCAAGTAAAAATATTCTTTAATAAATCCACGCCATGAAGGGCCAAGTAAAAATATTCTTTAATAAATCCACGCCATGAAGGGCCAAGTAAAAATATTCTTTAATAAATCCACGCCATGAAGGGCCAATTAAAAATAGTCTTTAATAAATCCACGCCATGAAGGGCCAAGTAAAAATATTCTTTAATAAATCCACGCCATGAAGGGCCAAGTAAAAATATTCTTTAATAAATCCACGCCATGAAGGGCCAAGTAAAACTATTCTTTAATAAATCCACGCCATGAAGGGCCAAGTAAAAATATTCTTTAATAAATCCACGCCATGAAGGGCCAAGTAAAAATATTCATTAATAAATCCACGCCATGAAGGGCCAAGTAAAAATATTCATTAATAAATCCACGCCATGAAGGGCCAAGTAAAAATATTCTTTAATAAATCCACGCCATGAAGGGCCAAGTAAAAATATTCTTTAATAAATCCACGCCTTGAAGGGCCAAGTAAAAATATTCTTTAATAAATCCACAACTTGAAGGGCCAAGTAAAAATATTCTTTAATAAATCCACGATATGAAGGGCCAAGTAAAAATATTCTTTAATAAATCCACGCCATGAAGGGCCAAGTAAAAATATTCTTTAATAAATCCACGCCTTGAAGGGCCAAGTAAAAATATTCTTTAATAAATCCACGCCATGAAGGGCCAAGTAAAAATATTCTTTAATAAATCCACGCCATGAAGGGCCAAGTAAAAATATTCTTTAATAAATCCACGCCATGAAGGGCCAAGTAAAAATATTCTTTAATAAATCCACGCCATGAAGGGCCAAGTAAAAATATTCTTTAATAAATCCACGCCATGAAGGGCCAAGTAAAAATATTCATTAATAAATCCACGCCATGAAGGGCCAAGTAAAAATATTCATTAATAAATCCACGCCATGAAGGGCCAAGTAAAAATATTCTTTAATAAATCCACGCCATGAAGGGCCAAGTAAAAATATTCTTTAATAAATCCACGCCTTGAAGGGCCAAGTAAAAATATTCTTTAATAAATCCACAACTTGAAGGGCCAAGTAAAAATATTCTTTAATAAGTCCACGATATGAAGGGCCAAGTAAAAATATTCTTTAATAAATCCACGCCATGAAGGGCCAAGTAAAAATATTCTTTAATAAATCCACGCCATGAAGGGCCAAGTAAAAATATTCTTTAATAAATCCACGCCATGAAGGGCCAAGTAAAAATATTCTTTAATAAATCCACGCCATGAAGGGCCAAGTAAAAATATTCTTTAATAAATCCACGCCATGAAGGGCCAAGTAAAAATATTCTTTAATAAATCCACGCCATGAAGGGCCAAGTAAAAATATTCTTTAATAAATCCACGCCATGAAGGGCCAAGTAAAAATATTCTTTAATAAATCCACGCCATGAAGGGCCAAGTAAAAATATTCTTTAATAAATCCACGCCATGAAGGGCCAAGTAAAAATATTCTTTAATAAATCCACGCCATGAAGGGCCAAGTAAAAATATTCTTTAATAAATCCACGCCATGAAGGGCCAAGTAAAACTATTCTTTAATAAATCCACGCCATGAAGGGCCAAGTAAAAATATTCTTTAATAAATCCACGCCATGAAGGGCCAAGTAAAAATATTCATTAATAAATCCACGCCATGAAGGGCCAAGTAAAAATATTCATTAATAAATCCACGCCATGAAGGGCCAAGTAAAAATATTCTTTAATAAATCCACGCCTTGAAGGGCCAAGTAAAAATATTCTTTAATAAATCCACAACTTGAAGGGCCAAGTAAAAATATTCTTTAATAAGTCCACGATATGAAGGGCCAAGTAAAAATATTCTTTAATAAATCCACGCCATGAAGGGCCAAGTAAAAATATTCTTTAATAAATCCACGCCATGAAGGGCCAAGTAAAAATATTCTTTAATAAATCCACGCCATGAAGGGCCAAGTAAAAATATTCTTTAATAAATCCACGCCATGAAGGGCCAAGTAAAAATATTCTTTAATAAATCCACGCCATGAAGGGCCAAGTAAAAATATTCTTTAATAAATCCACAACTTGAAGGGCCAAGTAAAAATATTCTTTAATAAGTCCACGATATGAAGGGCCAAGTAAAAATATTCTTTAATAAATCCACAACTTGAAGGGCCAAGTAAAAATATTCTTTAATAAGTCCACGATATGAAGGGCCAAGTAAAAATATTCTTTAATAAATCCACGCCATGAAGGGCCAAGTAAAAATATTCTTTAATAAATCCACGCCATGAAGGGCCAAGTAAAAATATTCTTTAATAAATCCACGCCATGAAGGGCCAAGTAAAAATATTCTTTAATAAATCCACGCCATGAAGGGCCAAGTAAAAATATTCTTTAATAAATCCACGCCATGAAGGGCCAAGTAAAAATATTCATTAATAAATCCACGCCATGAAGGGCCAAGTAAAAATATTCTTTAATAAATCCACGCCATGAAGGGCCAAGTAAAAATATTCATTAATAAATCCACGCCATGAAGGGCCAAGTAAAAATATTCATTAATAAATCCACGCCATGAAGGGCCAAGTAAAAATATTCTTTAATAAATCCACGCCATGAAGGGCCAAGTAAAAATATTCTTTAATAAATCCACGCCTTGAAGGGCCAAGTAAAAATATTCTTTAATAAATCCACAACTTGAAGGGCCAAGTAAAAATATTCTTTAATAAGTCCACGATATGAAGGGCCAAGTAAAAATATTCTTTAATAAATCCACAACTTGAAGGGCCAAGTAAAAATATTCTTTAATAAGTCCACGATATGAAGGGCCAAGTAAAAATATTCTTTAATAAATCCACGCCATGAAGGGCCAAGTAAAAATATTCTTTAATAAATCCACGCCTTGAAGGGCCAAGTAAAAATATTCTTTAATAAATCCACGCCATGAAGGGCCAAGTAAAAATATTCTTTAATAAATCCACGCCATGAAGGGCCAAGTAAAAATATTCTTTAATAAATCCACAACTTGAAGGGCCAAGTAAAAATATTCTTTAATAAGTCCACGATATGAAGGGCCAAGTAAAAATATTCTTTAATAAATCCACGCCATGAAGGGCCAAGTAAAAATATTCTTTAATAAATCCACGCCATGAAGGGCCAAGTAAAAATATTCTTTAATAAATCCACAACTTGAAGGGCCAAGTAAAAATATTCTTTAATAAGTCCACGATATGAAGGGCCAAGTAAAAATATTCTTTAATAAATCCACACCATGAAGGGCCAAGTAAAAATATTCTTTAATAAATCCACGCCATGAAGGGCCAAGTAAAAATATTCTTTAATAAATCCACGCCATGAAGGGCCAAGTAAAAATATTCTTTAATAAATCCACGCCATGAAGGGCCAAGTAAAAATATTCTTTAATAAATCCACGCCATGAAGGGCCAAGTAAAAATATTCTTTAATAAATCCACGCCATGAAGGGCCAAGTAAAAATATTCTTTAATAAATCCACGCCATGAAGGGCCAAGTAAAAATATTCTTTAATAAATCCACGCCATGAAGGGCCAAGTAAAAATATTCTTTAATAAATCCACGCCATGAAGGGCCAAGTAAAAATATTCTTTAATAAATCCACGCCATGAAGGGCCAAGTAAAAATATTCTTTAATAAATCCACGCCATGAAGGGCCAAGTAAAAATATTCTTTAATAAATCCACGCCATGAAGGGCCAAGTAAAAATATTCTTTAATAAATCCACGCCATGAAGGGCCAAGTAAAAATATTCTTTAATAAATCCACGCCATGAAGGGCCAAGTAAAAATATTCTTTAATAAATCCACGCCATGAAGGGCCAAGTAAAACTATTCTTTAATAAATCCACGCCATGAAGGGCCAAGTAAAAATATTCTTTAATAAATCCACGCCATGAAGGGCCAAGTAAAAATATTCATTAATAAATCCACGTCATGAAGGGCCAAGTAAAAATATTCATTAATAAATCCACGCCATGAAGGGCCAAGTAAAAATATTCTTTAATAAATCCACGCCATGAAGGGCCAAGTAAAAATATTCTTTAATAAATCCACGCCTTGAAGGGCCAAGTAAAAATATTCATTAATAAATCCACGCCATGAAGGGCCAAGTAAAAATATTCATTAATAAATCCACGCCATGAAGGGCCAAGTAAAAATATTCTTTAATAAATCCACGCCATGAAGGGCCAAGTAAAAATATTCTTTAATAAATCCACGCCATGAAGGGCCAAGTAAAAATATTCTTTAATAAATCCACGCCATGAAGGGCCAAGTAAAAATATTCTTTAATAAATCCACGCCATGAAGGGCCAAGTAAAATATTCTTTAATAAATCCACGCCATGAAGGGCCAAGTAAAAATATTCTTTAATAAATCCACGCCATGAAGGGCCAAGTAAAAATATTCTTTAATAAATCCACGCCATGAAGGGCCAAGTAAAAATATTCTTTAATAAATCCACGCCATGAAGGGCCAAGTAAAAATATTCTTTAATAAATCCACGCCATGAAGGGCCAAGTAAAAATATTCTTTAATAAATCCACGCCATGAAGGGCCAAGTAAAAATATTCATTAATAAATCCACGCCATGAAGGGCCAAGTAAAAATATTCTTTAATAAATCCACGCCATGAAGGGCCAAGTAAAAATATTCTTTAATAAATCCACGCCATGAAGGGCCAAGTAAAAATATTCATTAATAAATCCACGCCATGAAGGGCCAAGTAAAAATATTCTTTAATAAATCCACGCCATGAAGGGCCAAGTAAAAATATTCTTTAATAAATCCACGCCATGAAGGGCCAAGTAAAAATATTCTTTAATAAATCCACGCCATGAAGGGCCAAGTAAAAATATTCTTTAATAAATCCACGCCATGAAGGGCCAAGTAAAAATATTCTTTAATAAATCCACGCCATGAAGGGCCAAGTAAAAATATTCTTTAATAAATCCACGCCATGAAGGGCCAAGTAAAAATATTCTTTAATAAATCCACGCCATGAAGGGCCAAGTAAAAATATTCTTTAATAAATCCACGCCATGAAGGGCCAAGTAAAAATATTCTTTAATAAATCCACGCCATGAAGGGCCAAGTAAAAATATTCTTTAATAAATCCACGCCATGAAGGGCCAAGTAAAAATATTCTTTAATAAATCCACGCCATGAAGGGCCAAGTAAAAATATTCTTTAATAAATCCACGCCATGAAGGGCCAAGTAAAAATATTCTTTAATAAATCCACGCCATGAAGGGCCAAGTAAAAATATTCTTTAATAAATCCACGCCATGAAGGGCCAAGTAAAAATATTCTTTAATAAATCCACGCCATGAAGGGCCAAGTAAAACTATTCTTTAATAAATCCACGCCATGAAGGGCCAAGTAAAAATATTCTTTAATAAATCCACGCCATGAAGGGCCAAGTAAAAATATTCATTAATAAATCCACGCCATGAAGGGCCAAGTAAAAATATTCTTTAATAAATCCATGCCATGAAGGGCCAAGTAAAAATATTCTTTAATAAATCCACGCCTTGAAGGGCCAAGTAAAAATATTCTTTAATAAATCCACGCCACGAAGGGCCAAGTAAAAATATTCATTAATAAACCCACGCCATGAAGGGCCAAGTAAAAATATTCATTAATAAATCCACGCCATGAAGGGCCAAGTAAAAATATTCTTTAATAAATCCACGCCATGAAGGGCCAAGTAAAAATATTCTTTAATAAATCCACGCCATGAAGGGCCAAGTAAAAATATTCTTTAATAAATCCACGCCATGAAGGGCCAAGTAAAAATATTCTTTAATAAATCCACGCCATGAAGGGCCAAGTAAAATATTCTTTAATAAATCCACGCCATGAAGGGCCAAGTAAAAATATTCTTTAATAAATCCACGCCATGAAGGGCCAAGTAAAAATATTCTTTAATAAATCCACGCCATGAAGGGCCAAGTAAAAATATTCTTTAATAAATCCACGCCATGAAGGGCCAAGTAAAAATATTCTTTAATAAATCCACGCCATGAAGGGCCAAGTAAAAATATTCTTTAATAAATCCACGCCATGAAGGGCCAAGTAAAAATATTCTTTAATAAATCCACGCCATGAAGGGCCATGTAAAACTATTCTTTAATAACTCCACACCTTGAAGGGCCAAGTAAGAATATTCTTTAATAAATCCACGCCTTGAAGGGCCAAGTAAAAATATTCTTTAATAAATCCACGCCATGAAGGGCCAAGTAAAAATATTCATTAATAAATCCACGCCATGAAGGGCCAAGTAAAAATATTCATTAATAAATCCACGCCATGAAGGGCCAAGTAAAAATATTCTTTAATAAATCCACGCCATGAAGGGCCAAGTAAAAATATTCTTTAATAAATCCACGCCATGAAGGGCCAAGTAAAAATATTCTTTAATAAATCCACGCCATGAAGGGCCAAGTAAAAATATTCTTTAATAAATCCACGCCATGAAGGGCCAAGTAAAAATATTCTTTAATAAATCCACGCCATGAAGGGCCATGTAAAAATATTCTTTAATAAATGCACGCCTTGAAGGGCCATGTAAAAATATTCTTTAATAAATCCACACCATGAAGGGCCAAGTAAAAATATTCTTTAATAATTCCCCGCCTTGAAGGGTCAAGTAAGAATATTCTTTAATAAATCCACGCCATGAAGGGCCAAGTAAAAATATTCTTTAATAAATCCACGCCATGAAGGGCCAAGTAAAAATATTCTTTAATAAATCCACGCCTTGAAGGGCCATGTAAAACTATTCTTTAATAACTCCACACCTTGAAGGGCCAAGTAAGAATATTCTTTAATAAATCCACGCCATGAAGGGCCAAGTAAAAATTTTCATTAATAAATCCACGCCATGAAGGGCCAAGTAAAAATATTCATTAATAAATCCACGCCATGAAGGGCCAAGTAAAAATATTCTTTAATAAATCCACGCCATGAAGGGCCAAGTAAAAATTTTCATTAATAAATCCACGCCATGAAGGGCCAAGTAAAAATATTCTTTAATAAATCCACGCCTTGAAGGGCCATGTAAAACTATTCTTTAATAAATCCACACCTTGAAGGGCCAAGTAAAAATATTCTTTAATAAGTCCACGCCATGAAGGGCCAAGTAAAAATATTCTTTAATAAATCCACGCCATGAAGGGCCAAGTAAAAATATTCTTTAATAAATCCACGCCATGAAGGGCCGAGTAAAAATATTCTTTAATAAATCCACGCCATGAAGGGCCAAGTAAAAATATTCTTTAATAAATCCACGCCATGAAGGGCCAAGTAAAAATATTCTTTAATAAATCCACGCCATGAAGGGCCAAGTAAAAATATTCTTTAATAAATCCACGCCATGAAGGGCCAAGTAAAAATATTCTTTAATAAATCCACGCCATGAAGGGCCAAGTAAAAATATTCTTTAATAAATCCACGCCATGAAGGGCCAAGTAAAAATATTCTTTAATAAATCCACGCCATGAAGGGCCAAGTAAAAATATTCTTTAATAAATCCACGCCATGAAGGGCCAAGTAAAAATATTCTTTAATAAATCCACGCCATGAAGGGCCAAGTAAAAATATTCTTTAATAAATCCACGCCATGAAGGGCCAAGTAAAAATATTCTTTAATAAATCCACGCCATGAAGGGCCAAGTAAAAATATTCTTTAATAAATCCACGCCATGAAGGGCCAAGTAAAACTATTCTTTAATAAATCCACGCCATGAAGGGCCAAGTAAAACTATTCTTTAATAAATTCACGCCATGAAGGGCCAAGTAAAAATATTCTTTAATAACTCCACACCTTGAAGGGCCAAGTAAAAATATTCTTTAATAAATCCACGCCTTGAAGGGCCAAGTAAAAATATTCTTTAATAAATCCACGCCATGAAGGGCCAAGTAAAAATATTCATTAATAAATCCACGCCATGAAGGGCCAAGTAAAAATATTCATTAATAAATCCACGCCATGAAGGGCCAAGTAAAAATATTCATTAATAAATCCACGCCATGAAGGGCCAAGTAAAAATATTCTTTAATAAATCCACGCCATGAAGGGCCAAGTAAAAATATTCTTTAATAAATCCACGCCATGAAGGGCCAAGTAAAAATATTCTTTAATAAATCCACGCCATGAAGGGCCAAGTAAAAATATTCTTTAATAAATCCACGCCATGAAGGGCCAAGTAAAATATTCTTTAATAAATCCACGCCATGAAGGGCCAAGTAAAAATATTCTTTAATAAATCCACGCCATGAAGGGCCAAGTAAAAATATTCTTTAATAAATCCACGCCATGAAGGGCCAAGTAAAAATATTCTTTAATAAATCCACGCCATGAAGGGCCAAGTAAAAATATTCTTTAATAGATCCACGCCATGAAGGGCCAAGTAAAAATATTCTTTAATAAATCCACGCCTTGAAGGGCCATGTAAAACTATTCTTTAATAACTCCACACCTTGAAGGGCCAAGTAAGAATATTCTTTAATAAATCCACGCCTTGAAGGGCCAAGTAAAAATATTCTTTAATAAATCCACGCCATGAAGGGCCAAGTAAAAATATTCATTAATAAATCCACGCCATGAAGGGCCAAGTAAAAATATTCATTAATAAATCCACGCCATGAAGGGCCAAGTAAAAATATTCTTTAATAAATCCACGCCATGAAGGGCCAAGTAAAAATATTCTTTAATAAATCCACGCCATGAAGGGCCAAGTAAAAATATTCTTTAATAAATCCACGCCATGAAGGGCCAAGTAAAAATATTCTTTAATAAATCCACGCCATGAAGGGCCATGTAAAAATATTCTTTAATAAATGCACGCCTTGAAGGGCCATGTAAAAATATTCTTTAATAAATCCACACCATGAAGGGCCAAGTAAAAATATTCTTTAATAATTCCCCGCCTTGAAGGGTCAAGTAAGAATATTCTTTAATAAATCCACGCCATGAAGGGCCAAGTAAAAATATTCTTTAATAAATCCACGCCATGAAGGGCCAAGTAAAAATATTCTTTAATAAATCCACGCCTTGAAGGGCCAAGTAAAACTATTCTTTAATAAATCCACGCCATGAAGGGCCAAGTAAAAATATTCTTTAATAAATCCACGCCATGAAGGGCCAAGTAAAAATATTCTTTAATAAATCCACACCATGAAGGGCCAAGTAAAAATATTCTTTAATAATTCCCCGCCTTGAAGGGTCAAGTAAGAATATTCTTTAATAAATCCACGCCATGAAGGGCCAAGTAAAAATATTCTTTAATAAATCCACGCCATGAAGGGCCAAGTAAAAATATTCTTTAATAAATCCACGCCTTGAAGGGCTATGTAAAACTATTCTTTAATAACTCCACACCTTGAAGGGCCAAGTAAGAATATTCTTTAATAAATCCACGCCTTGAAGGGCCAAGTAAAAATATTCTTTAATAAATCCACGCCATGAAGGGCCAAGTAAAAATATTCATTAATAAATCCACGCCATGAAGGGCCAAGTAAAAATATTCATTAATAAATCCACGCCATGAAGGGCCAAGTAAAAATATTCTTTAATAAATCCACGCCATGAAGGGCCAAGTAAAAATATTCTTTAATAAATCCACGCCATGAAGGGCCAAGTAAAAATATTCTTTTATAAATCCACGCCATGAAGGGCCAAGTAAAATATTCTTTAATAAATCCACGCCATGAAGGGCCAAGTAAAAATATTCTTTAATAAATCCACGCCATGAAGGGCCAAGTAAAAATATTCTTTAATAAATCCACGCCATGAAGGGCCAAGTAAAAATATTCTTTAATAAATCCACGCCATGAAGGGCCAAGTAAAAATATTCTTTAATAAATCCACGCCATGAAGGGCCAAGTAAAAATATTCTTTAATAAATCCACGCCTTGAAGGGCCATGTAAAACTATTCTTTAATAACTCCACACCTTGAAGGGCCAAGTAAGAATATTCTTTAATAAATCCACGCCTTGAAGGGCCAAGTAAAAATATTCTTTAATAAATCCACGCCATGAAGGGCCAAGTAAAAATATTCATTAATAAATCCACGCCATGAAGGGCCAAGTAAAAATATTCATTAATAAATCCACGCCATGAAGGGCCAAGTAAAAATATTCTTTAATAAATCCACGCCATGAAGGGCCAAGTAAAAATATTTTTTAATAAATCCACGCCATGAAGGGCCAAGTAAAAATATTCTTTAATAAATCCACGCCATGAAGGGCCAAGTAAAAATATTCTTTAATAAATCCACGCCATGACGGGCCATGTAAAAATATTCTTTAATAAATGCACGCCTTGAAGGGCCATGTAAAAATATTCTTTAATAAATCCACACCATGAAGGGCCAAGTAAAAATATTCTTTAATAATTCCCCGCCTTGAAGGGTCAAGTAAGAATATTCTTTAATAAATCCACGCCATGAAGGGCCAAGTAAAAATATTCTTTAATAAATCCACGCCATGAAGGGCCAAGTAAAAATATTCTTTAATAAATCCACGCCTTGAAGGGCCATGTAAAACTATTCTTTAATAACTCCACACCTTGAAGGGCCAAGTAAGAATATTCTTTAATAAATCCACGCCTTGAAGGGCCAAGTAAAAATATTCTTTAATAAATCCACGCCATGAAGGGCCAAGTAAAAATTTTCATTAATAAATCCACGCCATGAAGGGCCAAGTAAAAATATTCATTAATAAATCCACGCCATGAAGGGCCAAGTAAAAATATTCTTTAATAAATCCACGCCATGAAGGGCCAAGTAAAAATTTTCATTAATAAATCCACGCCATGAAGGGCCAAGTAAAAATATTCTTTAATAAATCCACACCTTGAAGGGCCATGTAAAACTATTCTTTAATAAATCCACACCTTGAAGGGCCAAGTAAAAATATTCTTTAATAAGTCCACGCCATGAAGGGCCAAGTAAAAATATTCTTTAATAAATCCACGCCATGAAGGGCCAAGTAAAAATATTCTTTAATAAATCCACGCCATGAAGGGCCAAGTAAAAATATTCTTTAATAAATCCACGCCATGAAGGGCCAAGTAAAAATATTCTTTAATAAATCCACGCCATGAAGGGCCAAGTAAAAATATTCTTTAATAAATCCACGCCATGAAGGGCCAAGTAAAAATATTCTTTAATAAATCCACGCCATGAAGGGCCAAGTAAAAATATTCTTTAATAAATCCACGCCATGAAGGGCCAAGTAAAAATATTCTTTAATAAATCCACGCCTTGAAGGGCCATGTAAAACTATTCTTTAATAAATCCACACCTTGAAGGGCCAAGTAAAAATATTCTTTAATAAGTCCACGCCATGAAGGGCCAAGTAAAAATATTCTTTAATAAATCCACGCCATGAAGGGCCAAGTAAAAATATTCTTTAATAAATCCACACCTTGAAGGGCCATGTAAAACTATTCTTTAATAAATCCACACCATGAAGGGCCAAGTAAAACTATTCTTTAATAAATTCACGCCATGAAGGGCCAAGTAAAAATATTCTTTAATAAATCCACGCCATGAAGGGCCAAGTAAAAATATTCTTTAATAAATCCACGCCATGAAGGGCCAAGTAAAAATATTCTTTAATAAATCCACACCATGAAGGGCCAAGTAAAAATATTCTTTAATAATTCCCCGCCTTGAAGGGTCAAGTAAGAATATTCTTTAATAAATCCACGCCATGAAGGGCCAAGTAAAAATATTCTTTAATAAATCCACGCCATGAAGGGCCAAGTAAAAATATTCTTTAATAAATCCACGCCTTGAAGGGCCATGTAAAACTATTCTTTAATAACTCCACACCTTGAAGGGCCATGTAAAACTATTCTTTAATAACTCCACACCATGAAGGGCCAAGTAAGAATATTCTTTAATAAATCCACGCCTTGAAGGGCCAAGTAAAAATATTCTTTAATAAATCCACGCCATGAAGGGCCAAGTAAAAATATTCATTAATAAATCCACGCCATGAAGGGCCAAGTAAAAATATTCATTAATAAATCCACGCCATGAAGGGCCAAGTAAAAATATTCTTTAATAAATCCACGCCATGAAGGGCCAAGTAAAAATATTCTTTAATAAATCCACGCCATGAAGGGCCAAGTAAAAATATTCTTTAATAAATCCACGCCATGAAGGGCCAAGTAAAAATATTCTTTAATAAATCCACGCCATGAAGGGCCAAGTAAAATATTCTTTAATAAATCCACGCCATGAAGGGCCAAGTAAAAATATTCTTTAATAAATCCACGCCATGAAGGGCCAAGTAAAAATATTCTTTAATAAATCCACGCCATGAAGGGCCAAGTAAAAATATTCTTTAATAAATCCACGCCTTGAAGGGCCATGTAAAACTATTCTTTAATAACTCCACACCTTGAAGGGCCAAGTAAGAATATTCTTTAATAAATCCACGCCTTGAAGGGCCAAGTAAAAATATTCTTTAATAAATCCACGCCATGAAGGGCCAAGTAAAAATATTCTTTAATAAATCCACGCCATGAAGGGCCAAGTAAAAATATTCATTAATAAATCCACGCCATGAAGGGCCAAGTAAAAATATTCATTAATAAATCCACGCCATGAAGGGCCAAGTAAAAATATTCTTTAATAAATCCACGCCATGAAGGGCCAAGTAAAAATATTCTTTAATAAATCCACGCCATGAAGGGCCAAGTAAAAATATTCTTTAATAAATCCACGCCATGAAGGGCCAAGTAAAAATATTCTTTAATAAATCCACGCCATGAAGGGCCAAGTAAAAATATTCTTTAATAAATCCACGCCATGAAGGGCCAAGTAAAAATATTCTTTAATAAATCCACGCCATGAAGGGCCATGTAAAAATATTCTTTAATAAATGCACGCCTTGAAGGGCCATGTAAAAATATTCTTTAATAAATCCACACCATGAAGGGCCAAGTAAAAATATTCTTTAATAATTCCCCGCCTTGAAGGGTCAAGTAAGAATATTCTTTAATAAATCCACGCCATGAAGGGCCAAGTAAAAATATTCTTTAATAAATCCACGCCATGAAGGGCCAAGTAAAAATATTCTTTAATAAATCCACGCCTTGAAGGGCCATGTAAAACTATTCTTTAATAACTCCACACCTTGAAGGGCCATGTAAAACTATTCTTTAATAACTCCACACCTTGAAGGGCCAAGTAAGAATATTCTTTAATAAATCCACGCCTTGAAGGGCCAAGTAAAAATATTCTTTAATAAATCCACGCCATGAAGGGCCAAGTAAAAATTTTCATTAATAAATCCACGCCATGAAGGGCCAAGTAAAAATATTCATTAATAAATCCACGCCATGAAGGGCCAAGTAAAAATATTCTTTAATAAATCCACGCCATGAAGGGCCAAGTAAAAATATTCTTTAATAAATCCACGCCATGAAGGGCCAAGTAAAAATTTTCATTAATAAATCCACGCCATGAAGGGCCAAGTAAAAATATTCTTTAATAAATCCACGCCTTGAAGGGCCATGTAAAACTATTCTTTAATAAATCCACACCTTGAAGGGCCAAGTAAAAATATTCTTTAATAAGTCCACGCCATGAAGGGCCAAGTAAAAATATTCTTTAATAAATCCACGCCATGAAGGGCCAAGTAAAAATATTCTTTAATAAATCCACGCCATGAAGGGCCAAGTAAAAATATTCTTTAATAAATCCACGCCATGAAGGGCCAAGTAAAAATATTCTTTAATAAATCCACGCCATGAAGGGCCAAGTAAAAATATTCTTTAATAAATCCACGCCATGAAGGGCCAAGTAAAAATATTCTTTAATAAATCCACGCCATGAAGGGCCAAGTAAAAATATTCTTTAATAAATCCACGCCATGAAGGGCCAAGTAAAAATATTCTTTAATAAATCCACGCCATGAAGGGCCAAGTAAAAATATTCTTTAATAAATCCACGCCATGAAGGGCCAAGTAAAAATATTCTTTAATAAATCCACGCCATGAAGGGCCAAGTAAAAATATTCTTTAATAAATCCACGCCTTGAAGGGCCATGTTAAACTATTCTTTAATAAATCCACACCTTGAAGGGCCAAGTAAAAATATTCTTTAATAAGTCCACGCCATGAAGGGCCAAGTAAAAATATTCTTTAATAAATCCACGCCATGAAGGGCCAAGTAAAAATATTCTTTAATAAATCCACGCCATGAAGGGCCAAGTAAAAATATTCTTTAATAAATCCACGCCATGAAGGGCCAAGTAAAAATATTCTTTAATAAATCCACGCCATGAAGGGCCATGTAAAACTATTCTTTAATAAATCCACACCTTGAAGGGCCAAGTAAAAATATTCTTTAATAAGTCCACGCCATGAAGGGCCAAGTAAAAATATTCTTTAATAAATCCACGCCATGAAGGGCCAAGTAAAAATATTCTTTAATAAATCCACGCCATGAAGGGCCAAGTAAAAATATTCTTTAATAAATCCACGCCATGAAGGGCCAAGTAAAAATATTCTTTAATAAATCCACGCCATGAAGGGCCAAGTAAAAATATTCTTTAATAAATCCACGCCATGAAGGGCCAAGTAAAAATATTCTTTAATAAATCCACGCCATGAAGGGCCAAGTAAAAATATTCTTTAATAAATCCACGCCATGAAGGGCCAAGTAAAAATATTCTTTAATAAATCCACGCCATGAAGGGCCAAGTAAAAATATTCTTTAATAAATCCACGCCATGAAGGGCCAAGTAAAAATATTCTTTAATAAATCCACGCCATGAAGGGCCAAGTAAAAATATTCTTTAATAAATCCACGCCATGAAGGGCCATGTAAAACTATTCTTTAATAAATCCACACCTTGAAGGGCCAAGTAAAAATATTCTTTAATAAGTCCACGCCATGAAGGGCCAAGTAAAAATATTCTTTAATAAATCCACGCCATGAAGGGCCAAGTAAAAATATTCTTTAATAAATCCACGCCATGAAGGGCCAAGTAAAAATATTCTTTAATAAATCCACGCCATGAAGGGCAAAGTAAAAATATTCTTTAATAAATCCACGCCATGAAGGGCCAAGTAAAAATATTCTTTAATAAATCCACGCCATGAAGGGCCAAGTAAAAATATTCTTTAATAAATCCACGCCATGAAGGGCCAAGTAAAAATATTCTTTAATAAATCCACGCCATGAAGGGCCAAGTAAAAATATTCTTTAATAAATCCACGCCATGAAGGGCCAAGTAAAACTATTCTTTAATAAATCCACGCCATGAAGGGCCAAGTAAAAATATTCTTTAATAAATCCACGCCATGAAGGGCCAAGTAAAACTATTCTTTAATAAATCCACGCCATGAAGGGCCAAGTAAAAATATTCTTTAATAAATCCACGCCATGAAGGGCCAAGTAAAAATATTCTTTAATAAATCCACGCCATGAAGGGCCAAGTAAAAATATTCTTTAATAAATCCACGCCATGAAGGGCCAAGTAAAAATATTCTTTAATAAATCCACGCCATGAAGGGCCAAGTAAAAATATTCTTTAATAAATGCACGCCTTGAAGGGCCATGTAAAAATATTCTTTAATAAATCCACACCATGAAGGGCCAAGTAAAAATATTATTTAATAATTCCCCGCCTTGAAGGGTCAAGTAAGAATATTCTTTAATAAATCCACGCCATGAAGGGCCAAGTAAAAATATTCTTTAATAAATCCACGCCATGAAGGGCCAAGTAAAAATATTCTTTAATAAATCCACGCCTTGAAGGGCCATGTAAAACTATTCTTTAATAACTCCACACCTTGAAGGGCCAAGTAAGAATATTCTTTAATAAATCCACGCCTTGAAGGGCCAAGTAAAATTATTCTCTAATAAATCCACGCCATGAAGGGCCAAGTAAAAATATTCTTTAATAAATCCACGCCATGAAGGGCCAAGTAAGAATATTCTTTAATAAATCCACGCCATGAAGGGCCAAGTAAAAATATTCTTTAATAAATCCACGCCATGAAGGGCCAAGTAAAAATATTCTTTAATAAATCCACGCCATGAAGGGCCAAGTAAGAATATTCTTTAATAAATCCACGCCATGAAGGGCCAAGTAAAAATATTCTTTAATAAATCCACGCCATGAAGGGCCAAGTAAAAATATTCTTTAATAAATCCACGCCATGAAGGGCCATGTAAAAATATTCTTTAATAAATCCACGCCTTGAAGGGCCATGTAAAACTATTCTTTAATAAATCCACGCCATGAAGGGCCATGTAAAAATATTCTTTAATAAATCCACGCCTTGAAGGGCCATGTAAAACTATTCTTTAATAACTCCACGCCATGAAGGGCCAAGTAAAAATATTCTTTAATAAATCCACGCCATGAAGGGCCAAGTAAGAATATTCTTTAATAAATCCACGCCATGAAGGGCCAAGTAAAAATATTCTTTAATAAATCCACGCCATGAAGGGCCAAGTAAAAATATTCTTTAATAAATCCACGCCATGAAGGGCCATGTAAAAATATTCTTTAATAAATGCACGCCTTGAAGGGCCATGTAAAAATATTCTTTAATAAATCCACACCATGAAGGGCCAAGTAAAAATATTCTTTAATAATTCCCCGCCTTGAAGGGTCAAGTAAGAATATTCTTTAATAAATCCACGCCATGAAGGGCCAAGTAAAAATATTCTTTAATAAATCCACGCCTTGAAGGGCCATGTAAAACTATTCTTTAATAACTCCACGCCTTGAAGGGCCATGTAAAACTATTCTTTAATAAATCCACGCCTTGAAGGGCCAAGTAAAAATATTCTTTAATAAATCCACGCCATGAAGGGCCAAGTAAAAATATTCATTAATAAATCCACGCCATGAAGGGCCAAGTAAAAATATTCATTAATAAATCCACGCCATGAAGGGCCAAGTAAAAATATTTTTTAATAAATCCACGCCATGAAGGGCCAAGTAAAAATATTCTTTAATAAATCCACGCCATGAAGGGCCAAGTAAAAATATTCTTTAATAAATCCACGCCATGAAGGGCCAAGTAAAAATATTCTTTAATAAATCCACGCCATGAAGGGCCAAGTAAAATATTCTTTAATAAATCCACGCCATGAAGGGCCAAGTAAAAATATTCTTTAATAAATCCACGCCATGAAGGGCCAAGTAAAAATATTCTTTAATAAATCCACGCCATGAAGGGCCAAGTAAAAATATTCTTTAATAAATCCACGCCATGAAGGGCCAAGTAAAAATATTCTTTAATAAATCCACGCCATGAAGGGCCAAGTAAAAATATTCTTTAATAAATCCACGCCATGAAGGGCCAAGTAAAAATATTCTTTAATAAATCCACGCCTTGAAGGGCCATGTAAAACTATTCTTTAATAACTCCACACCTTGAAGGGCTAAGTAAGAATATTCTTTAATAAATCCACGCCTTGAAGGGCCAAGTAAAAATATTCTTTAATAAATCCACGCCATGAAGGGCCAAGTAAAAATATTCATTAATAAATCCACGCCATGAAGGGCCAAGTAAAAATATTCATTAATAAATCCACGCCATGAAGGGCCAAGTAAAAATATTCTTTAATAAATCCACGCCATGAAGGGCCAAGTAAAAATATTCTTTAATAAATCCACGCCATGAAGGGCCAAGTAAAAATATTCTTTAATAAATCCACGCCATGAAGGGCCAAGTAAAAATATTCTTTAATAAATCCACGCCATGAAGGGCCAAGTAAAAATATTCTTTAATAAATCCACGCCATGAAGGGCCATGTAAAAATATTCTTTAATAAATGCACGCCTTGAAGGGCCATGTAAAAATATTCTTTAATAAATCCACAGCATGAAGGGCCAAGTAAAAATATTCTTTAATAAATCCACAGCATGAAGGGCCAAGTAAAAATATTCTTTAATAATTCCCCGCCTTGAAGGGTCAAGTAAGAATATTCTTTAATAAATCCACGCCATAAAGGGCCAAGTAAAAATATTCTTTAATAAATCCACGCCATGAAGGGCCAAGTAAAAATATTCTTTAATAAATCCACGCCTTGAAGGGCCATGTAAAACTATTCTTTAATAACTCCACACCTTGAAGGGCCAAGTAAGAATATTCTTTAATAAATCCACGCCTTGAAGGGCCAAGTAAAAATTTTCATTAATAAATCCACGCCATGAAGGGCCAAGTAAAAATATTCTTTAATAAATCCACGCCATGAAGGGCCAAGTAAAAATATTCTTTAATAAATCCACGCCATGAAGGGCCAAGTAAAAATATTCTTTAATAAATCCACGCCATGAAGGGCCAAGTAAAAATATTCTTTAATAAATCCACGCCATGAAGGGCCAAGTAAAAATATTCTTTAATAAATCCACGCCATGAAGGGCCAAGTAAAAATATTCTTTAATAAATCCACGCCATGAAGGGCCAAGTAAAAATATTCTTTAATAAATCCACGCCATGAAGGGCCAAGTAAAAATATTCTTTAATAAATCCACGCCATGCAGGGCCAAGTAAAAATATTCTTTAATAAATCCACGCCTTGGTGGGCCAAGTAAAAATATTCTTTAATAAATCCACGCCATGAAGGGCCAAGTAAAAATATTCGTTAATACACCACGCCATGAAGGGCCAAGTAAAAATATTCTTTAATAAATCCACGCCATGAAGGGCCAAGTAAAAATATTCTTTAATAAATCCACGCCATGAAGGGCCAAGTAAAAATATTCTTCAATAAATCCACGCCATGAAGGGCCAAGTAAAAATATTCTTCAATAAATCCACGCCATGAAGGGCCAAGTAAAAATATTCTTTAATAAATCCACGCCATGAAGGGCCAAGTAAAAATATTCGTTAATACATCCACGCCATGAAGGGCCAAGTAAAAATATTCTTCAATAAATCCACGCCTTGAAGGGCCAAGTAAAAATTTTCTTTAATAAATCCACGCCATGAAGGGCCAATTAAAAATTTTCTTTAATAAATCCACGCCATGAAGGGCCAAGTAAAAATATTCTTTAATAAATCCACGCCATGAAGGGCCAAGTAAAAATATTCTTTAATAAATCCACGCCATGAAGGGCCAAGTAAAAATATTCTTTAATAAATCCACGCCATGAAGGGCCAAGTAAAAATATTCTTTAATAAATCCACGCCATGAAGGGCCAAGTAAAAATATTCTTTAATAAATCCACGCCATGAAGGGCCAAGTAAAAATATTCTTTAATAAATCCACGCCATGAAGGGCCAAGTAAAAATATTCTTTAATAAATCCACGCCATGAAGGGCCAAGTAAAAATATTCTTTAATAAATCCACGCCATGAAGGGCCAAGTAAAAATATTCTTTAATAAATCCACGCCATGAAGGGCCAAGTAAAAATATTCTTTAATAAATCCACGCCATGAAGGGCCAAGTAAAAATATTCTTTAATAAATCCACGCCATGAAGGGCCAAGTAAAAATATTCTTTAATAAATCCACGCCATGAAGGGCCAAGTAAAAATATTCTTTAATAAATCCACGCCATGAAGGGCCAAGTAAAAATATTCTTTAATAAATCCACGCCATGAAGGGCCAAGTAAAAATATTCTTTAATAAATCCACGCCATGAAGGGCCAAGTAAAAATATTCTTTAATAAATCCACGCCATGAAGGGCCAAGTAAAAATATTCTTTAATAAATCCACGCCATGAAGGGCCAAGTAAAAATATTCTTTAATAAATCCACGCCATGAAGGGCCAAGTAAAAATATTCTTTAATAAATCCACGCCATGAAGGGCCAAGTAAAAATATTCTTTAATAAATCCACGCCATGAAGGGCCAAGTAAAAATATTCTTTAATAAATCCACGCCATGAAGGGCCAAGTAAAAATATTCTTTAATAAATCCACGCCATGAAGGGCCAAGTAAAAATATTCTTTAATAAATCCACGCCATGAAGGGCCAAGTAAAAATATTCTTTAATAAATCCACGCCATGAAGGGCCAAGTAAAAATATTCTTTAATAAATCCACGCCATGAAGGGCCAAGTAAAAATATTCTTTAATAAATCCACGCCATGAAGGGCCAAGTAAAAATATTCTTTAATAAATCCACGCCATGAAGGGCCAAGTAAAAATATTCTTTAATAAATCCACGCCATGAAGGGCCAAGTAAAAATATTCTTTAATAAATCCACGCCATGAAGGGCCAAGTAAAAATATTCTTTAATAAATCCACGCCATGAAGGGCCAAGTAAAAATATTCTTTAATAAATCCACGCCATGAAGGGCCAAGTAAAAATATTCTTTAATAAATCCACGCCATGAAGGGCCAAGTAAAAATATTCTTTAATAAATCCACGCCATGAAGGGCCAAGTAAAAATATTCTTTAATAAATCCACGCCATGAAGGGCCAAGTAAAAATATTCTTTAATAAATCCACGCCACGAAGGGCCAAGTAAAAATATTCTTTAATAAATCCACGCCATGAAGGGCCAAGTAAAAATATTCTTTAATAAATCCACGCCATGAAGGGCCAAGTAAAAATATTCTTTAATAAATCCACGCCATGAAGGGCCAAGTAAAAATATTCTTTAATAAATCCACGCCATGAAGGGCCAAGTAAAAATATTCTTTAATAAATCCACGCCATGAATGGCCAAGTAAAAATATTCTTTAATAAATCCACGCCATGAATGGCCAAGTAAAAATATTCTTTAATAAATCCACGCCATGAAGGGAAAAGTAAAAATATTCTTTAATAAATCCACGCCATGAATGGCCAAGTAAAAATATTCTTTAATAAATCCACGCCATGAATGGCCAAGTAAAAATATTCTTTAATAAATCCACGCCATGAAGGGCCAAGTAAAAATATTCTTTAATAAATCCACGCCATGAATGGCCAAGTAAAAATATTCTTTAATAAATCCACGCCATGAATGGCCAAGTAAAAATATTCTTTAATAAATCCACGCCATGAATGGCCAAGTAAAAATATTCTTTAATAAATCCACGCCATGAAGGGCCAAGTAAAAATATTCTTTAATAAATCCACAGAACAGATTCAACATACTCAAGTATGACTTTCCGGATGGCTTAAGACATCCTTCCAGTCATTCCGTCGATTCCTCGCGATTTATTACACCAAATCCGAAGAATATTCCGAAACGCTACAAATCTGGATGTTCGCCCAATTCCTCCACAAGCGAAAATTTCTAAATTTTCCGTCCGCCCGAGAAAGTTGTCGTGGAGCTAATACATAACACCTGTATGTTAACCTGCCGGCACACAGTGTATACTTTCCCCCTTATTCTGTGCAATCGCTTTCTCAGACACAGAACTCCCCTTCGCATCGGACGCATCTCACGCATCCATTGTTTGACCCTGATTGGCTTTACCATACGACGTCTGCCAAGGAGTACGTCATTGACACCACTCATCCCGTCATTCCACCTGGTGACTTGGCCATCTAACGTCATTGACCTGAAGTTATCTAATGTTGATAATTTTTGGTGTGGAAGTTTCGTGACTGCTGGTAAGCTCCAATAGCAAAACCTCAAAATACCGAAAATCGGGAGGTACGGTTATATGGGGGCTATAACGAAGCATGGACCCATATAGAACATTTTTGGTGACGAAATGGCTTGACCACCAAGAACCTCAAATATCAAATTGCAGCTAGTTCGGTTAAAAAATTAGCTAAACTCCTCAAAATTTTGGTTTACTTACTTACTTACTTAGCTGGCCCATTACATAACATTTGTTCCATAGACCGAACTAAGAAAAGATATCCAATTCTCTCTAGTTAGTGCTTGGCTTTTTGGAATACCGCGCCTTGTCATATCTTCATCCACTTGTTTGCACCATCTATTGTTTGGCCCGAATTTATATGCCTTTTTTTCGCTCATTCTTATTATATGGCATAGCCAACGCAATCGCTGCATCTCGATACGTTTAACTATATTGATGTCGTTGTATAGCAGATACAGCTCGTGGTTCATACGACGTCAATATTCACCGTCAACGCAGATTGGTCCGTAGATCTTTCGAAGAATTTTTCTCTCAAACACGCCAAGCACTGCCTTATCTGCTTGCGCAAGTACCCAGGCTTCGGAACCATACATCAGCACGGGTAGTATCAGTGTTTTGTAAAGCGTTATTTTTTTTTTTTGACGAGTTGTGGCTTTGTTTTTAAAGTGCTTACTTAAGCCAAAGTAGCATCTGTTGCGGTGGTGTAGATTATGCCACTTCTTTTGACGTTTGCCTCTCGCATAACCTTTTCTAGCAGGATGTTAAAAAGATCAAACGAAAGGCTGTCTCCTTGCCTGAAACCTCTTTTGGTACACAACTCTTCGGAGAGGTTCTTTCCTATTTTAACTGAAGATCTTGTGTCAGTTAGAGTAATTTTACAAAGCCGAATGAGCTTTGCGGGGATACCAAATTAAGACATGACCTGGAATACCTTTGAACGTAGCGGGCTGTCGAAGGCTGCTTTATAATCCACAAAATGGTGGTAGGTGTCGATCTGCATATCTTGGGTCTTCTCCAGGATTTGCCGCAGGGTAAATATCTGGTCAATGGTGGACTTGCCAGGTCTAAAGCCGCATTGGTATGGTCCAATTATTTCGTTGACCATTGGCTTTAGTCGTTCGCACAATATCCCTGACACTATCTTGTAGGGGATGTAGACTTATCTCCTTTCTTATGGACGGGACACAGGATGCTCAGGTTCCTGCCAGATGGAGCTAACTAGCTGATGCATAAACCTTATCAGCGTGTCGCCTCCGGTTTTAAACAGCTCGGCTGGTAGGCCATCAGCTCCTGCTGCCTTATTATTCTTCAGCCGGTTTGTTGCTGTCTTTACCTCATCTTGGCCGGGTGGTATACATTCAATACCATCTTCTGAGATTGGATCTGTGGTATCTTCGTCGACTTCGCTACTACTGGATACCAACAGTTTGGAAAAATGCTCTTTCCATATCCTTAGCTCACTATCTGCATCAGTTACCAGATTACCTTGCTGGTCTCTACAGGAGGATGTGCCAGTTCTAAAGCCATCAGTTTGATGTTTCACACTTTGGTAGAATTTTCGGACTTCATCCTGTCTCCTGTACATCTTGATTTGTTCACACTCCCGCTTTTACATCTCTCTCTTTTTCCTGCGGAAAAGACGTTTCTCCTCTCTCCTTTTCTCCCGATAACTCTCTCGTGTGCTACGCGTTGCTACTACTGTAAAGTAGCCCTATATGCCGCATTTTTCTCTTCGGTACCAGCACGACACTCCTGGTCATACCATGGATTCCTTGGTGGAGGTCTCTGGTATCCAAGTACTGATTTTGCGGCTGTTTGCATGGAGTGGGCAATGTTTTGCCATTGTCCTGATATGTTATCGGGACGAGGAGTGCTTTGATTAAGCAGTTGGGCCAGTTGAGTGGAATATGCTGTGGCTATCTGTTATGATTGCAGCTTACCGATGTCCAATTCCGTGTTGTGTCTGTTCGCACTTTGTTTGCTACGTTTAATCTGGTACGTACCTTTGCTGCAACAATGTAGGGGTCAGAGTCTATGTTTGCATCTCGGAACGATCGTACATCCAACACGCTTGATGAATGTCTTCCATCTATCACAACGTGAACAATTTGATTTCTGGTTCTTTGATCTGGAGACAGCCAGGTGCCCTTATGAATATCGAGATGCTTAAATCTGGTACTGCTAACGACCATGTTTTTGCAGCTGCAAAGTCTATCAGCCTCATACCATTGTCAGATGTTTCACTGTGGAGACTGAATTTCCCGACTGTTGGACCAAAAATATTCTCCTTTCCAATTTTGGCATTAAAATCGCCTAGAATGATTTTAATGTCATGGGCAGGGCAACGGTCATAAGTTTCTTCTAAGCGCTCGTAAAATATATCTTCGGTCTGTTCGTCCTTGTCTTCAGTGGGAGCATGAGCGCAAATAAAGCTGATGTTGAAGAATTTTGCTTTTAATCGAATTGCAGCGAGTCTTTCATTCACTGGGGTGAAGCTGGAGACCAGGTGTTTTAACCTACGACCAACTACAAATCCGCAACCAAACTCATGCTTTGTGTCATGGCAGCTATAATACAGTGCGTAAACTTTAGGTGTTGTTGTGACGCATTTCCCGTTCCATCGTATTTCCAGTATGGCAGTAATGTCGGCCTTGTACTTTTCAAGTACATCTGCAATGCGTAAACTGCACCTTCTCTATAAAAAGTGCGAACATTCCAGGTGCAGATTCGCAGATCATGGTCCTTAAAACGTTTGCGAGGTTCGTCAACTTTTTCATAGTAGTCTGTTTTTTCTGGGGGAGGTTTACTAACCCGACGCCCAAACCCAAGTTTTTAACGTTCTTATGGGTGAACGCGCGGCACATGTTAGCTCACTAACACCACGGGGTGGTCAGTGTCTACTTGAGATGAAAGAGGGACCAAGATAAATCCTGGGCTTTGCCATGTTAAAGCAGGTCAGGACCGTTCCTTGGTGTCTTCCATCCCCTACGTCACCCAAATACCAAATCCAAATACCAAATCTTTTAGTATTGTTATCTGATATTACAAGTCCCATGAAACTTTGCCACAATCGGATGCATAAACGCATACACACACATATGTACTCACTCATGTGCAATTTGTAAAATTTCAATTAGTTTCGCTTACAAGATGAGACTGACTATTTTGTATTGCATTTTTAATAATACTCCAGACATACACTAACTAACATTCTGACAATTGATTTCATTTTAAAATGAACAAATTCAACATGAAATGGGAGTTTATATTGCTGTTGTTGGACATAGATTTCTGCTTCCGAAAAACTGCTCAATTTCAAGTGGAAGAAGAGGAGTGGCATATACATATTCAAGATATGTATGGCATATGGATTTTTCTAAATCTATGTATGTATTAAAGATCTAGATATGTATCTGAATATCTACAACAACATTTATTGTTTTGTGGTTGCAGTTGTGTGTATGTGTGTGTATACAGTTTTGTAAGTTTCTTGTTTGTATGCAATTTAAAATCTTGTCTCCATAAATTATGGTAAAATTGCCATAACACCGGAGGCAACAATTTGAATTATTTTTCAACATTTTATTGATTCTTTCAATTCAATTGGAATCAAAAGTTTGAATATGAATTATGATTTATTTATTGTTTGCATCACAAAAATAAGGAATTTTTCTTATCTCTCTCTCTTTTTGCTTAAAGGGGAAGAATAGATTTGTCTGTTTTGGTATTTTTCTGAAAAATTGAAATTTTATTGCTTCAAAGTGGATTAAATTACATAGAATGTTTTTGTGATTAAGTTTGTACATAAAGTATTAAGCATTTTATAAGATTTATTTTATTGTAAAAGTGTGATGTTAAAATAAACTAAAATTTTGGTTTGTATAATACATATTATCTGAAATCTTTAGTATATGTATTTCGAACAGTTTGTAGGAGAACGCTCAAATACAAAGAAAGCTAAAGTAGTCCAAAGCCTTCTTCTACGAACAAAAAAAATTTACCCAAAATTGGAATAGGATTTTTTTTTTATGCCAGTTATGGTGATGGAGAACGCTCAAATACAAAGAAAGCTAAAAGTAGTCCAAAGCCTTCTTCTACGAACAAAAAAATTTTACCCAAAATTGGAATAGGATTTTTGTTTTATGCCAGTTATGGTGATGGAGGTTTCATTTCTGCGAAGGACTTTGTATATGGAATAGGAAATCTTGTCATTTCCATCAATGCCAATTATGTTGATGTATGCATCTTTCCTAGTGTACCACAACCACACCAGAGGTCGCAATTAAACTTCCATTGCGAAATAGCAAAGTATTTTAATGGGGAGCTAGGGTTAGAAACAATGTCCAAAAAGTATCCATTGATTCCATGTGTGTAAAAAAGCTATTAGGGCATTGAGCAATGCTTAATTAAGCTGATAACTCCTTTTGTTACCTAAGAAAATGTTTTTTATACCCTCAGCATTTATGCTAACGAGGTTATATACACTAGGGTTATGACTTTTCGACATTTTTTCTCAAAAAATAATTTCCTGTAGCACGAATGAATGAACTATTGCCTATTAATCACTAAAAGAACGCTTATTTCTTTGAAATAAAAAAGTTAACGTATAAATCGATTAAAAAAAAATATATATATATATATATATATATATATATATATATATATATATATATATATATATTTTTTTTTTTTTTTTTTTTTTAATCGATTTATACTTTAACTTTTTTGTATTTCAAAGAAATAAGCGTTCTTTTAGTGATTAATATATATATATATATATATATATATATATATATATATATATATATATATATTAGCCTCAATAAGTATATTCTTTCTCATGATGAATTTTCATCTCGAATCAAACGCTTACCGTTTAATTTCGCCACCATTTATAATTATACAAGCGTTTTATTTGAGAGATTCCGTCATGAGAAAGAATATACTTATGGAGGCTAAGCGACAAATTATTTTCTAGTTTTAAGTGCATTTATAAATATAACCCTGAAACTTAATTTTTTTAAATTATTTTTTATTTTTAACTTTTTAGTAAACACATTTTTTTAGCACTGAGAACAAAATTATAGTCAATTTAGGCCGAAAATGTAGATAAAAACTTTAAAATGCCTGAAATCGTGTGGTATCGTTATATACCAAAACCTGGACTTATGTTCATAATTTTTGGTGGGGAAGTTTCTGTACCATTGAGAAATCCAAATGCCAAGTTACAGACAATTCTGCCTAAAAATAAAGATAAAATCCTCATAATACTTGAAATGGGGTGGTACCGCTATATGGGAGCTATACCAAAACCTAGACCTATGCTCACAATTTTTGGGGGGGAATGTCTGTATCATTGGGAATCCCAAATGCCAAATGACAGCTAATTCGGACTAAAAATAAAGATAAAATCCTCCTGAAATCGGGTGGTACCGCTATATGAAGGCAATAGGAAAAAATGGACCCATATTGGTTTTGGTTTCATATTCATGTATTGTCATCCAAATCTGAAAGGTGTGCAAAGTTTCAGTTCGATTGGTCAACTGCGACTGCGTTAAAAATGAGTTACTACATTTGAACTAAATCGAGTTTTGCCGCAATATGAGAAAAAAAACATTGTCCACAACATCCCACACGGGACGAGGGAGACTTCTCTCAAATCATATCTTTTGACATTCGGGCAAGGAAATGTTCGGACATCGAATAAAGGCATAATTCGGTTTTTAATAAGTATTGATTTTTATACCCTCAGCATTTATGCTAACGAGGGTCACGGTGCGCCTTAACTAATTTTAAATGGAAGGTGCTTACACCGGGGAAGTTTTTGCAGATTCTGAAACTACAATGCTCATAGATGAGAAATATCAAGAAACGAAAAAAATCGCCGGAGGGATTTTTAAATAAATCGCGATTTAAGTTCACATTTTTAGGAGTTCTTTAGGTTTTCACGATTTTGCTTGGAAACCGCGAGTCCAATGTAAAAGGGCCTAAAGAAAATATTGTAGCTGTGAAAATTCTCCACAAGATTCACCTTTATGATATTTTCGTAGGTTTTACCGTTTTTGAGATATAGAAGTTCAAATTGGGACAAACCAAATTGGAACAAGTCTCCTTATAAAACAATGTTATGACTGCAATTTCCCAACATAAACGTATATATCTCAAAAATGGTACAGCCTAAGAAAAAATAAATCAGCCAATCTTGTAAAGCATTTTTATAGCTACAAAATTTTCTTTAGTCCCATTTTGACATGACTTTCGGTTTTCAAGCAAAATCTTAAAGACTTAAGATAAAAACCTAAACATTTGAACTGAACCTCTATATCTCAAAAATGGAAAAACCTGCGAAAAAATCTAAAAATCAGTCTCGTAGAGAATTTTCACAGCTACAACATTTTCTTTAGTCCCATTCCGATAGGATTTGCGGTTTCCAAGCAAAATCGTGAAAACATAAAAAAAACACCTAAAAATGTGAATTTTGAACGCGATTTATTAAAAAATCCCTACAGCATTTTTTCTGGTTTTGGGATTTTTCTCATCTATGAACATTTCTGTTTCAGAATTCACAAAAACATTCCCTGTGTAAGCGTGTTTCATTAAACGTTAGTTAAGGCGCACCCTTCATGATATTGTTTTATAAAGGGGCGATACAGTCAGTGCATTGTCTCAATTTGAACTTCTATATCTCAAAAACTGTAAAACCTACGAAAATGTCAGAAAGGTCATTCTTGTGGAGAATTTTCACAGCTACAACATTTTCTTTAGGCCCATTTACATAGGACTCGCGGTTTTCAATCAAAATCGTGAAAATCTAAAGAACCCCTAAAAATGTGAACTTAAATCGCGATTTATTTGAAAATTTTTTTTGTTTCTTGATATTTCTCATCTATGAGCATTTTAGTTTCAGAATCTGCAAAAACTTCCGAGGTGTAAGCCCCTTCCATTTAAATTTGGTTAAGGCACACCGTGGGGTATATGGGCAATATTATTGAAAATTTAACATCGTTGAAGCCAAGGTTTACCCGTTTATAACTCGCGAATAGTGGTTGTATATTGTACAATTTACATGCTTTTGGATAAAATGAAATGTTTTTAGACTTGGCAAAAAATATTGGCCTTCAAAGTTGATTTGCGTGGAAGCTGTGGCTATATTTATGTTAAAAAATGGGTAAAAATGGGTTGAAGCCAACGTGTCTTTTTTTGTTTTCTCTTGATTTGTGTTTAAACCACAATTTTCACGATTTTCCCGTTAAAGTAAAAGTAGAAGGCAACGAAATAAGGATCATCCCACCAATGTATAACTTTTCAAAATTTGATCTGCGTCTATCATTAAATGATGTTGACATTTTGAAGCCAGATTTTAAGAGTTTTTTTAAATTTTCTTATAATTTCGTTCCGCAAACAGGTTTTTCAAAAAATCATATATAGGAATGAAGAACTCACGATTCTGATTTATTTGATATATGTGTCGTGAATGTAGCCTACACAGCTTCAGAGAAATCTGTATCCAAGTACGGGTCTAATTTGTACAATTGGCATTCGATTTACTCGTGCATGATTGCAAATTTTGGATTTCTACGTTGCGGATCTAATAAATCATTATTCGTTAAAATCCATCTACTAAAACGCGATATAGGAGAAATTCCAAGGTAGGAAAATCACCTAATATTGTTTTTGAAAATATCGCGCATTTTATCGCGTATTCTGTCGGCCGCTAGCACTACTATGCAAAAACTAGTGCAGCATCTTCCTTTTTGCGGAAACAGAGATTTAAAAACTTCACTGATAAGGGAACTACATTCATTTTATCCCAAAAATAGTGTGTGATGCTACATCCACGGTTCTTGACTGATTGCCTTGAAATAGGTATATATAGATGCAGATTTTCATGGTGACACTAAAACCGGATGCGGAACAAAATTGTATGAACTTTGCGCAAATAAGGTTTTATAGGTTTTTTAATGCTAAGATGCAGCCGATGCTACATCTTAGCGTCCAAATTATATTTCGAAAAATATATACAAATTAAAAGATATGGTCTTGCTGTACATGAAAATCACATGCGGACAAAACGATTTTGATAATTACGCGATTTACACATATTTTAATAATGCATATAAGTTAAAGCGGTTTATTTGAATTCTATTTCCGTTTAAGAAGTCTAATGATTTATTTCAACAACCCGATAACTTTCCTCAATGGGAAACCTCAATGGGAAAAATCCGCCCATTTTCTTGGGAGTTTCAAGAAAAATAAAAGAAGTACTCCTATAGAATTTTTCCAATATTTTCCACTCTAGAATGCATGTGAAAACCATTTTCCAAACCAAAATTAGTTTTTTATAACACAAATATTTGCTTATTTTGGCTATAATATCCTAACTACTATCCCGATGATTATAAGTTTGGTCTCATTTGATTCCCCGTGAAGACTTTATTTAAAACTGTTACTTTTTTTGTAATTTTTGACGGGTAAATGGACCTATATTTTCAAAAAATTCGGATTACATTTAAAATTTTGTCAATTTTTTGTAAATTCCGCGAATGCTGAGAAACATTTTACAAATATTATGCAATCTACTTAATGACGTCACTTCGTGATAACTTTTTAGTGACAATTGTGCTCAATAAAATAATTAGCGTTTTTATAATAATTTTTTCTTAAAAGCAGAAGTAAAACCGCGATAACATTTGTCCGCAACAACCAAAAATTTGCTCGCGAGCGGATTTGTACTGGGGAATTTTTTCTTAACCTATGTACCAAAAATCGTTAATGTAGCGCGAAAAGAAAAAATTCAATTTTTTGGAAATGGAATATGAAATAATTGGCAGTTTTGCCCATATACACTTTCATACGGGCAAAATGTGCTTCATCGAAATAATGGTTTTAGACCCCAAGTATGTTTGGACGAAATGTGTTTCAGACAATTTGAAGTCGTCTTAGCAATGTCCGTCCGTCTGTCTGTCTGGCTGGCTGGTGCGCACGATAACTCTCGAACGGATTAACCGATTTGGTCCAAAATTTGGCTTTCACAATATTTTGTCCAAACTTAGTTTAAGTTCGAAGATGGGTTATATCGGTCCACTCCTTCCGGTACCTCCCCACAAAAGTTCAAAAATGTTCGGAAAATTTGTGCGCATGATAACTCTTGAAGGGAGTAACCGATTTGGTCCATACCAAACATAGATGAGGTTCCAGTATGGAGTCAATTGGTCCACGCCTTCGGGTACCTCCCACCCAAAATTTCGGAAAAGTTCAGTTAAGGACCTACTCTCGAATCGTTCTGATTTTGGTTGTAACAACATGTATACACGGCCCCCCATACGGCGGTACAAGTTTCATCAGGGGCAAAACCATACTTCCTGAGAAAATAGCCTGAAAGTTTCAACAAACCCCAATGACACCGTATGTAGTGGTTTTAGCGTAAGATAACTCTCGAACGGATCTGCCGATTCGGTCCAACATTTGGCCTTCGTAATATTTTGTCCAAACTTAGTTTATGTTCGAAGATAATCCATATCGGTCCACTTCTTCGGATACCTCCCCCACAAAAGTTCAAAAATGTGCGAACGATAACTATTGAACGGAGTGACCGATTTGGTCCATACTTTACACATCCTAATATATCTACCAGGTATAGAACACGTTCGAATATGGACTAAATTTGTTCACTCCTTCGGGTACCTCCCACACAAAATTTGTTCACTTTAAGAACTGATATTGTTTATTGCTGTAGTATGCAATACCAACAAATTAGTTATGTGCTTTTTCGTCGAGAATCGACGAACGCATAGCAGTGGGAAAAATTTGGATTTGTTTGCAAGTGAAGTTGCTAGAGTTTAGGTAGTGCCAAAGAAATTCTCGATCAGAGAGTTTCTTTGCGCACGTATCTATTTGAGCTAGCAATTGACACTTGGGTATAAAAAGTTTCTTGTTGAAAAACAAGAAATAAGGGAACTGATGAAGATCTGTGGCGAGATCTGAAACTATAGTATTCCCTGCCACTGATATCGAATCTCTTTGATTTTTGTTGAAGCAACTTGCATTCGCTGCCTCAATTTTTTTTGGGGGCAAGTCCATACTTCTTGAGCAAACAGCCCGAAGAGTGTAAAAACCCCCTATGGCACGATTTGTTGTGGCTGGAGATCCACTTCCATAACGGTCATTGTCGATCCATTCCTTTTAGTATCTCCTCCGCAAAACTTTTGATCTTTAATCCTAGTCAGCATTTTTGTCGGTTCAAACGCCCAAAATGTTTAAAACGCCCTAAATACATACGTATTTTGGGGAAAATTTCTTTCAATATACACAGGCTGAGGGTATATCTCTGTCAACAAAGCCGACTGATACTTTTTTCCTTGTTTTACTATTGTTTTGTTGAAATCTCTCTCCCAACTTTGTTTTGATCATTCAGTTGTAGCTTACATTGCGACGTCATTCATTATTGTCCCATATACTATCGTATTTTTTACCTCTGCCCTACATGTTTGTGTATGTGTGAATGTGCATCTACGAATTAAGGTGGATTTCGTCTGAACATTGTCGAACATCTTAGATTGAGGATGCTATAACAGTGTATGCTTCAGCGAGAGTGTATAAATACGGGTTAATAGCAGGTGGGTAAGTTGAGTTGTAATTTAGGCCGCGAATTAAATCCGTCAGCTAAGAAATTTGTAACTTAAGTAAAGTAGTAAAGTAGTAGTACTTAGTAGAGTTAAGGTGTGTAAGAAGCAAAGTCTTGCGTTAATAATAAAATGGAACCCGCGTTTTATTTGGTAAAATTCGTATCGGGGAATACAACAACGTTTACACAGAGTTAAATTTAAAATATTCCGTAACAACGTGTATATTTCAGCCTTTTTGAATGGTTCGCAGAGAGCAGAGAACCATGCTAAAATTTCACGTGAATCGGTTGTCAGATGTGGTAAAATGTCGATAGTGTCCATTTCCAACAAATATTGCACAGAAAATGTGTATTAAGGTTTTGAAATATGATGAACATCGATGCTTAGAGTTCTAAACAATATTCTTATGAAGAATTCGATACAATTTATAAAGTCAACATTTCATACCGAATTGTGTTCAAAATGTTCAAGACCACAACAAAATTACAAAGAAGTTACATTTCATTGGTTTAAAAGTCCAAATGCTCAAAATCGGTAGTTTCTTGCAGGAGTCAATGAAAAGGAGACTAAATACGAAATTGTTGCCATTTCGGTTGGGTAATGTGGCTAAAATATTCAAAATACAAAAAATCGGGAGGTACCTTTCTATTGGGGCTATATGAAGGCGTGGACTATACCGACGAATTTAGAGCGGAAAGTTGAATACCTCCAATGAAGACTAAATACCAAATTTCAACAATATAAAGACAAAATTCCAGTGGAACGTTTTATAGCCCCCAGCGAAGACTAAATGCCAAAATTTTAAAAAAGTTTTTCATAAACGTGGATTTTTTTAAATATTTTTTCATAAAAGAGTAAATCTTTTAAGCGTGATTTTTTAAAATATTTTTTTCCGTAAACTTTGAATTTTTAAAATATTTTTCATAAGCGTGGATTTTTTTTTAAATATTGTTTCACAAGGGTAAATTTTTAAAAATATTTTTTCATAAGCTTTGATTTTTTTAAAATATTTTTTCATAAGCGTGGATTTTTTTTTAATATTTTTTTCATAAATGTGGATTTTTTAAAATATTTTTCGTAAACGTGGATTTTTTTTAAATATTTTTTCATAAATGTGGATTTTTTAAAATATTTTTTCATAAGCGTGGATTTTTTTAAATACTTTTTCATAAGCATGGATTTTTTAAAATATAAGGTGGATTTTTTAAATCTTTTTTTTTAAAATATTTTTTTTAAATATTTTTTCATAAGCATGGATTTTTTAAAATATAAGGTGGATTTTTTAAAACTTTTTTTCATAAGCGTGGATTTATTTTAAATATTTTTTCATAAGCGTGGATTTTTTTAAATATTTTTTCATTAGCGCGGATTTTTTTTTAATATTTTTTCATTAGCGCGGATTTTTTTTTAATATTTTTTCATAAGCAATGTTAAAAAGTTTTATCATAAACTTGGATTTTTTAAATATTTTTTCATAAGCGTAACTTTTTAAAATATTTTTTCATAAGCGTGGATTTTTTTAAATATTTGTTCATAAGCGTGGATTTTTTTAAATATTTGTTCATAAGCGTGGATTTTTTTTTAAATATTTTTTCATAAGCAAGGATTTTTTCATAAGCTTGGATTTTTTTAATATTTTTTCATAAGTTTGGATTTTTTTGATATTTTTTCATAAGCTTGTATTTTTTTAATATTTTTTCATAAACGTAGATTTTTTAAATATATTTTTCATAAGCTTGGATTTGTTTAAAATTTTTTCATAAACATATATTTTTGAAATATTTTTTCATAGGGGTGGTTTTTTAAAATATTTTTTTAAAAACTAGAATTTTTTAAAATATGTTTTCATAAGCTTGGATTTTAAAAAAATATTTGTTGTGATAAGCTTGGTATTTTTTATATTTTTTCATAAGATAGGATTTTAAAAATATTTGTTTTTATAAGCTTGTTTTTTTTAAATATTTGTTCCATAAGCGTAGATTTTTTAATTTTTTTTTTTCAAATGCGTGGATTTTTATATATTTTTAGCGAGAATTTTTTTTAAAGTATTTTTTCATAAGCGTATTTTTTTAACAGCGTGATTTTTTTATATATTTTTCTATAAGAGCGGATATTTTATAATTTTTCAGAAGCGTGGATTTTTTGTAAAATATTTTTTCATAAGCAAGGATTTTTTCTAAAATATTTTTCATCAGCGTGGGCAATAATGAATTTAATTAAATATTGAATTTAATTAAATGTTTGCTTCTGCTGCTTGTGTACATTCCATAGCATTTATACGTATTAGATTAGAAGGTAGCGCATAGCCATATGTTTAGTTATGTAGAATAACAATAAGCCGTACTGTACAGTTATAAGATGTTTTCAATAAATAATGGCTACTGCCAAAATTGAATGAAAATGACAATGACGGGCCACAAAATCTGAAAACCTCCCTAATACATACTTATTGGCGAAAATGATTTTGATTCTGCAATCGGCAGTTGATCTATTCCTAGATCAAAGTTTCAATTCGCACAGGCTGAGGGTATACCTATGATGCGTTCTTACTTGTTTTTACACACTCCAGCAAATAATGGAGCGTATATTAAGTTTGTCATTCCGTTTGTAACTCCTCTAAATTATCATTTTAGATCCCACAATGTATATGGGGAATTCTGAGTGAAACCAGACATTTTGGAGAAAATTAAATTTTGATTTCCTATATTTTTTTTCTGTGCTTATGCTGCTCCTCAGCAAAACATTTCAGTATTAGAACTTTGAACTCGGGTATATTTTTTCCATATAACGGTACCTCCTGATTTTCGGTATTTTGAGGGTTTTAGCTACAGTTTTTTAAACGAACTAGCTGTAATTTGGCTTTTTTGGTTCTTAGGGGATAGGTACATGTTAAGGTATAGCCCCCAGATAACGGTACCTACCGATTTTCGATATTTTGAGGCTTTTAGCTACAATTTTTAACCAAACATGCTGTAATGTGTGTATAGGTTCATGTTTTGGTATAGGCCCCATATAACGGTACCTCCCGATTTTCAATATTTTGAGAATTTTAGGAAACCTTTTTTTTTTGGGTGCCACCGTGGTGCAATGTTATGCACACCCGCCTTGCACGCTGAAGGTCGTGGGTTCGATTCCCCGGCTAACAACATCAAACAATTTTTAATGGTGGCAAAATACCCCTCAGTAATGTTGACGACATTTCCTGAGTATTTCAGCCATGTAAAATTTCTCTACAAGTGGTGTTTTAAGACACGCCGTTCGGACTCGGCAATAAACTGTAGGTCCCATATCATTGAGCTAATATGAATTGGGGTGCACTCATTGTTATGAGAGAAGGTTCCCTTGTCCCATCTGGGATGTTTGTGGAACAATTATAATTATTATTAGCTAAAATTTTTAACCGAACTGGCTGTAATTTGATATTTGAGGTTCGGAAAGGGCATAAAACTTCTTCACTAAAAATGGTCAACATAGGTCCATGTTTTGGTATAACGGTACCTCCCGACTTTCGGTATTTTAAGAGTTTTAACTACAACTTTTAACCGATCTAGCTGTAATGTGTCGTTTGAAGTTCTCTGTGGTCACAGCCCTACTTCGCCAAAAACTAGTTTATATGGGTCCATGTTTTGATATAGCCCCCATATAACAGTACCTCCCGATTTTCGGTATTTTAAAGATTTGAGCTAATTTTTTTTACCGAAATAGCAGTAATTTTACGTTTGAGGTTCCCAATGGACAAAAGATAAATTGTCAGCATAGGTTCATATTTGGGTATAGCCAGCATATAAAGATATCTGCGGATTTTAAATTTTTTGACTAATTGAGCTATATTTAATGAAAGAAGATAGATTACATTGGACAACTCCTTCCAGTACATCCCTCAACAGTTCAAAGTTCAACATTTTTTGCTCAGCACTCGATTTTTATTATGTTGTAATTCTTGATATTGAGAAAAGTAATGTATGCTCATATAAAATTCACATTTTTAATTCACATTCATATTGAATTAAAGTTCCCATGTTTGGAAAGATAGTTTTAAAAATCTTTCCAAATTTATGAACTTTAATGCAATCATTGCTTTCATCACTTGACCTGTTTAAATAATTTACAAAATTCGAAGTGAAGAATTTGAATTAACTTTTACGAAAATACACCTTAAACTCAACCTTCCAATTATTGAGGTTACCGGCCAACACCTTGAACATGTAATCACCATTCTGTAGAGGTAAAGCTGAAAATAAGTCGCTATCCAAAATCAAATTTTCGACAATAAGATCGTGCTGAAACAAAAACAAAAACATATACTTAAGAAAAAACATAACTTAGACTTCAGAAACTTAAATTTTGAAAAAAATTGGGTTTAATTTCAGGGAAATTTCACCAAAATAAAAATATTAATCCACGATTATGTCCGAGGTTTCACATAATTTGTACATACTTACATCATATGGACAGGTGTGATTAATATTAGAACTACGCAAAAAATAATCTGCTAATAAATTGAATACTTGATTTCTTTTACGATTTTCGAAAAATTTGCACAAGTCTCCCGTGGCATTTATCAAAAATGGCTGATAGCCATTGGAACGCTTGTAGAGGACAATATTTATCTGGAAATAAACAAAGGTAACATGATTTTTAATATTATTTTAAACATTAAAATTACAAACTGAAGATGCCTGAAGAACTCAAACACATTTCCAGCACCTCCATTTTAATGTACGTATATCCAACTTACGTTAACATCATTTACCGGACCCTTAAGTAGTTTACAAACAACGTTGAGACCGACAACATTACGTTTTATAATTTTCAGAGCACACTGATCAACGGTTGAAAATTCTTTATCCAATGAAGTACATTTGATATTTGTAAAACGCGCCACTGCAACAACTACTGGAACTATCAAACTGCTACAGAATAGCAATAAAACTAATAGCGAATTCAGATTAACAGACAACCTGCCAGATGACATTTTGTATTGTATTAATTCAGAGAATTTGGATTTATAAACTTTGTTATAATTTGCCGGGCAAAAATTCCATATAAAAAAATTAATTGCTTTTTAAATGTTTGTCATTAAAATTTAATTAAAATGTATTAAATGATCTGATGATTTTTAATGTTATTATTGATTGACCATAAAACCAAAAGATATGAGCACTGGTCTTTGAAACATTTTCCAACATAAAATGGTAAAATGGAGCATTTAAACAAGTAAAAAGTCGTTAAGTTCGGCCGGGCCGAACTTTTTATACCATCCAGCATAAAATAGTCTTAATTAAAATGGAATAATTAGGGTCCTTTTACAATTTTAGGTGGAACAACTTTTCGACAATGGTTAAACTCCTACTGCCTCCCACTATTGCTTAAATTACACTGTGAACACAAATGTTGGGACAGAGATAATTCCTTTTGGAGATGAAAGCCCTTGGTGTGTGTATATTAAAAACCTCGAAGGACAGATGCGTCGTGATTCGAACTTCCGCGTTATGGCGTGATGAAGTTTTTGCAAGAGACCCTGTAAGCCATCATGAATTAGCATTATATCTTTGTTTGTTGTTTTTGTAGAGCACTTAAGCAACAGTGAACAAAGATATAACGCTAATTCCTGATGGCCACAGGGTCTCTAACAAAAATTTCATCACGCCATAACGCGGCCAAGGCCTTTCTTCTCCAAGAGTAATTTTCCGTGCCCCAGACTTTCACCTCCATTTTGTTGCACAGTGTTATCTGATCTAATCTAAAAAAATGTGTTCAGCTAGGGGAAAGGTACCACCTACGGGGCTATATCAAAGAGTCAACCTATCTTTAAATTTTTTGGCGGAAAAGTTTTATAGCTGCAGGGAACTTCAAGAGTCAAATTGAGGGTAGTTTCATCAAAACAATGTAGACCCTCAAACGAATTGGGAGGTACCGTTATATGGGGGCTATACCAAAACATGAACCTATGTTGACGATGTTTGGTGGAGATATTTCATGACCACTGAGAACCAAATTGCAGATATTTCGGTTACAAATTGTGGTTAAAATTCTCAAAATACCGAAAATCGGGAGGTACCGTTATATGGGGGCTATACCAAAACATGGACCTATGTTGACGATGCTTGGTGGAGATGTTTCATGACCACTGAGAACCTCAAATGGCAAATTACAGCTAGTTCGGTTAAAAATTGTAGCTAAAATTCTCAAAATACCGAAAATCGGGAGGTACCGTTATATGGGGGCTATACCAAAACATGGACCTATGTTGACGATGTTTCGTGGAGATATTTCATGACCACTGAGAACCTCAAATGTCAAATTGCAGATAGTTCGGTTAAAAATTGTGGCTAAAATTCTCAAAATACCGAAAATAGGGAGGTACCGTTATATGGGGGCTATACCAAAACATGAACCTATGTTGACGATGTTTGGTGGAGATATTTCGTGACCACTGAGAACCTCAAATGTCAAATTGCAGCTAGTTCGGCTAAAAATTGTAGCTAAAATTCTCAAAATACCGAAAATCGGGAGGTACCGTTATATGGGGGCTATACCAAAACATGGACCTATGTTGACGATGTTTCGTGGAGATATTTCATGGCCACTGAGAACCTCAAATGTCAAATTGCAGATAGTTCGGTTAAAAATTGTGGCTAAAATTCTCAAAATACCGAAAATCGGGAGGTACCGTTATATGGGGAGTATACCAAAACATGAACCTATGTTGACGATGTTTGGTGGAGATATTTCATGACCACTGAGAACCTCAAATGTCAAATTGCAGATATTTCGGTTACAAATTGTGGTTAAAATTCTCAAAATACCGAAAATCGGGAGGTACCGTTATATGGGGGCTATACCAAAACATGGACCTATGTTGACGATGCTTGGTGGAGATGTTTCATGACCACTGAGAACCTCAAATGGCAAATTCCAGCTAGTTCGGTTAAAAATTGTAGCTAAAATTCTCAAAATACCGAAAATCGGGAGGTACCGTTATATGGGGGCTATACCAAAACATGGACCTATGTTGACGATGTTTCGTGGAGATATTTCATGACCACTGAGAACCTCAAATGTCAAATTGCAGATAGTTCGGTTAAAAATTGTGGCTAAAATTCTCAAAATACCGAAAATTGGGAGGTACCGTTATATGGGGACTATACCAAAACATGGACCTATGTTGACGATGTTTGGTGGAGATATTTCATGACCACTGAGAACCTCAAATGTCAAATTGCAGATATTTCGATTACAAATTGTGGTTAAAATTCTCAAAATACCGAAAATCGGGAGGTACCGTTATATGGGGGCTATACCAAAACATGGACCTATGTTGACGATGCTTGGTGGAGATGTTTCATGACCACTGAGAACCTCAAATGGCAAATTCCAGCTAGTTCGGTTAAAAATTGTAGCTAAAATTCTCAAAATACCGAAAATCGGGAGGTACCGTTATATGGGGGCTATACCAAAACATGGACCTATGTTGACGATGTTTCGTGGAGATATTTCATGACCACTGAGAACCTCAAATGTCAAATTGCAGATAGTTCGGTTAAAAATTGTGGCTAAAATTCTCAAAATTCCGAAAATCGGGAGGTACCGTTATATGGGGAGTATACCAAAACATGGACCTATGTTGACAATGTTTGGTGGAGATATTTCATGACCACTGAGAACCTCAACTGTCAAATTGCAGATATTTCGGTTACAAATTGTGGTTAAAATTCTCAAAATACCGAAAATCGGGAGGTACCGTTATATAGGGGCTATACCAAAACATGGACCTATGTTGACGATGCTTGGTGGAGATGTTTCATGACCACTGAGAACCTCAAATGGCAAATTACAGCTAGTTCGGTTAAAAATTGTAGGTAAAATTCTCTAAATACCGAAAATCGGGAGGTACCGTTATATGGGGGCTATACCAAAACATGGACCTATGTTGACGATATTTCGTGGAGATATTTCATGACCACTGAGAACCTCAAATGTCAAATTGCAGATAGTTCGGTTAAACATTGTGGCTAAAATTCTCAAAATACCGAAAATCGGGAGGTACCGTTATATGGGGACTATACCAAAACATGGACCTATGCCCATATCCTTTGGGATATAAGTTTGTTGATCACTAGGAACCCTAAATCCCAAATTGTAGCCAATTCGGTCTGCAAATGTGGCGAAGAACGTCAAAATACCTCAAATCCGGAGCTACCGTTATATGGGGGCTATACCAAAAAGTGGACCGATATAGCCCATCTTCGAACTTGACCTGCCTATGGAAAAAAGACCCTCGGGTGCAAAATTTCAGCACTCTATCTCAATTATTGCGGACGCTAGAGTGATTACAACAGACGGACAGACGGACAGACAGTCGGACAGACGGACAGACGGACATGGCTAGATCGTCTTAGAATTTTATCCTGATTTTATCATATCTCTATGAGATAAAGCGATTTTGAGATGTGTGTCCGTCCGTCCGTCCGTCTGTCCATTATAAATTATAATCAAACTCCAGGCCGCAATTATGGACCGATCGTCACGAAATTTTGCATGGAGGTCGGGCTCAGAGCAGAAGAGACACCTATTCTTATTGGTGATGATCGTCAAATATTTAGCGGGTGAAATGGACCAAAAACATATTTTTTATCCGATTTAGTTCGCAATAATAGTCCGATCGCCTCGAAATTTTAACTAAGCTAAGAGTATACGACAAAGAAGAAGCTTGCAATATGAGATAGTGATCAGATAATATTTAGCGGGTAAAATGGACAAGTTGTGTGTGAAAATTGTGAAAATTGTTAATATACAGCTTATATATGTATTCCTGGAAGATACATTCCGCCCACGTAAATAACATTTGGAAGGCCATTTCTTGACCTTTCCATTGATGCCAATTATATTGATTTACGTGCTCAGATAACAGAGTTACAGCCTAATATAACCAATTATTTGTTTGTAGTGTAATCAAAAGCACGCTAGAGGTCGCAAATACAGATCAATAGTCACGAGATTTAGCACGATGTAAGAGCTTAGGTCGAAGAACATGCCTACAATCTTATATGATGATCTCATATATCTATTGAGTTAAATGGACCATTACTTTTTCATGAAAAATATAAAAATTTAAAATTTGGTCCATTTTTTACTTCCTGGAGGGCATGTACCAGCGAAGTAGCCTACATATGGAAAACGAACTACTGACCTTTCCCCTGATGCAAATTGCAATATTGTGTCTCCTGGGTAGTTAACGGGTCTACAGCCTAATATAGAATAGGTTTTGTATAGAATTCAACATTTTCCTCCCATGCTAAAATTTTTCTCTATCATGGCGTATAATTAAATATGAATACTTTTGGGAGTCATAAATTTGTTTGCATGCAAATTATTTGAATTTCTGATATTCAAAGAAAATTTATAGATGTATCAGAAGGGGCTACCAATGTCAATTTTCCAATACTCAGAAAATGTCACCATCATTACTGAGGGGTGTCTTGCCACCGTTCAAAATTTCATGTGGCCTGGCCTAGGAACCAAACCCGGGCATTCAGCGTGAACGGCGGGTGTGCATACCATTGCACCATGGTGGCACTCTATTAGATATGTCAAAGCAATGAAATTTTAAATTTTTTGATTTTTGAAGAATATACTTCGGAGACCATTAATATTATTTCATAGAATAGAACTTTATTTCAACTTCACATCCGCCTTGTACGCAGAATATCGTGGGTTCGATTCCCCGAAGAGGCAACATCAAACTTTCAACGGTGGCAAAATACACCTCAGTAATGGTTGCGACATTTTCTAAGTATTTCAGCCATATAAAACTTCTCTAAAAGTGGTGTCCTAGGACACGCCGTTCGGACTCAGCGATAAATTGTAGGTCCCAAGTTTAATGTGATAAGGTTGCAGAATCGACAAAGTTATTTAGTACCATAAGCTTATTTGTTCCATAAAGGAATTTTGATTTGCTGAAAACTAATTCCCAGGGGCAGTGGTGTAGGGTATCACATGGTCGACCCTGTCCGACTATAACCTTCGCTTACTTGTTAAAGAGCTATAACTTCGTTATCGATGCACATACCGACAAAATTCTTTCAGATTCCTCGTATCTGATTGGTTTACTGTAAGAAAGAAACGTAAACATACATATATAAAAGTTAACATCACATTCTTCGATTTTTGTCCCGGCGGCAACACTGTGCGACGTCAACGCAGATTGGTCCATAGATCTTTCTAAGAATTTTTCTCTCAAATACATCAAGCACTGCCTTGTCTGCTTGCGAAAGTACCCTGGCTTCGGAACCATACATCAGCATGGGTAGTATCAGTGTTTTGTAAAGCGTTGTTTTTGTTTGACGAGATGTGGCTTTATTCCTAAACTGCTTACTCAAGCCAAAGTAGCCTCTGTTGGCCAACACTATTCTTCTTCGTATTTGACAACTGATGTTGTTGGTTGTGTTGTCGGCGGTGCCGAGGTAGACGAAGTCCTTTAGTACCTCAAAATTATAGGAACCAACGTCAACAATTGGCCCGATCTCTATGAACGCATTACGCGTCGACACCATCAACTTAGTCTTCACGCCGTTTACTGCCAGACCCACTTTAGCAGATTCCCTTTCGACTTTTGCAAAGGTGTCAGTTACATCCTTTACCGATCGACCCATGATGTCAATGTCCTCAGCATAAGCAAGTAACATATGGCTGTTCGTGTATATTGTTCCACTTCTTTTGACCTTCGCTTCTTGTATGACCTTTTCTAGCAGGATATTGAAGAGATCACATGACAGGCCGTCTCCTTGTCTGAAACCTCTTTTGGTACTAGACTCTTTGGAGAGATTCTTTCCTATTTTAACTGACGATCGGGTATCAGTTAATGTCATTCTACAAAGCCAGATGAGCTTTGAAGGGATACCAAATTCAGACATGGCTTGGAATACCTATGAACGTAGGGGGCTGTCGAAGGATGTTTTGTAATCAACAAAAAGGTGGTAAGTGTCGATCTGCATCTCTTGGGTCTTCTCCAGGATTTGCCACAGGGTAAATAGCTGGTCAATGGTAGATTTGCCAGTCTAAAGCCGCATTGCCAGTCTAAAGCCGCAATTATTTCATTGACCATAGGATTTAGTCGTTGGCACATTATCCCTGACACTATCTTGTAGGCAATAGGGAGCAGACTTATGCCCCTGTAATTGGAGCACACAGTCTTATCTCCCTTCTTGTGAACTGGACATAGGATGTTCACGTTCCAATCGTCGGGTACGCGTTCTTTCTGCCAGATGGTGCTAACTAGCTGATGAATACACCTTATCAGCGTGTTGCCTTGGGTTTTGGACAGCTCGGCTGGTAAGCCATCGGCTCCTGCTGCCTTACTATTCTTCAGCCGACTTATTGCTGTCTTTACCTCATCTTGACTGGGCGGTATACATTCAATACCATCTTCTGGGATTGGGTCTGTGGTATCTTCGTCGTCTTCGTTGCTATTGGATACCAAGAGTTTTGAAAAATGTTCTCTCCATATCCTGAGCACACTATCTGTATCAGTTACCAGATTACCTTGCTGGTCTCTACAGGAGGATGTGCCTGTACCACAGCCATCAGTTTGATGCTTGACTCTTTGGTAGAATTTTCGGACTTCATTCTGGTTCCTGTACATCTCGATTTGTTCACACTCCCGCTTTTCTATCTCTCTCTTTTTCCTGCGGAAAAGACGTTTCTCCTCTCTCCTTTTCTCCCGATATCTCTCTCGTGCGCTACGCGTTGCTACGGATTGTAAAGTAGTCCTATATGCCGCATTTTTCTCTTCGGTAGCAGCACGACATCATGAATTCCCTTGTGGAGGTCTCTGGTATCCAAGTATTGATTTTGCAGCTGTTTGCATGGGGTGGGCAATATTTTGCCATTGTGTTGTTATGTTATCGGGACAAGGAGTGCTCTCATTAAGCAATTGGGCTAGTTGAGTGGAATATGCTGTGGCAATCTGTTGTGTTTGCAGCTTACCGATGTCAAACTTCGGCATTGTATCTGTTCGTGCTTTATTTGCAACGTTTAGATGGGTACGTACCTTTGCTGCAACAAGGTAGTGGTCCAAATCTATGTTTGCTCCTCGTCATAACATGATCAATTTGATTTCTTGTTTTTTGATCTGGAGACAGCCAGGTGCCCTTATGAATATCGAGATGATTAAATCTGGTACTGCTAACTACCATGTTTTTTGCAGCTGCAAAGTCTATCAGCCTCATACCATTGTCAGATGTTTCACCGTGGAGAATGAATTCCCCGACTGTTGGGCCAAAGATATTCTCCTTTCCAATTTTGGCATTAAAATACCCTACAATAATTTTAATGTCAGGACAACGTAATGTAATGGCAGGACAACGGCCATAAGTTTCTTCTAAGCGCTCGTAAAATATATCTTTGGTCTGTTCATCCTTGTCTTCAGTGGGAGCATGAGCGCAAATAAAGCTGATGTTGAAGAATTTTGTTTTTAATCGAATTGCAGCGAATCTTTCATTCACTGGGGTGAAGCTGTTTTAACCTCTGACCAACTACAAATCCGCAACTAAACTCATGCTTTGTGTCATGGCAGCTATAATACAGTGCGTCACCTTTATGTGTTGTTGTGACATCTTTCCCAGTCCATCGTATTTCCTGTATGGCAGTAATGTCGGCCTTGTACTTTTCAAGTACATCTGCCAGCGCGTAAACTGCACCTTCTCTATAAAGAGTGCGAACATTCCAGGTGCAGATTCGCAGATCATGGTCCTTAAAACGTTTGCGGGGGTCGTCAACTTTAGAGGGGTTTGTTTTTCTTTTCTTTCGTTTTTCATAGTAGGCTGCTTTTTTCTAGGGGGGGTTACTAGCCCGACGCCCAAACCCAAGTTTTTAACGTTCTTATGGGTGAACGCGCGGCACATGTTAGCTCACTACCTTTAACGGGTGTTAAAGGCAGTTCCCCAGGTGACACCACGGGGAGGTCAGTGTCCACTTGGGATGAAAGAGGGACCAAGATAAATCCTGCGCTTTGCCATGTTAAAACCGGTCAGGACCGTTGCTTGGTATCTTCCATCCCCTACGTCACCCAAGAATATTTCTTTAAAAATCCACGCACATAGAGCCAGTTAAGGCCTGAGAATATTTCTTTAAAAATCCACGCCCACAGAGCCAGTTAAGGCCTGAGGATATTTCTTTAAAAATCCACGCCCATAGAGTCAGTTAAGGCCTGAGAATATTTCTTTAAAAATCCACGCCCATAGAGCCAGTTAAGGCCTGAGGATATTTCTTTAAAAATCCACGCCCATAGAGTCAGTTAAGGCCTGAGAATATTTCTTTAAAAATCCACGCCCATAGAGCCAGTTAAGGCCTGAGAATATTTCTTTAAAAATCCACGCCCATAGAGCCAGTTAAGGCCTGAGAATACTTCTTTAAAAATCCACGCCCATAGAGCCAGTTAAGGCCTGAGAATATTTCTTTAAAAATCCACGCCCGTAGAGCCAGTTAAGGCCTGAGAATATTTCTTTAAAAATCCACGCCTATAGAGGCAGTTAAGGACTGAGAATATTTCTTTAAAAATCCACGCCTATAGAGGCAGTTAAGGACTGAGAATATTTCTTTAAAAATCCACGCCTATAGAGGCAGTTAAGGACTGAGAATATTTCTTTAAAAATCCACGCCTATAGAGGCAGTTAAGGACTGAGAATATTTCTTTAAAAATCCACGCCTATAGAGGCAGTTAAGGACCGAGAATATTTCTTTAAAAATCCACGCCTATAGAGGCAGTTAAGGACTGAGAGTATTTCTTTAAAAATCCACGCCTATAGAGGCAGTTAAGGACTGAGAATATTTCTTTAAAAATCCACGCCTATAGAGGCAGTTAAGGACTGAGAATATTTCTTTAAAAATCCACGCCTATAGAGGCAGTTAAGGACTGAGGATATTTCTTTAAAAATCCACGCCTACAGAGGCAGTTAAGGACTGAGAATATTTCTTTAAAAATCCACGCCTATAGAGGCAGTTAAGGACTGAGAATATTTCTTTAAAAATCCACGCCTATAGAGGCAGTTAAGGACTGAGAATATTTCTTTAAAAATCCACGCCTATAGAGGCAGTTAAGGACTGAGAATATTTCTTTAAAAATCCACGCCCATAGAGCCAGTTAAGGCCTGAGAATATTTCTTTAAAAATCCACGCCTATAGAGCCAGTTAAGGCCTGAGAATATTTCTTTAAAAATCCACGCCCATAGAGCCAGTTAAGGCCTGAGAATATTTCTTTAAAAATCCACGCCCATAGAGCCAGTTAAGGCCTGAGAATATTTCTTTAAAAATCCACGCCCATAGAGCCAGTTAAGGCCTGAAAATATTTCTTTAAAAATCCACGCCCATAGAGCCAGTTAAGGCCTGAGAATATTTCTTTAAAAATCCACGCCCATAGAGCCAGTTAAGGCCTGAGAATATTTCTTTAAAAATCCACGCCCATAGAGCCAGTTAAGGCCTGAGAATATTTCTTTAAAAATCCACGCCCATAGAGCCAGCTAAGGCCTGAGAATATTTCTTTAAAAATCCACGCCCATAGAGCCAGTTAAGGCCTGAGAATATTTCTTTAAAAATCCACGCCCATAGAGCCAGTTAAGGCCTGAGAATATTTCTTTAAAAATCCACGCCCATAGAGCCAGTTAAGGCCTGAGAATATTTCTTTAAAAATCCACGCCCATAGAGCCAGTTAAGGCCTGAGAATATTTCTTTAAAAATCCACGCCCATAGAGCCAGTTAAGGCCTGAGAATATTTCTTTAAAAATCCACGCCCATAGAGCCAGTTAAGGCCTGAGAATATTTCTTTAAAAATCCACGCCCATAGAGCCAGTTAAGGCCTGAGAATATTTCTTTAAAAATCCACGCCCATAGAGCCAGTTAAGGCCTGAGAATATTTCTTTAAAAATCCACGCCCATAGAGCCAGTTAAGGCCTGAGAATATTTCTTTAAAAATCCACGCCCATAGAGCCAGTTAAGGCCTGAGAATATTTCTTTAAAAATCCACGCCCATAGAGCCAGTTAAGGCCTGAGAATATTTCTTTAAAAATCCACGCCCATAGAGCCAGTTAAGGCCTGAGAATATTTCTTTAAAAATCCACGCCCATAGAGCCAGTTAAGGCCTGAGAATATTTCTTTAAAAATCCACGCCCATAGAGCCAGTTAAGGCCTGAGAATATTTCTTTAAAAATCCACGCCCATAGAGCCAGTTAAGGCCTGAGAATATTTCTTTAAAAATCCACGCCCATAGAGCCAGTTAAGGCCTGAGAATATTTCTTTAAAAATCCACGCCCATAGAGCCAGTTAAGGCCTGAGAATATTTCTTTAAAAATCCACGCCCATAGAGCCAGTTAAGGCCTGAGAATATTTCTTTAAAAATCCACGCCCATAGAGCCAGTTAAGGCCTGAGAATATTTCTTTAAAAATCCACGCCCATAGAGCCAGTTAAGGCCTGAGAATATTTCTTTAAAAATCCACGCCCATAGAGCCAGTTAAGGCCTGAGAATATTTCTTTAAAAATCCACGCCCATAGAGCCAGTTAAGGCCTGAGAATATTTCTTTAAAAATCCACGCCCATAGAGCCAGTTAAGGCCTGAGAATATTTCTTTAAAAATCCACGCCCATAGAGCCAGTTAAGGCCTGAGAATATTTCTTTAAAAATCCACGCCCATAGAGCCAGTTAAGGCCTGAGAATATTTCTTTAAAAATCCACGCCCATAGAGCCAGTTAAGGCCTGAGAATATTTCTTTAAAAATCCACGCCCATAGAGCCAGTTAAGGCCTGAGAATATTTCTTTAAAAATCCACGCCCATAGAGCCAGTTAAGGCCTGAGAATATTTCTTTAAAAATCCACGCCCATAGAGCCAGTTAAGGCCTGAGAATATTTCTTTAAAAATCCACGCCCATAGAGCCAGTTAAGGCCTGAGAATATTTCTTTAAAAATCCACGCCCATAGAGCCAGTTAAGGCCTGAGAATATTTCTTTAAAAATCCACGCCCATAGAGCCAGTTAAGGCCTGAGAATATTTCTTTAAAAATCCACGCCCATAGAGCCAGTTAAGGCCTGAGAATATTTCTTTAAAAATCCACGCCCATAGAGCCAGTTAAGGCCTGAGAATATTTCTTTAAAAATCCACGCCCATAGAGCCAGTTAAGGCCTGAGAATATTTCTTTAAAAATCCACGCCCATAGAGCCAGCTAAGGCCTGAGAATATTTCTTTAAAAATCCACGCCCATAGAGCCAGTTAAGGCCTGAGAATATTTCTTTAAAAATCCACGCCCATAGAGCCAGTTAAGGCCTGAGAATATTTCTTTAAAAATCCACGCCCATAGAGCCAGTTAAGGCCTGAGAATATTTCTTTAAAAATCCACGCCCATAGAGCCAGTTAAGGCCTGAGAATATTTCTTTAAAAATCCACGCCCATAGAGCGAGTTAAGGCCTGAGAATATTTCTTTAAAAATCCACGCCCATAGAGCCAGTTAAGGCCTGAGAATATTTCTTTAAAAATCCACGCCCATAGAGCGAGTTAAGGCCTGAGAATATTTCTTTAAAAATCCACGCCCATAGAGCGAGTTAAGGCCTGAGAATATTTCTTTAAAAATCCACGCCCATAGAGCCAGCTAAGGCCTGAGAATATTTCTTTAAAAATCCACGCCCATAGAGCCAGTTAAGGCCTGAGAATATTTCTTTAAAAATCCACGCCCATAGAGCCAGTTAAGGCCTGAGAATATTTCTTTAAAAATCCACGCCCATAGAGCCAGTTAAGGCCTGAGAATATTTCTTTAAAAATCCACGCCCATAGAGCCAGTTAAGGCCTGAGAATATTTCTTTAAAAATCCACGCCCATAGAGCCAGTTAAGGCCGGAGAATATTTCTTTAAAAATCCACGCCCATAGAGGCAGTTAAGGACTGAGAATATTTCTTTAAAAATCCACGCCTATAGAGGCAGTTAAGGACTGAGAATATTTCTTTAAAAATCCACGCCTATAGAGGCAGTTAAGGACTGAGAATATTTCTTTAAAAATCCACGCCTATAGAGGCAGTTAAGGACTGAGAATATTTCTTTAAAAATCCACGCCTATAGAGGCAGTTAAGGACTGAGAATATTTCTTTAAAAATCCACGCCTATAGAGGCAGTTAAGGACTGAGAATATTTCTTTAAAAATCCACGCCTATAGAGGCAGTTAAGGACTGAGAATATTTCTTTAAAAATCCACGCCTATAGAGGCAGTTAAGGACTGAGAATATTTCTTTAAAAATCCACGCCTATAGAGGCAGTTAAGGACTGAGAATATTTCTTTAAAAATCCACGCCTATAGAGGCAGTTAAGGACTGAGAATATTTCTTTAAAAATCCACGCCTATAGGGGCAGTTAAGGACTGAGAATATTTCTTTAAAAATCCACGCCTATAGAGGCAGTTAAGGACTGAGAATATTTCTTTAAAAATCCACGCCTATAGAGGCAGTTAAGGACTGAGAATATTTCTTTAAAAATCCACGCCTATAGAGGCAGTTAAGGACTGAGAATATTTCTTTAAAAATCCACGCCTATAGAGGCAGTTAAGGACTGAGAATATTTCTTTAAAAATCCACGCCTATAGAGGCAGTTAAGGACTGAGAATATTTCTTTAAAAATCCACGCCTATAGAGGCAGTTAAGGACTGAGAATATTTCTTTAAAAATCCACGCCTATAGAGGCAGTTAAGGACTGAGAATATTTCTTTAAAAATCCACGCCTATAGAGGCAGTTAAGGACTGAGAATATTTCTTTAAAAATCCACGCCTATAGAGGCAGTTAAGGACTGAGAATATTTCTTTAAAAATCCACGCCTATAGAGGCAGTTAAGGCCTGGAAAATTCTCTAAAAATGTACGCTTAAAGAGCCGGTTAAGGCCTGGGAAAATTCTTTAAAGGCCCGGAAAAATTATACATCTTTACAGTTAGTTAGGACCTGAGAAAAATTATTGGGTCTAAGAGTGGTACATGATGCGTTGTCTATTGTGATTGCAGCTTTAAGAGGCAGTAATCTGATTATGCATTTAGAATGAAGTACTTTCTTTCCTGCAGTCCTTCCTGCAGGAAGGATCTTTGGTAATTTCATCAGGCTTTATTGTGCATTGAAATAGTCCATCAAGTACTTTCCATATTAAATCTCCCATTTTTTGCCTTCATCAATTAATTACTGAAACAACCGAACCTCTTTAACCATCCATACATTGGAATTGCATTAATTTCCTTGCATCCACCATCATCAGCATCCACAACTGACCGCAGCACATTTCAAAATTTGTTATGTACATTGAAAAGCATGAGACCCACATGACCGTTCATTCCCTTGATACCAAAACTAGGCCTATGGCCGGCCAGCTGTTGTGTGTTCTAGGCTGTGTTGGGCTGGCTAACCACAAAACATTATGAGTTTCCTTTCAAAAAGCTGATGTTGTTGCTGGTCGGTCGGTCGGCATATGCGGTGACAACTGAAATCGACGACAAAAATATTTTGTGTCCTTTTTTGCTGTGCTTTTGGTTGGTTATTGGTCATTGGTGGCAGTAATAAATGTTTTGCATCATTGGACATAACATCAGAGGAAAAAGGATGAAAGGCCAGCGGAAAAAGAGGGCGAAAATCCTTTACAAATTATTCAACATATTGGATTGAAATTTGTGTGTGTGTGAGAAAAAATGAAAAAAAGTTGATAGTCAAATGTTATAACGCGTATTTAATTAACGACTTAAAATATGTAGCAGCACTATTGGTAGTGGCAAGTCTTAAATTTAATTTTATTTTGCTCGGTAACCTAACGACAATATTCGGTAATTATATAAGTTATATTCAGTGACAATTCTCGTCAAATCTGCCCAAATATGACTAAGGAATTGTCCGACTTAACTCTGATCCAGAGGATATTTATATATTCTAGTTAAATCTTTGTTATATTGCTGACATCAAAGTTAAAATCAGAATCTGTAGTTTATACCGGTGAAAATTAATAATTACAACAACAACAAATGTGCGATGAAGTGTATTCAACAACATGTTGCAGAAATTAGAGTCACGTTTCTTTTGTTTTGAAGTACTTTTGTTTTTGAAATTTAATATTACTGCTTTTGTGTTCCTTTCATTTTGCAATGTTGCAGATACAGGGTAATCATAAAATGTGTGAATATAGAGGTTAATGAAATCTTCACATCACTTTAAAATAAATGCCACCTTAAAATGATTGCCTCAAAGAGACATTCATACCTAGAACGGCCTAAATTTGAGTTCCATATTCACCAACCAAACCTGTCATTCCAAAAACCTCTCTGTTCCTCTCTTTGCACATTAACAGTAAATAACAACCATAGTTCCGTCTATGGGAATAAGTTTGTTAAACATCACGTAAGAAAGCGATACAATTTCTTTCGTTAATTTTCTGCAACAAACATTAGAAAGGATATCAAAAACAGAAAAATAAAAACAAGGAAATAATGAATTGAAATTTGTTGAAAGTCGTAGGAAACAAAAAAAGCAAAATAATGAAAAGAAGAAAGGAAACGTGTAGTCGAGATATAAGTAAATGTAGAAAATAAACAAAAGCTTAATTAATATAAAAACCCATAGTCCATGAGGTAGACATTGTAATGCACTATGAAAGTCAGCATTAACTATTTCCCTATCTTCAGATTTTATCCAAATACCAACAGTATTTTTGATCTGTCAAAGAAGGTCGTAAAATAAGCATCGTCACAGTGACGATAATTCTCTATTGCATTAAAAAATCTAAAGAAATGACACAATAATGTTCATATGTTACTGTGAAAAACAATCCACCAGGTATTACCGCACTCTTCATGTCAAAGTAAGAATCTACTGACTTTAATCGAAATTTGAAACTTATAGTGTTGGATTCGTGACATCGCATTTTTCTTAATTTTGCATTAATACCAATTGTTTAATTGATGCATCCTGGCGATGGAAACTTTCGAAAGATTTATGTCGGGAGATATGCACTTTCTAAGTAACAACAAGTAAATTAGCGTTTAGCTCGGTCCAATTTTTTATACCCTCAACCATGAGGAATATAAAGCGATAATTAAATAATAAGTTTCATTTATTTTACTTAGCTCCACCATACTATGGGGGGTATATTAATTTTGTCATTCCGTACTCGAAATAATAATTTTAGACCCTACAAACCATACGAGTATATATTCTTGATCAGCATGCAATTCTATATCTATATACCCATGTCCGTCCGTCTGTGGAAATCACTCTACTGTCCAAAATCTATTGTATGTACGTAGTACTTTTTGACGCGTCGTCGTTTTAGGGATTTGTTAAGATATTTGCCCATTTGAATGTATGTGGAATGTATTAGTCTCATTTGACCACAGAATCGGTTGCGTAGAATCCAATGGTTCAGGCGTGGTGGTGATGTGAAGGTGATGGCGGGTGTGAGGTGATGACGGGTGAGATGTAATGATGTATAGGCGATGTCTGTAGATTTGATGTAATTTTCCGATGCAACTGTAAGAGTAGAAAGAGGTTGTAGATGAGAGTGTAGATGTGGTAGTTAGATATAGATGTAGTGATGATTAAGTTAGTTGTAGCTGGGACGTGTTTTACAATTTATTTTTTTATTATACCCTCCACCATAGTATGGAGGGTATATTAAGTTTGTCATTCCGTTTGTAACACATCGAACTAATCATTTGCGACCCTATAAAGTATATATATTCTTGATCAGGATAAAATTCTAAGACGATCTAGCCATGTACGTCTGTCCGTCTGTTGGAATCACTCTAGCGTCCGCAATAATTGAGATAGAGTGCTGAAATTTTGCACCCGAGGGTCTTTTTTCCATAGGCAGGTCAAGTTCGAAGATGGGCTATATCGGTCCACTCTGTGGTATAGTCCCCATATAACGGTACCTCCGGATTTGAGGTATTTTGACGTTCTTCGCCACATTTGCAGACCGAATTAGCTATAATTTGGCACTTAGGGTTCCAAGTGATCAACAAACTTATATCCCAAAGGATATGGGCATAGGTCCATGTTTTGGTATAGACCCATATAACGGTACCTCCCGATTTTCGGTATTTTGAGAATTTTAGCCACAATTTTAAACCGAACTATCTGCAATTTGACATTTGAGGTTCTCAGTGGTCATGAAACATCTCCACGAAACATCGTCAACATAGGTCCATGTTTTGGTATAGCTCCCATATATCGGTACCTCCCGATTTTCGGTATTTTGAGAATTTTAGCTGCAATTTTTAACCGAACTAGCTGTAATTTGCCATTTGAGGTTCTCAGTGGTCATGAAACATCTCCACGAAACATCGTCAACATAGGTCCATGTTTTGGTATAGCTCCCATATATCGGTACCTCCCGATTTTCGGTATTTTGAGAATTTTAGCTGCAATTTTTAACCGAACTATCTGCAATTTGACATTTGAGGTTCTCAGTGGTCATGAAATATCTCCACCAAACATGGTCAACATAGGTCCCTGTTTTGGTATGGCCCCCCTTATAACCGTGCCTCCCGATTTTCGGTATTTTGAGCATTTTAGTTACAATATTTAACCGAACTAGCTGTAATTTGCCATTTGAGTTTCTCAGTGGTCATGAAACATCTCCACCAAACATCGTCAACATAGCTCCATGTTTTAGTATAGCCCCCATATAACGGTACCTCAAAATTTTCGGTATTTTGAGAATTTTAGCTACAGTTTTTAACCGAACTTTAACAATTTGTAACCGAACTATCTGCAATTTGACATTTGAGGTTCTCAGTGGTCATGAAACATCTCCACCAAACATCGTCAACATAGGTCCATGTTTTGGTATGGCCCCCTTATAACCGTACCTCCCGATTTTGGGTATTTTGAGCAATTTAGTTACAATATTTAACCGAACTAGCTGTAATTTGCTTTTCTCAGTGGTCATGAAACATCTCCACCAAACATCGTCAACATAGGTCCGTGTTTTGGTATAGCCCCCATATAACGGTACCTCCCAATTTTCGGTATTTTGAGAATTTTATCAACATTTTTTAACGAAATAGCTGTAATTTGACATTTGAAGTTCTCACTGGTCATAAAACATCTCCAACGAAACATCGTCAATATAGGTCCATGTTTTAGTATATACCCCCGATTTTCGGGAATTTTCAGTGGTCACGAAATTTCTTCACTAAAATTCTTCAACATGGGTCCATTTTTGAGGGTCTACATTGTTTTGATGAAACTACCCTCAATTTGACTCTTGAAGTTCCCTGCAGCTTTTCCGCTTAAAAATTTAAAGATAAGTTGACTCTTTGATATAGCCCCGTAGGTGGTACCTTTCACCTAGCTGAACACATTTTTTTAGATTAGATTAGATAACACTGTGCAACAAAATGGAGGTGAAAGTCTGGGGCACGGAAAATTCCTCTTGGGGAAGAAAGGCCTTGGTGTGTATATTATGAACCCCGAAGGACTGATCCGCCGTGAGTCGAACTTCCGCGTTATGGCGTGAGAATTAGCGTTGTATCTTTGTTCACTGTTGCTTAAGTGCTCTACAAAAACAACAAACAAAGATATAATGCTAATTCATGATGGCTTACAGGGTCTCTTGCAAAAACTTCATCACGCCATAACGCGGAAGTTCGACTCACGGCGCATCTGTCCTTCGGGGTTTTTAACATACACACACCAAGGGCTTTCATCTCCAAAAGGAATTATCTCTGCCCCAACATTTGTGTTCACAGTGTAATTTAAGCAATAGTGGGAGGCAGTAGCAGTCTATCCATTATCGAAAAGTTGTTCCACCTAAAATTGTGAAAGGACCCTAATTATTCCATTTTAATTAAGACTATTTTATGGTGTAGGGTATAAAAAGTTCTGCCCGGCCGAACTTAACGACTTTTTACTTGTTTTATATATATTTATTATAATTATAATTTATAATGAAGAAAATTACAAAAAGCACTAGCAATAAAACCTATCGGCTAAAGTTTTACAATACTACTGTGTAGAGATGGTGCTTGTCCTGGTCTCAGCACGTTGGAGCCTTTTCAGACCTTTTGCCATGTGTAGTAGATCCGACGGCTCTGTTTGGCAAAATGCTGTTAAAGATTGGATGGTGTGCACACCCATGGTGCGTTGTCTTCTAGAAAGGAGCATAGGGCAACGACATAATAGGTGCTCGATCGTCTCTATTTCTTCCTCATCCTTGCGCAGCATGCAGTAGTCAGCCGTGTCGTCTTCTTCCCATTTGCTCGTCATGGATCCTATTCTGCAGTGACCCGTGATGATCCCCACTGCTAGTTTCAGGTCTGATTTCCTCATTGAGAGCAGTGAGGCGGTTCTTGACTTGGACGGGATTGGTCAGATTACCCTTGATGTGCTTCAGTTTGGCGTGTTTTGCCAATGTTGGCGGAATTTCTCCCGACATTTTTGCTCTATTGTTTTCCTGAATTGGCACAGTGCACAGTGGATCCACCGATTGGCCAAAAATAAAAAAAAATTAATGTCAAAATTTTGGTAAAACATCTGGCAATTCCGACAGCTATGACATGGACCTTTTTTGACTAATATTTTTTGTTGTGAGTACAACCTATATATTAAGTGCAAGTAACTATATTCAAAATATCGCGAAACTAATACGTATAGCAAAATATTATAGTGGATTTTGAAGGAGGAGGTATTAGCTTAATTTTCATTAAAAAATAGTGTTTTAGCGTGTTGTGGAGTTCTAGTTAGCTGCATATTTTCTTAGCCCTTTCGGTGCTTCTTTTTTGTTTTTGATCTGAAAAATATATTTTTCCAATTTTATATATACTTAAGCCCACTATATGAATAATCAAAACTAATTTTTTAACATTTTGTTTGGAAAAGTGGTTTTTGGACACTATGCCATATGGCATAGAATGTATTTAAAGGAAGAAAAAAAACAAAACTAAAATATTCAAGTTTTTAATTAAATTTCATCTTATAGAAGACCAGGAGGCCTTATAGAAGAGGAAGAGGTCTTCTTATAGAAGAGCAGGACGTCTTCTCATAAAAGAGCAGAAGGTCCTCTCGTAGAAGGGCAGGATGTCTTCTCCTGGAAGAGCAAAAGGTCGTCTCATAGAAGGACAGGATGTTTTCACATAGAAGAGCAGGACGTTTGCATATAGAAGGGCAGGAAGTCTTCTTATAGAAGTGCAGGAGGTCTTCTTATAGTAGAGCAAGAGGTCTTCTTATAGAAGAGCAGGAGGTCCTCTTCTTGAAGAGCAGGACGTGTTTTCATAGAAGAGCAGGACGTTTGCATATAGAAGGGCAGGAAGTCTTCTGATAGAAGAGCAGGATGTCTTTTCATATAAGAGCAGGACGTTTGCATATAGAAGGGCAGGAGGTCTTCTTATAGAAGAGAAGGAGGACTTCTTATACAAGAGCAGGAGGTCTGCTCATAGAACAGCGGGGCGTCTTCTCGTAGAAGAGAAGGACGTTTGCATATAGAAGGGCAGGAGGTATGCTTATAGAAGAGAAGGAAGTCTTCTTATATAAGAGCAGGAGGTCTGCTCATAGAAGAGCAGGACGTCTTCTCATAGAAGAGCAGGACGTTTGCATATAGAAGGGCAGGAGGTATCCTTATAGAAGAGAAGGAGGTCTTCTTATATAAGAGCAGGAGGTCTGCTCAAAGAAGAGCAGGATGTCTTCTCATAGAAGAGCAGGAGACCTTCTTATAAAAAACCAAATGGTCTTCTCATAGAAGAGCAGGGGCCCTTCTTATAGAAAAGCATTGAAGACCAGGAGGTCTACTTATAGAAGACATGAAGGTTTTTCATAGAATAACTGGAGGTCTACTATTAGAAGATTTGGGGGTCTTCACATAGAAGGTCTTCTTATAGAATATCTGGAGGTCTTCTTTTAGAACATTTAAAGCCTCTTATAGAAGACCTAGGGTCTTCTTATAGAAAACCTAGGGTCTTCTTATGGAAGATTTGAGGCCTTCTTATAGAACAACTGGAGGACTTCTTATAGAAGACCTGAATGTCTTCATATAGCAGATCTGAAGGACTTCTTATAGAACACCTGAATGTCATCCTATAGAAGGGCTGGAGGTCAGCTTGTAGAAGACGTGGGGGCCATCTTATATAATATCTGGAGGAGTTATTTTAGAAAATCTGCAAGAATTGTTATACATCATGTGGAGGTTTTCCTATGGTGGATCTGGAGGTTTCCTTATTGAAGACCTGGAAGTCTTCGTATAGAAGACCTGGAGGTCTACTTATACAAGATCTGGAGGTCTTCTTATAGAAGACCTGGAGGTCTATTTATACAAGATCTGGAGGTCTTCTTATAGAAGATCTAGGGGTTTTATAATAGAAGATCTGGGAGTCAAACAAAGTGAAACATTTCCGTTGGGAAAAATCTATGCCATATGGCATAGTATGAAATATAAAAAATCTGGCAGCTCCATTGAAATATATTTCGGATCTTTTTTTCGTTTTAATTATTAAGGCAATGATTATCTACTAAATTAAATACAAAAAGTTAACAAAAAAAATATTTTTGTTAATAAAATATATAAAATTATAAGATGATATTTTCATGCAAATTTTAAATCGAACGAGGAGCGCTTGCTCTTTGAGACATAACAATGTATAGGGTCCACCAATCAAAAATTTTTGTCGAATTATTTTTAGATAACACTTCAGGGAAAAATACAAAATTATTAAAAAAAAGAGTGCCCATAAGTATTTTGCCTTAAAACGGGCTTCAAAAACTGGTTATGCCATATGGCATAGAATCCCCGAAAGGGTTAATGTATTTTGCAATGTCTGGGGAACTGCCTTTAACACCCGTTAAAGGTAGTGAGCTAACATGTGCCGCGCGTTCACCCATAAGAACGTTAAAAAACTTGGGTTTGAGCGCCGGGTTAGTAACCCTCCCCTAGAAAAAACGTCCTACTATGAAAAAACGAAAGAAAAGAAAAACAAACCCCTCTAAAGTTGACGAACCCCGCAAACGTTTTAAGGACCATGATCTCCGAATCTGAACCTGGAATGTTCGCACTCTTTATAGAGAAGGTGCAGTCTTCGGATTGGCAGACGTACTTGAAAAGTAAAAGGCCGATATTACTGCCATACAGGAAATACGATGGATTGGGAAAGGCGTCACAACAACACTTAAAGGTGACGCACTGTATTATAGCTGCCATGACGTAAAGCATGAGTTTGGTTGCGGATTCGTAGTTAGTCGGAGACTAAAACATGAATGAAAGACTTGCTGCAATTCGAATAAAAGCTAAATTCTTCAACATCAGCTTTATTTGCGCTCATGCTCCCACTGAAGAAAATGACGAACAGACCAAAGATATATTTTACGAGCGCTTAGAAGAAACATATGACCGTTGCCCTGCTCATGACATTAAAATCATTCTAGGCGATTTTAATGCCAAAATTGAAAAGGAGAATATCTTTGGCCCAACAGTCGGGAAATTCAATCTCCACAGTGAAACATCTGACAATGGTATGAGACTGATAGACTTTGCACCTGCAAAAAACATGGTAGTTAGCAGTACCAGATTTAATCATCTCGATATTCATAAGGGCACCTGGCTGTCTCCAGATCAAAGAACAAGTAATCAAATTGATCATGTTGTAATAGATGGAAGACATTCATCCAGCGTTTTGGATGTACGATCGTTCCGAGGCGCAAACATTGATTCGGACCACTACCTTGTTGCAGCAAAGGTACGTACCCGTCTAAACGTTGCAAATAAAGCACGAACAGACACAACGCGGAGGTTGGACATCGATAGGCTGCAAACACAACAGATAGCCACAGCATATTCCACTCAACTAGCCCAATTGCTTAAAGCGAGCACTCCTTGTCCCGATAACATAACAACACAATGGCAACATATTGCCCACTCCATGCAAACAGCCGCAAAATCCATACTTGGATTCCAGAGACCTCCACAAAGGAATTCATGGTATGACCAGGAGTGTCGTGCTGCTACCGAAGAGAAAAATGCGGCATATAGAGCTACTTTACAATCAGTAGCAACGCGTAGCGCACGAGAGAGATATCGGCAGAAAAGGAGAGAAGAGAAACGTCTTTTCCGCAAGAAAAAGAGAGAAATGGAAAAGCGGGAGTGTGAAAAATCGAGATGTACAGGAGTCAGAATGAAGTCCGAAAATTCTACCAAAGAGTGAAACATCAAACAGATGGCTTTGGTACAGGCACATCCTCCTGTAGAGACCAGCAAGGTAATCTGGTAACAGATACAGATAGCGTGCTCAGGATATGGAAGGAACATTTCTCCAATCTGCTGGTATCCAATAGTAGCGAAGACGATGATACCACAGATCCAATCCCAGAAGATGGTATAGAATGTATACCGCCCGGTCAAGATGAGGTAAAAACAGCAATCAACCGGCTGAAGAATAATAAAGCAGCAGGAGCCGATGGCTTACCAGCCGAACTGTTTAAAACCGGAGGCGACGCGCTGATAAGGTGTATGCATCAGCTAGTTAGCACCATCTGGCAGGAAGAACGCGTACCCGACGATTGGAACCTGAGCATCCTATGTCCCGTACACAAGAAAGGAGATAAGACTGTATGCTCCAACTATAGGGGCATAAGTCTTCTCCCTATTGCCTATAAGATAGTGTCAGGGATATTGTGCGAACGACTAAAGCCAATGGTCAACGAAATAATTGGACCATACCAATGTGGCTTTAGACCTGGCAAGTCCAGCATTGACCAGATATTTACCCTGCGGCAAATCCTAGAGAAGACCCAAGAGATGCAGATCGACACATTTCACCTTTTTGTCGATTATAAAGCAGCATTCGGCAGTCCCCTTCGATCAAAGGTATTCCACGCAATGTCTGAATTTGGTATCCCCGCAAAGCTCATCCGGCTTTGTAAAATGACTTTAACTGATACTAGGTCCTCAGTTAAAATTGGAAAGAACCTCTCCGAAGAATTTTGTACCAAAAGAGGTTTCAGACAAGGAGACAGCCTTTCGTGTGACCTATTCAACATTTTGCTGGAAAAGGTAATTCGAGATGCAAATGTCAAAAGAAATGGCACAATTTACACCAATAGCCACATGTTACTTGCCTATGCTGATGACATAGACATCATGGGACGATCAGTAGAGGAAGTAACTGATACCTTTAGGAAGGTCGAAGCAGAATCTGCAAAAGTGGGTCTGGCGGTAAACGGCGAAAAGACCAAATTGATGGTGTCGAGGCGCAAAGCGTCCATAAAGCTCGGACCAAATGTGGAAGTTAAGACCTACAATTTTGAGGTAGTTAAAGACTTCGTCTACCTCGGCACTGCCATAAACACAACAAACAACATCAGTTGTGAAATAAGAAGAAGAATTGTATTGGCCAACAGATGCTACTATGGTCTAAGCAAGCAATTTAAAAACAAAGCCACATCTCGTCAAACAAAAATAACACTATACAAAACGCTGATACTATCCGTGGTAATGTATGGCTTCGAAGCATGGGTACTTGCGCAAGCAGATAAGGCAGTGCTTGGTGTGTTTGAGAGGAAAATTCTTCGAAAGATCTACGGGCCGATTTGCGTTGACGGTGAATATCGACGTCGTATGAACCACGAGCTATATAAGCTATACAAAGACATGAATATAGTTAAACGTATCGAGATGCAACGATTGCGTTGGCTAGGCCATATCATGAGAATGAGCGATGATGAACCCGCTAAAAAGGTGTATGAATACATGCCACATGGCGGTGCACGCAGAATCGGCAGGCCTAAGCTTCGATGGAGCATACAAGTGGATGAAGAAATGAAAAGGCGCGGTATTCCAAAAAGTCAAGCGAAAAACAGAGAGGAATGGAGATCTTTTCTTAGTTCGGTCTATGGAACAAATGTTCTGTAATGGGCCAACTAAGTAAGTAAGTAAGTAAGTAAGTATTTTGCAATGTCAATTCGATCACATACTTAAATTTGACCTAAGGTTTTAGTCATAATGCCCACCAGTGCCCACCTCGGGAATAATTTTCCAAAGTAGGTCATGGGTTTAAGATTATTCAGTACAAAAATCAGCTGCCATCTAGTGCCAGACTATAAATGGTGGGACGCTGACTAAAGCTGCCCTAGAATAGGGTTTCTATGGATATATTAGCCTATAACTCTGTTATCTGATCAGGTACATTAACATAATTGGCATCAGTGGCAAGATGAAGAAATCTTCTTCCAAATTTGTCTTACGTTGGCGTTCATGTCATTTTGTATTAACAGCGTAAAACAATTCTTACCGTATACCCCCTCCAGAGGGGAAAGGGGGGAGAATGGTACGCTCGTGGTTTCTTAAAACCCTCTTCGCAACAGCACAAAGCTCTAACCGGCGCATTGGCTTGATTTTTACACTCTAAATACACTATCGCTCACTTGAATAGAACCCCCCTACAAAATATTTTTCAACCTCCATTTTTTCCGAATTATACAAGATATGACATGTTTAAGTTTTATTATATTTTGCTTCATGTGTTTGGAGTAAACTTAGTCATTCATTTGCCTTCAAATCCAATTTGTATAAGAATTATGCAAGGAAAACAAAATAAAGTCAAAAATTGAAGTAAAAAAATTGGCTCATTTGAATAGAACCCCCCTTTAAAACTTGGGAATACAGAAAGATTGTAGTAGAATATCGATGCATATTTACTCTATATTGAAAACGAAGTACTTTCAGTAATATTCAGTAAAAGTATATCCCTCCTGATTAAGGATACACCCGTATATCCTGCTTTGGCAAGGATTCTTTAAATAATCGGGTGTAATACCCAAAAAAGCTTGCTTTATCATTCAACAAGTTTATTTTTGGAAGCGTGCTGTCTCCTTTAGTCGTATATTTTACGCATAAATCATTCCCATACATTTTAGAGAATATTTACCACTGTAGAATATGGCGGACCCGCAAGGATTTTCGCATTTCTTTTCAAAATTTTAAGTTGTTATGACTCGAAGTGTACAAAAGTTTATAAAATCGTGATGAAATTTCCACACGGGATATCCAAAAATGTTACTCACTACTGGATATGTCTGTTTTACAACTCCTTTATAAATTGCCGTACGCATTAAGGTGAAGTAAATTGACGCTCATGTCCTTAATAATTAGTAATGCCTTCCAGCACCATAAAAGCACATTCATCGCTACAGAAACAATTTAGAAGATGGTCTTCCATTCAATAGACGCGAAAAAATAGTTCTATAGTTATACAATTGTTTACTTAATAAGGATAGTCCTTACTAATTATGAAGGACTTGGGCGTCAATTTCTTTCACCCTAAATGCGCACGACAATTTACAAAGGAGTTCTGAAACAGACATATCCAGTAGTGAGTAACATTTTTGGATATCCCGTGTGGAAATTTCATCACGATTTTATAAACGTTTGTACACTTCGAGCCATAAAAACTTAAAATTTTGAAAAGAAATGCGGATGTCCTTGCGGGACCGCCATATTCTAGAGTGGAAAATATTCTCTAAAATGTATGGGAATGATTTATGCGTAAAATGTACGACTAAAGGAGACAGCAATCTTCCAAAAATAAACTTGTTGAATGAAAAAAGCAAGCTTTGTTGGGCATTAAACCCGATTATTTAAAGAATCCTTGCCAAAGCAGGATATACGGGTGTATCCTTAATCAGGAGGGATATACATTTACTGAATATTACTGAAAGTACTTCGTTTTCAATATAGTGTAAATATGCATCGATATTCTACTACAATCTTTCTGTATTCCCAAGTTATAAAGGGGGGTTCTATTCAAATGAGCCAATTTTTTTACTTCAATTTTTGACTTTATTTTGTTTTCCTTGCATAATTCTTATACAAATTGGATTTGAATGCAAATGAATGACTAAGTTTACTCCAAACACATGAAGCAAAATATAATAAAACTTAATAATTTCATATCTTGTATAATTTGGAAAAAATGGAGGTTGAAAAAAATTTTGCAGGGGGGTTCTATTCAAGTGAGCGGTAGTGTATTTTTGGCCACTTTCTCCGTACAAGTGGATCCACTGTGCGTTGTGACCTTTAGTATGTTTTGGTGGTATGTTTGGTGGTCACTGCTGATCCACTCGTTCATCGACTTTAGCCTTGTAGCTGCGACGGCTGCCTCATACCTTACCTGAATTTCTATTGGGTGTACAAACAAAATTGTTTCTAAAGCCCTAGTCGGTGTGGTCCTCATTGCCCCGCTAATGCTTAGGCAACATGTTCTTTGGACCCTTTGCAATACCTTCACATTGCATTTTTTGTCCATAGCTGTCCACCATACCACAGACACGTATGTTAAGATTGTTCTAATTACACCTCTGTATAGCCAGTGTGTCATCCTAGAACTGAAACCCCATTTTGAGCCCATTGCCCTTCTACATGTTGACCAACATCATTGGGCCTTGTCGGCCCTTTCTTGAATATGGTCTTTCCAATTTAGTTTCCTATCGAGTATTACTCCTAGGTATTTAACTGCGCTGAAAATATTTATTGTCTTATTTAGGAAAACTGGTTCCTCGAAGTTCCCCACTTTCGTTTTCCTAGTAAATAGACATATTTCCTTTTTTCCGGGTTAACGTTCAGACCTCTCGGTCGGGCCCAGTTGTATGTAATATTGAGAGCCGTTTCTGCTCTTCTGCAAAGTATATTTGGATTCTTTCCCCTTAGAAGTATTATAACGTCGTCTGCGTAGCAGACTGGGTCAAATCCTTCTTTGGTTAAGGTCCTTAAGAGACTCTTTATGGTAGTAACCCACAAAAGAGGTGATAGTATCCCTTCCTGCGACGTTCCTTGTCCGACTTTGTCTCTTATTTTGACGTCATATAGCCCGCAGCTTATCCATGGAATCAATAACACGCTCAAACCACGTTTATGCCGCTTCATAGTGCTGGTGGAGTAAATATACCGGGATAAGGCAAGTCCGATTCGGCACAACGTACCTAACTACGAGGTTTTCAAAGCAATCAGGTTAGTCCTCTACAATCGAAAACAATGGGAAGGGAATTAAATCTCTGACCTCTAGAGACTATGTGAAGATGAAGAAGAAACAGAGACAATCTAGCACTTATTATGTCGCTGTCTAATGCCCACGACCTATAGACTGTGAATCATGGGTGAACAGAAGACCCAATCTCCTACATACTCTGCGAAGCCATGCAAGAACGACTATTTCTATTTACGAAAGGTGAAAATGGCTTGGGTGCCACCGTGGTGCAATGGTATGCACGCCCGCCTTGCACGCAGAAGGTCGGGGGTTCGATTCCCCGGCCAGGCAACATCAAACATTTTTCAACGGTGGCAAAATACCCCTCAGTAATGTTGGCGACATTTCCTGAGTATTTCAGCCTTGAAAAACTTCTCCATAAGTGGTGTCTTAAGACACGCCGTTCGGACTCGGCGATAAACAGTAGGTCCCATATCATTGAGCTAAATATGAATCGGGGTGCACTCGTTGATATGAGAGAAGTCTCCCTTGTCCCATATGGGATGTTGTGGAACAATGTTTGTGTTGTTTGTTTTGTTATGAAAATGGCTACAACGATAAGAAATTGCCGCACCACGGCAAGCACTTTCTCTTTTTATACCCTCAGCATTTATGCTAACGAGGGTATATACACTTTCATACGGGCAAAATGTGCCTCATCGAAATAATGGTTTTAGACCTCAAGTATGTTTGGACGAAATGTGTTTCAGACAATTTGGAGTCGATTTAGCAATGTCCGTCCGTCTGTCTGTCTGGCTGGTTGGTGCGCACGATAACTCTCGAACGGATCAACCGATTTGGTCAAAAAGTTGGCTATAGCAATATTTTGTCCAAACTTAGTTTAAGTTCGAAGATGGGTTATATCGGTCCACTCCTTCCGGTACCTCCCCCACAAAAGTTCGAAAATGTTTGGAAAATTTGTGCGCACGATAACTCTTGAAGGGAATAACCGACTTGGTCCATACTTAGCACATCGTGATATTTCTACCAAACTTAGATGAAGTTCCAATATGGACCGAATAGGTCCACGCCTTCGGGTACCTCTCACACAAAATTTCGGATAAGTTCAGTTTAGGACCTGCTCTCGAATCGCTTTGATTTTTGTTGCAACGACTTTTATTCACTGCCCCCTATACGACGGTACAAGTTTTATCAGGGGCAAGTTCATACTTCCTGAGAAAAAAGAGCCCCTATGACACCGAGGGTGGTGGTTGGAGAGCAAGATAACTCTCGAACGGATCTGCAGATTCGGTCCAAAATTTGGCCTTCGTAAACTGTTGTCCAAACATAGTTTAAATTCGAAGATAAGCCATATCGGTCCACTCCTTCCGGTACCTCCCCCACAAAAGTTCGAAAATGTTTGGAAAATTTGTGCGCACGATAACTCTTGAAGGGAATAACCGACTTGGTCCATACTTAGCACATTGTGATATTTCTACCAAACTTAGATGAGGTTCCAATATGGACCCAATAGGTCCACGCCTTCGGGTACCTCCCACACAAAATTTCGGATAAGTTCAGTTTAGGACCTGCTCTCGAATCGCTTTGATTTTTGTTGCAACGACTTTTGTTCACTGCCCCCCATACGACGGTACAAGTTTTATCAGGGGCAAGTCCATACTTCCTGAGAAAATAGCCTAAAAGTTGGAAAGAGCCCCTATGACACCGAGTGTGGTGGTTGGAGAGCAAGATAACTCTCGAACGGATCTGCAGATTCAGTCCAAAATTTGGCCTTCGTAAAATGTTGTCCAAACATAGTTTAAATTCGAAGATAAGCCATATCGGTCCACTCCTTCAGGTACCTCCCCCACAAAATTTGAAAAATGGTCGGAAAAATTGTTCACACTATAATTTTTGAAGGGAGTGACCGATGTAATCCATACTTTGCACATCCTAATTTATCTACCAGATATAGATCAGGTTCGAATATGGACTATATTTGTCTCCACCTTCTGGTACCTCTCACACAAAATTTCGGATAAGTTCACTTTAATACCTTCACTCGAATCACTTTGATTTGTGTTGAAGCGATTTGCATTCGCTACCTCCACTAGACGGTAAAACAGCCCGAAGGGTGTAAAACCCGCTATGTCAGCATATGTGGCTGTCGGAGGAACGATAACTCTCGAACTGTTCAACCAGTTTGGTCCAACATTTGGTCTTCGTCATATTATATCCAAAGTTAATTGCATGGGGCAATACCCGTTCTCAACTTCCGGTACTTCTCCCCAATATTTAAAAATTTCACTAAAATACTAGGACGATATCACTTGAATGGGGTAACCAATTTGCTTCAAACTTTGGACCTCCTAATATTTTGTCAACATTTACTTAAACATCTAAAATGGCCCATATCGGTCCACCCTAAGGATACCTCCCCCACAAGAGTTCAACATTTGTGTCGTAGTGCAGTTAATTCCTAATCCACATTTTTGTCGGCAAGTTCAGATGTCCAAAAAGGGGCCACAAAATTCAGAAGAGACCTTAAATACATTCGATCTGTCCGTAGGTGAAAGTTTCACTTCACATTGGCTGAGGGTATATATCTGTCGGCAAAGCCGACTGACACTTTTTTACTTGTTAATAATTATATTTTTTTATATCGTCTCTCTTTCCGCCATATATATCAACTTTCTGTTACTTCGATTTCAGCATTTTTCAAGGATGAACACTGAAACCTAACTTATCCTTACCTTACTTAACGGGTTATTCCAAATAATACCGGTTAGCATTGTTGATCTTTAAAAACGTCAGCAGTTGTCGTAAGTTATCAATTAATTAATAATTTATTTAAGCCAAAACAACGTGTGTCTATGTATTGGTGTAGGGTTACAAATACACACGTCTTCTCCGAGTAATTCACAACTTTCCATCAAATGCAGTAATTTTCTTTTGGTCCATCTTCTTGTTTAGTTGCCACATTCTAACCCCGATGAAGTTTCCACATGAATGTTGTTGACACAAGTGTTTTGGGCTGCGACTAAACTGACCATTTCCTTCCTTTCCTGAGTAAAAGAAAAACAACATGGATTGAAAACTATTTTGTTTTACTGGCATAAAGTTTTTATTGTGTTGCGTTTTTTTGCTTTTTTGTTTCAAATGCTTCAGCAGATTTATCAACACAGTGACCACCATATGTCGCATATCTTAGTTTAGTGTTTTTTTCTTCTAAATGTGGTTAAACGAGTGTGGGAGTCATGGGAACCATTTAATTCAGCCGCCACCCACCACTAAAGAATTCAGACATCAAACCAGCAGCACAGCATCCATCCACAATGGCACTGCAGTGTATTAGCAGCAACTCGTGTTGCGCATTGACAAATGTGTTTCTAGCGTGTTTAGAAAAAGTAACTAGGAAATACAATAGTAACGACAGCAGCAACAAAAACCTAAACGATCAATGTGCATTGCATCCGGAAAGGATGAGTTGCGAATGATGATGCCGATGCCCATGATGGTTAGGATGAGGCTGCGACATGCTGAATTGTGAAATAGAGATGTATATCTGTATACATGAAAGGAAGCGTCTTGTTGCCGCAGTGGTTGTAGTCGTTGTTGGGCGACAAACCAAACGATAATAAATGACATATCGCGCATTGAAATAGCTCTCCCCAAAGGCAAGCAGAACACAGATGTGACAATTTATATTCGTACGTCAATAGAAAAACTCCTATGCGTGTGAGTACTTCTCGGGGGGTGTGTGTGTAGTCATGGGGAATGGTTTGCTAGAGTGCTAACATCCGGATATGGAGACATTTGCCCAATAAAAATGCCTTAATAATGGAGTTATATAATAGACCGCATCCAAAACACTTGAAGAAATATTCCGCAAATAATATTCCCCACAAAAATTCACGTGATTCAAAAAATATTCCATAAAAAACCGGTAGGCTCAAAATATCTTCCTTAAAAAATTCACGTGCCTTAAAAAATCTTCCATAAAAAAACCGGTAGGCTCAAAATATCTTCCTTAAAAAAATCCAGGTGACTCAAAAAATATTTCTTAAAAAATCCACGTGCCTCACAAAATATTCCTTAATATTTTTTCCTAATATTCACGTGCCTCAAAAAATATTCCTTAAAAAATCCACGTGCCTTGAAAATATTCTTTAAAAAATCCACGTGCCTTGAAAAAATTCTTTAAAAAATCCACGTGCCTTGAAAATATTCTTTAAAAAATCCACGTGCCTTGAAAATATTCTTTAAAAAATCCACGTGCCTTGAAAATATTCTTTAAAAAATCCACGTGCCTTGAAAATATTTTTTAAAAAATCCACGTGCCTTGAAAATGTTCTTTAAAAAATCCACGTGCCTTGAAAATATTTTTTAAAAAATCCACGTGCCTTGAAAATATTCTTTAAAAAATCCACGTACCTTGAAAATATTCTTTAAAAAATCCACGTGCCTTGAAAATATTCTTTAAAAAATCCACGTGCCTTGAAAATATTCTTTAAAAAATCCACGTGCCTTGAAAATATTCTTTAAAAAATCCACGTGCCTTGAAAATATTCTTTAAAAAATCCACGTGCCTTGAAAATATTCTTTAAAAAATCCACGTGCCTTGAATATATTCTTTAAAAAAATCCACGTGCCTTGAAAATATTCTTTAAAAAATCCACGTGCCTTGAAAATATTCTTTAAAAAATCCACGTGCCTTGAAAATATTCTTTAAAAAATCCACGTGCCTTGAAAATATTCTTTAAAAAATCCACGTGCCTTGAAAATATTCTTTAAAAAATCCACGTGCCTTGAAAATATTCTTTAAAAAATCCACTTGCCTTGAAAATATTCTTTAAAAAATCCACGTGCCTTGAAAATATTCTTTAAAAAATCCACGTGCCTTGAAAATATTCTTTAGAAAATCCACGTGCCTTGAAAATATTTTTTAAAAAAATCCACGTGCCTTGAAAATATTCTTTAAAAAATCCACGTGCCTTGAAAATATTCTTTAGAAAATCCACGTGCCTTGAAAATATTTTTTAAAAAAATCCACGTGCCTTGAAAATATTCTTTAAAAAATCCACGTGCCTTGAAAATATTTTTTAAAAAATCCACGTGCCTTGAAAATATTCTTTAAGAAATCCACGTGCCTTGAAAATATTCTCTTAAAAATCCACGTGCCTTGAAAATATTCTTTAAAAAATCCACGTGCCTTGAAAATATTCTTTAAAAAATCCACGTGCCTTGAAAATATTCTTTAAAAAATCCACGTGCCTTGAAAATATTCTTTAAAAAATCCACGTTCCTTGAAAATATTCTTTAAAAAATCCACGTGCCTTGAAAATATTCTTTAAAAAATCCACGTGCCTTGAAAATATTCTTTAAAAAATTTACGTGCCTTGAAAATATTCCTTAAAAAATCCACGTGCCTTGAAAATATTCTTTAAAAAGTCCACGTGCCTCAAAAAATATTCCTTAAAAAGTCTACGTGCCTGAAACAATATTACTTAAAAAATCTACGTGCCTCAAAAAATATTCCTTTAAAAATGCACGTGCCTTATAAAATATCCTTTAAAAATCGACGTGCCTCAAAAAAATCGTTAAAAAAATCCACGTGCCACAATATTCCTTAAAAAAATCCACGAGTCTCAAAAAATATTCCTTAAAAAAATCCACGAGTCTCAAAAAATATTCATTGAAAAATCCACGTCCTTCAAAAAAATTCCTTAAAAATCCACGTCCCTCAGAAAATATTCCTTAAAAATCTACGCTGGTTAAAAAATATTCCTTAAAAAATCCACGTCCCTCAAAAAGTATTCCTTAAAAATCCATCTGCCTCAAAAATACTCCTTAAAAAATCCAACTGCCTCAAAAATATTCCTTAAAAAAATCCACGAGTCTCAAAAAATATTCCTTGAAAAATCCACGTCCTTCAAAAATATTCCTTAAAAATCCACGTCCCTCAGAAAATATTCCTTAAAAATCTACGCTGGTTAAAAAATATTCCTTAAAAAATCCAACTGCCTCAAAAACACTCCTTAAAACATCCACCTGCCTCAAAATTACTCCTCAAAAAATCCACCTGCCTCAAAAATATTCCATAAAAAATCTACGTGCCTCAACAAATATTCTTAAAAAATCTACGTGCCTCTAAAAATATTCCTTAAAAAATTCACGTGCCTCATAAAATATTCCTTAAAAAAATCCACGTGCCTTGAAAATATTCTTTAAAAAACCACGTGCCTTGAAAATATTCTTTAAAAAATTCACGTGCCTTGAAAATATTCTTTAAAAAATCCACGTGCCTTGAAAATATTCATTAAAAAATCCACGTGCCTTGAAAATATTCTTTAAAAAACCACGTGCCTTGAAAATATTCTTTAAAAAATTCACGTGCCTTGAAAATATTCTTTAAAAAATCCACGTGCGTTGAAAATATTCATTAAAAAATCCACGTGCCTTGAAAATATTCTTAAAAAATCCACGTGCCTTGAAAATATTCTTTAAAAAATCCACGTGCCTTGAAAATATTCTTTAAAAAATCCACGTGCCTTGAAAATATTCTTTAAAAAATCCACGTGCCTTGAAAATATTCTTTAAAAAATCCACGTGCCTTGAAAATATTCTTTAAAAAATCCACGTGCCTTGAAAATATTCTTTAAAAAATCCACGTGCCTTGAAAATATTCTTTAAAAAATCCACGTGCCTTGAAAATATTCTTTAAAAAATCCACGTGCCTTGAAAATATTCTTTAAAAAATCCACGTGCCTTGAAAATATTCTTTAAAAAATCCACGTGCCTTGAAAATATTCTTTAAAAAATCCACGTGCCTTGAAAATATTCTTTAAAAAATCCACGTGCCTCAGAAAATATTCCTTAAAAATCCACGCGCCTCAGAAAATATTCCTTAAAAAATCCACGTGCCTTGAAAATATTCTTTAAAAAATCCACGTGCCTTGAAAATATTCTTTAAAAAAATCCACGTGCCTTGAAAATATTCTTTAAAAAATCCACGTGCCTTGAAAATGTTCTTTAAAAAATCCACGTGCCTCAGAAAATATTCCTTAAAAAATCCACGTGCCTTGAAAAGATTCTTTAAAAAATCCACGTGCCTTGAAAATATTTTTTAAAAAATCCACGTGCTTTGAAAATATTCTTTAAAAAATCCACGTGCCTTGAAAATATTCTTTAAAAAATCCACGTGCCTTGAAAATATTCTTTAAAAAACCCACGTGCCTTGAAAATATTTTTTAAAAAATCCACGTGCCTTGAAAATATTCTTTAAAAAAACCACGTGCCTTGAAAATATTCTTTAAAAAATCCACGTGCCTTGAAAATATTCTTTAAAAAATTCACGTGCCTTGAAAATATTCTTTAAAAAATTCACGTGCCTTGAAAATATTCTTTAAAAAATCCACGTGCCTTGAAAATATTCTTTAAAAAATCCACGTGCCTTGAAAATATTCTTTAAAAAATCCACGTGCCTGGAAAATATTCTTTAAAAAATCCACGTGCCTTGAAAATATTCTTTAAAAAATCCACGTGCCTTGAAAATATTCTTTAAAAAACCACGTGCCTTGAAAATATTCTTTAAAAAATCCACGTGCCTTGAAAATATTCTTTAAAAAATCCACGTGCCTTGAAAATATTCTTTAAAAAATCCACGTGCCTTGAAAATATTCTTTAAAAAATCCACGTGCCTTGAAAATATTCTTTAAAAAATCCACGTGCCTTGAAAATATTCTTTAAAAAATCCACGTGCCTTGAAAATAATCTTTAAAAAATCCACGTGCCTTGAAAATATTCTTTAAAAAATCCACGTGCCTTGAAAATATTCTTTAAAAAATCCACGTGCCTTGAAAATATTCTTTAAAAAATCCACGTGCCTTGAAAATATTCTTTAAAAAATCCACGTGCCTTGAAAATATTCTTTAAAAAATCCACGTGCCTTGAAAATATTTTTTAAAAAACCCACGTGCCTTGAAAATGTTCTTTAAAAAATCCACGTGCCTTGAAAATATTTTTTAAAAAATCCACGTGCCTTGAAAATATTTTTTAAAAAATCCACGTGCCTTGAAAATATTCTTTAAAAAATCCACGTGCCTTGAAAATATTTTTAAAAAATCCACCTGCCTTGAAAATATTCTTTAAAAAATCCACGTGCCTTGAAAATATTTTTTAAAAAACCCACGTGCCTTGAAAATGTTCTTTAAAAAATCCACGTGCCTTGAAAATATTTTTTAAAAAATCCACGTGCCTTGAAAATATTCTTTAAAAAATCCACGAGTCTCAAAAAATATTCCTTGAAAATCCACGTCTTTCAAAAAATATTCCTCTCAAAAAATATTCCTTAAAAAATACACGTGCCTCAGAAAATATTCCTTAAAAACTACACGCGCCTCAGAAAATATTCCTTAAAAATCCACGTGCCTCAGAAAATATTCCTTAAAAATCTACGTGCCTCAAAAAATATTCCTTAAAAAATCCACGTGTCCCAAAAATATCCTTACAAAATCGACGTGCATCAAAAAAACATTCCTTAAAAAACCCACGTGCCTCAGAAAATATTCACTATAAAATCAACGTGCATCAAAAACAATCCTTAAAAAATTCACGTGCCTCAAAAAATATTCCTTAAAAAATCTACGTGTCTCAAAAAATATTCCTGAAAAAATCGAAGTGCCTCAAAAAAATTACTTAAAAAATCCACGTACCTCAAAAATATTCCCTAAAAAATTCACGTGCCTCAGAAAATAATCCTTAAAAAAATCCACGTGCCTCAAAAAATATTCCTTAAAAAATCCACGCCCCTCAGAAATGTTCCTTAAAAAAGCCAAGTCCTTCAGACATTTTCCTTAAAAAATCAAAGTCCCTCAAAAAATATTCCTAAAAAAATCCACGTCCCTCAAAACATATTTCCCTTAAAAAATCCATGTCCCTCAGAAAATTTCCTTAAAAAATCCACGTCCCCCAAAAAATATTTCTTAAAAAATCCACGTCCCTCAAAAATATTTTTCCCGATTAATTCCTTACAGTGTAGGATAAACTATGCACAGATACTGCCTATTAGTGTCAGCAAGCAGTATGTGCTACACAGCCCCGTGTGTCTGTCTGTCAGTCAGTCAGTAACTTTCACTACGTTCCCTTAACACAGCGACATTGCTGCGGCTTTCGTCAGAATGTAAATTTTTATTTGATACGAAAAACGAAAGAAACGAACAAACGCTGGTGTTAGATAGAGAATTGACCTAAATTTCACAATGATAAGAAAATTCTCAACCAAAAAAAAATTATATAAATTTTGAAGATACAGCAAATGTGTGTGTGCACGCTGGACACAGATAAAACAAATTGTTTTCCAGAGCAAAACTGCAACGGTTATCATGTTAGTAGAAGTAGCGACTTGGTATTGCAAAAAAGCGAAAAAATACAAATCAACCAAACAAAAACTCAAACAGATGGAAAAGTAATTGTAGTGACCATGCCGTCAAGGAAAAATAACAACAGCAAAAACAACAGATCCACTAAAAAGTGAACGTAAATTTAAAATGCATTTGATGAATGCACAATTGAGCCAAACGAAAAAAAACGGTGACGTTAAGGTTTTCACTTTGTTCTTGGTTGGCAAATTTTTTTCTTGACGTTTGAAGGAACACATATTGAGAGGAAAGAGAAAAAGTGACGCACAGCAAGGACGGTTTTTTGAGATGCTGTTGAAAATTAAAATTTAAATACATACCAATTGTAACAACATTGGAAATAGAAGGTCATTAGGTTATTGATACGTTCATAACTCTAGGTCAGTGAAACAAAACAAAATAAGATTAGGATTTTTTTTCTCTAAGAGGCTACTTTAATATTTTTATGCCCCCCGTATACGAGTAATTAAATTTGTCATTCCGTTTATAACGCATATATATTTTTGATCAGCATGAAATTGTAAGTCGATATAACCATGTCGGTCTGGCAGGATACAGCTCGCAATATTTAAGATAAATCTCAATAATTTGGTGCACAAATTTCTAATATTCCTAGAATGTTTTGTATTGAAAATGGGTTTTAAAGATCCACGTTTTGATATAGCCCCCATAGAACGTAATCTCCCGATATTCGATGTTTTGACGTCTTTAGTCACATTTTCTCACCAAAATGGCTGACATTTTGTATTTAGTCTTCTTTGGGGGCGACGAAACTTTCCCCCCAAGAAATGTGTCAGTATAGATCCACCTGTTGATATAGAACCCATAGAACGGTACCTCCCGATTTTCGGTATTTTGTAGGTTTCAGACACATTATCTCCATAAGGGCTGACACTTGGCATTTAGTCTTCATTGGTGCTACAATTTTTTCCCCAAAACAAATTTTCAATATAGGTCCTCGTTTTAATACCGCCCCCATAGAACGGTTCCTCCCTATTTTCTGTATTTTGCAGCTTTCAGTCACATAATCTTACCGAAAAGTCTAAAATATGGAAATGTCCAAAAATTTGTCCGTATAGTGTCCCCGTTTTGATGCATCCAACATAGAACGGTACCGTCTGATTTTCGTTATTTTCAAGGTGTTACCTTCATTGTTGGGGATATACAACATCCCTGCAGAGAATTGTCGGCATAATTCCACCATTTATTGTACGAGTGCTATGTTTATACCCTCAGCCTTTAGGCTAACGAGGGTATATACATTTTGATACGACCAAAAATGCACCTCATCATAATTAACGCATTTAGACCCCAAGTATGTTTGAACGAACTTCGTTTCAGACATTTTGAAGTCAACTGAGCAATGTCCGTCCGTCTGTCTGTCTGGCTGGCTGGTGCGCACGGTAAGTTCGAAAATGGGCCATATCGGTCCACTCCTTCCGGTATCTCCCCCACAAAAGTTCAAAATTATTCGCTAAAACGATGCCAACGATAACACTCGAAGGGAGTAACCGCATTGGTCATAACATTGCGTATGATAATATCGCTTTCAGGCATAGATCGGGTTAGAATATATCGGTCCACTCCTTCTGGTACCTCCCTCCCACAAAATTCGGAAAAAGTGAAGTTTAAGTGCTCCTCTCGCATCGTATAGAAATTTTTTTCAACATGATGTCCTAGCGGCCCACTTTACGACGGTACAATTTTTTTCGGGGGCAAGTCCTTACTTCTTATAATGGCCTAAAAGCTCCAAGAAATCTTGGAGGCGCCAACTAAAATGTCAAATCAGCAATATAACTCTCGCAGCGAGCTTCTGATTGGTCCAAACTTTGCACATCGTATTATTTCATTTAGTCATGTATCAGGTTGGAATATGGATTATATCGGTCCCGTCCTTCGGGTACCTTCCACACAAAATTTGGGAAAAGTGGAGTTTAACAGCTCACCTTGGATAGTTTTAATTTTTTCGCAAAAATTTCTTCTTGAAGGCATTGTTACAGCGGCGCAATTTTTTCGGCGGTAAGTACATACTTCATGAGTTAATGACCCAAAATCTCCAAAAAAAAAAAACTGCCAGTACCAACTAAACTGGGTAATACGCAAAATAACCATCGGAGAGAGACACCAATTTGGACCAAACGTCATACATTGTATTATTTCTTACAGCCTCGAATTATGTCCGAGCATCGACTACATCGGACCAAACAAAGATTGCAGTTTAAGGACTCATCTGGAATTGTTTTTAAATTCTTGGCAACCTGTTGTGTACGAGTATACAGTACAATTTTTTTCGGGGCAAACCCATACTTCCTAAGAAATTGGTCCAAAAATTAAAAAAAAAACCCTACAGACGACAGAATATTCTGTTTGCTTCTTTTCTTTAGGTCCGAGACTGTCATATATTTTATTAATTATTTTCTAAATAAATTACGTACATCTGTCCTCTAAAAGATGGACCTCATACATGGTCCCTCGCCATCAACCCAAATAGTAGGTTGGCTTTGGGTTTATAATCCAATCTCGTAAAAAACTGTATCAATGAAACGTTAACAAATTAAATTAGAACATCCCCCCATACGACGACGACTCTTCGCTTTAAACAACGGATAATGATTGGAACATGGAACGTGCGTACTCTTTCCGGAACATCTAGACTAAATGAAGGACGAAATGAGATGACAAATGACAACATTGACATCCTAGGCCTGAGCGAGGTGAGATGGTTGAAGAGCGACGTCACAAATATGGCCTCGGGTCACCAATTCCTGCACTCGGGTCATAATAATCTTCGAATTAACGGTGTGGGACTACTTATATCTCCATATGCCAGAAAAGCTCTCATTCAACGTAAGGCGATCTCAGACCGCCTAATTCCTGCCCGGTTTCGAACAAAATTCCGAAACATCACTGTTCTACAGGTTTATGCTCCCACCGACCCTGATGATGAGGAAAACAAAAGAATGTTCTGCGACCAACTTGAGAACACTTTATCATCTATCCCTGGAGATGACATAAAAATTCTTATTGGTAACTTCAACGCGAAAGTTGGTAATAACAACTGCAACCTCAAAACTGTAATGGGCAACCACGGTCTTCGACCAACCAAAAACGACAATGTAGACAGGCTAATAGACCTATGTACCAGACAGCACCTATTCATCGACGCAACCAAGTTCCCACATAAAGATATACACAAATATGTGCCAGACACCACCTATTCATCGGCGGAACCAAGTTCCCACATAAAATATATATATGACAACCGCACACGCAACCAGATCGACCACATAATTGTGAGCAAATTTTTCTTTAGTTGTTTGCTGGACGTAAAACCACACCGTGGTGCTGATATTGATAGCGATCACCATCCACACTACCAAGAAAAAACCCAGATACAACATAAAGAAACTGCAAAATCAACAAATATCTGTGCAATACAAAAATGCAGTAGCACAATACTTAGATTCTACTCGCAGAGGGCACACTTGGTCAGATATATAAGATGCGTGCTGCCAAAGTGCGAACCCAAATACTCGGCGCCCATAAGCGCAGCCACAAGCCATGGTTATTTGACGAAACCCTCCCAGAAATCGCTAACCGCAGAAGGCTTAAAAACAAGATCAACAGAGGTAAATCTGCTACTGATAAAATAAATGTACAAACCTTATACCGCCAAAGTTACATATATGGCAAGGGGAGATCACATTATCAATGGGTAATATAAGAGATGTACATGCTAGAGTTGGGCAATCTCGTTCAATTGAACGATCCGGATCACTGTCCTCGTTTAAAGACGAATGAGTAACATCATAAAAACCAACGTAGTTTTGTCAAAGAAATTACCGGTGTCTATTGAACGAGATAGTGATCCGGATCGTTCAATTGTACGAGATTGCCCAACTCTAGTACATGCTGCTCTTAAACAGCTGAGTGGCAAACAATCGCGTACCACAGACATATTCAAAGATTGTAATGGCAATGAGCTCACCAACACAAAGGAGCAACTGCTTCGCTGGCGTGATGCGCAGGGTTACGCCTAGAATGAAAATAGGCGCATGCCTAGAAGAGAAATCTCCACTGCCACACTTAATTTTGCAGAAGTACTTCAAACATTATCCAAACTGAAGAACTCTAAAGCGCCGGGCTCAGATGTCATACCTGCAGAATTACTGAACTACGGTGGCGAACCCATCGCAGAAGCTCCAAGTTCCTGGAAGGAGAGAGTAGGCGTAACAGTGGCAAAAATAAAGGTCTGAGACTATGCAGTATTAGAGAGCATCACCTTATTAAATGCGGTCAAAAAAAAAATTCTTGCGTCGATAATTCTACAACGCATTTCCGTAGTAAGGAAAGAGCAAGGCTTTAGACCAGGGAGATCTTGTACTGACCACATCAACACAGTACGCATAATCATTGAGCAGTCTATCGAATTTAACAGCAGGACTTTGAGCGAGCTTTCGACACAGTATACAGACCAGCACTGTGGGATGCACTGAGCTCCAAGGGAATCCCCAGATAACATTATAAGCCTAATTCGCGAATTATATACAGATGCGAAATCAAGAGTACGTTTTAACGGCGAAGAAAGTCAGCCCTTCGAACCACACTCTCCTACTATCGGAATGTGTACTCCAACAAAGCAACACCGTGGCTCCACTGGGAATACGTTGGTCCGTAAACGACTTTCTTCATGACGTCGACTACTCTCACGAGATCTGCCTTTTTGCACATTGCTTCTCCGATATCGCACAAAAGTAAGAGCTACTGTCAGCTATTGCGAATCATGTTGACATGAAGATAAATGCGAAGAAAACCAAACTAATGCGGATCGGTTCTAATAACACATCTCAGTTATCGCTCCATGGGCACCTCATCGAAGATGTCGAACACTTCTCTTACCTAGAAAGCAGAATCTGCAAAGAAGGAGGTTCAAAAAATTCTCAAAATACCAAAACTCGGGAGGTAACGTTATATGGGGGCTATACCAAAACATAAACTTATGTTAACAATTTTGGGGGATATGTTTTGTGACCACTGGGAACCTCAACGGATAAAAACGGCTGCTCAAATTCTCAAAACACCGAAAATCGGGAGGTTTTGTGAACCTTAAATATTAAATTACAGGTAGTTTGGTCAAAAAATTTAGCTAAAATCCTCAAAATACCGAAAATCGGGAGGTATCGTTATATGCGTGCTATACCAAAACATGGACCTATGATGACGATTTTTGGTGGAGAAGTTTTGTGACCACCGAGAACCTCAAATGTCAAATGAAATCTAGTTCGGTTAAAAATTTTAGCTCAAATTCTCAAAATACCAAAACTCGAGAGGTACCGTTATATGGGGGGCTATACCAAAACGTGAATCTATGTTGACAATATTTGGAGAAGATGTTTTGTGACCATTGGGAATCTCAACTGTCAAATTACAGGTAGTTCGGTTAAAAATTGTAGCTAAAATCCTCAAAATACCGAAAATCCGGAGGTACCATTATATGGGGGCAATACCACAAACATGTTGACGGTTTTTGATGGAGATGTTTTGTGACCACGGTAAACCTTAAATAATAAATTACAGCTATTTTGGTAAAAAATGTAGCAAAATCCTTAAATAATTCAAAACCTGGACCTATCTTTTAAAGTTTTCAGTGAACTGGGAACCCCAAACGTCAAATTACAGGTAGTTCGGTCAAAAAATATAGTTAAATTCCCAAAATAACAAAAACGTGGGCCGATATAGCTCATCTTCGAACCTGCCTATGGAGACACTCGGACACTATGGACACTCGGGTGCAATAATACAGCGCTCTAGCTCAATTATTGTGGACGCTACAGTGATTACAACAAACGGACAGACAGACATGGCTATATCGACTTAGAATTTTATTCTGATCAAGAATATATTCTTTATAGGGTCGGAAATGTATATTGCAATGCGTTACAAACACAAAACAAACTTACAACACTCTTTGTTGTTGTTTCTTTGTACATTTTTTATTTCTGAACATTCAAAACCCAGTGCGTATGATTGTTATTAACTAGATTATAATAAAGTGAAAATCTGGGTTTCTTACATTTTCAAATTTAAACGGGCATATCTTCTTTTTTTCACAACGGATTCTATTGATCCTTCTTCCTTCGATATATTAAAGCGTTCTTAATAACTGTCTTGGCTAAAATTTTTGTCTGTGTGTTGGATCGAAAATCTCAATGGTTTGGCCGTTATATCGGCCTTTTTGTAGAAAATTTACTTATGTTGAAACTGAGGTATGGGGTATTGTAACTCGCGAATTGTTGTAATATACCATAACTTTGAACGCATTTAGGTAAAATAAACTGTTTTAGCACGATTCACCGATGGATTTCTTAAAATTATAATTTGAGCGGAAGCTGTGGTCATATTAATGTATAAAAAGAGGAAAAAATCGTTGAAGCAAACGAGTTTTTTTAAGTCAATTTTCAATTAGTGGCTTTACAATACAATGTAGAGAATAATGTTCAAAGAAGAAGTTAAAGAATACACTTCAGAGATGAAGTTTCTAATGTATGATTTTTTTAATATAACCAATGCATCAATCTCAAACGGATGCTGACATTTTGAAGACTGAAAAATTGGGTTTTTTTTAATTTTGCTCTAATCGGGACGCGCAACTGTACTCGTTTAAAAACTGATTATGAGATTGTAGTACTCGCGATTACGCATTTTTTGATGTATAACTCGGGCGTGTAGCCATCAAAGGTTCACAACAATCTCAGCATAAAGTCGAAATTTTTGTGCGTAAATTTTTCTAAAAAACCAGTTTTTTGGATTCAAAATTTACAAATGCCATTCGATTTCAGTGGAAACCCGCGTGAATTTAGTTTTTTTACGTTTTGAATCTAACAAGCCTTTGCGCGTCTAAATCCATTCACTAGATCGGCGGATATGATACCCCTCAAATTTCGAAAATGTTTTTGAAAATATCGCGTATTTAGACGGGTTTTAGATGTGTTATTACTACTGAGATAAATAGAGCGAAACGCATATTTAAAATATGCGAAAACAGATATTGAAAAACGTTCGCGCATCCGGAGATATAATAGATTTATTCTAAAAACTGAGTGCGATGCTACATCCACGGATGTTGATGGATCGCATTGAAATGACATAGGATGATGTATTTTTTAATGGTGATCATTGAAATCGGATGCGCATAAAATGCAAATGTACTTCGTGGAAATTATGGGCATTTTACTGTTTTTTGCACCCTAATATGCAACTGATGCTACATCGTGGTCGCCAAATGGAATTTCACAAAGTGTATATCAAATAAGAGGGATTGATTCGCTGTTTTGGAAAATCGGATGCGCATCTTGTGATTTCCACTATTACGCGGTTTATATGCGTTTCAAATGTTGTAATATTCAATACAACATTATTTTAATGTTAAGCCACAATTGGAATTCCTTGTGATTTAATATAATGTTCTAAAAATATTCGCCAATAGGAAAACTATAAACGAAAAATTTGCTGCATCGGAATATTTTCATTATTGCGTGGAGTTTGGACGAAAATGACGAAGAACTCAAATATTTTTTCTTCAACCTTTCCTATAAAACCATAAAAAAACAAGTAAGAACAGACTATAGTCGGACGGGGCCGACCATGTGATACCCTATACCACTATCCCTGTGCACTAGCTTTCCGGGCTAGCTGTTATAAGATGTGCATTAGAAATTTTACCAATTTTCACACAAAAGTTTTGATCAATTTAACCCGCTAAATATTATCCGATCATACCGTTGACTTGCACGCTACTTCTTCATCTCAAACCAAAACTACGTTTAAAATTTCGCGCCGATCGGACTATTATTGCGACCTACAGAGCGGCTACAAAATCGAGCAAAAATTTTGTTTTTGGTCCATTTCATCCCTTTAACATTTCACGATCATCGCCAAAAACTAATCAGTTCTATTCTGGTCCAAACCCGACCTCCATACTAAATTTCGTGACAATCGGTCCATAATTGCGGCCTCTAGCTTGATTACAATTTTTAATGGACGGACAGACGGACGGACGGACGGACACACATCGCTAAATCGCTTTATCTCGTCGAGATATGAAGTTTGGTATACCACATGAGGGGTCTACGACGAATATTTCGCGGCGTTACATGAATTTTTGGGAAAACAAACTTATTATACCCTTTTCCACATTGTGGTATAGGGTATAATAAAATTAGAATAACATTATTTTTATTTTTTTCGTCATATTTTCTTTGTATTTTTGCAAATAACATGAATACTATAGCTCCAAACTTCACGACTTAGGTTTCATTTTATTCCTCAAAATGTCTGGATGCTGCTATAATTTTTTATATATATTTTTTTGTAAGTATAAGCGCTATTATTTCAAAAATATGTTTGTAAATACGTGAAATTATTTAACAAATTTAATTTTTCGCGAATCCATTGAAACTTTTCGAATTTTTTTGCATCATCGCAAAGGGTGCGAATTCAGTTAACAATAATAGGATATAACAGTTACTATATTAAGCCGCGAATTTTTTAGAATTTATTCTAATTAGCATAACTAAAACGGTCATATCTTTTGCGCGCAACGATCAAAGTTGGTAACGAAAACAGATATGGAATGACGATTTTTTTCTTAATCTATGTACCAAAAATCATAGATGTAGTATCAAAATTGTTTTTTGATTTTTTTTGAAATGGAAAAGACGATTTTAGAAATTTTTGCTGATATGCCAAAATGACCAAAAAAAAGTGGATAAGAACTTAAAGTAAAAATGTGGAGGCTCGATTTTCACCGTACCTATGGTCTAGTGGACTTTTTAGCTCAGTTCAATCCCAGGAATCAGAAACGCGAAGGGCCCATTAAGGTTTTCAAATCGCCCCGGCCTAATCTATATACTCAATGTTTTTTTAATTATCATTTGAAAACTTTTTAAGTTTATAGAATCCAACATTTCCAATGCTACCGCCCGTTATAACTTCAATAGATCAGTATCCATCATTCTGCTATGGACCCAATCCATACGATCATATGTTTTTCCAGACCCATACTTCTGACTTTCGCTAAAAATGATGCAACTGCGCTCTAAACTGTGAATTTTATTAAACTGACAATTGAAATATGAAGAAATTTCCATTATTTTTGAAGTTTTTGACCCTTGGAAGCATGTCCATGCTTCTCCCGTACGACCCGCCACTCCCCCGAAAAATTGTAATGGAAATAAGGGAGAACGGCATCAAGTTCGCCGGGGCCGAAGTTTTCATACCATCCGCCACGAGTTGCATTGAAGTACTTGGCTCTTCCGCCACGTTCGCCATGAATGAAAAGTTCAAATAAAAGTTGACATCGCTCTTGCTATCGATAGAAATTTACGACTAATTTTTATTCGTAGTTAACATTTAAGTGATTTTTATTTTTATGTGAGTATTTTTGAATTGTTTTTTTTTTTTTTAAGTTAATGTTTTGGCGTGGAAAAAATATTTTTTTCTAGCGTGGATTTTTTTTAATTATTTTTTATATTTTTTTTAACGTGGATTTTTTAATTTTTTAAGCACGGATTTTTTGAAATTTTCATTTTGAAAATTGATATATTTTTACAGTGTTTTATTTAACTTGCTTTGGTCCGTTCAGTTCAAATCTGGTAACTCATTTTAATACAGTTGCAGTTGACGAATCGAACTGAAACTTTGCACACTTTTCAGATTTAGATGAACATATATGAATATGGAATCAAAACCAATGTTTTAATAACGGTGTTTTATTTAAATTGCATTTCAAATCTGGTAACTCAGTTTTGACACAGTTGCAGTTAACCAATCGGACTAAAACTTTGCACACTTTTCAGATTTGGATGACAATACATGAATATGAAATTAAAACAAAGATTGGTCCGTTTGACAGTGTTTTAACGGTGTTTTATTTACCTTGCATTTCAACTCTTGTAACTCATTTTCCACACAGTTGCAGTTGACCAATCGAACTAAAACTTTGCACACTTTTCAGATTTGGATGATAATACATGAATATGGGCCCAATTTTTCCTACAGCCCCCATATAGCGGTACCACCCGATTTCAGGTATTTTGTGGATTTTATCTTCATTTTTGCCCGAATTAGCTGTCATTTGGCATTTCCAATGATACAGACATTTCCCCACCAAAAATTGTGAACATAGTCCCAGGTTTTGGTATAGCCCCCTTATAGCGGTACCACCCGATTTCAAGTATTATGAAGATTTTATCTTCATTTTGAGGCCGAATTGGCTGTAACTTGGCATTTGGAGTCCCCAATGGTACAGAAACTTCTCCACCAAAAATTTTAAACATAGGTCCAGGTTTTGATTTAGCCCCCATATAGTGGTACCACCCGATTTCATGTGTTTTAAGGATTTTTATCTTCATTTTTAGCCAGAATTGGCAGTAACTTGGCATTTGGAGTCCACAATGGTATAGATACTTCCCCACTAAAAATTATGGACAGGTTTTGGTATAGCCTTTATATAACGGTACTACACGATTTCAGGCTTTTTAAAGTTTTTATCTAAATTTTCGGCCTAAATTAACTATAATTTTGTTCTCAGTGGTCAAAAAAATGTATTTACTAAAAAGTTAAAAATAAAATATAAATTAAAAAAATTAAGTTTCAGTATTTTATTTAGAAATGCAATTATCTCTCAAATAAAATGCTTGCATTTAAATTATAAATGGTGGCAAAATTAAACGGCAAGCGTTTTGATTTCCTTTTTAATTATGATTCCCTTTGTAATTTCAAATAAAATAATTCGAATTACAAATGGTATAATTCGAATTACAAATGAAATAATTCGAATTACAAATGGAATAATTCGAATTACAAATGGAATAATTCGAATTACAAATGGAATAATTCGAATTTCAAATAGAATAATTCGAATTACAAATAGAATAATTCGAATTACAAATGGAATAATTCGAATTACAAATGGTAAGTTACGAATTACAAATAGAATTCTCGAATAACAAATGAAATGTTTCGAATTACAACTAAAATGTTTCGAATTACATCTGATAAAGGTGTAGTCCAAACCTCCAAAATCTGATATATTTTTTTATAATAAATATTACGATACGCAAAGTTTGAACCAAGTCGGTTAATCATTTTAAGAGTTATCGTGGGCACAAGCCAAAGCTAAATCGACACCAAATTGTCAGAAATTTGTTTCGTCGAAACATAATTGGGGTCCTAAGAGGCATAGTTTTGATCGTATTAAAGTGTATATGGTAATTTTCAAAAATGTTTTACAATCGTTGAAGTTGAGGTTCACCATTTAATAAGTCGCGAACTGTCAATATATTTTATACAATATGAATTCATTTCTATTATTTGAAGTGTTTTAGCCGGGGTCGCATAAAATAAACCATAACAAATAATTTATGTGGAAGCTGTGTTGGTGGTAATATTAAAAAATTGGTAAAAATGTGTTGAAGTTTACAAGTTTTTTGTGCTCTTTCTTGATTTCTGGTCAAACCACGGAAAATTCAGACCTGAGCTCAAAGAAAGAATTGAAGAATACCCCTTGGGCAACGTGGTTATAATGTATGACTTTTCGATATATACACTGCATCCCCCTAAAATCGATGCTGACATTTTGAAGTTTTGAAATCTAGGTTTTTTGAATTTTTCTTATAATTGGAGGGCGCAACCAGATAATTAACCAAACTATTTATTGAATTGTAGAACTCGTGATTCCACGTCGTTTGATGTATATCTCGTGAGTGTGCTTCATACAGCTCCCTAGTAATAGGAGTCCAAAGTCGAAATTTTGGTGCGTAAATTTTCTTTAAAAACCTATTTTTTGGCTTCAAAATATACAACTGTGACTCAGGTACCCTTGAACCCCGCGTGATTTTAGTATTTTTACGCGCTATATCTAATGAACCCTTCCGCTTTCAAATCCATCCACTAAAACGGCGGTTATAGATACCTTGAAAGTAGGAAATTCTGCAAAATTATATTTTGATGATTCCGCTCATTGAACCGCGATTTTCTTTGGTTATTTTTACATAAATGGAATCCTTTATACGCGATTATATTATTTTCCAAGCCCGTGTGGCATAAATTACCGAGATTCTGGAGTAATATTCGTATTTCGTATTTCGCGATTTATACGTTTTTTAACTTTTATAATTTTTCTTTGGTTGTAATTTCAATATTAGTTTCTATTTCAAAATCGTATTGTTTATCAAATTAAGCAAATACACTTTCAGGTTTGTCATCGCATTTTCCCTGAAGAAGTTTCAGTGAAGTTCGTCAGTCCTTGCATCGAAATTTAGCGAAATAGTAGAATAACTCCCAAAAATGTTTTTTCTATTTTTCGTATTAAACAAAAAATATATTTTTGAAATAATATTCCAACAATAAGTTTTCGTCTTTTGTTGTTGCTGTAATATGACAGTTATAAATCCTATCGTTAAAATGTTGGTTTCATATTTTTCTACGCGTTGTCTAGAATCTGTACGTATTTTTAATTTATTTTTTTCGAGTTTTATTTGGACTCTAAATTAGAATAAATTAAATTTACTCCAAGATTTTTTCAGTATTTCTTGATTTTCCGCGAAAATAGAAATACATTTAGTAAATATTTAGGTATCTACGGATAGATATTAAATGCTGTTAACGCTTTATATATACATTTTCTTATTACAGCAAAAATGGAATTTTTAAATATTTGTTCTTTATAAGGGAATAAAACCCGCCATAACTTTGGAGCGCAGCATCCAATTTTGTGAACGCGAACAGATTTGAAACCACGAATTTTTTCTTAATATATGTTCAAAAAATTGCGGATGTGCTCGCAAAAAATTTTTTTACATTTCTTCCAATGGAATTGCAAAAGAAATTTGAAATTTACCATATAACCTGGTTTGCTTAACGGCTGACGGTATTGAAAAGCTATCTTAAACTAGTTTTAGTTCAGACAAAAAAATCAATCAGAACTTGAATTTGATTGTACATCTATCTATATATATAAAATTAAAATTTGTTTGTCTGTCTGTTTGTTTGTTTGTTTGTGCCTTATAGACTCGAAAACCGCTGAACAGATCTTACTGAAATTTTCAGAGTACATTGCTACATGGCCTGGAATGAAAATAGGATATATAATTTTTTGAAATTTCGCGTTGATCTGGAGATACAGCATCAAAACCGGAGGTACCTCCAAAAAATTTAGATTTTGTATACAAATATCTTTAGAACTATTACAGATACAATCTCCAAATTTTGTATGTGTGACGGAATTTGATGTAGAAATAAATTTACCAAATGATTTTCAAATCGGCTCAGATTTGGATATAGCTTCGATTTAAGTATATTTTCAACCGACTTCTTTATTTCATGCACCAAACACGATATGTTTGTCCAATCTCGCTGAAATTTTGAACGTCTGACGGAATTCGTTCTAGAAATAAATGTACCAAATTATATCGAGATTGGTTCAGATTTCGATATAGTTTCCATATACATATATTTTCGGCCGATTTCCTTATTTTATGCACCAAACACGCTATATATGTCCAATTTCGCTGAAATTTAAAATGTGTGATGGATATTGGCCTAGAAATATATGTGCCAATTTATATCGAAATCGTTTCAGATTTGGATATAGTTATATTATATATATATTTTCTGCCGATTTCATGTATTTGAGGCATCAAACACGCTATTTATATCCAATTTCAATAAAATTTGGAACGTGTGACGGAAATTGGTCTAGAATTACATGTGCCAAATTATATCGAAATCGGTTCAGATTTGGATATAGCTCCCATATATATTTTCGGCCGATTTTCCGCATTTGATGCACCAAACACGTTATATATGTTCAATTTCTCTGAAATTTGGGATGTGTAACGGAATTTGGTGTAGAAACAAATGTGCCAAATTATATCGAAATCGGTTCAGATTTGGATATAGCTCCCATATATATTTTCGGCCGATTTTCCGCATTTGATGCACCAAACACGTTATATATGTTCAATTTCTCTGAAATTTGGGATGTGTAACGGAATTTGGTGTAGAAACAAATGTGCCAAATTATATCGAAATCGGTTTATATTTGGATATTGCCCCTATATATATTTTCGGCCGATTTCCTGTAATTTATGCACCAAACACTGTATGTATTTCCAATTTCGCTGAAATTTGGAATGTCTTACGGAATTTGGTCTAGACATAAATGTGCAAAATTATATCGAAATAATAAAAAATAATTATAATTTGGATATAACTCCCTTATATATTTTCGGCCGATTTACTGTATTTTATGCACCAAACACGCTACTTATGTCCAATTTCAATGAAATTTGGAATATGTGACGGAATTTGGTCTAGAAATGAATGTGCCAAATTATATCGAAATCGGTTCATATTTGGATATTGCCCCTATATATATTTTCGGCCGATTTCCTGTAATTTATGCACCAAACACGCTATGTATGTCCAATTTCAATGAAATTTGGTATGTGTGACGGAATTTGGTCTAGAAACAACTGTGCCAAATTATATCGAAATCGGTTCCGATTTAAATATAGCTTCCATATATATTTTCGGCCGATTGCCTGCATTTTGTGCACCAAACACGTTATGTATGTTCAATTTCATTGCAATTTGGAATGTTAGACGGGATTTGGTGTAAAAATGAATGTGCAAAATGATATCGAGATCTGTTCAGATCGGAATATAGCTCACATTTATATTTTCATGTTTTTGTTACGTAAGTCCAATTTCAATGAAATTTTGAACATACTTAGAAGTCGTCATTATATACACAAGTAGTTATAGTTGAGATTATTGAGATGATTATATCTTTGAGAGACTTCTTAAGAATAATGTTTTAATGTGATATAACTAAATCATTATTTGAGTAAAAATTATGAATACCAGTGGGAGTTATCCTAAGAGTAATTTAAGATATCACAATATGTTAATATGTATATGACCTGGAAATAATAAGTCCCATTTGTAAAATAAATTACAACTATCCTCAAACCTAAGGTTCTCTTCTATTCTTAATTTTATTCACTCCAAATCCAATCTGTACAATTAAAGAGAAATTAACACTGTAAGAGTATATAACTAACGTTGGAATACTTATAGTCGAAAAGGCATTAGGAGGAGTGTTGCCTCCTGAAACATACAAAAATACCATAGCAGCTCCAAAACAGCCCTGAATGGGTAGAGAACGCCTTCATATCTCCTATATTTATACGTTAAAATATTAAAAAAGCATTCCATTATATTTTTTAATTAATTTCTCGTTAGAGACGAGCTTACTGACCAAGATGCTTTTTGAAAAAGGAAAGCCGACGATACGAACCCACACAATCACCACTGTGTGACATGCATGTTTCGCCTTTGGTTTAGGAAGGCTCCTCAGACACATCGACTGTGGGGCGGCTTCGCTATCCTCTAACTTATTTCCTCTTTCAAATGCAAGTTGTTTTTTTTTTCATTCCATTCCATTATATTTTATCTAAGTCGGGGTAGCAAAGCGCACCGGGTTCAGCTAGTTATTTATAATAAATCAAAGCTAATAATCTAAATATTCCCCAATACACCCTTTTCACATATAATTCAAACATTCCAGTTGTAATTCGTAACATTGCATTTGTAATTCGATTATTCTATTTGTAATTCGTAACATTTCATTTGTAATTCGAAACATTTCAATTGTAATTCGAATTATTCCATTTGTAATTCGAATTATTCCATTTGTAATTCGAATTATTCCATTTGTAATTCGAATTATTCCATTTGTAATTCGAATTATTCCATTTGTAATTCAAATTCTTCCATTTGTAATTCGAATTATTCCATTTTTAATTCGAATTATTTTATTTGAAATTACAAATGAAATCTTTCGAATTGCAAATGGAATAATTCTAACTTCAAATGGAATAATTCGAATTTCAAGTGGAATAATTCGAATTACAAATGGAAGAATTTAAATTACAAATGGAATAATTCGAATTACAAATGGAATAATTCGAATTACAAATGGAATAATTCGAATTACAATTGAAATGTTTCGAATTACAAATGAAATGTTACGAATTACAAAAAGAATAATCGAAATACAAATTAAATGTTACGAATTACAACTGGAATGTTTCGGATTACATGTGAAAAAGGTGTAAAATGATACGAATTACATCTGAAAAGGTGTAGTGCGGTCTCGTTCGGAACACATCACTTTCAAGATACAATTTCCATCGCTCAGTAAAAGTTTAGTTTTTTTTATCCATTACTCACTTAGCATATTCACATTTTATGAACGATACAATTCTTGTTCCACTTATATGAATTCATGGAGGATTAGAAGGAATCAAAATGCAACGTCGGATACTTAATAAATTACCAAAAATTATAGGTAGATAGTCAAATATTATCATTTTCATATATTTTGCTACGACTACATATGGAAAACGCAAATACAAATACTATATGTAAAGAAGTATTCATGCACATATTAACATACATTTTATACATATTTTCATTTTCAAATGACTGTTTGTATGTATCAACATAATAAAACCTATTATTCAAACACAACTCATAGCTATCACACATAGCATACTTTCAAACATATTTACATTCATTTTATACAAACATATATGTGTGTATGTATATATGTTTGTAAAGAAAGAAAACATACTACAAACATATGTACATACATATGTATCTACATATGTTTTTCATAAGGTTGCTTGCTGTTGAATGCTCTTTTTTCTGTCATGTTATTGTTATTATCGTTTTTCTTGTTGTTGTTGGTTTTTTTTTTACTGAAGCTTTTTTTTCGAAGAGCTTCATTCATTCCATCCATATTCGGTAGATTCCAACAAGTGTACTTAAATCGTTTGTTAGATTTTCTGTTGGCCTATTACTATTGCAAAATCTATATGTATATAAATACATATATATTTTGTTGTTGTTGCTATTGCTGTCGTGTACTACTACTATATTATTATTTTAAATATCATATTATACAAAAAATTTTATCTATAAAAACAAAACAAAAAACAATCATTCCACATGTCCACTTATTCTCTGTACGATTACAAAGTACACACCACCATCATCACCACCGGAGACATTAACATCGTGATTATCATTATTGTCATTCATATAGACAGTTTGGCCCCCCATTAGATGCCCTTTTTTGTTGTTGTGGTTTAACTGAACCCACCTGTTATTCATATGAACTAATCAGCATTTAACCCCAACATGTATGGATTGTGTTGTTGTTGGAAATGTGCGTTTGTTCATGTGTCAGAAAATTATTTTATTTCAATGTAAGGTTGAGGTTGCACAGTGTTGCGAAAAGATCGTCTCATAGAAGACTAATAGGTCCTCTTACTAAATACGAAATTTTAGCATTTTCGCTAGAATGTTGAGCCCACAACCTTCAAAATACCGAAAGTCTGGAGGTAACGTTGTATGGGGACTATTTAAGACGTGGACCTACACACACAAATTTTCATGTGGAAAGTTTTATACCTCCAACGGAGACTAAATACAAAATTTTACCCATTCCGTGGCCACAAACTTCAAAATGCCGAAAATCGGAAGGTAAGGTTCTATGGGGGCTATATGAAGTCGTGGACCTATATTGACAAATTTCATGTGGTAAATCTTATACCTCCAACGAATACTTAATACCAAATAGGCGTTCTAATAGAATTCCAATAGGTGTTCTCATAGAAGACCAATAGATCTTCTCATAGAAGTCCAATAGGTCTTCTTACAGAAGACCAATAAGTCTTTTTCTAGAAGTCCAATAAGTCGTCTCATAGAAGACTAATAGGTCTTCTGATCGAGAACTTCTAGGTCTTCTTCTATGTAGGTCTTCTTCTAGAATACCAATAGGTCTTCCCATAGAAGACCAATAGGTCTTTTCATAGAGAACCAGTAGGTCCTTTTATAGAAGACGATGGTCTTCTCATCAAAGACCAATAGGTTTTGTTATCAAAGACCAATAGGTCCTCTCATCGAACACCAATAGGTATTCTCATCGAAGAACAGTAGGTCTTTTCATCGAAGACCAAGACCTATAGGTCTTCTTCTAGAAGACCAACAGGTCTTCTCATAGAAGACCAATATGTTTTTCATAGAAGACCAATAGGTCTTCTCAAAGGGGGACAAAATGTCTTCTTATAAAAGACCAATGGGCCTTCTTATAGAAGACCAAATGGTTTTTTCATAAAAGCCCAATAGGTCTTCTCATAGAAGACCGACGGGTATTCTCGTGACAGACCCTAAAGCAGCGACGACCGCAGAAATACAACCAAAGCGAAGGCATGTATGAACGTATGAGTGAAAAAAGCAACAACCACATTATGTTTTTGTTTGTTTTCATTCATTTACACTGTACGTGAGAGAGAGAAGCAAATGCAAAAACAACTCAGTGGGCGCCCTCACTATACGATCTAAGCAAAGAAGCTCGTCCCTGCCCTAAAGCTTCTCATAGAAGACCAATTGATTTTCCCATACAAGACAAATAAGTTTTCTTATAGGAGACCATGAGGGCTTCTCTAACAGACCAATAGAAATTTTCACAAAATACCAATAGGCCTACCCACATATGTATGTCCTACATGTTTTCTGTTGGAAGATCCAATAGGCCTTAGCATTTATTTACTAGCAGAACCCGGTCGCAGACTTTATGCTTGACAATTTAAAAAAAGGGTCCGTTCTTCCGTCCGATGCCAAACCGAGGAATATTTATACCCTCAGCATTTATGCTAACGCGGGTATATACACTTTCATACGGGCAAAATGTGCCTCATCGAAATAATGGTTTTAGACCCCAAGTATGTAACTCTCGAACGGATCAACCGATTCGGTCCACAATTTGGCTTTCGTAATATTTGGTCCATACTTAGTTCAAGTTCGAAGATGGATTATATCGGCCCACTCCTTCCGGTACCCCGCCCACACAAGTTCGAAAATGTTCAGAAAATTTGTGCGCACGATAACTCTTGAAGGGAGTAACCAATTTGGTCCATAGTTTGCACATCGTGAAATTTCTACTAGACTTAGATGAGGTTCCAAAATGAACTCAATCGGTAAACTCCTTCGGGTACCTCCCACACAAAATTTCGGAAAAGTTCAGTTTAGGACCTGCTCTCGAATCGCCTTTTTATTGTAACAACTTGTATTCACTGTCCCCCATACGAAGGTACAAGTTTCATCAGGAGCAAGCCCATACTTCCTGAGAAATTAGCCTGAAAGTTGAAAAAACCCCTATGACACCATGTATAGTGGTTGGAGCGCAAGATAATTCTCGAACGGATGTGCCGATTCCATCCAAAATTTGGACTTCGTAAAAGTTCGAAGGTAAGCCATATCGGTGCTCTCCTTCAGGTACCTCACCACAAAAATTTAAAAATGTTCGGAAAAATTGTGCTCACGATAACATCCTAATATATCTACCAGCTATATATCATGTTCGAATATGGACTATATTTGTCCACTCCATCCGGCACATCCCACACAAAATTTCGGATAAGTTCACTTTACGACCTGCTATCGAATCACTTTGATTTTTGTTGAAGCAACTTAAATTCGCTGCCTCAATTACGATGGTAAAAGTTTTTTCAGGGACAAGTCCATAATCTTGAGAAAACATCCCGAAGGGTGTAAAAACCCCCTATGGCACACCCATGGTCTATGTCGGTCCATTCCTTTAAGTACCTCCTCCGCAAAACTTTCGAACTTTAGTCCTAATCAACATTTTTCATACGCCCAAAATTTTACATAAGTTTTTTGGGAAAAAAGTGTTTCAATTTACGCAAGCTGAGGGTATATCTCTGTCGGCAAAGCCGACTGATACTTTTTACTTGTTTAAATTTATTTACAGATTTTGTCTGTAACCTTTTGCATGGACCTTGTCGGTCCTTTTGTCCATTGATGTTGCTCAGGAATTGTTATCGTCCACGTTTCCTGTCTTTATCCTAAACCGATCTAATTATTAAAGTTACAAAAATGGTTAAGTCGAATTCTCCCGCTTATTGAGACTTACATGTGTTAGTTTTTCATGGCTGATGGACCGTTGAACCCCACCATTCAAGGAAATTTGTAAATATATCGTTTTTCTTCACCGTTGTCTCGAAAACTTATTTGTCCGCCGATGCACTCATAAGTTTAGCACATATAGCGATTAGTAAACAATAAACCCCCGAAATTCGTCTACAAATATATAGCATTTTGGACCACGGGACATTCCTGAACATTTTCTGAAAATTTCATGAATTTAGGTTCAGGAAAAATAATGTATTGAAAAGAGTAGGCGTGGCCATCAGTTTTCCAGTCAGCGTGGTCCGGTACTTTACCTCCAAATTGGTACCTATATACCGATATAATCATAAGTTTGGCTTATACATATAGCGTTTAAAAGAAAGGAATGGGGAAGGTACCCCACCTCCTCCAAAATTCATAAAATATACAAAACCTTGAGCTTTTGCTGCAAATTTCATGCAAATCGGTTCAGTAGTGTTGGAAATATAACAAAATAAAAAATGCAGGCGTGCTCGGGTCTTTAGGCCCCAAAGAAGTACGTAGATTGTAGATAAATTCCTAAATTTTTAAACCGATACATTCGTTGTTTTTACAAATATAGCGTTTTTCAAAATATCTGGGATTCAATAAAATATGTAGCCTGTTTTCGGGGGCCATCATTGTACATTCCATGACAATTTTAGGAACAAATTGAAAATTTAGATTGATTGATTGAAAAAAGTGGGCGCGGTAAAATTTTCTTTCCATTAAAAACCTAAGATGGGTTATGACGGCATTTGATTTTTATTCATAAAGGTATTTTTTTTTTTATTTATTTAAGTATTTTCAATTTACAGTAAATACTTAACTAATACTACGACTAGTCACCTGGACTAACTAGCAGTTTATTTTGAGCAGTTTATGTCATAAATGTAAGCATACTTCACTAAGGTGTTTTATGAAGCTTAGCCGGAAAATCGATCGATTAGATCATGTGGTTTAAACCTGCTTAGAGTTCTGTGCATATTTTCAGAATTGAGAATAGGTAGAATTAAATCGTTCGGATGTGCTTCTAGTTTTCTCTGGTGCTTTTCAGCCTGGCATGCAATTTCATCAGTAACAGATGGGATTTTTAGGTCTCGCTGAAGATCGCTGTTTCTTATATACCACGGCGCATTAACAATATTTCGAAGAACTTTATTTTGGAATACTTGGATTTTATTGATTATATTACTTCTGGCGCATCCCCAAAGTTGGATTCCATATACCCAAACTGGTTTTAGAATCTGGTTATATATAAGTATTTTATTCTCCACTGATGTTTTAGAATTTTTTCCTATCAGCCAACGTAATCTCGAGTATTTCATTTCAAGTTATTTTTTCTTTATTTTAATGTGCTCCGTCCATTTTAGTTTAGTATCTAGGGTAATACCAAGGTATTTTGCAGTATTTCCTATTGGCACTTCTATGTTGTCAATATAGATAGGATTTCTGACAATGTTTTTGTTTGTGAAGTAGACAACGCATGATTTATGACTATTCAACGATATTTTCCATTTTTTGTCCATGATATTATTTCATTTAATGAGGATTGCAGTTTTTGTGAAGAAGCCTCTACTGTTTTTTCAGTAGAAAGTATAACTGTGTCGTCTGCGAAAGTACCGAAAACACATTCATTGCAAGTTGGCAGATCCATAGTAAACAATAAATACAGCAACGGACCCAGTATACTGCCCTGTGGAACTCCAGACTTTATAGGCATAAGTTCTGAGTAAGATTCTTTTTCTTTAACTCGAAAGTATCTTTCTGATAAGTAAGACTTTAAGATTGTACAAAAGGAATTTGGAAGACAGCAACTCAGCTTATGTATTAGGCCTTTATGCCATACAGCATCGAATGCTTGAGATATATCTAGAAAGATTGCACAGCATACTTTCTTATATTCCCACGCGTCCTCTATAGTATGGGTTACTCTATGAACTTGATCTATGGTGGAGTGGAATTTGCGAAAACCAAATTGATGGTCGGGAATGAGGTTTTTCTGTTCAGTTATGTTATTTAACCTTTTACAAATCAATTTTTCAAAAACTTTTCCAAGGATAGGGAGAAGAGATATTGGCCTGTATGATTGCACGTCGGATGGTGGGTTTCCAGGTTTGTGTAACATAATTACTTCTGATGTTTTCCAGTAAATAGGAAAGTATTGAAGTCGTATAGCTGAGTTGAAAATATTTGCTAAAATTTCTAAGCCAGTAGTTGGTAGAGTCTTCAGTAAGATAGTGGTTATAAGCAGGGATGCCAGATAAGTTTGGTCGAAAATCGGCACTTTTCGGTTGCCAAAATCGGCAAAATCGGCAAAAATTTTTCAAAATCGGCAAAAAATCGGCAAATTAAAAAACATTTATTTTGTTTTGCCTTATTAAGGCGAAGGTCATTTTTAGAGTGATATTTGAATTAATTCTCTTTCGAGTTGAGCTATTTAGACCTAATAGGTACATTGAAAAATTAGGAATCCACCGAAGTCCCACACATTCAACCACTATGCTACGTTTCACGGGTGGTTAGACCGATCATCAGGCATATTGAATGGTGTTTTTTAGTGGGTGGACGAAGGCTAAGCTTGGAGACTAGCATTTATATCACAAATCATTCGAAATTTGTATATTCGAATTATTTATTTATTTTTTTAATGTTAGTCATTTAATTCCAAACCTTTCCTATAGTCCGACTTGGCTGGTAACCCTATTTTTCAATGCTTTATTACAAATACTAAGGCAGCTTTTTTCCACCTTTATTTTATTTGTTCTTCTGTATCAGAAGATTTTGATCATCAATATTTGTCATCGGAATCTTTGACAAGTTGATGGCTTAGAACGCTAAGACGCCTGCAACCGTGTCACTTGGTTGTTGGGGTCCCAGGTTCGAATCCCAGCCTGGCTCATGCTGAAATCATTTTTTTGTTTTGCCTTATTAAGGCGAAGGTCATTTTTAGAGTGATATTTGAATTAATTCTCTTTCGAGTTGAGCTATTTAGACCTAATAGGTACATTGAAAAATTAGGAATCCACCGAAGTCCCACACATTCAACCACTATGCTACGTTTCACGGGTGGTTAGACCGATCATCATCTAAGCCATCAACTTGTCAAAGATTCCGATGACAAATATTGATGATCAAAATCTTCTGATACAGAAGAACAAATAAAATAAAGGTGGAAAAAAGCTGCCTTAGTATTTGTAATAAAGCATTGAAAAATAGGGTTACCAGCCAAGTCGGACTATAGGAAAGGTTTGGAATTAAATGACTAACATTAAAAAAATAAATAAATAATTCGAATATACAAATTTCGAATGATTTGTGATATAAATGCTAGTCTCCAAGCTTAGCCTTCGTCCACCCACTAAAAAACACCATTCAATATGCCTGATGATCGGTCTAACCACCCGTGAAACGTAGCATAGTGGTTGAATGTGTGGGACTTCGGTGGATTCCTAATTTTTCAATGTACCTATTAGGTCTAAATAGCTCAACTCGAAAGAGAATTAATTCAAAAAACATTTATTTCAGTTCAAATTATCGCTTTACTTAATAAGCATAAGTTTAAAAAATAACATTTTAAGTACAACAAAACAATTAACAATTCATAAACCAAGGCAATAATTCAAAATATGTATGAAAATAAATGGTTTTACCATATGCATATGTAATATATATTTATAAGTACGTGTATAAATGAGATCAATATATTTTCAATTCAGTCAAGCTAAACAAAACCTATACAAATATTATCTTAAGAGGATAATTAATAAGGTAATTGTTTTTATACCCACAGCATTTATGCTAACGAGGGTATATAAACTTTCATACGGGCAAAATGTGCCTCATCGAAATAATGGTTTTAGACCCCAAGTATGTTTGGACGACATGAAATGAATGAATGGATGAGCCGATTTTTTCCAAAGTTTGGCTTTCGTAATATTTTAAGTTCGAAGATGGGCATTATCGGTCAACTCCTTCAGGTACCTCTCCCACAAAAGTTCGAAAATGTTCGGAAAATTTGTGCGTACGATAACCCTTGAAGGGAGTAACCTATTCGGTCCATACTTTGCACATCGTGAAATGTCTACCAGACTTAGATGAGGTTCCAAAACGCACTCAATCGGTCCACTCCTTCGGGAACCTTCCACACAAAATTTCGGATAAGTTCAGTTTAGGGCCTGTTCTCGAATCGCTTTGGTTTTTGTTGCAACAATTTGTATACGCTGCCTCCATTATGACGGTAAAAGCTTTTTCAGGGGCATGTCCATACTTCATGAGAATATAGCCTCTATGGCACCAAATGTAGTGGCTGTAGAGCACGATAATTCTCAAACTGATCAACCGATTCCAAAAGTTATACGATGACCCACTGAAATGACTAGTGGGCGCGATATCTATCGAAAAGATATAACTCTAATGTCGGTCCATTCCTTTAAGTACCACCACCACAACACTTTTTAATTTAAATTTTAATCCACATTTTTCGGCAAGTTCAAATGTCTAAAAATGGCCACAAAATTCTGAAAATACCTTAAAAAAATCATTCGATCTGTCCGAAGAAGAAAGTTTCAATTCACATAGGCTGAGGTATAGCTCTGTCAGCAAAGCCGACTGACACTTTCTTACTAGTTGTATTGGAATTTTGAAATTTTGGTTTACAATTAAATTCAATTTCTGTAATAAATATTTTGTAATAAATCATTTTTAATGACAACATTATAACAGTTAGACTTATTTAATTTTAAGTAGTCTTTAGTAAAGAGAATTCCTTCCATCGAGTCCCTAACTAATCGATTTCGGCACTTGTTTTTATTTAAATTTACTTGGCTAGAAACTCTTTCCACATTTGCTAAAGAATGTGGCAAGACTAAAATATGTTTAATAAATTTGGACAAAATAGGAATTAATGGTTCAGAATTTGCACATATTAATTCACACACTGTTTTCCAAAATTCTAGCAACTCTACGTTTTTATCTTTAAACAAATTTCTGAAATTTAAACGTGAAAGTTCGCGTGATACTTGCATTTCGTTTATGTTTATAAAGCATTCGTATTCCTTTATAATGTCGAAAAATGAATATTCTGTGCCATTTATTATAAAACTTTGATTTACTGAAGCTAGGCACTTAAGTTTATTTTCTAAATTAAACCGCTTCAAAATCTGACAAAGTTCAATGTAAAAATTTGTGCAGTTTTTAGTTATTTCCACTAACCCACTTTTCGAGAATTTCGTTTTTTGAACAATTTCCTTGACGTATATACTGAAGTACACGTTTTGGTAATCAAGAAAATTCAAACTGTTTTTATAATATGTTAAACAATTTTATTATTATTAATCAAACTACTCTTGACTATATAGTTGTCTTTGTTATTGTACCAAATTAGTTCTAGCAACCACAATTTTCATACAAAACGGAAATTTTATGTGAACAAGTTGCCTTAACTAAAAATCGGCATTTTAGGGGTAAAAATCGGCAAATCGGCATTTCTATTTTTTTGGACTAAAAATCGGCGAAATGCCGATAAATCGGCAAATCTGGCATCACTGGTTATAAGATCATATCCTGGCGCTTTTTTGGATTTGAGATGACTTATTTCCCACTCGATTTCTTCAATCTCTATTAATGGGATTTCACTTGTATCAGTGTTTGTAATTGGTTCCAGATTATCATGTTCCTCATCTCTACAAGAGAAGACAACGGCTAGATATTTTGCGAAAACAGATGCCTTCTCAGAGTCAGATCTAGCCCATCCTTCAGGTTCGTTCCTGAGAGGGGTTTTTGGTAGAATTGGTCGTTTGAATTTATCACTTTGTTTCCACAGAGAATAATCAGTTGATCTATCTGCGGATAGTTCTGAAAGATGAGTATTTAAGTTTTCCCTGTTGAATTTCTTTATTGCTCTATTTAGAGACTTTGATGCATTATTGAACGCCTTCTTGTCATCGGGAGATCTAGTTTGGTGCCACTTTTTCCGCAGTTTTCTTTTGGATTGAATTTGGTTCAGAATGTATGGTGGGTAAGTATACTGAACATGCTGTGGATTTCCTTTAGGCGTGCTTTCGAAAGCTGATTCTTGAATCAGTGCTGTGAATTTAATTACGGCTTCATCTAAATCTTCTTCGGATTCTATGTGAAACCACATTTCGCTACAGTTTATTTGGTGTGAATAATATTTCTAATCGGTAAATTTGCTGGTTAATCATAGCTTTGAGTTGTTGTTGAAGTATCCTTTAGTTAAGTACGTTAAAAAGATAGGCGAGTGGTCAGAACTGAAATCGTACCCTTCTTCTATTTTGAGACATTGTTTACAGATTTTTCTTGTTATAAAGAAATCGAAGAGGTCTGGGTTATTTTCAGGATCCGTTGGCCAGTACGTTGGGGATCCTGTAGAGATGAAATCGCAGCCAGTTTTCTCAATAGCTTTCAACAATTCTCTACCTTTGGTAGTGGTTAGCCTTGATCGCCACTGGGTTTGCTTTGCATTATAGTAACCACCCATTATAAATTTGTATTTGTGGTTGTTTAGTAATTCAATGTATTGATCCATTTTCACATTATGGCGCGGTGGACTGTAAACTGACGTAAAGGAAAAATGTTGCCCGTTTAATATTACTGTAACTGTTGTAGCTTGGAAAAAGTCAGAACTAAATTTTTCTTCTTCATAATGGTTTATAGATGATTTTATTAGAATGGCAGATCCGCCTCTTGCATTATTGCTTGGGTGTATAGTGTGGTAGATATTATATCCCTTTATGCGTAGAAACGACTCTTTCGTAAAGTGGGTTTCACTAATTAAACATACGTCCACCATTTGACTGCTTAGAACGACTGATAGTTCATCCTTGTGGGCACAGAGCCCGTTTGCAGTCCACTCCATTATTTTCAAAGTCATAGCTGATGGTAAAGGTATGGCGTTTTTTTAAATATGGCAAAGGGAAGTACCCCGCCCCTTCGAAATTCAAGAAAATATGCGTCCTTTTTCCACCGGAGCCCATCCCCGTACATTCCCGGAAATTTTCAGGAAAATCGATTCAGTAGTTTTGTAGATGTAACATATTTTAAAAAGTGGGCGTGGTCAAGTCTTTGGTCCTAAAAGAGTAGGTAAGGTCGGAGGCACAACCACAATTGTCTCGCAAATTAATTTCCAAGCCGATACATTCGTAATTATTTTAAATATTGCATATTTAAAAAAATAGGTTATAGGGGAAGTACCCCGCCCCCTCCAAAACTACATTTGTAGCCTATTTTCACCGGGGGCCATCCCTATAGATTCCATGACAATTTCAGGAAAATCAGTTCAGTAGTTTTTGTAGAAAAGATTAAAATGTGTATAATTGGCATTGTAGCTTTCTTTGTATTGAATAAATAAATAAATAAATAAATAAATAAATAAATAAATAAATAAATAAATAAATAAATAAATAAATAAATAAATAAATAAATAAATAAATAAATAAATAAATAAATAAATAAATAAATAAATAAATAAATAAATAAATAAATAAATAAATAAATAAATAAATAAATAAATAAATAAATAAATAAATAAATAAATAAATAAATAAATAAATAAATAAATAAATAAATAAATAAATAAATAAATAAATAAATAAATAAATAAATAAATAAATAAATAAATAAATAAATAAATAAATAAATAAATAAATAAATAAATAAATAAATAAATAAATAAATAAATAAATAAATAAATAAATAAATAAATAAATAAATAAATAAATAAATAAATAAATAAATAAATAAATAAATAAATAAATAAATAAATAAATAAATAAATAAATAAATAAATAAATAAATAAATAAATAAATAAATAAATAAATAAATAAATAAATAAATAAATAAATAAATAAATAAATAAATAAATAAATAAATAAATAAATAAATAAATAAATAAATAAATAAATAAATAAATAAATAAATAAATAAATAAATAAATAAATAAATAAATAAATAAATAAATAAATAAATAAAATTGAAAATTGAAAAAAGTGGGCGTACAAGTGGGCGTGATCAAATTAGCATAAAAACATAAGTTGGGTTATGACGAACAATTCAAAAAAAGAATTATGCAATTCGGTCGAGCCGTTCTCAACTGATGCCAGTACCAACGAACGACATTTGATTTTTACACCCTCAGCATTTATGCTAACGAGGGTATATACACTTTCATACGGGCAAAATGTGTCTCATCGAAATAATGGTTTTAGACCCCAAGTATGTTTGGACGAAATATGTTTTAGACAATTTGGAGTCGATTGAGCAATGTCCGTCCGTCTGTCTGTCTGGCTGGCTGGTGCGCACGATAACTCTCGAACGGGTGAACCGATTCGATCCATTATTTGGCTTTCGTAATATTTTGTCAAACTTAGTTTAAGTTCGAAGATGGGTTATATCGGTCCACTCCTTCCGGTACCTCCCCCACAAAAGTTCGAAAATGTTCGGAAAATTTGTACGTACGATAACTCTTGAAGGGAGTAACCGATTTGGTCCATACTTTGCAAATCGTGAAATGTCTGCCAGACTTAGATGAGTTTCCAATATGGACTTAATCGGCTCACTCCTTCGGGTACCTCCCACACAAAATTTGGGATAAGTTCAGTTTAGGACCTGCTCTCGAATCGCTCTGATTTTTGTTTTAGCAACTTGTATTCACTGCCCCCCATACGACGGTACAAGTCTTATCAGGGGCAAGTCCACACTTCCTGAGAAAATAGCCCTAAAGTTGAAAAAAACCTATGACACCGTGTAAGGTGGTTGGAGCGCAAGATAACTCTCGAACGGATCAGCCGATTCGGTCCAAAATTTTGCCTTAGTAATATTTTGTCCAATCATAGCTTAAGTTGAAAGATAAGCAATATCAGTCCACACCTTCAGGTACCTCCCCCACAAAAGTTCAAAAATGTTCGGAAAATTTTTTCGTACGGTAACTCTTGAAGTGAGTAGCCGAATTGAAGCAACTTGCATTCGCTGCCTCAATTACGATGTTAACATTTTTTTCAGGGGCAAGTCCATACTTCTTGAGCAAACAGCCCGAAGGGTGTAAAAACCCCCTTTGGCACCATATGTAGTATCTGCAGATCCACTTCCATAATGGTCAATGTCGATCCATTCCTTTAAGTATCTACTCCGCAAAACTTTTGATCTTTAATCCTAATCAACATTTTTGTCGGTTCATACATCCAAAATTTTTAAAACCCCCTAAATACATAGGTTTTTTGCGAGGGTATATCTCTGTCAGCAAAGCTGACTGATACTTTTTTACTTGTTTTATATAGATTTATTTATTTATATATATATGTATAAAGTTATTTATTTATTTTTGAAACACTGTTTTCACCCCCAGACCCCACAAAATATTTCAACTTTAAAACAAAAGCCTAACCAAAAGAGATTGATTTCAAGTGGTGGTCGTTTGGTGTGGTTTATAATGGCAACCTGTTGGTATGCACATTGTTTTTGTCATTTAAAGTTGTTGTTGTTGCTTGTGGGTCTGATGATGGTGGTCATTTCAAGCCTATTTGGCAAATTTATTTTGATTTTATTATAATGTCGACTATCGTACCAGAGAAAAAAGTAGGGATAGGTATTTCTGCATAAATTCACTAGGGAAAAATCAGTATAGGCGATCTTAACACATGCGTGCATGTGGCACTTGAACAGATAGACAAATAGTTTTTCCATTCTGGGAAAACTTTGTTTATGTGATTAAATGTATGGGTGTGTATGCTGGTAGGAATACATGTGCATGTGTCTGTGTGTGTATTATCAGGTATTTTATTTTTCCCCCGGTATCGATGATGTTTTGTTCTTGATAATCCTGTGCTACTGTTAGTAATTGTTTAAAAAAACTAAATTTATTGTTTAAAATCTTTATTTTTATATAAAAATTTTTATTAAAATTTAAATTTTCATCTACGTTGATGGTTGGTTGGTTGATGATTATATTTTTATTTTATTTATTACTGTGCACAAATGCTTTGATTGCAATTTTTGTGGTTGGATTTTTATATGGAAATGTGAGGAATTAAATTTATTTGAAATATAACTGACAGAGCATTTTAAATTGAGTTTGCGAGTGTTTGCAGTGTAAACGCCATCTATCGCTAAATGTGTCAAATTCATAGTTGTGAGCTTATTGGCTAATTGAAGTAGAGCGAGCTAACAATGCAATTGAGCGAAATAATTGTTTGAAATTGATATACAGAAGCAAGACCAACTCACATACGATTAAAGGATACGCATAATATTAATTCGAATTGTCGAATTATTAATTTCAATATTATTTGAAAATATAAATAAGATATTATCTATAAAAATTGTGCATATTCGTTTAATGTATTGGGTTATGTAAGTGAAAGTATTTGGGTTATTTTTGTTTTTCTTCCTAAATGGACTGGAACCGCTCAAAAGCGAGCCTCGCCAACTACCCCCTTTAGAGATAATGATTTAGCATGTGCCGCTCAACGCATTCGCCCATAAGAGCGATAAAATCTAGAACTGATGTGTGATTTTCGAACTTTTTTATTCTGTTCCGGAATTTTCGCAACATTTTCCAATCTAGCTTTACACTCGTAAAAAGCATTCTAGCCTTCACTCGAGTTCATAATAAATTTATTTTGTCTATTAATATAATGCAGGATGGAATATATCAAATATTATTTTTAAAGAGTGCCTTGAATATTACACTACCAGTGCCCTGATCATGAAATTAAATTTGTTTTAGCTTATCAGAAATCTGATAATAGATACATACAGCGTGGCAAGGCACTTTTGTGGCTTACAAAATAAGGACAGATCCAATGCGCTTTCCCCATTTTGCATTAAAATCGCCTGAACAATTTAATTACCATGTTCAGGCCATATGTCTTATCCTCTTTCTACTCGTTCAAATGTCAAATAACAGATCGTCAACACATGTTGCTAAACTCCTGACTATTGAACAATTTTCGTGGAGAAGTTTTGTAACCACTTTGAACTTCAAATGTCAAATAAAAGGTAGCTCGGTCAAAACAAGTAAAAAAGGTTTAGTCGGCCTTGCCGACAGAGATATACCCTCAGCCTGTGTGGATTGAAATATTTTTTTCCCCAAAAAAGGTATGTATTTTGGGCGTATGAACCGACACAAATATGGATAGGATTAAAGCGCAAAAATTTGCGGGAATATCGACAGATAGGGCTTTTTTACCATACTAGCCTACGAAAAACATAATATCGCTATAAACAGGAAGGATCCTCGAAAAGACCCTTAACGACACAAAAATGTTAACATTTGTGTGGGTGGTACCCCAAGGATCGGACAGATAGGGCCCAAATTTTAATATAAACTTAGTTTCGACAATATTTAGAGATCCAAAGTTTGGACCAAATCGGTTGCTACGTTTATGAGATATCGCGCGTACCATTTTAGCGAATATTTTCGAACTTTTGTGGGGGAGGTACCGGAAGGAGTGGGCCTATAAGCACCATCTTCGAATTTCATCTAATATTCGAAGAAATATTACGATATCCAAAGTGTGGACGAACGTAGTATTCTGTTCGAGCTCTCCAGTCACTATATATGGCGCCATAGGGGCTTTTTACAACTTTCGGGCTGTTTTCTCAAGAAGTATGGACTTGCCCCTGAAAAAACTTTTACTGTCGCAATTGAGGCAGCGAATGCAAGTTGCTTCAACAAAAATCAAAGTGATTCGAGAGCAGGTCTTAAAGTGAATTTATCCAAAAATTTGTGTGGGAGGTACCCGAAGAAGTGGACAAATATAGTCCATATTCGAACCTGACCTATATCTGGTAGATATATTAGGATGTGTAAAGTATGGACCAAATCGGTGTCTCCCATCAAGAGTTATCGTGCGCACAATATTTCCGAACATTTTTGAACTTTTGTGGGGGAGGTACCTGAAGGAGTGGACCGATTGAGTCCATATTGAAACCATTTTAAGTCTGGTACACATTTCACGATGGGCAAAGTATGGATCAAATCGGTTACTCCCTTCAAGAGTTGTCGTGTGCACAAATTTTCCGAACATTTTCGAACTTTTGTGGGGGAGGTACCGAAAGGAGTGGACCGATATTGCTCATCTTCGAACTTAAACTAAGTTTGGAGAAAATATTACGAAAGCCAAAATTTGAACCGAATCGATTTATCCGTTCGAGAGTTATCGTGCGCACCAGCCAGACAGGCAGACAGACAGACGGACGGACATTGCTCAATCGACTCCAAATTGTCTGAAACACATTTCGTCCAAACATACTTGGGGTCTAAAACCATTATTTCGATGAGGCACATTTTGCCCGTATGAAAGTGTATATACCCTCGTTAGCATAAATGCTGGAGAATAAAAATTCTTAAATACCTAAAATCGGGAGGGGCTATACCTAAACATGGACCTTTATTAACAAATTTCAGTGGGGAGGTGTTTATGAACCTCAAATGGCAAATGACGGCAAGATTGATTGAAACTTGTAGTTAAAATCTTGAAAATAAAGAAAATCGGGAGGTACACTAATACCAAAACATCGACCAATCTTTACAATTTTTGACGGCTGCACAGTGGATCCACTTGTATGGAGTAAGTGGCCAACAATATTTAGAGTGTAAAAATCAAGCCAATGCGCCGGTTACAGCTTTGTGCTGCTGCGAAGAGTGTTTTAAGGAACCACGAGCGTAACATTCTCCCCGCTTTCCCCTCTGGAGAGGGTATACGGTAAGAATTGTTTTATGATATTAATACAAAATGACATGAACAAAGGCCTCGATTATCATATGATGCAAAAATAGGCTTGGAAAAAACACAATCTCCGAAACAACTTAACATCCAACCAATTTAGCGGATTAGATAATCAACATTTTTGTCTGAAAATTGGTAAAATTTTTAATATACATCTTATAACGTTCTTCCAGGAGAGCACGTTCTGCCAACGCAAGAAAAATTTGGAAGAAGATTTCTTCATCTTGCCTGATACCAATTATGTTAATGTACGTGGTCAGATAACAGAATTACACCCTAATATATTCATAGAAACCCTAATCTAGGGCAGCTTTGGTCAGCAACCCACCATTTATAGTCTGGCACTAGATGGCAGCTGATTTTAATACTGAATAATCTTAAACCCATGACCTTACTTACTTACCTGGCCCATTACAGAACATTTGTTCTATAGGCCGAACTAAGAAAAGATCTCCAATTCTCTCTATTTGTTGCTTCGCTTTCTGGAATACCGCGCCTTTTCATCTCATCATCCACTTGTTTGCGCCATCTATTCCTTGGCCTGCCAATTCTGCGTGCACCGCCAAGCGGTCCGTGTTTATACACCTTTTTAGCGGGGTCATCATCGCTCATTGTTATGATATGGCCTAGCCAACGCAATCGCTGCATCTCGATACGTTTAACAATATTGATGTCGTTGTACAGCAGATACGGCTCGTGGTTCATGCGACGTCGATATTCACCGTCAACGCAGATTGGTCCGTAAATCTTTCGAAGAATTTTTCTCTCAAACACACCAAGCACCGCCATGTCTGCTTGCGCAAGTATCCAGGCTTCGGAGCCATACATCAGCACGGGTAGTATCAGTGTTTTGTGGAGCGTTATTTTTGTTTGACGAGATGTGGCTTTGTTTTTAAACTGCTTACTTAAACCAAAGTAGCATCTGTTGGCCCATACAATTCTTCTTTTTATTTCACAACTGATGTCGTTTGTTGTGTTTACGGAGGTGCCGAGGTAGACGAAGTCTTTTACTACCTCAATATTATAGGAACCAACTTCCACAGTCGTCCGAGCTCAATGGACGCATTGCGCGTCGACACCATCAACTTGGTCTTCTCACCGTTTACCGCCAGACCCACTTTAGCAGATTCTCCTTCGACCTTCATAAAGCTATCAGTTACTTCTTTTACTGATCGGCCTATGATGTCTATATCATCAGCATAAGCAAGTAACATGTGACTATTGGTGTAGATTGTGCCACTTCTTTTGACGTTTGCCTCTCGTATAACCTTTTCCAGCAGGATGTTAAAGAGATCACACGAAAGGCTGTCTCCTTGTCTGAAACCTCTTTTGGTACCAAACTCTTCGGTGAGGTTCTTTCCTATTTTAACTGAGGACCTCGTGTCAGTTAAAGTCATTTTGCAAAGCCGGATGAGCTTTGCGGGGATACCAAATTCAGACATGGCTTGGAATACCTTTGAACGCAGCGGGCTGTCGAAGACTGCTTTATAATCGACAAAAAGGTGGTAGGTGTCGATCTGCATCTCTTGGGTCTTCTCCAGGATTTGCCGTAAATATCTGGTAAATGGTGGACTTACCAGGTGTAAAGCCGCATTGGTATGGTCCAATTATCTCGTTGACCATAGGCTTTAGTCGTTCGCACAATATCCCTGACACTATCTTGTAGGCAATAGGGAGTAGACTTATGCCCCTATAGTTAGAGCATAAGTCTTATCTCCCTTCTTGTGGACGGGGCACAGGATACTCAGGTTCCAATCGTCGGGTACTCGTTCTTCCTGCCAGATGGTGCTAACTAGCTGATGAATACATCTTATCAGCGTGTCGCCTCCGGTTTTGAACAGCTTGGCTGGTAAGCCATCGGCTCCTGCTGCCTTATTATTTCTATTTCTATTTTCCATATCCTGAGTACACTATCTGTATCAGTTACCAAATAACTTTGCTGGTCTCTACAGGAGGATGTGCCTGTACCAAAGCCATCAGTTTGATGCTTGACTCTTTGGTAGAATTTTCGGACTTCATTCTGGCTCCTGTACATCTCGATTTTTTCACACTCCAGCTTTTCCATCTCTCTCTTTTTCCTGCGGAAAAGACGTTTCTCCTCTCTCCTTTTCTCCCTGCATCTCTCTCGTGCGCTACGCGTTGGTACGGATTGTAAAGTAGACTTATATGCCGCATTTTTCTCTTCAGTGGCAGCACGACACTCCTGATCATACCATGGATTCCTTGGTGGAGGCCTCTGGTATCCAAGTATGGATTTTGCGGCTGTTTGCATGGAGTGGGCAATGCTTTGCCATTGCGCTGATATGTTATCGGGATGATGAGTGCTTTGATTAAGCAATTGGGCTAGTTGAGTGGAATATGCTGTGGCTATCTGTTCTGATTGCAGCTTACCGATGTCTAACTTTCGTGTTGTGTCTGTTCGTACTTCGTTTGCCACGTTTAAGCGGGTGCGTACCTTTGCTGAAACAGGTAGTGGTCCGAATCAATGTTTGCGCCTCGGAACGATCGTACATCCAACACGCTCGATGAATGTCTTCCATCTATCACAACATGATCAATTTGATTTCTTGTTTTCTGATCTGGAGACAGCCAGGTGCCCTTATGAATATCGAGATGATTAAATCTGGTACTTCTAACTACCATGTTTTTGCAGCTGCAAAGTCTATCATCCTCATACCATTGTCAGATGTTTCACTGTGGAGGCTGAATTTCCCGACTGTTGGGCCAAAGATATTCTCCTTTCCAATTTTGGCATTAAAATCGGCTAGAATGATTTTAATGTCATGGGCAGGGCAACTGTCATATGTTTCTTCTAAGCGCTCGTAAAATATATCTTTGGTCTGTTCGTCCTTTTCTTCAGTGGGAGCATGAGCGCAAATAAAGCTGATGTTGAAGAATTTAGCTTTTATTCGAATTGCAGCAAGTCTTTCATTCACTGGAGTGAAGCTGGATACCAGATGTTTTAGTCTCCGACTAACTACAAATCCGCAACCAAACTCATGCTTTACGTCATGGCAGCTATAATACAGTGCGTCACCTTTAGGTGTTGTTGTGACGCCTTTCCCAATCCATCGTATTTCCTGTATGGCAGTAATATCGGCCTTGTACTTTTCAAGTACGTCTGCCAATGCGAAGACTGCACCTTCTCTATAAAGAGTGCGAACATTCCAGGTGCAGATTCGCAGATCATGGCTTAAACCTTAGGTCAAATTTAAGTATATGATCGAATTGGCATTACAAAATACACAAAGAAAATTGCAGCTAACTAGAATTCCGCAACACGCTAAAACACTATTTTTTAATGAAAATTAAGCTAATACCTCCTCCTACAAAATCCAATATAATATTTTGCTATACGTATTAGTTTCGCGATATTTTGAATATACATGTTTACTTGCACTTAAAATATATGTTGTACTCACAACAAAAAATATTAGTCAAATGTTCCGAATTTTGAAGCTATTCTTAAGAAGATCGCGTTCGGATGAAACAAAAACTAATATATTTTTAAAAAAGGTCCATGTCATAGCTGTCAGAGTTGCCAGATGTTGTACCAAAATTTTGACATTTATTTTTTATTTTTGGCCAATGGGTGGATCCACTGTGCGCTGGGAACCTTAAATCGCAAATTACAGCTAGCTCGGTTAAAAATTGTAGCCCGAAAACAACGATCGAGGGGTACCGTTATATAGGGCTATATCAACACCTGAACTATGTTGTAAATTTTCGGTGGAGAAGTTTTGTGACCACTAGTAACCTCAATTATCAAATAGCAGGTAGTTCGGTTAAATGGAAAGGGAATTCTCATCGGTAAGGAGGTAAGGAAAGTTGATATAGTAGATATCAAGGGACAAGGTAGAGTGAATAAGTAATTAGCTTAACGTAAAAGAAGATCTGAAATTACCCGACCATAGCCATTTGAGGATCCAACAATATTTCAACTAGGGATAGGTAACGGAAAGCAATAATCGATTTTTCGACTTTTCGATTTTGGTCTAAAACTAAAAATGCGATTTTCGGTCATGCGATCATTTCAGTTGTTTTAAAACTCGACTTTCGACTTCTTCATAACCGCAGAAAATTCATAATAATCGACTATTCGCGAATTTTCGAGTTTTCTTTTTAAAATGTAAAACCGCCAAAAGTATAAAACCGCCAAGTCAACAATCTATGGACAAACTCGAAAAATCACAAGATAATCGATTATGCGATTTTCCCTCCAGACAAAATTCGACTACGATTTTTAGATTTTTTACTGCAAAAAGTCGACTAATCGAATGTCGACTTATCTATCCCTAATATTAACAGGGTCGATATATCTATGGAAACGAAGGTATTCATCCTAAGCTTGTGCCTTTTGTTCATAAGACTAAGGTACCGGCAATCAGGCATTCGATAGTTTCGGTTTCTTTCTCATATTCACAGAGCCTGCAGTATTGAATATTGTTGTCCACCACTTGTAATATATCTTATGCGACAGCATTTACCCCTACAACAATTCTGATCTCTGACACTGTTTTACGTTCTAAGATTACCTGTCAGATTGATATCGATTCCTTGCACTTACGTTTGGTTTTCTTATAATTGAATTTGTTGGGGTTTTCAGGGAAGAAGCAGAGCAGAGACTTGACTCTGTCCTCCACGGGTAGAAAGGTAAGAAGACTGGGAATACCGTCTTGCTAGTCCATCTATCTCCCTCAATATCGAGGTGCCCAGTACCCAATAAAATTTAATAACCCTATTACAAGCTTTTAAGACAAATCTACAAATTTACACAGTTTAAATTGTGTGGTAATAACCGTAATGCCTGCGCATTCCGCCATTTAGTGGATATCTAAAGCTGCAAAAACTTCTGCCTGAAAACAATGTAGATATTTACAAGTCTATACACGTTGTGCCTTAACCAAGTTTAAATGGAAGGTGCTTACACCTGGGAAGTTTTTGCAGATTCTGAAACTACAATGCTCATAGATGAGAAAAACCAAGAAACCCTCGCCGGAGGGATTTTCAAATAAATCGCGACTTAAGTTCACATTTTAAGGGGTTCTTTAGGTTTCCATGATTTTGCTTGGAAAACGCGTGTCCTATGTAAATGGGCCTAAAGAAAATTTTGTAGCTGTGAAAATTCTCCACAAGATTAACCTTTATGATTTTTTCGTAGGTTTTACCGTTTTTGAGATATAGAAGTTCAAATTGAAACAATGCACTGACTGTATCGCCTCCTTATAAAACAATATCATGCTCAGTGCGCCTTAACTAACTTTTGATGAAACACGCTTACACATGGGAAGATTTCGCGGATTCTGAAACAGCAATGTTCATAGATAAGAAAAATTAAAAAAAACAGAAAAAATCGCCGGAGGGATTTTTAAATAAATCGCGATCAAACTTCACAATTTTAGGGTTTTTTTAGGTTTTCACGATTTTCCTTGGAAACCGCAAGTCGTATCGAAATGAGTCTAAAGAGGATGCTGTATCTGTGAAAATTCTTTAGGTTTTTTCGTAGGTTTTACCATTTTTGAGATATAGAGGTTCAGTTAAAATTTTTAGGTTTTTATCTTAAGTCTTCAAGATTTTGCTTGGAAACGGCAAGTCATATCAAAATGCGACTAAAAAAATGTTGAAGCTGTGAAAATTCTCTACAAGATTGGATGACTTATTTTTTCCTAGGTTGTACCATTTTCAATATATATAAGTTTAATTTTGCAAATTGCTATGAGCATTGTAGTTTCAGAATCTGCAAAAACTTCCCAGGTGTAAGCACCTTCCATTTAAAATTAGTTAAGGCGCACCGAGTATATGATCATCTGATGTTCAATTTTTCACAGTACATGCCAGTTCCCGGTCTTTCCTCGATTTTCGACACTTCATAAAACTGGCTAAGCTGACCGAGATTGGTCTGTCCTGCACCCAATCACACATAAGACTTATGTTTAAGAATTATTTTTTTTCGAATTGTTGTTAGTTTTATTAATTAATTTAGTCACATAATCTTGACATAGTGGACATGTTATGTTAATCGAACAAGTTTGAAAATAATTAGTCTGTCCTCTACCTATGACTGTACTAAACAAATAAAAAGAAACCTGGAGTTGTTTGTGGGTACTTTGAGCAGATCCCCAATTTTGAAAATAAATAAAACATTTCGGGGCCCGTATCTCCCGAAGTATTGGCTGTCATTAGCAAAAAATCTTGTACACAAGATCACAGTAAAATAAAGGGCAAACGTGTTGAAATTTAGCGGAGGAGGTACCTGGTGGAATAGACAAACAAATAATTTCAAAATAATGTGAATCGACTATGTGATACCTTACGCCACTACCCGTGTGCATAAGCTTTTGACTGGTAAAATTCAAAGTATTAAAATTTGGATAACTTAGCGCCTTTCCTGTGAATGTCTTCATTAATACAGGTCAATTTTGTTGAAACGCATTTAAGTGCATCGTCAGTAAAACTCAAATAAAAAATGGAAAAGTGGGATGTACGCCAACCATCAATAGGCTTCTTTCTCTGTGAGACCCCCATCAACCCCCAAAATTTCGTGAGGATCCGATCAAAATTCCGACCTATAGTGTGATTGCACAAAAAATGGAAAAAGGGATGCATTACCGACTATTGCGATATCTCTGTTGTTTGGCCACCTATGACAACCTACTTCACATCGTTGTAAAGTTGATATTTTCCATTTTCCTTGCAAGGTTTTGCTTTCGATATGCCTCTTACAGAAGAGAGATATTCGCTTTGAAATAAAACGTTGGATTTTTCTCCAAATAAGTTTTTTTCACATTCCGACCCCTGAATAATATCTGACCATTACCAAAATCAATAGGTTTTTTCTTCTGTGGGACCCCCATTAAACCCAAAAACGACCCAATCAAAATTGCGACTTGTAGCGTGATTACAAAAAAAAATTAAAAAAATGGGATGTATTACCGATTATTGTGATATCTTCGTTGTTTGACCACCTACGACAACCTACGTTACATCGTTGTAAAGGTGATATTTTCTACTTTCGTTAGAAGCGGAGATATTCGCTTTGAAATAAAATGTTGACTTTTTCTCCAAATACGTTTTTTGCCCATTCCGACTCCTGAATATTATCCGACCATCACCAAAATCAATAGGCTTCTTCCTCTCCGGGACCTTCATCAACACCCAAAATTTGGTGAAGATCCAATCAAACTTAGGACATGTAGCGTGATTACAAGGTTTATATGGACAAACGGACGGACGGACACACATAGCCGGATCGACTCAGCTCGTCGTGACATTGATTTTGGTATATATAAGTATGGGTCTTCGACCGTTACAAACTTTTTTGCCAAAACCAACTTATAACACCCTCCCCACATAGTGGTGTAGGGTATAAAAATCTTTAGATCTAAATGAAACTTTTGAACTTCGAACATTTTGAACTTTTGTGGGGGAGGTACCTTAAAGAGTGGAGCAATATGACTTATCTTCGAACTTAAATTAAGTTTGGACAAAATATTACGAAGACCAAATGTTGGACCAAATCGAATCATCCATTCGAGAGTTATCGTGCGCACTAGCCAGACAGACTGGCGGACGGACATTGCTAAATCGACTCCAAATTGTCTGAAACGAATTTCGTCCAAACATACTTGGGTTCTAAAACCATTATTTCGATGAGGCACATTTTGCCCGTATGAAAGTGTATATGTATACCCTCGGTAGCGTAAATGCTGACCAAACGTTGGATATCCTAATATTTTGTGCAAATTTATTTTATCTTCTAAATTTTAGAATTTTAGAATCTAAAATGACCGATATCGATCTCCTCTTTATTGTTTTTTCAAAATAGTCAGACTTAATCCCATAGTCGTTGTTTTAATATTTTATTAAAACAACTTTAATTTATTAGTGGGAAAAAATTGGTGATGTTTACCAAGGGGTAAGGCACGGAAGACTATAGCTTCAGATCTCGCCACGGATCTTCATTAGTTCCCTTGATTCGTAACCCATTACAAAGTAATGTAAACAAGCTTCTTTTCCCATTACAAGTAATCTGAAAAGTAATGGGATACTTCTTAAAAAAATTACAAGGCAAACCTACTTACTTTGCTCCTCACTAAGTAATGAGGACGGTAGCACAGTGAGTGTGTGTCCGACTATAAATCCTAGGGTTGTGTGTTCAACGCTCACCGTCGGCACGCTAGTTTTTTTTTTTTAATTAAAAAATAAAAGTTCGTGGTGCACATGTGCACTGCACATTTAAGTTCTTAAGCAACCCTTAATGTTCGTGTGCGTGGCATAGTATGTAGTGTCTTTGGCTAGAAATCAGAGGGTTCGTGTGTTCAACTCGCACAGCGAGCGAAATAAAATAAAGTAAAATAAAAGTAAGAAGTGTGATGAAATTAAAAAAAAAATCTCTACATCAACTGTTCTAAAAATAGAATTTGTTTCAACTTACTTTTCAACTTCTAGTGGCCAAAGAATAACTAGTTATTCTAGTGGTCATAAAATAACTACAAACTGAGTGTGACATGCCCTTGTAAAAATAATGGGGAAGAGAGGGGGTTTGCGAGTAGTTACGGCTGCCAAAAATCCCTTACAAAACCCATGATTTTGGGAGGACTTTTTTTGCTGGAATACTACAGCAATAAACAACATTTCGACGGTGCCCGGTCTCACAATTAGGAGGGTTGGCGTTTTTTATTTGGTCTTCCCTGCCTTACCCCTTGGTAAACATCGCCAATTTTCCACTAATAAATTAAAGTTGTTTTAATAAAATATTAAAACAACGACTATGGGATTAAGCCTGACTATTTTGGAAAACAAAATAGAAGTCGTCATCCCAAATAAATCTTCTTCTCTTCTTCTCTTTATGTTACCTACCCCACAAAAGTTCAACAATTGTGTCGATCTGTCCGTAGATGAAAGTTTTAATTCACATAGGATGTCGGCAAAGCCGACTGATACTTTTACTTGTTTTGTTTTTATACCCTCCACCATAGTATGGAGGGTCTATTAAGTTTGTCATTCCGTTTGTAACACATCGAACTAATCATTTGCGACCCTATAAAGTATATATATTCTTGATCAGGATAAAATTCTAAGACGATCTAGCCATGTCCGTCTGTCCGTCCGTCTGTCCGTCTGTCCGTCTGTTGTAATCACTCTAGTGTCCGCAGTAATTGAGATAGAGTGCTGAAATTTTGCACCCGAGGATCTTTTTTCCATAGGCAGGTCAAGTTCGAAGATGGGCTATATCGGTACACTCTTTGGTATAGCCCCCATATAACGGTACCTCTGGATTTGAGGTATTTTGACGTTCTTCGCCACATTTGCAGACCGAATTAGCTATAATTTGGCACTTAGGGTTCCTAGTGATCAACAAACTTATATCCCAAAGGATATGGGCATAGACCATGTTTTGGTATAGTCCCCATATAACGGTACCTCCCGATTTTCGGTATTTTGAGAATTTTAGCCACAATTTTTAACCGAACTATCTGCAATTTGACATTTGAGGTTCTCAGTGCTCATAAAACATCTCCACCAAACATCGTCAACATAGGTCCATGTTTTGGTATAGTCCCCATATATCGGTACCTCCCGATTTTCGGTATTTTGAGAATTTTAGCTACAAATTTTAACCGAACTAGCTGTAATTTGCCATTTGAGGTTCTCAGTGGTCATGAAATATCTCCACCAAGCATCGTCAACATAGGTCCATGTTTTGGTATAGCCCCCATATAACGGTACATCCCGATTTTCGGTATTTTGAGAATTTTAGCCACAATTTGTAATCGAACTATCTGCAATTTGACATTTGAGTTTCTCAGTGGTCATGAAACATCTCCACCAAACATCGTCAACATAGGCCCATGTTTTGGTATAGCCCCCATATAACGGTAACTCCCGATTTTCGGTATTTTGAGCATTTTAGTTACAATTTTAACCGAACTAGCTGTAATTTGCCATTTGAGGTTCTCAGTGGTCTTTAAACATCCCCACCAAACATCGTCAACATAGGTCCATGTTTTGGTATAGCCCCCATATAACGGTACCTCCCAATTTTCGGTATTTTGAGAATTTTAGCTACAGTTTTTAACCGAAATAGCTGTAATTTAACATTTGAAGTTCTCAGTGGTCATAAAACATCTCCAACGAAACATCGTCAACATAGGTCCATGTTTTGGTATAGCCCCCATATAACGGTATGTCCCGATTTTCGGTATTTTGAGAATTTTAGCTGCAATTTTTAACCGAACTAGCTGTAATGATCGGTATTTTGAGAATTTTAGCTACAATTTTGTCTATTCAAAAATAATCGTCAATATAGGTCCATGTTTTGGTATATGCCCCCATATAACTGTACCTCCCGATTTTCGGGAATTTTCAGTGGTCGCGAAATTTCTTCACTAAAATTCGACAACATGGGTCCATTTTTGAGGGTCTACATTGTTTTGATGAAACTACCCTCAATTTGACTCTTGAAGTTCCCTGCAGCTATAAAACTTTTCCGCCAAAAAAATTAAAAATAGGTTGACTTTTTGATATAGCCCCGTATGTGGTACCTTTCACCTCGCTGAACACATTTTTTTAGATTAGATTAGATAACACTGTGCAACAAAATGGAGTTGAAAGTCTGGGGCACAGAAAATTCCTTTTGGGGAAGAAAGGCCTTGGTGGGTATATTATGAACCCCGAAGGACAGATCCGCCGTGAGTCGAACTTCCGCGTTATGGCGTGATGAAATTTTTGTTAGAGACCCTGTGGGCCATCAGGAATTAGCGTTATATCTTTGTTCACTGTTGCTTAAGTGCTCTACAAAAACAACAAACAAAGATATAATGCTAATTGATGATGGCTTACAGGGTCTCTTGCAAAAACTTCATCACGCCATAACGCTGAAGTTCGACTCACGGCGCATCTGTCCTTCGGGGTTTTTAATATACACACACCAAGGGCTTTCATCTCCAAAAGGAATTATATCTGCCCCAACATTTGTGTTCACAGTGTAATTCAAGCAATAGTGGGAGGCAGTAGGAGTCTATCCATTGTCGAAAAGTTGTTCCACCTAAAATTGTAAAAGGACCCTAATTATTCCATTTTAATTAAGACTATTTTATGGTGGAGGGTATAAAAAGTTCGGCCCGGCCGAACTTAACGACTTTTTACTTGTTCTTATTCATACAGTAGGATACGTTGTATGAATAAGAACAAGTAAAAAGTCGTTAAGTTCGGCCGGGCCGAACTTTTTATACCCTCCACCATAAAATAGTCTTAATTAAAATGGAATAATTAAAATTACTTTTATATTTATTAGTGTTGTTATTGTTAATTTATCTTAATTTATTGTTATGATTTTATACCATAAACTATTAATTTCATGGTAATTTATACATATACTTATATACACATACATACATATGTAGATGTGTACATCTGAATGTACTCATAAAAACCTCTAAATATATATATATATTAATGTAAATCACAACAATTATCATCATATCAACGCTACATATCACTTCATTCATTCAAATCGTTCATTTATTCAAATCCATCACAATGCATTTTTCCTCGAGGCCATCAACATTCTAACCACTTATGGAGCTCTGTTAAAAAATGTATGTAGTTGAATGTTAGAGTGACATTTATTTTCCGGAATACATTTTTAGAGAGAGTAAGTAACAAACACAATTATCAACTAATATAATACATATACATATATTACTGGGTGTACATAATAGCATACATAATTACGACATTCCATAACAAATTTTTGGTTGATGACCGACTGACTTGTCATAAAAGTTCATTTGACTTACTAAATAAATACATTTATCATGCATTTAAAAGAAGTAAAACAACAACAAAACCAAAACATACCAACAAACATACGCACACACATGTATACATACTATATAAATTATATACACTCTATACAAGTCACTTTACCAGGCAATCATAATTTTGTGTAGCAACAATTAGACGTCGTATAGGTACTATATGTGAATGGTCGGTCCCACAATGGCGCCTTTTCCCCATACATGGTCATACTTACTACGTACATACATACATACATATTTATTTATATTCAAAGAAGAAGAATAATAATACTATGAGAAACTGAATAACTGAATAAAACAAATAACATCAACCACCAACCTCACAAAACAACAACATCAAGTAAATTTTGAAAAACAAAACAACATTCATTCATACCCCTCAAACAAAACCACCCAGCCAGAGTATCGGAATTCTGCCTCTTCTAATCTCCCTAACTGCGTGTCACTGTTTGTATTCGTCGTCATCGTTGTACAAAACACAAAAAACAACCTGTCTGCCAGCCAGCCTGCATTTCCATAGAAAAATCTATATACAAAGATTGATATAGATATGTACATAAATACATACACGTATGTACATATGTATATATTACACACATTACTTTTTATACTAAATGAAAAAAAAAATATTTCTATGGTCGTCGATTTGTAAAACAATAGTTTTTTTTCTAAATATACTTACATTGAACATTGCTGTAAATGTGTGTTTAAATTTTAGTAGACCGACCTCATGTCTAACAGAGTCATAAACAGTTTTATTAGAAAGTGAGCTTTGGGGGAAACAAACAAGAAATTGTCTTTACATGCATTGTCTCAACGTTATTGTCCCCAAGACGTTGTCAACTTTTGCAACGAAATATTCTTATTAGAGATCTCACACCCCTCCTTGACAAATGTTTTAAAGAGTTGATGCACAGTGGGCTTGATTTACATATGTATATGAACAAGTAAAAAAGTATCAGTCGGCTTTACCGACAGAGATCTACCCTCAGCCTATGTGAATTGAAACGTGCATCTACGGACAGATCGAATGTGCTCAGGGTCTTATCAGAATTTTGTGGCCCTTTTTGGACATTTGAACTTGCCGTCAAAAAATGTGGATTGGGATAAAAGTTCCAAAGTGTTACGGAAGGAATGGACCGACATAGTCCATTTTGGAATTGTATCTTATTTTGGGAGTCATATCTTTTCGATAGATACCGCGCCCACTGGTCACTTCTGTGGGTCATCGTATAACTTTCGGCTCAGAAAGCATGGACTTGTCCTCGGAAAACATAATGTTGCTGTAAACAGGACCACAACGAACAACATCGGTATACATTTCCAAAGGATCTTCGAATATACCCTAAACTGCACTTGGACACAAATTTTTAACTTTTGTGGTGGAGGTACCCTAAAGAGAGAACCGAATGGCCCATTTTCGAAGTTAAATTAAATTTGGACAAAATATTAGGAGATCCAAAGTTTGGACCAAATTAGCTGCCCCGTTCAAGAGATGTCGTGCATACCATTTTAGTGACAATATTAAAATATTTGGGGAACAAGTAAAAAAGTGTCAGTCGGCTTTGCCGACAGATATATACCCTCAGCCAATGTGAAGCGAAACTTGTCCGATCGAATGTATTTAAGGCCTCTTCAGAATTTTTGGATATTTGAACTTGCCGCAAAAATGTGGATTAGGAATTAACTGCACTAAGACACAAATGTTGAACTTTTATAGGGCAGGTACCCTTAGGGAGGACCGATAGGGCCATTTTAAAAGTTAAACTAAATTTTGTAAAATATTCCAAATATCCAAAGTTTGGACCAAATTGGTTGCCTCATTCAAGTGATATCATCCTAGCATTTTAGTGAAATTTTTTAAATATTGAGGAGAAGTACGGAAAGTTGTGGACCGGTATTGCCCATGAAACTAACTGGATATAACATGACGAAGACCAAATGTTGGACCAAATCGGTTGAACAGTTCGACCGCCACATATGGTGACATAGGGGCCATTTTCTCAGGAAGTATGGACTTGCCCCTGATGAAACTTGCACTGTCGTGTGGGAGGAAGTGAATACAAGTTGCTGCAACAAAAATCAAAGCGATTCGAGAGCAGTTCCTAAACTGAACTTATCCGAAATTTTGTGTGGGAGGTACCCGAAGGAGTGGACAAATATAGTCCATATTCGGTTCTGATATATATCTGGTAGATATCGTGTGTACGAGTTATCGTGTGCACAATTATTCCGAACATTTTCCAACTTTTGTGGGGGAGATACCTGAAGGAGTAGAACGATATGGCTTATCTTCGAACTTAAACTAAGCTTTGACAAACTATTACGAAGGCTAATTGTTGGACCGAATCGGCAGAACCGTTCGAGTGTTATCTTCCGCTCCAACAACTACACACAGTGTCATAGGGTTTTTTTTTCACCTTACAGGCTATTTTCTCAGGAAGTATGGACTTACCCCTAATGAAGCTTATACCGTCGCATAGGGGGCAGTGAATACAAGTTGTTACAACAAAAATCAAAGCGATTCGAGAGCAGATCCTAAACTGAACACTTCCGAAATTTTGTATGGGAGGTACCCGAAGGAGTGGACCTACTGAGTTCATATTAAACCCTCATCTAAGAAATTTCACGATCGAACTTAAACTTAAACTAAGTTTGGACAAAACATTACGAAAGCCAAATTTTGGACCAAATCGGTTCATCCGTTCGTCCTTATGAAGAGATCCAGAATATCTCCTACAGAAGATTAGGAAGTCTTCTAGAAAACAACAGAAGGTTTCCTCCACTTACATGATTCTTATAAACAGACAACGGAATCCCATGCATATATGGTTAGGATGGCCGTAGATAAAATCTGATTGATCTGATTTATCACAAAATAAAACGAATTAGGCCCGGAAATTTTTGCATATCGTGCATATTTTGACATATTTTTCAATATTTGCATAAAATGAGCATATGCAAAACCATATGCAAGGATTTGTGGCCTGAAAATCCCACAGAAATGGCTGAAATTTGGTATTAAGTCTTCGTTGAGGGTATGAAACTTTACATCTGAAATTTGTCCGCATAGGTCCACGTCTTCACATAGCCCCCATAGAACGGTACCTCGCGATTTTCGGTATTTTGAAGATTGTGATCTCAATATCTCACCGAAATGACTGAAATTTGATATTTAGTCTTCGTTGGGGGTATAAAACTTTCCACATGAAATTTGTCGGTATATGTCCAGGTCTTCACATAGCCCCCATAGAACGGTTCCTCCCGATTTTCGGTATTTTGAAAGTTGTGGTCTCAATATCTCACCGAAATGACTCAAATTTGGTATTCAGTCTTCGTTGGGGGTATACAACTTTCAACGAGACATTTGTCGGCAAAGGTCCACACCTTAACATAGTAGGCCCCATTGAACGGTACCTCCCGATTTTAGGTGTTTTGAAGGTTGTGGCTTCAATATTCCACCGAAATGGCTGAAATTTGGTATTTAGTCTTCGTTGGTAGTAAAAAACTTTCCACCTCAAATTTCTCGATATAAGTTCATGTCTTCATATAACCCCCATAGAAAGATACCTCCCGATTTCCGGTATTTTGAAGGTTGTGGTCTCAATATTCCTCCGAAATGGCTGAAATTTGGTATTAAGTCTTCCTTGGGGGTTAACAAATTTCCATATAAATTTGTCGGTTTAGGTGCGGTCCTTCATATAGCTCCCATAGAACGATACCTACCGATTTTCGGTATTTTGAAGGTTGTGGCTGTGGTTACACATTTCTCTATTTTATTGACTTGTCTGAAGAGAATTTTAAACTGAAAATTGTACACACAAACAAATTTGTACCTATTATTGAAATATTTGTTGCATTTTGCATGATTTTGCATACATATATATGTTTCGATTGCAATTTAATCAGAAGCCAGTCCCAAAATTTGACATGAATCGGACCATAAATTGGGGTTGCATAAAATTCCGCTGTCTACTTATAAAGTACAAATACGGCTCATCTAGGAGACCTAAAGCATCCCTATAAAAGGCCAGAAATTTCTAAAATAAGACCAAAAGGTTCTGTTCCGAACGTTTCTTCTTCTGAGCCGTTTAATTCATCACGAAAGGATTCGTTTACACATGTGCCTGGGATATGTGTACCAACGAACCGTTGTTGCAACACTTCTTCCATTGTTTCTGATTTTGGCTGCTGAGAGAAATTTTCGCTGTCACAAATGTCTTCCAAATTTTCCTCAAAATGAGGACTTGCCGGCGGCCAACTCTCCAGCTCTTAATATTTTTGGCTGGCCACGGCAATGCACCCGTCACATTCACAGCTGTGGGGGTAGAATATCCAATATCTTTCAGCCATCCAGAGTCTCTCCATTGAATCCTCCTCCCACATCTTCCTGTCTACCTTTGTCTACGGGACAGACCATTTCTCCTTGGAATAAAGCCTGGAAAGCCTTCACCAATTCTCTAAGGCGGATTTGCGCATCTTCGGCTAACTTTAATCGACCTTCTAGCTCTGTATTTCGCGCCGTTAGTTTATTCAGAATATCTCCTTCCATGATTGTTTTTTTTTTCTTTAATTGGGACCTTTGCCTCTTTTCAATAGTAACGATTTTTTTAAGTGGGACTTTATGTCCTCTTCTGATTTTTATGTATTTTTTTTAATGTTTGCCTTCGCGGATTTTTCTAATTTTGCCTGATTGGGTCTTTTCAAATTGTTGCCTCTCAGGGTTTTTTTCTATTTCAGCCTCATTGGGTCTTTTCTTTACTTTGCCTCATTGGGTTTTTTCTTTACATTGCCTCATTGGGTCTTTTCAAATTGTTGCCTCATTGGGTCTTTTCAAATTGTTGACTCTCTGGGTCTTTTTCTATTTATGCCTCATTGGGTCTTTTCTTTACTTTGCCTCATTGGGTCTTTTTCAAAATTGCCTCCTTGGGCCTTTTCTCAATTTTTTGCCTCTTTGGGTCTTTTTTAAATCTTGCCTTCGCGGCCATCATATTTTTGCCTTCGCGGCTTTTAAATTTTTACCTTCGCGGTTTTTATATTCTTGCCTTCGCGGCTATTTCATTTTTGCCTTTGCGGCTCTTAATTTCGCCTTCGCGGCGTTTCAGTTTTTGCCTTCACGGCTCTTAAATTTACCTTTGCGGCAGTTCAATTTTTGCCTTCGCGGTGTTTTCATTTTGCCTACGCGGCATTTAAATTTGCCTTTGCGGCATTTCAATTTTTGCCTTCGCGGCCTTTCTATTATTTTTTATTATTATTATTTTATCTTTTCAGCAATTCCCATCTTTTCTTGAGAAGAGCTGATTCTATTTTCTTATTTTATTGAGTCTCTTACCACTGGTGGGGGAAAACTCAATTTTTTAATATTTTTGTCGCTAATTAAAACCTCGATCACAAACCCAAAGGTTTATGTATCCAATGCTCGATGGACCAAATGTAAAAGCGAGAAGAGAAACGACAACCTTTCGGTTCGGTTGAGGATTCAATTCTAATTTTATTTAAAAACATAATATAATAATAATAATTGCCGTCTGCGCCAGCGCATAAGAGCGCTGCATTGAAAACATATGGTGTTTTATGGCACTGGGCAATTGATAATATGCAATATTTATTTTTAATGGTTTGATTTTCCCAGTGCCCAGTTATTTGTACATATTGATAGACATGGACTCCCTGTATCCGAAAAGCACATGCACCCCAACTGATTTAAACGGATTCGCGAATTACACGCTTTTTAACTTTTGTGTTTTTTCTTTGATTGTGATTTCAATATTACTCTGTACTTCTTAACTCTATTGCTTATCATTCTAAGCAAATATACTTTCACGATGCCATGACACGATGATATGACACGTGATGTGGTTGGAGCGCAAAATAACTCTAGAACGGATCTTCCGATTCGGTCCAAAATTTGGCCTTAGTAATATTGGCACTATGCGCCCACGACTTGGCGTAAAAGCAATAAATAATAATAATAATAATAATATTTTCTCCAAACATAGTCTAAGTTTGAAGGTAAGCCATATTGGTCCACTCCTTCAGGTACCTCCCCCACAAAAGTTCAAAAATGTTCGGAAAAATTGTTCGTACGGTAACTCTTGAAGGGAGTGGCCGAATTGGTCTATACTTTACACATCCTAATATATCTATCAGATATAGATCAGGTTCAAATATGGACTATATTTGTCCACTCCATCCGGTACCTCCCACACAAAATTTCGGATAAGTTCACTTTATGACCTAATATCGAATCATTTCGATTTTTTTTTATTTGAAAATTTTTGCCTTTTTAGGCGAAGATCATTTTTAGTATTAATTTTTAATTAATTTCTCGTTGGAATCGAGCTTGATGATTTTTGTTGAAGCAACTTGCATTCGCTGCCTCTATTACGATGGTAAAAGTTTTTAGGGGCAAGTCCATACTTCTTGAGCAAACAGCCCGTATAGTGTAAAAACTCCCTATGGCACCATATGTTGTGGCTGGAGATCCACTTCCATAACGGTCAATGTCGATCCATTCCTTTTAGTATCTCCTCCGCAAAACTTTTGAACTTTAATCCTAATCAACATTTTTGTCGGTTCAAATGCCCAAAATTTTTAAAAACCCCTAAATACATACGTATTTTGGGAAAAAATTGTTTCAATATACACAGGCTGAGGGTATATCTCTGTCGGCAAAGCCGACTGATACATTTTTACTTGTTTTTTTTTTTGAAAAAAAGTACATCAATCCACACAGGCTGAGGGTATATCTCTGTCGGCAAAGCCGACTGATACTTTTTTACTTGTTACAATAAAAATCAAAACAATTCGAGAGCAGGTCCTAAACTGAAAATTTCCAAAATTTTGTATGGGAGGTATCCGAAGGAGTAGACCGATTGAGTCCATATTGGAACCTCATCTAAGTCTTATAGAAATTTCACGATGTGCAAAGCATGGACCAAAACAGTTACTCTCTTCAAGAGTTACTTGTGGGGGAGGTACCGGAAGGAGTGGACCAATATAACACATCTTCGAACTTAAACTATGTTTGGACAAAATATTACGAAAGCCAAAGTTGATCCGTTTCAGAGTTATCGTGCGCTCCAGTCAGACAGACAGACATGGCTAAACCAACTCCAAATTGTCTGAAACGTAGTTCGTCCAAACGTATTTGGGATCTAAAACCATTATTTCGATGAGGCACATAGCATAAATGCTGAGGGTATAAAAACTATAAAATATGTTAAAGTCTAATATGTAGATATTCACAACGTATACTTCTAATTAATTACTTTTAATTAATTGTTTTAGCTTACTTTTGCATATAAAGCATTAAAAATGTATAAAAAGCCCATAAGTTCACCGCTCTTAATATTTGCCTCAAAAACAAGCAAAAATACCTATAGTGCACTGCCGTGCTGCAGCAAAGGCAGGTACCCGATTACACGTGGCAAATAAATTACGAACAGACACAACACGCAACTTGAACATAGGTAAGCTGCAATCACAACTGCTAGCCACAGCATATTCCACTCAACTGGCCCAATTGCTTAATCAAAGCACTCCTTGTACCGATAACTTTTCAGCACAATGGCAAAGTATTGCCCACTCAATTACCCGAACAGCTGCAAAATCCATACTTGCACCACCAAGGAAGCCATTGTAATACGAGGAGTGTAGTGCTGCTATCGAAGAGAAAAATGCGGCATATAGGGCTACTCTACAATCAGTAGCAACACGTAGCACACGAGAGAGGTATCGGGGGAAAAGGAGAGAGGAGAAACGTCTTTTCCGCAAGAAAAAGAGAGAAAAGGAAAGACGGGAGTGTGAAAAAATCGAGATGTACAGGAGCCAGAATGAAGTCCGAAAGTTCTACCAAAGAGTGAAACATCAAACTGATGTCTTTGGTACAGCCACATCCTCCTGTAGAGACCAGCAAGGTAATTTGGTAACTGATACCGATAGTGTGCTTAGGATATGGAAAGAACATTTCTCCAAACTGTTGGTATCCGATAGTAGCGAAGACGGTGAAGATACCACAGATCCAATGCCAGAAGATGGTATTGAATGTATACCGCCCAACCAAGATGGTGTAAAGACAGCAATAAATCGCTTGAAGAATAATAAGGCAGCAGGAGCCGATGGCTTACCAGCCAAACTGTTCAAAACCGGAGGCGATACGCTGATAAGGTGTATTCATCAGCTAGTTAGCACCATCTGACAGGAAGAAGGAGTACCCGATGATTGGGACCTGAGCATCCTGTGTCCTGTCCACAAGAAAGGAGATAAGACTATATGCTCTAACTATAGTGACATAAGTCTTCTCCCTATTGCCTTCAAGATAGTGTCAGGGATAATGTGCGAACACTAAAGCCTATGGTCAATGAAATAATTGGCCATACCAATGCGGTTTTAGACTGGCAAATCCACCATTGACCAGATATTTACCCTGGAGAGGACGCAAGTGATGCAGATCGACACCTTTTTGTTGATTACAAAGCAGCCTTCGACAGCCCCCTACTTTCAAAGGTATTCCAAGCCATGTCTGAATTTGGTATCCCTGCAAAGCTCATCAGGCTTTGTAGAATGACATCAACTGATACCCAATCGTCAGTTAAAATAGGAAAGAACATCTCCGAAGAGTTTGGTACCAAAAGAGGTTTCAGACAAGGTGATGGCCTCTCGTGTGATCTTTTCAACATTCTGCTGGAAAATGTTATACGAGATGCGGAGGTGAAAAGAAGTGGCACAATATATACAAACAGCCATATGTTACTTGCTTATGCCGATGACATTGACATCATAGGTCGATCGGTAAAGAAAGTAAATGATACCTTTGAAAAAGTCGAAAGGGAATCTGCTAAAGTGGTTCTGGCGGTAAACGGCGAGAAGACAAAGTTAATGGTGTCGTCGCGCAATGCGTCCATAGAGATCGGGCCAACTGTTGGCGTTGGTTCCTATAATTTTGAGGTAGTAAAGGACTTAGTCTACCTCGGCACCGTCGTAAACACAACCAACAACAACAGATGCTATAGCATTTAAAAAAGCCATTTTCTCATATTTAGAATGAGTGCTTGTTTTTTAATGGGCCCTTTTTTACAATTTTCAGAATAGTTTTTGATCATTTTAATTGTACATATCATAATTTTTTTATCAACCTGAGGTTTTAACAATGGATAAACATTTTTATTGCTGTGGTTGTAAATGTGTTAAAATTTTTATCGATTTAAAAAAATGCTTTCAACAATTTTTTAATCAATATAATTTTTTATTTAATCAAGCAAAATTTGGAATATTTTTGTCAATATGTGAAATATTTTGTCAATTCAAATTAAAATAATTCGATAAATATTTTAGTCAATATGACAATTTTATTTTATCAATTTGTTTTTTTTTTATGTGATCAAATAATTTGATCGAATTTTGTCAATATGACAATTTTTTTTATCGCCGGAAAATCGATAAATTTTTTATTGAATCTTTTAATTTTTTTATCAAATGGCTACATTTTTTTCTGTGTACTTCGGGCTGAGTAATCAGTTTAGGAATAAAGCCACATCTCGTCAAACAAAAACTTCGCCGGAAAATCGATAAATTTTTTATTGAATCTTTTAATTTTTTTATCAAATGGCTACATTTTTTTCTGTGTACTTCGGGCTGAGTAATCAGTTTAGGAATAAAGCCACATCTCGTCAAACAAAAACTACGCTTTACAAAACTCTGATACTACGCGTGCTGATGTATGGTTCCGAAGCCTGGGTACTTGCGCAAGCAGACAAGGCAGTGGTTGGTGTGTTTGAGAGAAAAATTCTTCGAAAGATCTGTGGACCAATCTGCGTTGACGGTGAATATCGACGTTGTATGAACAACGAGCTGTATCTGCTATACAACGACATCAGTATAGATAAATGTATCGGGATGCAACGATTGCGTTGGCTAGGCCATATCATAAGAATGAGCGATGATGAACCCGCTAAAAAGGCGTATAAATACGTGCCACATGGCGGTGCACGCAGAATTGGCAGGCCTAAGCTTAGATGGAGCAAACAAGTGGATGAAGAGATGAAAAGGCGCGGTATTCCAGAAAGTGAAGCAGTAAACAGAGCGAGTTGGAGATCTTTTCTTAGTTCGGCTTATGGAACAAATGTTCTGTAATGGGCCAGCTAAGTAAGTAAGTAAGTATACTTCTAATTATAGTTATATTCCAGAACCTGCAAAATGATACGTACTATGTACTAATGCATATATTTTGCATAGTTTTTGCATGGTTTTTGATATGACCCCAAATATTGAATAACTGAAAAAAAAACTGAAAATGTCTAGATCCAAAATTTGAGTCCAATCGGATAAGAAATGAAAAACATGCTAAAATTCGAAGTCTAGTTATCATGTATACATTCAATTGACTCAATCGGTCAATTGAATGTATACATGATATGTATGTTTGTATATACAGATATATATTTACATATTAATTCGGAAATTCTGTTTAAATGCCACTGTTGAAATGTGTTTCTGTGCATAACAAATTTAAAGGGGAAAAGTGCCTATATTTTGTAGATTTTTGCACGTTCTGCAACGGAGATATATTCTATCACATACCAATGGATCTTCAATAATATGTATTTTGTTTTTGTCAAATGCAACAACATATTTACTACTAAATGGCAATCTTTCAATAGCCTGCAAAGTAAAAAGATATTTGTGGCATTTATCCTCCATGATAACTCAAACTATAGAATATGACTTAGTGTAGGTATTCCAACAAAACATATATTATATACATACATACGTACATATGTACATGCATATATTTACACAAATATTTATACAAAAAAAAAAATACTCACACTCACTAGCGGAAATAGCAGTATGTGTAATACAAAATATCCTAAACCGCAACACTTACACGCACACATATTTCAACTGACAAAAATAGAAAGGAAGCTTCACTTTATCACCACACTACTAAAAATTGCTTCAAATCACTAAAATTGTTGCCAAAAAATGTCTGTCTACCACTTGCTGTGACATCCTTGAAGCCTGTTGAATTTATTATAAAATTTTTATTAAAATTCCATTAAAAATATATTTTATTTAAAATAATAATTTATGAAAAATAAAAATATTAAAATAAAATTTTATAAATAATTGACTTACCACAAAAAGTGGCGGTGGTTGAGCACCGAACAAAACGTTGGATAAACGAAAGTGTAAAATATAGTTAGTGTCAAAGTTTTTATTCACTCAACTCGTGTAACTTTATTTAATTTTAAATAAATTTTGCAAAAATGAAGTTTTTGTTCCTTGGCAAATGTGATAACAAAACATTGAGCTATTGTTGGAGTTGTTGTGCATTAGTTAGAGAAGCGCTGAACAATGAGTGAATAATGTAAATATTTCGACACAGTGGGACTCCCAATGAAAGAAGAAAATTTAATATTTTAATAAATATTTTTTCATATACGGGGATTTTTAAAATAATATTTTTTCATAGAACAACAGAGGTGGATTTAAAAAAAATATTTTTCATAGACCAACAGACGTGAATTTTTAAAAAAAAATATTTTTTCACAGACCAACAGACGTGGATTTTTTAAAAAAAATATTTTTCATAGACCAACAGACGGATTTTTTAAAAAAATATTTTTTCACAGACCAACAGACGTGGATTGTTTAAAAAATATTTTTTCATAGACCAACAGACGTGGATTTTTTAAAAAATATTTTTTCACAGACCAACAGACGTGGATTGTTTAAAAAATATTTTTTCATAGACCAAGAGACGTGGATTTTTTCAAAATTATTTTTTCATAGACCAAAAGACGTGGATTTTTTTTTAAAAATATTTTTTCATAGACCAAAAGACGTGGATTTTTTAAGAAATATATTTTTTCATAGACCAACAGACGTGGATTTTTTAAAAAAAAAAAAATATTTTTTCATAGACCAACAGACGTGAATTTTTTAAAAAATATTTTTTCATAGACCAACAGACTTGGATTTTTTAAAAAATATTTTTTCATAGACCAACAGGTGTGGATTTTTTAAAAAATATTTTTTCATAGACCAAAAAAGGGGATTTTAAAAACAAAAATGTTTTTCATAGACCTCAAGACGTGTATTTTTAAAAAAAGATTTCTTCATAGACTAACAAATGTGGATTTTTTTAAAAAAAAGATTTTTTCATAGACCAGCAGATGTGGATTTTTAAAAAAATATTTTTTCGTAGAACAGCAGTCTTGGATTTAAAAAAAATATTTTTTCGTAGAATAACAGCCGTGGATTTAAAAAAAATTGCATAGACCAACAGTCGTGGATTTTTTAAAAAATATTTTTTCATAGACCAACAACCGTGGATTTTTTGAAAAAATATTTTTTTATGAACCCTCAGACGTGGATTTCTTAAAAAAATTAAAAAAAAAAATTATGAAATATCAGACGTGGATTTCTAAAAAAAATTTATGAAATATCAGACGATTTCTTAAAAAAGTTAAAAAATATATATTTTTATAGCCCAAGAAACGTCGATTTTTTTTTTGATAAATAGTTTTTATAGTCCAACAAACGTGGATTTTTTTATACATTGTTATAGGCCAACAAAAGTGGATTTAAAAAATATATATTTTTTATATGAAAACAAACGTGGATTTAAAAAAAAAATCTAACAGACCTCGAAAATTTCGAAGCAATTCTCGAACAGAGCTTAAACTGCACTCCATTGGAAATATTTGAATTTTTGTGGGGATGTACCTGAAGAAGTCAACCAACATCATACATCTCTAAACTTCATCTAAGTTTAAACGAAATATTACTATCAATTCGAGAGTTATCGTGCATTCGTTTAGTCGTTTTTAGTGTTTTTGCCCACTATCTCTGGAAGTGTGGATTTGCCCCATTTATATCAAAAGTATATCAGGTTACAAGAACTACTTTCTCAAAAAATCCAAAACAATTATTGAAAAGAAGTTTAAATTCTAAACTGAATTTATTCGAATTTTTTTAATTTTGTTGGGGAGGTTCCCGAATTGTTTCGAACTTGATCTTGAGCTCCGAACATGATTCAAGCTTGAAAGAATTGTTACGATGTACAAAGTTTGGAACAAATCGTGTCAACTAACCACAGAGAAGGATAAACGGACAAGGCTGTATCGAATTAAAATTGCCTGAAAGAAATTTGACTTAACATGTAAATTTCTGATTGGTTATGCACCTGTGCCTAGATCAACGATGCACAAAATAATATGTGTGACTGTAGTATTTGTGCCATGAATCGACTCTAGAGTACTGCTTTGTTCATAGCTGGCCTAGATACTCAATTCCTGTTTTAAAAAAATGGAATGGGAATAGGGAACTCTTCAATTTTCTCAGAACAAAAATCCAGACTTTGCTTTCAACGTTAATAGCAATGTAGCTGATAGACTACATCTACCATCAACTACATTGGTTTGTGTTTTCGCCTAAAAGTATGCTCTACACAATAATCTGGCCAAATAAAATATCTTCCAAGTACATAAATTATTTCACAGTAAATAAATAAAATTACATTTGTATTAAAATTAATATTTCAATGTTTTTATTTTTAACAAAAAAATAATTACATTTTGTTCTTTTTTATATTTTTTTCTAATATTTTTTATCTAAATAATTATACTTAAAATTAAAAAAATCAAGGATCCAAAAAAAAAGAAAAAATTAACTAAGCCTATTCACAAGAGAGGTACAAGTCTTCATGGCTAAGGAATCACCTAATCACCACAATGAGGTGCAAATGGTGTTGTTGTATTTTTTGGCGGATTATTGTGCACTATGGGCGGAATTTTAACCCAGCTAAAGGGCATATTTTACAATTCTATATTTGTTTTTAAAATTCATTAAAAATAACAAAATTTCATCTAATTATTTTTTTTTTTTTAATTTTATAATTAATTTAAACTGTAATCCATAACAAATTTTCATACAAATATAACAACAATATAATATTACGTATATATTTAGATATATAGTCAAAAATTAGGTAAAAATTAATAAATAGGTACCAGACCCATAGGTGTGTGTCTGGTTTGGGGGTTTTTTGGTTTAAAAAATCAAATTCTTGTTTGTTTTTGCCAGAAAACGAGGAAAATATTTCCTCTGTTTTTCATAGCATATTTTGTAGGGGCACATTTCTAAGGAAATCTACATGGGGAGGGGGGACTGCTGCTTAAGCATACATCTTCTCTATAACATCAGCGTATTGCTTGTTAACAACATTACGTTTCACCTTCAAGGTGGGTCCCAATTCTCCGGTTGGAATGGAGAAGTCATGTGGCAAGATGGTGAATTTCTGTACCTTTTGGGCATTGGAAATGGAATGTTTGTTGGCGCGCTTAATGGCATCTTCAATGGCCTTGTAAACCTTGGGGCATGGACCGGCATTTAAGATGTCCGACAAGGTCTTGTGAGTGACACCCAACGATTTCATCCACATCAAAGATTCGTGGGTCAATTCATCCATGGGGGCACCCGTGTCTTTGTCCATTTCGGTCTGCACAATAAACACAATTAGTTTTAACATTTATTTATTTTTTATAATTTTAATTAAAACTCACCTTAATTGTCACCAACACAGTCAAATATTTACGTTGTTCACCAACCAAGAAGGCATTGGACAAACCATCACATTCCTTCTTAATCAAATTTTCAATATGTACTGGAGGAATATTTTCACCACCGGCTGTAATGATAATTTCCTTGGAACGACCAGTAATGTAGACATAACCCTTGTCATCAACATAACCAACATCACCAGAGTGCAACCAGCATTCATCATCCAAAGCTTCTTCGGTTTTTTCCTTGTTGTTAATGTAGCCCATGAAGACGTGACGACCACGAATGCAAATCTAGAAGGAAAATAAAAATTTAACGTTTTAAAACACTCACATTTTCAGAATTTAATGAAAAATATTTTGTGTTGGATAAATGTGACATTATTAATAGTGGTCCTTCGGGTCTTCTCTGAGGAATTCTCATTCTCTTCTATAGAAAGAACATCTATATGGTTATTTACGAGAAAACCCTAGGGTATGATATTGTAAGACTTTGTGTTGTCCTGAATTTCCGGTCTTCTTTGAGGATACTTTCCGATCCTCTTTAAATGGTCTACTGCTCTCTATGAGAATATCATATGATATTTTATGAGACGACATTTTTGCCTTCTATGAGAAGACTTTATAGTCTTCTATGAAAATATATTTTGTAATCTATGAGAGGAACTCCCAGTTTTCTTCGAGAAGACCTTCCGGTTATATTTGCGAAGAACTTCCGGTCAAATTTGAGAAGACTTTCAGGTATTATTCTTCTTGTATTTTATTAAGACTATCTTGTCTTTTATGAGAAGACTATCTGCACTTTTCTGAGCTGAGCTCCTAGACTTTTATGAGAAGACCACATTGTATTCTATGAATTCTCATCTTGTATGAGAAGACCTTTTGCACTTCTATTAAAATACAATTTTATCTACTTTAAGAAAGCCTTTTGGTCTGCTTTGGGACGACCTTCTAGATTTCTATAAGAAGAACTTCTGATTTTTTATGAGACAACCATCTAATATTCTATACGAAGACCAAATGTTAACTGTTATTATACTAGAAGACCTGCTGGTCTTTAATTAAAAAGTTTTCTATGGAAATATATTCTACTTGGATCCTCTGGTCTGGACTTCAAGATCAAATTGGGATGTCCTATGAGGAGAACGTCGGGTCTTCTGTAAGAAGACTAACTTGAGGACTTCAATGAGAAGGTCTTCTAACATAAAACTTTCTGGTCCTGCATGGGAGACCTCTTGATGTTTCATGAGAAGACCTCTGTTCTCTTATGAAAAGAACTCCTGGGTTTATCAGTAAACCTTCAAGTCTTCAATGATAAGATCATCTAGTCTTCTTTTAGGAGAAGACCTTCCGGTCTTCTACGAGACGACCTCTATGAGAAGAACTTCTGTTCTTCTATGAGTAGACCTTCTGGCGTTCTGAGAAGATATGACCTTCTGGACTTCATTGAGATCTTCTGGCCTCCTAATAGAAGATTTCCTAGAAGTCCTCCTGGTCTCCCATCAAAAGACCTTTCAGTTTTCTATAAGAAGTCCTTCTGGTCTTCTTGGGGAATACCTTCTGATAATTTTTTAAGATTTTGCGAACTTCGATGAGAAGACGTTTAGGGCTTCGTTAAGAAGTCTTTCTGGTCTTCTATGAGAAGACCGTCTAGTTTTCCACGAGAAGACCTTTGTCTGGTATTCGTTGAGACGATCTTCTGTCTGGAGTTCTTTTAGAGTATCATCAGGTCTTCTATAGAAGAGATTGTCTATAAGTACTTCTGGTCTTCTTTAAGACCACACGACTTTCGATGAGAAAACTTTCAGGTCTTCTTTTAGAAGACTTTCCGGTTTTCTGGGGGAAGTCATTCAGGGTTTCTATGGGAATACCTTATTCTATAAGAATACCATCTGGCCTTTTGTAAGGAGACCAACTTGTGAGGGACCTTCTTGTATTCAATGAATAGACGGTCCTGTTCTTCTATAAGAAGACATTCGGCTCTTCTATGAGAAGACCTTCCGCTCTTCAATGAGAAACCCTTCTGCTCTTCTATGAGAAGACCTTCTGGATTTCTATGAGAAGACCTGCCGCTCCTCAATGAGTCTGCTCTTCTATGAGAAGACCTTCTGGATTTCTATGAGAAGACCTTCCGCTCTTCAATGAGAAACCCTTCTGCTCTTCTATGAGAAGACCTTCTGGATTTCTATGAGAAGACCTGCTCTTCCATGAGAAGACATTTTGCTGTGCTATGAGAAGACCTTTTGCTCTTTTATGAGAAAACCTTCTGCTCTTCTATGAGAGGACCTTCTGTTCTTATAGGAGAAGACCTTTTGCTGTTCTATGAGAATACCTTCTGCTCTTCTATGAGAAGACCATTTGCTTTGCTATGAGAAGACCTTCTATGAGAGAACCTTCTGTTCTTCTATGAGAAGACATTCGACTCTTCTACGAGAAGACCTTCCGCCCTTCAATGAGTCTGCTCTTCTATGAGAAGACCTTCTGGATTTCTATGAGAAGACCTGCTCTTCCATGAGAAGACATTTTGCTGTGCTATGAGAAGACCTTTTGCTCTATTATGAGAAGACCTTCTGCTCTTATATGAGAAGACCTTTTGCTGTTCTATGAGAAGACATTCGACTCTTCTATGAGAAGACCTTCCGCTCTTCAATGAGAAACCCTTCTGCTCTTCTATGAGAAGACCTTGTGGATATCTATGAGAAGACCTGCTCTTCCATGAGAAGACATTTTGCTGTTCTATGAGAAGTCTTTTTGCTCTTCTATGAGAGGAGCTTCTGCTCTTATATGAGAAGCCTTTCTGCTCTTCTGTGAGATCACCTTCTGCTCTTCTATGAGAAGACCTTTCGTTGTTCTATGAGAAGACCGTTTGCTCTTCTGCGAGAAGACATTTTGATCTTCTTTGAGAAGACCTTTTTCTCTTTTATGAGAAGACATTCTGCTCTTCAATGAGAAGAACTTTTGCTCTTCTATGAGAAGACATATTGGTCTTTTTTGAGACAACCTTCTTTTTTTAGAAGACACTCTGGTATACGATGAGAACACACTCTGGTCTTCTAAGAGAATACTTTTTGGACTTTGAAAAGTCCGTCGATCCTCTGTTAGAAGAAGACCTTATATGAGAAGACCTAATGGTGTTTTATGAGACGATCTTCTCGTCTCCTATGAGAAAAACTTTCGGTAGATAGACCTTCGTGTCTTTAAAGCAGCGTCGCCCAAGAATTTCCATCAATGTTTTAGTATGTGTGTATGTATGAGTGAAGAAAACAACAACCACATAACGTTTAATGTTTGTTTTCATTCACTTACACAGTAAGTGAGTCTCTGCTTTAAAGAGAAGACCTGTTGGACTTCTATGAGAAAACCTTCTGGCTTTCTGTGAGACAACCTTCGGTTCTTCTTTCACAAGACCTTCTGGCCTTTTATAAGGAGACTTTTCGTGTCTTCTAAGAAAAAAATTTATGGGTTTCTTTCCGACGACCTTCGTTTCTTCCGTGAGAAGACCATAGGTATTCTGCTCTCATTCTCTCTTCTAAGAGAAGTACTTCCGCTCTTCTTTGAGAAGAACTTCTGGGTTTGTATGCGTTGAGCTCGTTTTTTCTATGCAAAGACCTTCCGGTCGCCTCTGAGAAGACCTTTATGCCTTCTATACAAAAGTTTGATGTGAGACGGCCTTCGCTTCCTCTTTCACTAGACCTTCTGGGCTTTCATAAGTAATCCTTCGTGTCTTTTGTGAGAAATACGTTTGGTCTGCTTCGAAAAGACTTTCGTTTCTTCTACGGAAAGAACTTTTGAGTAGACATTCGTGTCGTCCATGTGAATAAGGCCTTCGTGTACTCTGTGTAAGGATTTTAGGTTTGCTTTCGTAAGTGATTCATGTCTTCTATGGGAAAACATCAGTTTTTTTTTTTTTTTGGAGACGACCTTTTTTTCTTCTATAAGAAGAATTTCGAAGAAGAATTTTACCAGAGTTTTGGATGCTTCCTCTGATTTCAGAACCGAAGTCGTAACGAAAGGTGTATTTCGGAAAAAATCCTTGGGAAACTTATTTCCGACATTTCGCTCTCACTGAATGCGGAACTAAATCTGAACGAAGTTGGTTACAAAATCACTTACGAAAATCAAATAGAAGTCGGAACGATTTTTGGAATGACTTTTCGAAGTTCTTTAGACGTGTCGGACATCTGACATTTGCAATTCGTGTAAAGACAATCTTCACCTCGTCCATAGACTTCCTTTCAGCTCCTTTATAGACCGGCTTTCTGTTCATCGTTAAAACCCCATGGTTCAATTCGTTTATACTCATCATCTCATCTAGAAAGACTCCCTTTCCGTTTTAGCTCGTCTATAAATATTCTCTGCTTTAGCTCATCTACAAACACTCCATGCTTCAGGTCGTCTAGAAAAAATCCCAGCCTCAGCTAGTCTATAAAGTTTCCATCTTCAACTGGTCCATAAAGACTGCCTTAATTCAATAAGGACTCCCTCCAGCTAATCTATAAAACCCATTCAGTTCGTCTTTAAAACTCCCAATTCGCCTATAAAAATTACCAACATCTTGTCGATAAAGACTCACTACAGCTCGGCTATAAGCACTCACTTCAACTCGTTTATAAAGACTTTCTTCAGCTCGTCTATAAAGACTCACTTCAAATCGTCTATAAAGACTCGCCAGCACGTCTATAAAGACTCGCTTCAGCACGTCTATAAAGACTTGCTTCAGCTCGTCAATAAAGACTCGCATCAGCTCGTCAATAAAGACACGCTTCAGTTCGCCAATAAAGACTCCTTTCAGCTAGTCTATAAAGACTCCTTTCAACTCGTCTATAAAAACTATTCCATCTCGTCTATAAAGACTCACTTCAGCTCGTCTATAAGACTCCCTTCAGCTCGTCTATAAAGGCTACCTACAGATCGTCTATGAGGACTGCCTACAGGTCCTCTATAAAGACTCCCTACAGCTCGTCTAAATATTTCCCCAACACCTCTTCTATATAGACTCCCTACAGGTCATCTATAAAGGCTCCACACGGCTCATCTATAAAAACTCCCTTCAGGTCGTCTATAAAGACTCCCCGCTTCCGCTCGCATATACAGCCTTCCTGCTTCAACTCGTCTACATACTTTTCTTTATGTATGCGTCTCATTAGGACCGCTCCTATTCTATTAAAACCCCTCTACTTAAATTTCTTATTTTCATTTATTTTACTCACCTCACCATGACCATTATCATCCTTGTTAATGATCTTAGTTTCACAACCACCCAAAGTCTTACCAATGGAGGTCAATTGTGTGGTATCGGGCAAGCAGAGGGAATGGCAACCGGCTGTCTCAGACATACCGAAGGCGTCCAAAATTTTCATATCCAAAGAAAGGAAATATTTCTTGGTTTCGGGGGACATGGGAGCAGCAGCACTGACCAATGTAACGACGCGATCCAAACCCAAAGCTTGTTTAACCTTGGACATGACCAACGACTTGGCAATTTTGTAACGGAAACCACCGCTCTTGCTGGAATGAGAAAAGCAATACAGAAATTAGTTAAGAAATTGAAATGTAGTAGGAAAACAAGATAAAGGGAACCCAAATCTGGACCCTTGGGAACAATGGGAACATATTCTTTTAAGGGGAACAGTTATGAAAAGTTAATCAGTATGAATTGGAGAAACGTTAAAGTATGTCCTTAGATAGCTCCATGTTGATTGTCAGGGTTTGACAATTTGCTGAAGACATTTATTAAGATGGCATATACCACCCTTCCCAAAGACCTGTCCTTATAAGGCATTCAAATCTTTTTGTCTATCCTACCATACAATTTGTTTAATCTCCCATGGGAGCATTAAGCAAATCACCTGTTAAAATGTATGCATGTGTGTGTAATATTCAATTTATCCCAGTTGCACCTTTAACAGCAACAACACCAATTGTCTTTAGGCATAACCCTGAAGTATAAAACAACAATAGCAACCACTACGGACATACTTTGTTGTGTTTTGAAACTCCTCTGGAATTTTAATAGGGCGTGTGGAGAACATCAGAATTCCTTTAAACCTCTCCCACACAACAACAACATACATACATAGATAGTTTATGGAAATAGTTCTAGTCGGAACCTTAAGCAAAGAGCAGAAATGCAAAATTTTTTCATGTTTTTAGCAAAAGCTTGGAAAGTTGGAAATCCGCATAGCACCGCAGTACCACACAAGTGACAGAAACTTCTTTCCCATCTTCATGCGATGCGATGCTGCAGCAAATAGTTAGTTGCAGTTAGTCTAGCTACCGACTCTAAACGAAGTTCGTGACATTTAAACAAACTGCAAATGACACGTGGTCGCTTTGGTAGCTAGGTAGAAGGAAGGCCAGTTACGCTTTTATGAGAGAAGAGAGGAAGGAAGAGTTTTGAGTTTTTCTGACTGTGGTTTTCTCGGTTAGCAGTTCAATGAAGATATTTGTACATCCTTCATGTTGGAGCAAGCCGAATAACCATCATCATCATTTGCATATGGCAGCTGATGTTCATGTTGCGGTTTATATTGCTCTTTTTGTTGCTTTTCCCTGCTAGGAAAATTTTTGTTAGCCACAACGTTAAAAGGTTATAGCGAAGATATTATCTCCGAATACATACACTCATATAAAATTGATGTTGGAGTTTTTGATATTTTGATAAATATTTGAGGTTATGGTATGAAAGATAGATTTTATAGAAAATTGAGTGACACAGAGAATGGCATCTTAAGGAGAATTTATTGAGGAAAGCAAAAATGTATTGAATTAAAACGTGGATTTTTTAAAGAATATTTTTCCCAGCAACTATCACCGGCATAAACGTGGATTTTTTTATACCCTCAGCATGTATGCTAACGAGGGTATATACACTTTCATACGGGCAAAACGTGCCTCATCGAAATAATGGTTTTAGACCCCAAGTATGTTTCGACGAAATGTGTTTCAGACAATTTGGAGTCGATTGAGCAATGTCCGTCCGTCTGTCTGTCTGGCTGGCTCGAGCGCACTATAACTCTCGAACGGATAAACCGATTCGGTTTAAATTTTGGCTTTGGTAATATTTTACCCAAACTTAGTTTAAGTTCGAAGATGGGCTATATCGGTCCACTCCTTCCGGTACCTCCCCCACAAAAGTTCGAAAATGTTCGGAAAATTTGTTCACACGATAACTCTTGAAGGGAGTAACCGAATTAGTCCATACTTTGCCCATCGTGAAATGTGTACCAGGCTTAGATAAGATTTCAATATGGACTTCATCGGTCCACCCCCTTGGGTACCTCCTACACAAAATTTCGGAAAAGTTCAGTTTAGGGCAATCTCTCGAATCGCTTTGATTTTTGTTTTAGCAACATGTATTCACTGCCCTTCATATGACGCTACAAGTTTTATCAGGGGCAAGTCCATACTTCCTGAGAAAATAGCCTGAAAGTTGCAAAAAAACCCGTATGACACCGTGTGAGGTGGTTGGAGCGCAAGATAACTCTCGAACGGATCTGCCGATTGGGTCCAAAATTTGGCCTTAGTAATACTTTTTCCAAACATAGTTTAAGTTCGAAGATAAGCCATATCGGTCCACTCCTTCAGGTACCTCTCCCACAAAAGTTCAAAAATGTTCGGAAAAATTGTTCGTACGTTAACTCTTGAAGGGAGTAGCTGAATTGGTCCATACTTTTCACATCCTAATATATTTAACAGATATAGATCAGGTTCAAATATGGACTATATTTGTCCACTCCATCCCGTACCTCCCACACAAAATATCGGATAAGTTCACTTTAAGGCCTTCTATCGAATCACTTCGATTTTTGTTAAAGCAACTTGTATTAACTGCCTCAATTACGATGGTAAAAGTTTTTCAGGGGCAAGTCCACACTTCATGAACAAACAGCCCGAAGGGTGTAAAAACCCCCTATGGCACCATATGTAGTGGCTGGAGATCCACTTCCATAATGGTCAATGTCGATCCATCCCTTTAAGTATCTACTCCCCAAAACTTTTGCTCTTTAATCCTAATCATCATTTTTGTCGGTTTATACGCCGACAATTTTTAAAACCCCCAATATACACAGGCTGAGGGTATATATCTGTCGGCCAAGCCGACTGATACTTTTTTACTTGTTCAAATCCAACACCTTCCCATCCCCCCATCATTTCTTATTTGTCCTACTACTCACCCCTGACTCTCCATATAATGTCTCAATGTAACACCCTTGGCCCAGCTGGCCAACATTTTCTTCATACTGCCACTGGATGATGAAACGGCAACCATACGTTCTTGGAATTTCTCATAGACACGTGGTACACCCATAAATCTTGTTGGACGAGCATCTTGCAATGATTTGACCAAAGTACCTTTCAAGGCATCCTTATCGGCAAAATAGACGCAACCGGCAATCGAACACATGGTATAGATGTCAACAGTTTGGGCAGCCACATGCGACAATGGCAAATAGGAGACCAAAACTTCTGAGCCAACGACAACACGTTCCAATGATTTGGTGATGGCACGGCAATCATAGGTGATATTATCATGGCTAAGCATGACACCCTTTGGCATACCAACAGTACCAGACTAGAAGGAGAAAACGAAGAGAGAAAGTGAATTGAAGGAATAAATCACACAAATGGATGCCCTCGTCAATGAGTGACTTGTTAGGAGGCCATTGGCAAAAACTTACAGTGTAAACCAAGCAGCAGCATTGATTGATGGCAATATTTTCCAAACGTTTCTTCAAGGCATCATCCATATCAGAAACATTCATAGATTCAATTTCAGACCACTGCAATTGGAAAGACGAAGAAGAAGAAGGAGGAGAAAAACGAAAATTGAAACTCATTGAAAGTTCATTTGAAGTTTGACCAAAAAATCAACCACTTACCCGGTAATAGCCATCTTCCTTTTTCATGAATGGTGCATAAGGCTCCTGGATTTGAATGGCTGCCTTTAAGTTGGGCAATTTATCTTTGATGGCATGGATTTTTTCCATTTGTTTGGCATCATCGACCACAACAATTTGGGCATGAGAATCCTCAAGGACATGCATACAGGCTTCGGGCGAATTGGTGGTATAAATGCCAGCAATGACACCACCAGCATGAATGGCACCCATGGCCGAGTACATCCATTCAGCACAATTGAAAGCCAAAACACCAACGGCATTATGAGGTTCCAAGCCCAACTTCATGAAAGCTTTGGCAACTTGATGGACTTTTTGTTCATATTGTCTGTCAAAGCAAGAAGGATGGAGAAATGGTAGAGAATTAATAAATAACGCAATAAAAATAATGTATTGATTTTAATATCACTTACTTATAGGTAACGGTTGTGTATTCCTTTTTGGCATTCTTTGATCTCAAAGCAGGATAATCGGGATAATTGTTAACGGTACGTTTCAATAGACCGGGAATAGAAATGGGCTCTTCAGCACCCAAACCATCCTTGGCAATACGCAATTTAACAGCCTGGGTCACATCTGTGGTCTTGAAGACATCACTCTTTACGAGGCGATTGGGACCGGGACGATTGTAGAGAGCTTCAATGGTCATTTTGTATGTGTTTGTGTGTTAGTAGTTGTGGTTAAGAGGAGCTGCAAGGAGAGAAAAATAAATTTTATTAGAAAAGAAACTACATGTTGGCGGGAGTACTGAGTACTGTTCCATTGTTGAAATTTTTTAAAGAATTTATATCCGTTGGCCATACAAATATAATGTGACTAAAAATAAGTCAGTTCTAAACTTTAGTGAAGAGCAGATTCTAATGGTGGTAGTCTGCACTAATTTAGTGTTGACAATTTGCCTTGTGACGAATTTGTAATTATCCATAAATCGCTGTCCTTTGCTGCAAATATTCGAGCTCCCCTTTAGCATACCTCTTGAATGCACCGCTAAAACGTCGTTGTAACTAGGATGACTAAGGTTAAAGTAGGAATTTGGAAGCCAGTCTGACAGTTCCATTTGTACATTGAGTAACGACCTCTATTGGACAAAAAGTAAACGTTAGTGCAGAGCAGATTCTAATGGTGGTAGTCTGCACTAATTTAGTGTTGACAATTTGCCTTGGGACAAACTTTTAATTATCCATAGATCTCTGTCCTACGCTGCAAATATTCGAGCTCCCTTTTAGTCTACCTCTTGAATGCACCGATAAAACGTCGTTGTAGCTAAGATGACTAAGGTTAAAGTAGGAATTTAGAAGCTAGTCTGACAGTGAGTAACGACCTCTATAGGACAAAAAGTAAACGTTCAAAGATATATAATACAATAAGATGGGACATTTCCATTGCTAGTATATATCGGCAGATGGCGCTGGTGGTCTAACATAATGTGATGTTACAATATGGTGACATGAATTATGTTATATTTAGCATAGTTCACATTGGTGTACGCTTTTGTTTCTGTTAATTGTTTGTTATACATAAACGCCCTCTATGCTTAATATTAAAATTAACTCGATTGTGCATGATGTCCAATCTTTACCATTGTATGTCTTTGAAACGTTAGTGCTGAGCAGATTCTAATGGTGGTAGTCTGCACTAATTTAGTGCGGACCATCTGCCTTGTATCGGCATTTTAATAATACATTGCTGTACTTTGCAGTGAATATCCGAGCTCCAAGAGAATATTTCCCCTTGAGCCTTCCTCTTGAATGCACCGATAAAACATCGTTGCAGCCAAAAAGACTAGACTAAGTTGGGAATATTAAAATGATTCTCCGGCCTTTATTTTAATTAACCAAGTAGGCATTTTTATAACTAAATTTTCTGTTTATTCAACATTATAAACAAGTAAGAAAGGCGTTAAGTTCGGCGAGGCCCCCCGAAGCCAAAAATCAGGGGTACCGTTCTATTGGGGTCTTATCAAAACGTGGACCTACAAATTTGTAGCCACAAAAAAGACAAAATGCCAAGTTTCAGCAATTTCGGTAAGACAGTGAGGCGAAAACCTTCAAAATACCGAAATTCAGACCTATGCAGGCAAATCTCTGCGAAAAAGTTGTGTAGCCCCAAAGAAGACAAATTTCTGGCGGGAAAGTTTTTACCCTCAAAGACGACAAAATATGTATCTAATTTCAGATATTGGGTGACGTAGGGGATGGAAGATACCAAGGAACGGTCCTGACCGACTTTAACATGGCAAAGCCCAGGATTTATCTTGGTCCCTCTTTCATCTCAAGTGGACACTGACCTCCCCATGGTGTCACCTGGGGAACTGCCGTTAACACCCGTTAAAGGTAGTGAGCTAAAATGTTTCGCGCGTTCACCCATAAGAACGTTAAAAACTTGGGTTTGGGCGTCGGGTTAGTAACCCTCCCCTAGAAAAAACAGCCTACTATGAAAAAACGAAAGAAAAGAAAAACAAATCCCTCTAAAGTTGACGAACCTCGCAAACGTTTTAAGGACCATGATCTGCGAATCTGCTCCTGGAATGTTCGCAATCTTTATAGAGAAGGTGCAGTTTACGCATTGGCAGATGTACTTGAAAAATACAAGGCCGACATTACTGCCATACAGGAAATACGATGGAATGGGAAAGGCGTCACAACAACACCTAAAGGTGACGCACTGTATTATAGCTGCCATGACATAAAGCATGAGTTTGCTTGCGGATTTGTAGTTGGTCGGAGGTTAAAACACATGGTAACCAGCTTCACACCCGTGAATGAAAGACTTGCTACAATTCGAATAAAAGCTAAATTCTTCAACATCAGCTTTATTTGCGCTCATCCTCCCACTGAAGACAATGACGAACAGACCAAAGATATATTTTATGAGCGTTTAGAAGAAACATATGACCGTTGTGCTGCCCATGACATTAAAATTATTCTAGGCCATTTTATCTTTGGCCCAACAGTCGGAAAATTCAGTCTCCACAATGAAACATCTGACAATGGCATGAGGTAGTTAGCACCACCAGATTTAAACATCTCGACATCCATAAGGGCACCTGGCTGTCGCCAGATCAAAGATCAAGAAATCAAATTAATCACGTTGTGATAGATGAAAGACATTCATCGAGCGTGTTGGATGTGCGTTCGTTCCGAGGACCAAACATAGACTCGGACCACTACCTAGTTGCAGCAAAGATACGCACCCTGTTAAACGTAGCAAACAAAGTACGAACAGACACAACACGAAAGTTAGCCATCGGTAAGCTGCAATCACAACAGATAGCCACAGCATATTCCACTCAACTAGCCCAATTGCTTAATGAGAGTACTCCTTGTCCCGATAACATAACAACACAATGGCAAAATATTGCCCACTCCATGCAAACAGCCGCAAAATCCATACTTGGATACCAGAGACCTCCTCAAAGGAATCCATGGTATGATCAGGAGTGTCGTGCTGCTACCGAAGAGAAAAATGCGGCATATAGGGCTACTCTACAATCTGTAGCACCGCGTAGCGCACGAGAGAGATATCGGGAGAAAAGGAGAGAGGAGAAACGTCTTTTCCGCAGGAAAAAGAGAGAGATGGAAAAGCGGGAGTGTGAAAAAATCGAGATCTACAGGAGCCAGAATGAAGTCCGAAAATTCTACCAAAGAGTAAGGCATCAAACTGATGGCTTTGGTACAGGCACATCCTCCTGTAGAGACCAGCAAGGTAATTTGGTAACTGATACAGATAGTGTGCTCAGGATATGAAAAGAGCATTTTTCAAACCTGTTGGTATCCAGCGAAGATTACGAAGATACCACAGATCCAATCCCAGAAGATGGTATTGAATGTATACCGCCCAGCCAAGATGAGGTAAAGACAGCAATAAACCGGCTGAAGAATAATAAGGTAGCAGGAGCCGATGGCTTGCCAGCCGAGCTGTTCAAAACCGGAGGCGATAACGCTGATAAGGTGTATTCATCAGCTAGTTAGCACCATCTGGCAGGAAAAACGAGTACCCGACGATTGGAACCTGAGTATCCTGTGCCCCGTCCATAAGAAAGGAGATAAGACTGTGTGCTCTAACTATAGGGGCATAAGTCTACTCCCTATTCCCTACAAGATCGTGTCAAGGATATTGTGCGAACGACTAAAGCCTATGATCAACGAGATAATTGGACCAAACCAATGCCGCTTTAGACCTGGCAAGTCCACCATTGACCAGATATTTACCCTGTGGCAAATCCTGGAGAAGACCCAAGAGATGCAGATCGACACCTACCACCTTTTTGTCGATTATAAATCAGCCTTCGACAGCCCGCTGCGTTCAAAGGTATTTTAAGCCATGCCTGAATTTAGTATCCCCGCAAAACTCATCCGGCTTTGTAAAATGGCTTTAACTGACACAAGTTCTTCAGTTAAAATAGGAAAGAACCTCTCCGAAGAGTTTAGTACCAAAACAGGTTTCAGACAAGGATACAGCCTTTCGTGTGATCTCTTCAATATCCTGCTGGAAAAGGTTATACGAGAGGCAAACGTCAAAAGAAGTGGCACAATCTACACCAATAGCCACATGTTACTTGCTTATGCTGGTGAATAGACATCATGGGACGATCAGTAAAAGAAGTAATTGATACCTTTATGAAGGTCGAAGGAAAATCTGCTAAAGTGGGTCTGGCGGTAAACGGCGGGAAGACTAAGTTGATGGTGTCGACGCGGAATGCGTCCATAGAGATCAGGCCAACAGTTGACGTTGGTTCTTATAAATTTGAGGTAGTAAAAGACTTCGTCTACCTCGGCACTGCCGTAAACACAACTAAGGACATCAGTTGTGAAATAAAAAGTAGAATTGTATTGGCTAACAGATGCTACTTTGGTAGCAGTTTAAAAACAAAGCCACATCTCGTCAAACAAAAATAACGCTTTACAAAACACTGATATTAACCGTGCTAATACTGAAGACACAACCTTCAAAATACCCAAAATCGGGAGGTACTGTTCAATGGGCGCTATATCAAACATGGACCGATAAAGTCCATAACAAATTGTAGAGTAGCAACAACTTCTACATCAATGTATTAAGCTTTATCCTAAAAATTAAGAGCTGTACAGTAGTTTTGACTTAGCTGCCGAACCAAGTTTTGCACGCATTTTGTGGCAGCAAAGCGAATTTCGCACTTATCTTTAATATTTTTAGCTGCCGATTCGTTCACCTGTCAAAGAATTGGCTCTTCATGTAATATTCAGCTTCAGATTTCTTGATATCCGAAAACTATTTGGAGAGGAATAGTGAAAAAATAAAAACATATAATCAAAAAGCTTATTTTGCATCAGCTGTTCGAACCAAAATGGAATTAAATCGTAATATTTGCTTCCAGATCTGTCATTCAATTTCTGTTTCAAAGAAAGTGATGTTAACTTTTGCAACAACCTGCAGGTGACACAATAAATATGCCTTGAACCTGCAGATGTGATGTGAGAGAAGTCTCCCTTGTCCCTTCTGGGATGTTTGTGGAATAATTAATAATTATTATTAGTTACTATTATAAGTTCCATAATATCATAGGTTGTCTACAAATGATCAACATAAAACAGTTTTCTTCTGTACAAAAGACCCTGTGTATGAGTTAGCAACTGTCGCATGACGTGGTTTTAGTTTTGACTGGTAAATACAAATTTCTCTGTGAAAATGCGTTATTTTATCCAAATATTATTGGTAGTAAAATAAAATTCGCACTTAGATGATTAGCAGTTAAAACTGTAATTTGCATTGAAAATTTGACAAAAATGCAAATAGTTTAGTTTTTTGGCAGGAAAATCAAATTCGCACTAAAACGATTGGCAGAAAAATCAAAACTACTGTATCTTGATTTCAACAGATAGACGGATATGGTTATATCGACTTAGAATTTGATGCTGCCAAGTTTAGTTTGAGCAACGACCTCTATTAGCTAAACTAAATGCCAACTAAGCAAAGACTCTCGCCTTTTTACAATGATGTCATGTACTTTGGTCGTGGTGTATGATGTCTGTCTTTGCTATTCTACCTTCAGCCAAACTCTTATCTGCAACGAGTTAAGAATATGGAAGTGAGTCCAACCATTATTGTTACTATCAAATCAGCCAAAAGTCCATTCGGAACCCTCCTTTCTAGAGAAGTTGCCAGTAGTAATTTAGCAAAGACATCCATCTTACTTAACTAAATGACGCCGTTAAGCAATGGTTAGAGTCTTTGGTCCATTAACGTTAACATTTTGTCCAGTAGAGATCGTTTCCCAATATAGACATATCATTGCCATTTTCAATTCATTTATTAATAATAATAAGGTCTTAAGGTCAATTTAATTACAAATTTCCAATATATTTAAAGAGTACTTCTTAGCGACTTCTTAGTTTCCATTAAGGCTTGTATTTTCAGTTTTTATGAGGAGACCTCTGAAATATTCTTGATATCTGAGCGCAGTTCTTGACTCAGTAGACTCATCAATGCACCCACAGAACACATAATCAGCAAACCCCGTAATCTATGGATACTAAACTGACCTTATTAATGAAAATGGAAACACTAAATGAGCAAAGACAGCCACCATAGTTAACTATATGACGCCTTTAAACAAGGGTTATAGTCTTAGCTACATTAACATTAACGTTTTGACCAGTAGAGGTCGTGTTCCAATACATATGCACTTGGCACTGCAATTTTCTTTCACCTTTTTTCCAATTTAACGATTTTTATTTTTTCACTATGGCTTCTATTTGCAGTAATTATTAGGAAACCTCTTCGATCCCCTTGATGCCAAAGTTTTAAAAACAGTTATTGATTTTATTTATGCATCTACAAAAATTCTAAATTCTGGAATGGTAATACTAAATTAGCAAAGACTGTCACCATAGTTGACTACATGACGCCTTCAAATAAAGGTTAGAGTCTTAGCTCTATTAACGTAAACTTATTTATGCTCTGTTCCAGAACCTGCAAGAAACTACTATTTTTTACTACGATAACATTTGTTCCTTTATGTTTTCAAAAAAAGTAGTAAAAATTAGTAAATTCTTGTAGTTCTGCAACAGAGCATTAATCAGTAGAAATCGTTTCCAAATACATTTTCACTTAGCACAGAAATTTTATTTCTCCATTTCTGTAATTTCCAATATATTAAAAAAATTCTTAACGATTTTTATTTTTCCACTTCGGATTCTATTTCCAGTGATTGTTAGGAAACCTTTTCGTTCCCCTTGAAATCAGAGTTTCAAAAACAGTTGTTGATTTTATTATTGCATCTATTGAACGCATAATCGGCAAAAAAATCGAATCTATGGAAGTTAATGGTTCCTTGTTAGAGAAATAGGCAACACTTAATTAGCAAAGACAACAACCATACTTGAATATATTACGTCTTTCAACAAAGGTTAGAGTCTTTGCTACATTAACTTTGTGGCCAGTAGAGGTCGCTTTAAAAATTCAATAATACTTCACTTTTCTTTCTCTTGTTTTTAAATGTTAATAAGATTTCTTAACGATTTTTGTATTTTCATTACGGCTGGTATTTCCAGTGATTATTAGCGGAACTCTTCAATACCCTTGATGTCTAAGTTGCAAACACAATTATTGATTTATTCGACTCATTAACATACCTATGAAGTGATATAAACTAAGTCGAAAAATTACAAAACAAAACACTAAAAATATCTTGAATTTGAATGCTTTACAGGCTAGACGTGAAACGCTAGTAAAATTGCAATCACACGCCAGCAACTCAGAAGCTTCCATTCAAATTGACACTTTTTAAAATTTAATTGTTTTTGTGTTTCAAACTTTTTGCGTACTTTCGTTCATTGAACTGGCTGTTTGTTATTAAGAACGTAAAAAAAATTCAAAACACCTGTTCAACATTTCTCCACCAAAAATTAACGCTGAACCGTTTGTTTTGTTACATTCCTGGAAGTAAAATAAATAGTAGCTGACAATGGTAGACCATATTTGAAATAAGGCCAAAGTAGTGTGATGGCATAAATGGAACGAAATTTCGTTTCAGAATACAAAGGAGAGGTTTTTGACAAAAGTGAAACCTAATCAAATGGAAGTATTCTTTGTGGTATGTGGAAATTGTGGAGAACTAAATGATCAATTAATCGCCAAAAGTATAAGGTCCACTTAAAAATGGGGTTAAAAAAGTATACAATATAAAATTTGGCGTTCTAGATTTCTGGTGTGGTTTCAAAAAAAAAAAAAAAAAAAAAAAAAAAATACATGCAAATCATATGGGAGTGGTTCCCAACTTTTACTACTTTTTCCACCTTAAAATGTAAAGGAAAAGCAACTATATAATCCTCTACATTCCGGCACCCGAAGATGTTGTCCGATATAGGCCTTTGGAATTCAAACTTTACCCTGGCAGTTTTCCTGGATATAGAGGGAGCTTTCAACAATGTAAAACTTGAGTCCATTCATCTCTCGCTTAGAACGGTCAACACCCCGGAAACCCTGATATGCTGGATAAATAGGATGCTGGAGAGAAGGTTCATTAAAACAGTAACTAGAGGTACCCCCCAGGGAGGTGTACTCTCACCGCTGCTGTGGCTACTTGTGATAAATAACATTTTGGCGGAATTCGACAATCAGAGCACTAAGGTTGTCGCGTACGCGGACAATGTGGTTATACTGATAACTGGCAAATTCTTGTCTACAATCTCGGAGCTTATGCAAAGAGCATTATCAAAGCTGTCCCGTTGGGCCGCCGCAAATGGCCTTGGTGTAAATCCAACGAAGACAGAACTGGTACTGTTCACCAGAAAGCGTAAGCTCGGCGACTTCGTGCCACCAACACTGGATGGGGTACAATTACATATATCTCCTGAGGCTAAATACCTAGGTACAATCCTGGAAAAGGAACGTTGAGGAACGGACGATGAGAGGTATGATTGCACTCTATTCATGCAAGAATTCGATTGGGAAGAGCTGGGGATCCAGCTATTATACACTGGCTGTATAATGCTGTTATGAGACCCATCTTATCCCACGGATGCCTTGTCTGGTGGCACGCGCTTCGACATAAATCGAATTCCGGCAGCATAGACAAGGTGTAGAGGACAGCCTCGATCCTGATAACTGGAGCTTTTAGAAGTCTAAATGCGATGTTGAACCTCTTGCCCATGAGACTCAGCATCAAAGGTCAAGCAGCAAGTAGTGCCCTAAGGCTACATGAATTGAATCGTTGGCGCGACAGCACCTATGGATGCATTCTTCAGGAGCTAGGACCAAACCTTAGCTTAAATCCACAGGGAAAATTCAGCGACTATATATCACCAGTCCAAAGATTTGAAGATATTGAGGTCGTTATCCCTAGTAAAGATGACAGGATCCGTAGTAACCCTCCTCTAAACGGTCTGGCTTTCTACACAGACGGTTTCAAGATGGAGAATGTACCGGAGCTGGCGACTACGAAAAGCTTTGTCTCGAACGCTCATCCAGGTTAAACAGTGACTGTAGCGTTTTCCAAGCTGAAATCTTCGCAATCAGAATGGCTGCGGAGTTGATAAGAAAAATCTGGATGCAGAAATCTTTGAACCTGTGACTATCTTCGTTAATAGTCAGCCGGCTCTTAAAGCCATCAAATCCTCCAACATCAAGTCTGAGGCCGTGCTTGAGTGTAGAACTGCTTTGGAAAACCTCACAAACGCTGTCCGACTCTGCTGGGTACCGAAACTCGGTGACATTATGTGAAACGAGAAGGCAGATGAAATGGCAAGGCATGGATCGTAATCGACAAGTCTAGCAACCACTGATTCCATCAAACCACCTATATGTCACTTTTTCCGGAGCGTGTAAACGTTCTTTGAAGAACGAGCCAAGGAACTATGGCACAATGAATCAAGGTGCAACGTGTCAAGGACCATTTGGCCGACTCTATCAGCAAATAGAACAACTTCACTCTTAAATTTGAGCAAATCAGAAATTAGGGTATTGACGGGGGTCATTACCGGTCATTGCAACATCCGAGCATTTACCACCAAATGGCAGGATGATGGCGTGGACTGTTGCAGGCTCTGCGAAGATAAGAAGGAAACGGAGACTATCGAGCCTATTTTATGCCGCTGCCCGATGCTAGCTCGAAAGCGACATAGTTTAACTGGAGTATGCTTTCCTCCAAGCTTAACCTTCTACTCAAACATGGAACCAACAATCATTAAATACTTTCGTAGATGAAACAGCTGACAATATTTAAGATAGACTTCTATAATTAGGTACAGACGTTTTATTACTCCTAGCATGTCTGGTATTTAAAATGGGCTATATCGCTCCATGTTTTCATATAGCCCCCATATAACTGTACCTTCGGATTTTCGGCATTTTGAAGGTTGTGGCCTATATATCCCAGCGAAATGGCTGAAATTTGGTCCTGGTCGGTGTTATAAAAATTTCCACAAGAAATTTGTCGGTATCGGTCCACGTCTTCATATAGCCCCCCACAGAACGGCACCTCCCGATTTTCGGTATTTTGTTCTAGCCTCATTATCACACCCAAATGGCTGAAATTCGGGACGTATTCGTGACGAAAAACATCGATGAAATATTTTTGGTGTTCAATAGCAACGATTATCTTGATAAAAATCGTAAAATATGACCTTAAAATACATATAAAAACAAGGGCTGCTAAGGATGCCATATATTATAGTTACAGATATCTTTTGTATAGAGACTCATAGTGCAATTTGATTTGGAACATTTCTTCCTTTAACAATATCCCCAAAAATTTAAGGATTTTCTTAGATTTTGTCCCAGTATGGAATAATAACGACAATCTGGATAAAAATTGTAAAATATGACCTTAAAATACATATCAAAACAAGGGCTGCTAAGAATGTCATATATTATAGTTACAGATATCTTTTGTATGGAGACTAATAGTGAAATTTGATTTGGATCATTTCTTCCTTTAACAATATCCACAAAAATTTAAGGATTTTCTTAGATTTTGTCCCAGTATGGAATAATAACGACAATCTGGATAAAAATCGTAAAATATGACCTTAAAATACATATCAAAAACAGGGGCTGCAAAGGATGTTATATATTATAGTTACAGATATCTTTTGTATGAAGACTCATAGTGAAATTTGATTTAGAACATTTCTTCCTTTAACAATATCGACAAAAAATTAAGGATTTTCTTAGATTTTGGCCCAGTATGTATTATTCCATACTGGGCCAAAATCTAAGAAAATCCTTAATTTTTTGGCGATATTGTTAATCTGGATAAAAATCGTAAAATATGGCCTTAAAATACATATCAAAAACAAGGGCTGCTAAGGATGTCATATATTATAGTTACAGATATCTTTTGTATGGAGACTCATAGTGCAATTTGATTTGGAACATTTCTTCCTTTAACAATATCCCCAAAAATTTAAGGATTTTCTTAGATTTTGGCCCAGTATGGAATTATGTAAAATTAACAGTACAAAATTAAAACAAATAATTTCATCCTAAAATTTATAAAATTGTAACATAATTATTTAAGAAAATATTATACGTAGATATATGTTTTATTCTGAAACTCATAGTGAAATTTTGTGTAGATTTTTTCTTCTTCTGACACTTTTCACCTAGAACCTGGTTTCATATTACTTTCATGTATCAACTCGAAAAAAGAAGAAACATTTTTTCTTCAAAAAAATTGGTAAATATTTTCATGTTTTTTTTCAGCAAAATTGATACTGATATTTGCATGGCACGTAATGTAAATAGAGACTTCATTTCTTTGGTGACATATAGTGAAATTTCACGAAGAATATTTTTGTCTTTGACATCATTCCTCTAAAATTATGTTTTGTTGGATAATTTGGAATAAACTTAGATGAAGTCCGACTTTAACCCTAAAATGTGTTTTTCTTTTTAGAGATTCCTGGCGATTAGAATAGATTTACAGATTTGGTGTATATAGTAAAATTTTATGGCGAAAAATTTTGTAGAGTACATGGATTTGATAAGACCACATTTTAAAGGAGTTTTTGAAAGATTTTCGAAAAAAGGTCCAAAAAGAACCCTTTGATGAACTGCATGAGGGTTAAGATTTTTAACAAGCATATTCCCAACATCCTCCTCTGTAAAGTTGCTAAAGACACTATATACTTAAAATGCAAGGATTTCAAGATATCTTAACTCGAATATTTAGAAAAAACTAGAAATGGGCGGAACTTGCCCTACCTACTTTGGTTACTTTTCGATGTAAACTTTAATAACGCCGATACACGTGTCTCATATTTTTAGCTCTACTTTCATAATCTACTTAGTTTCCCTTATTTTTTTTTCGCACAGTTTTAGTGAAAATATTTCAAGGAGTCGAACAGGAATATTTGGAATAACTAAAGAACTCAAAAAAATGTATAGTAATTTCAAAACAAGGCGTTTCACTAAGGCGATTCGAATACAAATTCGTTCGACTTATAACCAAACTTCTGATCTTTGAAAAAATTTAATTTTTCCATTTTTAATTGGCCACATGTAATTGTTTAATATAAATTTCTTTTTTTAATCACGTTATTTTTGTATTTTTGTAAAATTTTCTTAGCATGAGATTAAATAATTTAATTGACATTTAATAAGAAAATCTAAGTAGCCACGCTATGGCTGCCCTTTGTACAGAGTTTTCAGATCATAAGATTTATTCTATGCGATTGTACTTTGTTTAATTATTGTGCAATATATTTCATTATTAAAGTGATTGCGTTACCGTAATTCATCAAATTGTCATGTAGTTCTATATAAATACATGCATATAATAATAAAAACATACATACAGCCGTCAATAAAAAATCTAATTTCATGAAACAACTAAATTGTATAGAATTACTATTTATTGAATTGAATAAATGTATAGATGACGAATACATAAGCTATAATGGCTTTGTTAAGAAAAACATGTCTTTATGACGTGTAAATGTGAATAACATTTAACTTAAGTACGTGTCTTAAAAATTAAGTACACCACAATAAATGTAAATAAGGAGGATTTCAACCGTTTATGAATAAAAATTTCGTCTCTGGATAATTACATTCAGGGGCCGAGTCCTTAACATCGGTGGGGTATAAAGTTGTTTTGGGACATTGTCTAGCAACCATTCATGTACAACCTGGGATGTTTCACCTAGAACCTAGTTTCATATTACTTTCATGTATCAACTATAAAAAAGAAGGAACATTTTTTTTCCAAAAAATTGGTAAATATTTTCGTGTTTTTTTTTCAACAAAATTGATACTGATATTTGCATGATACGTAATGTAAATAGAGACTTCATTTATTTGGTGGACCTATAGTGAAATTTGACGAAGAATTTTTTTTTGACGTCATTTCTCTATAATTATGTTTTGTTGGACAATTTAGAATAAACTCAGATAAAGTCCGACATTAACCCTAAAACGTGTTTTTCCTTTTTAAAGATTCCTGACAATTAGAATAGATTTACAGATTTGGTGTATTATGAGACCTATAGCACAATTTTATGACCAACAATTTTGTAGTATATTTTGATTTGATACGATCACATTTCAAAGGAGATTTTGACCGATTTTGGAAAAAAAGACCGAAAAGACCCTTTTAATGAACAGCATGAGGGTTAAAATGTTTAACACAAATATTCTCCATACTCTTTAAAGTTGCCAAAGACACTATATGTCTAAAATGCACGGATTTCAAGATATCTTAAATCGAATATTTCGGGAAAAACAAGAAATGGGCGGAACTTGCCCCGCCTACTTTGGTTACTTTCCCATGTCAAGGTGAAAAACGCCGATACACGTGTCTCATATTTATAGTCCTACTTTCATAATCTGCTCAGTTTTTCCTATCATTTGTTTTGTTGTCGCACGGTGTTATTCTTAAACGATTTTCGAAAGACGGATGGATTGCATCAAAGAAAATGGTCGATTATAATCGGTTCTCGGCGGTTAACGAATAATCGAAAGTCGACCTTTGGAACACTCTCAAATGATCGACTAACCGAAAATCTAGTTTTAGGGTTTTTACCAAAACCGAATAATCGAAAAACCGATTATTGCATTCCACTGCGTATTCCTACTCCCGGTTTTCGTTATTTCGAAGGTTTAAGCCACAATATGAAATTGCCAAAAAATGGTTTAAAAAGTGCTGCTTAACATATTCTACAAGGTGGCGACAAAAGTAATCCTCCTATCAGAAAATGCTATAAATTTGGCGATTGGCCCCTAATGTCAGTTCTGTTTTGACATTTGTGTAGGAAAAACACATGCGAAATACACGTTAATAAACAATAGCTTTGTTCCTTTACTTTTTTAATGGTAAGAGTGGTAAAAGAGAAAAGTGCAAAATTGCTCAAAATTGCTCTCTCATGAACATTTTTACCAGAAAAGTAAAGGAACGGAAAAATGGTAGATCTGGCAGCAATGTCAAAAAGAAACATAAAAAAATCAATTTTCGTCTTTTATTTCACAGTTTTTAATTTAGTTTTGTCAGCGTTCGGCTTGTTCTTCTGTTTTTCTTCCACTTTCCTCTTCATTGTGAAATAATCGTCAAACAAAAGTCGAAAAATCAGTTCTGCCATTTTTTACCTGCAGAAATTTTGCTGGTAGCCTGTGGTAGAAGAGAAAGCCATTTTCGCACTCTCTCCCCTCTCACTCTCTTAAAAATTGCTTCCAGTTTGGCACTTTTCGAGGTTAAGGAACGCTTTGCAGGTTAAAAATGGTAACAAATGGTAAAAATGGTAACCACAGGTAAGTAAAGGAACACAGCTAATGCTACGCTACACTGCTCCAGAACGCGGAATATTGGTGATCACCAAGAGCAAGATGATTTTTCATCAAAAATAATCATGAGTGATGAGGCGCATTTCCATCTTAGTGGGTACGTAAATAAGCAAACTTTACGATTCTGGGGCCCTGAAAATCCGCGTGTAACCCATGAAGAGCCATTACACCCTCTCAAAGTCACTCTATGGTGTGCTGTTTTCGCTGGAGGAGTCATCGGGCCTTTTTTCTTCGAAGACGTCGCGGGCCAAACGGTTACTGTGAATGGTGAGCGCTACAGAGCAATGATCAACGAGTTCTTTTTACCGCAACTTGATGAATTGGGATTGGAAAACATGTGGTTCCAACAGGACGGTGCAACGCCATACACTGCACGTGCCACAACCGATATGCTAAAGGATGCATTTCCCGGGCGCTTAATCTCCCGTTTTGGCGATTTGCACTGGCCAGCAAGATCGCCTGATTTGTCCGATCCAGACATCTTTTTGTGGGGCTTTTTGAAGTCGCGGGTTTATGTCAACAAGCCTCAGACTCTTTCAACTCTTAAAGAAAATATCCGTCAAGAATGTGAGGACCTATCGGAGGACGTTCTGGCCAAAGTGATGGAAAATACCATAAAAAGGGCTCAAAAGACAATAAACTGTGGCGGCGGCCCTTTATCTGACATCATATTCTCGACTTGATGTAAAAAAATTAAAAGACCAAATAACAAGTAAAAAAGTATCAGACGGCTTTGCCGACAAAGATATACCCTCAGCCCGTTCAAGAGATATCGTGCATAACATGTTAGTGACATTTTTTTAACTATTGGGGGGGAAGTATTTGGTCCAAATTTTGGTCTTTGTCATATTTTGTCCAAACTTAGTTTCAGTTCGGAGATAGGCAATACCGGTCCACAGAACTAAAACTAAGTTTGGACAAAATATGACAAAGGGCAAAATTTGGACCAAATCGTTTGATCAGTTCATGCTCTCTAGCCACTACATACTCAATAAGTATGGACTTCTCAAGAAGTATGGATTTGCCCCTGAAAAAACTTTTACCGTCGTAATGGAGGCAGCGAGAATGCAAGTTATATTTTTTCCACAAACATCCCTGATGGGACAAGGGAGACTTCTCTCATATCAATGAGTGCACCCCGATTCATATTAGCTCATGATATGGGACCTACAGTTTATAGCCGAGTCCGAACGGCGTGTCCTAAGACACACTGAGGGATATTTTGCCACCGTTGAAAATATTTTGATGTTGCCTGGCCTGGGAATCGAACCCGCGACCTTTAGCGTGCAAGGCGGGTGTGCATACCACCACGGTGGCACCCACCAGCGAATGCAAGTTGCTTTAACAAAAATCGAAGTGGTTCGAGATCAGGTCTTAAAGTGAACTTTTCCGAAGTTTTGTGTGGGAGGTACCCGAATGAGTGGACAAATAAAGTCCATATTCGAACCTGATCTATATCTGGTAGATATATTTGGACGTGTAAAGTATGGGCCAAAATCGGTCACTCCCTTCAAGAGTTATCGTGCGCACAATATTTCCGAACATTTTTGAACTTTTGTGCGGGAGGTACCTGCAGGAGTGGACCGATATGGCTTATCTTCGAACTTAAACTAAGTTTGCACAAAATATTACGAAGGCCACGTTTTTGAACGAAACGGCAGATCCGTTTGAGAGTTATCTTACGCTCCAACCACTACACACGGTGTCATAGGGGGTATTGGACCTTTCAGGCTATTTTCTCAGGAAGTATGGACTTGCCCCTGATGAAACTTGTACCTTCGTATGGGTGGCAGTGAATATAAGTTGCTGCAACAAAAATCAAAGCGATTCGAGAGCAGGCCCTAAACTGAACTTTTCCGAAATTTTTTGTAGGAGGTACCCGAAGGAGTGGACCTATTGGGTCCATATTGGAACCTCATCCAAGTTTGGTAGAAATATCACGATGTGCTAAGTATGGACCAAGTCGGTTATTCCCTTCAAGAGTTATCGTGCGCACAAATTTTCCGAAAATTTTTGAACTTTTGTGGGGGAGGTACCTGCAGGAGTGGACCGATATGGCTTATCTTCGAACTTAAACTAAGTTTGCACAAAATATTACGAAGGCCAAGTTTTTGGACCGAAACGGCAGATCCGTTTGAGAGTTATCGTGCGCACCAGCCAGACAGACAGACGGACGGACATTGCTAAATCGACTCCAAATTGTCTGAAACACATTTCGTCCAAACATACTTGGGGTCTAAAACCATTATTTCGATGAGGCACATTTTGCCCGTATGAAAGTGTAGATACCCTTTCTACCCTAAAGGCTGAGGGTATAAAAATAATCCACAAGAAGAATCAAAGTTTTTCATTTTTATACCCTCCACCATAGTATGGAGGGTATATTAAGTTTGTCATTCCGTTTGTAACACATCGAACTAATCATTTGCGACCCTATAAAGTATATATATTCTTGATCAGGATAAAATTCTAAGACGATCTAGCCATGTCCGTCTGTCCGTCTGTTGTAATCACTCTAGCGTCCGCAATAATTGAGATAGAGTGCTGAAATTTTGCACCCGAGGGTCTTTTTTCCATAGACAGGTCAAGTTCGAAGATGGGCTATATCGGTCCACTCTTTGGTATAGCCCCCATATAACGGTACCTCCGGATTTGAGGTATTTTGACGTTCTTCGCCACATTTGCTGATTGAATTAGCTATAATTTGGCACTTAGGGTTCCTAGTGATCAACAAACTTATATCCCAAAGGATATGGGCATAGACCCATGTTTTGGTATAGTCCCCATATAACGGTACCTCCCGATTTTCGGTATTTTGAGAATTTTAGCCACAATTTCTAACCGAACTTTCTGCAATTTGACATTTGAGGTTCTCCATGGTCATGAAACATCTCCACGAAACATCGTCAACATAGGTCCATGTTTTGGTATACCCCCCATATATCGGTACCTCCCGATTTTCGTTATTTTGAGAATTTTAGCTACAATTTCTAACCGAACTATCTGCAATTTGACATTTGAGGATCTCAGTGGTCATGAAACGTCTCCACCAAACTTCGTCCACATAGGTCCATGTTTTGGTATGGCCCCCTTATAACCGTACCTCCCGATTTTCGGTATTTTGAGAATTTTAGCCACAATTTGTAACCGAACTATCTGCAATTTGACATTTGAGGTTCTCAGTGGTCATGAAACATCTCCACCAAACATCGTCAACATAGGTCCATGTTTTGGTATGGCCCCCTTGTAACCGTACCTCCCGATTTTCGGTATTTTGAGAATTTTAGCTACAATTTTTAACCGAACTAGCTGTAATTTGCCATTTGAGGTTCTCAGTGGTCATGAAACATCTCCACCAAACATCGTCAACATAGGTCCATGTTTTGGTATGGCCCCCTTATAACCGTACCTCCCGATTTTCGGTATTTTGAGAATTTTAGCTACAATTTTTAATTGAACTAGCTGTAATTTGCCATTTGAGGTTCTCAGTGGTCATGAAACATCTCCACCAAACATCGTCAACATAGGTCCATGTTTTGGTATAGCCCCCATATAACGGTATCTCCCGATTTTCGGTATTTTGAGAATTTTAGCTGAACACATTTTTTAGATTAGATTAGATAACACTGTGCAACAAAATGGAGGTGAAAGTCTGGGGCACGGAAAATTCCTCTTGGGGAAGAAAGGCCTTGGTGAGTATATTATGAACCCCGAAGTCGAACTTCCGCGTTATGGCTTGATGACATTTTTGTTAGAGACCTGTGGGCCATCAGGAATTAGCGTTATATCTTTGTTCACTGTTGCTTAAGTGCTCTACAAAAACAACAAACAAAGATATGATGCTAATTCATGATGGCTTAAAGGGTCTCTTGCAAAAACTTCATCACGCCATAACGCGGAAGTTCGACTCACGGCGCATCTGTCCTTCGGGGTTTTTATTATACACACACACCAAGGTCTTTCATCTCCAAAAGGAATTATCTCTGCCCCAACATTTGTGTGTAAAAGTTGTTCCACCTAAAATTGTGAAAGGACCCTAATTATTCCATTTTAATTAAGACTATTTTATGGCGGAGGGTATAAAAAGTTCCGCCCGGCCGAACTTAACGACTTTTTACTTATTTTTTTTTTTTAAATTACAGCCAAAAAACATCGGAAGTTTACTTTTGCGCCACCTTGTACTCCTCCTAGGAATAAACGGTATTTAGCCTTTTTTTATATTTCTAGCATAGTTTCGAATAATGAGATAAAACTCCGATCTTTTTAGACCATAACTTATTGTAGAGATCACAATTTCTTATTGAAAAGCTACAAATTTATTCACTTCAACTCACGTGTACGGTGTAATTATCTACCGCGTTGCATTCGAAAAAATATTCAACGCCACAGCTAATAGCTTGATTCAGTAAATTTCAGGTTTTTGTCTTCTTCTTCTATTAACAATTAATTCAGCTGCCTTACAGATGAAGAAATGAAAACATTTACGAATCATACGATAAAAACAAAACTAATAATGAAAACAGAAAACAACATGATTTATAAATATACACCAACACAGCAACGATCGGCAGGCAACGTGTTGGCAAGTATATTTTTATAGAAAGAAAGCAAACTTGCTTGAATCATGACCATTGTAAACGTCAGCGTGACAACAACAACACCATACAAATGATAGATATCAGAAACAAGATATCAAAACAAAATACTCACTTTCAGATATCAACAAAGCTATGTGGGTATATTTGTACCAAAAAAATCATGTTTAGGGGCACTACTTTTTGGCCATAAGTCCACATTATGGATATGTGTCTGGTTGAAGTAGTATTGATAAGAAAAGTGTGTAGGTAGGTATATTATGGGTTCATTGTTTATAACATTTTTTAAAATAACCCAGACCGGTTTGAATGTTGAAATGGAAAATTCTTAATAATTCTAAAGTTCTCAACAAATACTCAACGACTAAGCATTTTTATCGGGCAGCAGGAAAAAATATTGTTTTTAATTTATTGTGCAATATCATCATAATAAAAATAAAATACTGCAAGGGAACAGATTAGCTGAAATGTAAATGGGAATAACTAATATTTATTTTTTTTTTTTTTAATTTTAAATGAAACACATGAAAAAGCATTTACATTTGGCTGGATTGAAATCAAAATGAAAGAAAGCTATAATAAAAATTTTTGTTTTTACAACATTTGACACTAAAATATCACGTGATTTTGGATATGATTTCAAGGCGTCTCCAACAAAACAATACACCTAGCATACCAGCGCTGATTCTTTGATGAGAAAGACAGATGGAATTCGAAATTCCAAACATAATTTTTAGCCAACTTCAGAGCTTCTTACCACCAGCAAACATCAACAGCTGGTAATTTAGTCAAGTGTTCGTTCGATAAAGTGGCATGATTTCAAATTATGTATTTTTATTATTTTTCTTTTGTTTTGACTCATTTCTTTATTCATGTGAAGAAATAAGTTGCTGTTGATTTTTTTATGGCATTGTTGTTTTTTATAGACCGCTTTGCTTGAGTACCTTTTTTGAAGTTTGATTTTGTTGGTATTGTTGTTGGGGAATTTGTTTTTATTATTATTATTTTTTTTTCTTTTGAATGGCGTGATTTAAAGAATCAACAGCAGTAACAACAAATGAAAGTAATGAACGGACGGACGGCCAACAACACCAGTCAGAGAAAAAAATTAAACTTTCTGTGAAAATATTTTCAATTGTGGTTGCTTTGCTGGCCTGTCTAACTATATAAACAACAGAAAGCGCTAGAGAAGAAATAAAACAAAGTGATTGAGGCCCGTTTTAGAGTTGTTGATGAATGCACAGATGGCTTGTGGCTGTTGCTGCAGAAGTTGTTTTTTGGTTATTGAAAGTGTTGGCCAGCATGGAGAGTAATTGTTGCAGCTAAATATAGATATTGGAAATATTTATAATTAATATTGACCATGAAAATCACAGAGCAAAAAAGAAATTGAATGCTAAAAATATAGAAAAACGGTAGATGGGCTACTTTCAGAAGGGTCCAGATAAATATATCTAAAAAAAGGTAGCTAATCCCGTGGAATCAATAACATAAACGGGCTAGCAGCCCTAGCACCGCTGATGTATATACAGCTAACAAGAACGTGGGGACTTTTAGGATGTTGCATTACGAAAACATCTTCGACAGGAGTGGCTCTTCAAAAGGAAAGGGCGGGGCCGACTATATGACACCACTGTGAATAGGTAAAATATATATGGGAGCTATATCCAAATGTGAACAAATTAAGATATAATTTGGCACATATATTTCTTGACCAAACACCGTCACACATTCCAAATTTCATCAAAATTAGACATACATAGCGTCTTTGGTGCATCAAATACCTTAAATCGGGCGAAAATATATATGGAAGCTATATCCAAATCCGAACTGATTTCGATACAATTTGGCACACTTATTTCTAGACCAAATTTCGTCACACATTCCATATTTCATTGAGATCGGACATATATAACGTGTTTCGTGCAACAAATACCAAAAATCGGCCAAAAATATATATGGGAGCTATATCCAAATCTGAACCGTTTTTGATATTATTTGGCACACTTATTTCAAGACCAAATTCCGTCACATATTCCAAATTTCATTGAGATCGGACATATATAACGTCTTTCGTGCACCAAATACCAAAAATCGGCCGAAAATTTATATGGGAGCTATATCCAAATCTGAACCGATTTTTATATTATTTGGCACATTTATCTATAGACCTAATTGCGTAACACATTCCAAATTTCATCAAAATTCGACAGATACAGTGTGTTTGGTGCATCAAATACCTAAAATCGGCCGAAAATATACATATATGGGAGCTATATCCAAATCTGAACAGATCTTCCCCAATTTTCAGCCAAATCGGACAAAAAATGCGACCTGTGCGTTGCGAACGGACGGACGGACGGACATGCATAAATCGACTCAGAAAGTGTTTCTATGCATATCCCTAGAAGGAACTATGGGTCTATCTGTTTTCCTTATGCATATTACATACAAATGCACTAACACATAATACCCCTTACCACAGTGTGGTGTGGGGTATAAACTTGAATCGCGATTTATTTAAAAAGCGCTCCGGCGATTTTTTTAGTTTTTTGATTTTTCTCATCTATGAACAGTGTAGTTTCAGAATCCGCAAAAACTACCCAGGTGTAAGCACCTTCCATTTAAAGTTGCTTCAAGAGCACCGTGACCTTTCTATATGGGCTATACCAGAAAATATATACAAATTTTTGGGAAGTTTCGGGATCACTGAGAACCTCAGAGGTCAAATTACAGATAGTTCGCTCAAAAAATTTAACCAAAATACCGAACATCGGAGGGTACCGTTATATGGGGGGCTATACCAAAGCATGGACCTATCTTGAAGATTTTTCATGGGGAAGTTTCGTGAACCTCAAGTGTCAAATTACAGCTAGTTCGGTTAAAAATGTAGCTAAAATTCTCAAAATACCGAAAATCGCGGGGTAACGTTATATGGGGGCTATACCAACACATGGACCTATATTAACGATTTTTGGCGGAGAAGTTTCGGAACAACTGAGAACTTCAAATGTCAAATTACAGCTAGTTCGGTTAAAAATTGTAGCTAAAATCCTCAAGATACCGAAAATCGGGGGTACCGTTATATGGGGGCTATACCAAAACATGGACCTATGTTAACGATTTTTGGTGGAGAAGTTTCTGAACCACTGAGAACCTCAAATGTCAAATTACAGCTATTTCGGTTGAAAATTGTAACTAAACTCGTCAAAATACCGAAAATCGGGGGGTACCGTTATATGGGGGCTATACCAAAACATGGACCTATGTTAATGATTTTCGGTGGAGAAGTTTCGGAACCAATGAGAACCTTAAATGTCAAATTACACGTAGTTCGTTCAAAAAATGTAACCAAAATCCTCAAAATACCAAAAAGGGGGGGGGGGGGGGGGGGTACCGTTTTATGGGGGCTATACCAAAACATGGACCTATGTTTACGATTTTTTGTGGAGAAGTTTCGGAACCACTGAGAACCTTAAATGTCAAATTACAGCAAGTTCGATTAAAAATTTTAGCTAAAATTACAAATACCGAAAATCCGTTATATGGGGCCTATACTAAAACATGGACCTATATTAACGATTTTTGGTGGAGAAGTTTCGGGATCACTGAGAACCTCAAATATAAAATTACAACTAGTTCGGTGAAATATTGTAGCTAAAATCCTCAAAATACCGAAAATCGGGGAGTACCGTTATATGGGGACTATACCAAAACATGGACCATCTTCACGATTTTTGGTGGAGAAGTTTCTCAACCACTGAGAACCTCAAATGTCAAATTACAGCAAGTTCGGTTAAAAAATGCAGCTAAAATCCACAAAATACCGAAAATCGGGGGTACCGTTATATGGGGGCCATACCAAAATATGGACCTATGTTAACGATTTTTGGAGGAGAAGTTTTGGAAACACTGAGAACCTTAAATGTCAAATTCCGACTAGTTCGGTGAAAAATTCTAGCTAAAATCCTCAAAATACCGAAAATCGGGGGTACAGTTTTATGGGGGCTATAACAAAACATGGACCTATGTTAACGATTTTTGGTGGAGAAGTTTCTGAACCACTGAGAACATCAAATGTCAAATTACAGATTATTCGGATAAAAATTGTGGCTAAAATCGTAAAAATACCGAAAATCCGGGGATACCGTTATATGGGGGCTATACCAAAATATGGACATATCTTGACGATTTTTCAGGGGGATGTTTCGTGACTGTTTAAAACCTCAAGTGTCAAATTACAGCTAGTTCGGTTAAAAATTCTAGCTAAAATACCGAAAATCGGGGGGTACCGTTATATGGTGTGGACCAACCTAGCTAAAAAAAGGTAAAATACTCAAAATACCTGAAATCAGGTGGTACCGTAATATGGGGGCTATAGCAAAACGTGCACCTATATAGGCCATTTTCGAACTTGACCTGCCAAACTGTGTCGCAGCAGATCACTTCCAGAGTAAAACAAAGAAGGCAAGCCACCTTCCTAAGAACGACGAGCTAAGGAGAAAATGTGTCGCCAATTGCCACCTACCGGGGAAACAGTGCGACACTTCCAGAGCAGATCACTTCCAGAGTAAAACAAAGAAGGCAAGCCACCTTCCTAAGAACGACGAGCTAAGGAGAAATGTGTCGCCAATTGCCAACTACCGGGGAAACAGTGCGACAAGCTCTAGGTGACCTAGGCGGACCACAACTAATTAGCCCTGAAACTACCTACGGCCTTTAGAAGTTATTCTAACTATAGAAGACCTTTAGAAGTTATTCTAACCATAGAAAACCTTTAGAAGATCTTCTGTTCATAAAATACCTTTAGAACATCTGTCTTAAGACGACTTTAAAAGGTATTCTGTCCATAGAGGACTATTAGCTAGTTTTCTTCCCGTAGAAGACCTTTAGAAGGTCCTTTGTCCATAGAAGACATTTAGAAGCTGTTTTGTCCGTAGAAGACCTTTTGAAGGGCTTCTGTCTTAAGATGGTCTTCTGTTCATACAAGACCTCTAGAAGGTCTTCTATCTTTAGAATGTCTTCTGTTCATATAAGACCTTTAGGAGGTTTTCTGTCCATAGAAGCTCTTTAAAAGGTTTTCAGTCTATATGAGACCTTTAGAAAGTCTTATGTTCATAGAAGACCTTTAGAAGGTCTTCTGTCTATATTCTCGTTGCTGATACAAAGACAATTCTGAGATGGAGCTTTTGACCACAGTGTGCCTACCCCAGAACACGAGTAACTGAAACGTGACGTTACTCCACTGACAGACCAAATCAGTACAGTCTACACCTAGAAAATATATGTTAGAAATATGTTTGGATCCAAACAAATATTTGTTTGGGAGTGATTGCAAACAAATATATGTTTGGATCCAAACATAATTTGTTTGCGTCCAAACAAATATATGTTTGCAACATTTTGTAACATATCTCAATTTAATATGTTTGGGTACCAACATATTTTTTTATGTTAGAACATATTTTTTATGGGTGGAGAGGATTTTTGTCAGAGAGCAGCTTCGGAATGCTGGTTTATAATAAAGAGCTGTGTGCATGGTGTAATAGGAACCACAGAAGTTTTGTGATGTGTATGCGTAAAACACGTGTGTTTCATGCTTTGTTGTTGTTAACAAACGTAGCAGCGAAGAGGAAAAGAAAAAAATGGTATTAATTATGTTAGTCGTTCTTCATCAGTGTTCTAGAGAACATCGTTGAGTAAAGACGGTAAAATGAGTGAATAAATCAGTGTTTTGTATTTTCTTAAAGAAATTGTGCTTTTTAGTATAGCATTTCCAAATTAAATGAAACCTTTTCCAAATTGAATGAAACCTTTTCCAAATTGAATGAAACCTTTTCCAAATTAAATGAAACCTTTTCCAAATTAAATGAAACCTTTTCCAAATTAAATGAAACCTTTTCCAAATCAAATGAAACCTTTTCCAAATCAAATGAAACCTTATCCAAATCAAATGAAACCTTTTCCAAATCAAATGAAACCTTTTCCAAATTGAATGAAACCTTTATTTTTATTGAAAGAAAAAAAAACCGAATATTTTGAAAAGAGAAAGAAATAAAAAATGATATGAGTTTTCAACGATTTTTTACCTAAATTGTAATCTTAAGTAATGACATAAAAGTGTAACTCGCTGCATGTTTTGCTTCCTTGAACATAAGCATTTCATAATTTTTGGGCATTAATTGAGGTTATAGCGAAATAATCCTAAAGAGAGAATTTAGGTTTAAAAAATTCCTAATAACACTGTGACACAAAATGGAGGTGAAAATCTGGGGCAAAGATAATTCTTTTGGTGATGAAAGCTCTTGGTGAGTATACTAAGAATCCCGAAGGACAGATCCGCCGTGAGTCGAAGTTCCGAGTTATGGCGTGATTAATTTTCTGCTGAAGACCATATAAGGCATCTGAAATTAACGTTATATCTTTGTTAACAGTTGGTTTAGCTTATTTATGAACTGACTTGTCTTCAGTCAAATCGAATGAGGATTATTTTTGTATAGCATTTCGACCTTCTAACTCGCTTCCTTCAATGTCCTTTTTGACTCTTATTTTAAGAACCGCTATAAAAGTAATACATGATGACGTTTTTCAGCTTCAAAATGTTCTTCAGAAATGTCGCTCAGAAAATGTTAGGCACGACCCTGATTGACAACTAATCGATTTTGTCGCGTTTTCATGGTCTGTTGTTTGAGCTGTTCGATACAATGCTCAATCGCGTCAACGGTATCACGATTTATCGTCCGTTCGCTTAGTACGACTCTGGCACACAATTTTATTTTAGAATTTTTTTTTTCAGGATAATTTTTATGCAATAACTTTATAAGTAAACGAATACACATAATGATAGAATTAAACCGGTGTAATTTTAAATTTTTAATGCCAAATTCTGCAATGTTGAACCCAATAGTAAAGGAATTTTCAAAAATAAAATTGTGTACCAGAGTGGTACTTCGCGATCAGACAATAGATCGTAATATCGTTGACGTGATTGAGCATAGTAACCAATAAACAGGACTGCTCCAATTATGTAATGAGTATGTCCACTTCATTAGGTAATACAATTAGCCCCTTTTATTATTAGCAATTTTTTAAACCTTAATTCTCTCTTTAGCATTATTCCGCTATAACATTAATTGATGCTCAAAAATTATAAAATGTTTAAGTTCAAGGAAGCAAAACATGCAGCGAGTTGCACTTTTATGTAATTACTTACGATTAGAATTTAAGTAAAAAAATTGTTGAAACTCCATATAATTTTTATTTCTTTCTCTTTTCAAAATATTCTGGCTTTTTTCTTTCAATAAAAATAAAGGTTTCATTCAATTTGGAAAAGGTTTCATTTGATTTGGAAAAGGTTTCATTTGATTTGGAAAAGGTTTCATTTGATTTGGAAAAGGTTTCATTTAATTTGGAAAAAGTTTCATTTAATTTGGAAAAGGTTTCATTTAATTTGGAAAAGGTTTCATTTAATTTGGAAATGCTATAAATAAATAAAGGCGAATGGTAATATTTTATTGAACAAGGAAGAAATCGCATTTAATATTGGTAATTACATCAATACTTTTTTCATATACATACATACATATGTATATTTGAAATATGGATGTACCTATTTATTACAATAAATAATTATTTGATTCCAGATGCCGATTTCCCGCTGAAGATTTCAACTTTGAGCACAATGTGTTTTATTTCACAACTAAGGAGAAGCGTTGAACGATGTTTCTTAATATTTTTTCTTTTTAAAAGTGCGACTTTTTATAAGTTATTTCATTCAGTTTTTCTTTTATTAAAGTCTGTTATGTATTTTTTGGAATTTTTTCTGTACCTATGTACCTATGTGTCTTTGTTGCTTTTGCTTTTTTTCTATGCCTTTCAATAAACCACCACCATTTATAAATGTGTGTATGTATATGATAGAGATATCCAGTGAGCGCTTACTGAGAGCAAGTTAGCATACATTTCAATGTGTTTCACACTGACATTTACGCTCCCTTGCTCTCAGGAAGCGCCCACTGGTGCATGTGTTTGCTTTTTTTGTGGCTTTCGGGTTTGTATTAGCTTGCACCTAAACATATAATTTGTTTGCACCCAAACATATATTTGTTGGCAGTACCCAAACATATTTCTTTCATATCAATGAGTACACACCGATTCATATTGGCTTAACGGTATTGAACGTACTTTTTATTGCCTAGTCCGAACTAGAGATACGTATTACCAAGCAAAAATCGATCTTTCGATTTTTTGATTCTTACTTAGAACTCAAGAATCGATCTTTCGATCTTTTGATTCGTACATAGAACTCAAAAATCGATTTTTTTGATTCTTACGTAGGAATCAAAAATCGATCCTTTGATTCTTACTTAGAACTCACTAGGATAAAAGAATCGTTCAATCGAGATGACTCCTTAGTTGAAAATGTGAACGTTTTAGAGTACAATGCTTCGCGTTTAGCACTGCCGTACCGTTAGATTAACATTGTTCATCAGTACAACAAATAATATAATATTGTTGTCTTGCTCTTACCAATGTAATCTGTATATTTCATTTTCGTGGTACATCAAAGAGTCAAAACAGAATTGATCTTTCGATTCCCTCTGCAAGAATCGAAGAATCATAATAGAAAATCGATCTTTCGATTCTCTATGAAGTCAAAACTCGATTCCGATATTTAGATTCTTCACATCAAAGAATCGAGGAATCGAAAATCGACTTGCCTATCCCTAGTCCGAACCCCCTGTAATACTCAAGAAATATAACGAACCACATTCTTCTAAACTTCCACCCTTCGAACTTCGACCCTGCGAACCACCCCATTTCGAACTTCCAGCCACCGAACTTCCACCCCCGAACCACCCCGCAAAACGATGTTTCTCGGCTTTGCACTTAGTTTAAACTATCTTTCAGAGTTTTTTTCTTTTATTTTATGTTTATTTTGTTTTTTTTTTTTTTATTTTTATTTTGTTTTTCAAAATAGTCTGGCTTAATCCCATTGTTGTTGTTTTATTATTTTAAAACAACTAATTTATTAGTGGAAAAAGGTTGGCATTGTTCGCCAAGGGGTAAGGCAAGGAAGACTAGTTTCGATCCACGCCACTGGATCTCATCAGTTCCCTTGTTTTTTGTTTGTGGATATTCTCCACCGAAGTTATTTTTCAATAACTTCTTCAACAAGAAACTTTTTATACCCAAACATCAATCGTCAGCTCGAAGTATAAAGGTGAACAAAGAAAAAACTTCAATGAGAAGTTTTTCTTTGGCAACCTAACACAACTCCGACGAAAGTGTTTGCGAAACACACCAAACCTTTTTCCACTGCTATGTGTCGTCGAATTTCGACGAATGCACATAACAAAATGTAGTTGGTAGCTTGTCGCAGCCAACCATACAAACGGCGCCAGTGTTTCTCAAATCGAACATTGGTGGCGTCGATGAGATCCAGTGGCGTGGATCGAAACTAGTCTTCCTTGCCTTAACCCTTGGCGAACAATGCCAACCTTTTTCCACTAATAAATTAGTTGTTTTAAAATAATAAAACAACAACAATGGTATTAACCCTTTCGGTGCTTCTTTTTTGTTTTTGATCTGAAAAATATATTTTTCCAATTTTATATATACTTAAGCCCACTATATGAATAATCAAAACTAATTTTTTAACATTTTGTTTGGAAAAGTGGTTTTTGGACACTATGCCATATGGCATAGAATGTATTTAAAGGAAAAAAAAAAAACAAAACTAAAATATTCAAGTTTTTAATTAAATTTCATCTTATAGAAGACCAGGAAGAGGAAGAGGTCTTTTTATAGAAGAGCAGGACGTCTTCTCATAAAAGAGCAGAAGGTCCTCTCATAGAAGGGCAGGATGTCTTCTCCTGGAAGAGCAAAAGGTCGTCTCATAGAAGGACAGGATGTTTTCACATAGAAGAGCAGGACGTTTGCATATAGAAGGGTAGGACGTCTTCTTATAGAAGAGCAGGAGGTCTTCTTATAGTAGAGCAAGAGGTCTTCTTATAGAAGAGCAGGAGGTCCTCTCCTTGAAGAGCAGGAGGTCCTCTTCTTGAAGAGCAGGACGTCTTTTCATAGAAGAGCAGGACGTTTGCATATAGAAGGGCAGGACGTCTTATCGTAGAAGAGAAGGTCGTTTGCATATAGAAGGGCAGGAGGTATTCTTATAGAAGAGAACGAGGTCTTCTTATATAAGAGCAGGAGGTCTGCTCATAGAAGGGCAGAACGTCTTCTCATAGAAGAGCAGGAGACCTTCTTAAAAAAAACCAGATGGTCTTCTCATAGAAGAGCAGGGGCCCTTCTTATAGAAAAGCATAAGATCTTCTCATTGAAGACCAGGAGGCCTACTTATAGAAGGCATGAAGGTTTTTCATAGAATATCTCGAGGTCTACTATTAGAAGATTTGGAGGTCTTCACATATAAGGTCTTCTTATAGAATATCTGGAGGTCTTCTTTTAGAACATTTAAAGCCTCTTATAGAAGACCTAGGGTCTTCTTATAGAAAACCTAGGGTCTTCTTATGGAAGATTTGAGGCCTTCTTATAGAAAAACTGGAGTACTTCTTATAGAAGACCTGAATGTCTTCATATAGCAGATCTGAAGGACTTCTTATAGAACACCTGAATGTCATCCTATAGAAGGGCTGGAGGTCAGCTTGTAGAAGACGTGGGGGCCATCTTATATAATATCTGGAGGAGTTATTTTAGAAAATCTGCAAGAATTGTTGTACATCATATGGAGGTTTTCCTATGGATCTGGAGGTTTCCTTATAGAAGACCTGGAAGTCTTCGTATAGAAGACCTGGAGGTCTACTTATACAAGATCTGGAGGTCTTCTTATAGAAGACCTGGATGTCTATTTATACAAGATCTGGAGGTCTTCTTATAGAAGATCTAGGGGTTTTACAATGGAAGATCTGGGAGTCAAACAAAGTGAAACATTTCCGTTGGGAAAAATCTATGCCATATGGCATAGTATGAAATATAAAAAATCTGGCAGCTCCATTGAACTATATTTCGGATCTTTTTTTCGTTTTAATAATTAAGGCAATGATTATCTACTACATTAAATACAAAAAGTTAACAAAAAATATATTTTTGTTAATAAAATATATAAAATTATAAGATGGTATTTTCATGCAAATTTTAAATCGAACGAGGAGCGCTTGCTCTTTGAGACATATCAACGTATAGGGTCCACCAATCAAAAATTTTTGTCGAATTATTTTTAGATAACACTTCAGAGAAAAATACAAAATTATTAAAAAAAGAGTGCACATAAGTATTTTGCCTTAAAACGGGCTTCAAAAACTGGTCATGCCATATGGCATAGAATCCCCGAAAGGGTTAAGCGAGACTATTTTTAAAAACAAAATTGTATTAGCTATCCCAATAAAAAACGACGCCACCAATGTTCGATTTTATTTTATTTTAATTTTATTTCGTTTTATTTTAATTTTTGTCATTTTATTCTCGCGTCCCATTTTTAGGTGTCTTATTATCATTGCCAAGTAGAAAATAATCATTGATGTCCAAAATAAATGAGAGAGAATTGTTGGGAGAGTAATGTCCCTTTGTTAAACATTGGCTGACATGGCTCTCATTTGGATTTGTTATTCTCTGTTGTTACGACAACGTAAAGGCGTGTACATCAATGAAAATAATGCAAAGATGATCAAGGAACAAATAGCATCCACACCATAGATGAACAAGATGAGCACTTGCCTTTACGTTTTCGTACGATTCACCATATATGTATGTAAATCGGTGGTGCTCAAAATATTTTGTCCATTTGTCTCTCTGAGCGAGTCGTTCCTTTGGTAAACCACGACAGATGAGAATAAAGAGAAAATATGTTGTTGTAGTCACGTTAACGTATATGGGCGATCTTGGCTGATGTAAATGTTCTCTTCGTGTTCATCGTTGATCCACACGTTGCAAGAGTACGGAGAGACTTGTCAAGATGGCGAAAATTAAGCAAGAGAGCACAACAACCCTGGCCCTGTTTGATAACTAGTTGAAAAGTAGTGCGGAGATAAAGTCTGTCTGGTTACTTTCCCAGCAAGAATTGTCCAGCAAGAACTTTCTCAGAGAGTAAGGGGTTTTTATTCTCTTTTGCTAGAAAATTGTAAAAAGTAAACAGACACCTTCCCAGCAAAAACCAGCAAGCAATCAGCTGACTTGCCAAAACAGAACAATTTGTCCGCCAACAAAGGAAGCAAACACGTTGTATTTTATTAAAAATAAAAAAGAAAATGAAACAAAAAAGTATTTTTCCGCTTTACAAATTTGTTCTCCATAAAACAATACAATTAGACTATGTTATTTCCACAATAAAATTGTTTTTAATGTTCACAAACATAAATCAACAAAAAAACTAAAAACGGCTGGTTGATTGTTTTCAGGAAGAAGAAGAGCTTGCAAGTGCTTGCTAGAAGAAATTTGTCCAGCAAGAATTTGCAAGCTCTCAGTGAAAGAACTGTCAAAATGTCTCTCTCGAATCGCTCTCTTTTGCTGGTTTTTTGTGTTAACAGACGACTTCCAGCAACAATTGGTACAAATTGTTACAAATTTTAGGGTAACCAGACACAGCTATAGTTGTCCATTTTTTTTTATTTTTCAATCTGGTTGAACTATAGATGACTTTTCAACCAATTTGTAGTTAGTTGTAGAATAATGCATTTATAACTAACTATTTTTTAACCAGTTGAAAAAAGTCCCGCAGGTTATTTATTCAATTCAAAAAATAGTAATTCTATACAATTTAGTTGTTTCATGAAATTAGTTTTTTATTGGCGGCTATTTGTATGTTTTTATTATTATATGCATACATTTATACAGAAAAACATAACAATTTGATGATCGTATAAAACTTTACGGTAACGCAATCACTTTAATGATAATAAAATATATTGTACAATAATTAAACAAAGTACAATCGCATATAACAAATCTTATGATCTGAGAACTCTGTACAAAGGGCAGCCATAGCGTGGCTACTTAGTTTTTTTTTTTTTAATTAAATGTCAATTAAATTATTTAATCTCATGCTAAGAAAATTTTAGAAAAAAAAATAACGGGTTTTAAGAAAGGTAAATTATATTAAATATTATTATTTTGTATTATAATATGTTTCTAATTCATTCGCACTAAGAACTTATATATCATCTGACAAATATCAAATAGAAAAATATGTGAATCTCCACTCAAAAACAAAATTATGATCTCTCTCCCCTTAAAAGATGATAGTGAAATATATTGCACAATAATTAAACAAAGTACATTTGCATAGAAGAAATCTCATGATCTGAGAACAGTGTACAAAGGGCAGTCATTGCGTGATTACTTAGATTTTCTAAATAAATGTCAATTTAATTATTTAATCTCATGCTAAGAAAATTTCACAAAAAAAATAATTATAATATATAACGGGTTTTAAAAAAGAAAAAGTAAATGAAACGATTACATGTGCCCAATTAAAAATGGGAAAATGAGATTTTTTTAGAGATCAGAAGTTTGGTTATAATTCGAACGAATTTATCGCCTTAGTGAAACGCCTTGTTTTGAAATTTTTATACATGTTTTTGAGTTCTTTAGTTATTCCAAATATTCCTGTACGACTCCTTGGAATATTTTCAATAACACTGTGCGACAAAAAAAAAAATGGCAAGCAAAACTGATTAGATTATGAAAGTAGAGCTAAAAATATGAGGCACGTGTATTGGCGTTTTTAAAGTTTACATCGAAACGTAACCAAAGTAGGCAGGGCAAGTTCCGCCAATTTCTAGTTTTTTTCGAAATAGTCGAGCTAAGATATCTTGAAATCCTTGCATTTTAGGTATATAGTGTCTTTAGCAACTTTACAGAGGAGGATGTGGGTAATATTTTTGTTAAAAATCTTAACCCTCGTGCAGTTCATCAAAGGGGTCTTTTTGGTCCTTTTTTCGAAAATCTTTCAAAAACTTAAAAATGTGGTCATATCAAATCCAAGTATTCTACAAAATTGTTCGCTATAACATTTTACTATAGGTCTCAGAATACACCAAATCTGTAAATCTTATCCAATCGACAGGAATCTTTAAAAATGAAAAACACGTTTTATGGTTAAAGTCGGACTTAATCTGAGACTGTTCAAAACTGTCCCACGAAACATAAACTTAGAGAAATGACGTCAAAGACAAAAATATTGTTCGTCAAATTTCACTATAGGTCACCAAAGAAGTGAAATGTCTATTTACATTCTATATCATGAAAATATCAGTATAAATTTTGCTGAAAAAACATGAAAATATTTTCCAATTTTTTTGATGAAAAAAAAATTTTGTCTTTGTTCGAGTTGATGCATGAAAGTAATATGAAACTTGGTTCCAGGTGAAAAGTGTCAAAAGAAGAAAAATTCTACACAAAATTCCATTATGAGTTTCAGAATAAACCATATATCTATGTATACTATTTTCATAAGAAAATTAGATTACAAATTTGTATATTTTAGGATGAAATTATTTGCTTTAATGTTGTACTGCTAATTTTATATAATTCCATATCAAAAACAAGGGCTGCTAAGAATGTTATATGTTATGGTTACAGATTTCTTTTATTCAGAGACTCATAGTGAAATTTGATTTGGAACATTTCTTCTTTTTACCATATCCCCAAAAAGTGAAGGATTTTGTGAGATTTTGATCCAGAATTGGAATTATTTAAAATTAACAGTACAACATTAAAACAAATAATTTCATCCTAAAATATACAAATTTGTAATCTAATTTTCTTATGGAAATAGTATACATAGATATATGGTTTATTCTGAAACTTATAGTGAAATTTTGTGTAGAATTTTTCATCTTTTGACACTTTTCACATAGACCCAAGTTTCATATTACTTTCATGCATCAACTCGAAAAAAGACGGAAAAATTTTTCATAAAAAAATTGGAAAATATTTTCAACTTTTTTCAGCAAAATTAATACTAATATTTTCATGATATTGAATGTAAATAAACATTTCATTTCTTTGGTGACCCATAGTGAAATTTGACGAACAATATTTTTGTCTTTGACGTCATTTCTCTGAATTTATGTTTTTTGGGAAAGTTTTGAACAATCTCAGATTAAGTCCGACTTTAACCCTAAAACGTGTTTTTCATTTTTAGAGATTCCTAGCGATTGCATAAGATTTACAGATTTAGTGTATTCTGAGACCTATAGTAAAATTTTATGGCGAACAATTTTGTAGAATACTTGGATTTGATACGACCACATTTTAAAGAAGTTTTTGAAAGATTTTCGAAAAAAGGACAAAAAAGAACCCTTTGATGAACCGCATGAGGGTTAAGATTTTTAACAAAAATATTCCCCACATTCTCCTCTGTAAAGTTGCCAAATACACTATATACCTAAAATGCAAGAATTCCAAGATATCTTAACTCGAATATTTAAAAAAAAAAAACTAGAAATGGGCGGAACTTCCCCCGCCTACTTTGATTACTTTTCGATGTAAACTTTAAAAACGCCGATACACGTGTCACATATTTTTAGCTCTTCTTTCATCATTTACCCAGTTTTTCCAATCATTTTGAAAAAATTTGAATTTTGTTGCACAGTGTAATTACACTGTGAACCGAAATTTTGGGGGGTGGAAAATTCCTATTGGAGATGAAAGCCCTTGTTGAGTATATACAGAACCCCGAAGGACAGATTCGCCGTGAGTCGAACTTCCGCGATATGGCGTGATGAATATTTTGCTGGAGACCCTAAAAGCCATCTGGAATCAGCGTTATATCTTTGTTCGGTGTTGTTTAAGCTTATATTTAAGATGACATGTCTTCAGTCAAATCAAATGAGGATTTTTTTCGTAGAACATTTCGACCTTCTAACTCGCTTCCTTCAATGTCCTTTTCGTCCTTTATTTCAAGAACCGTAATAAAAGTGGTACAAGATGACATTTTTCCGCTTCGAAATATTCTACAAAAATGTGGCTCGGAAGATTTTAGGTACGGTTCCCAAAGACATAAAATCGATAAAATCTTGTTTAAGCGGTTGTTTTTCACTTTTACCCGAATCTTGCTCAGACAGCCCCATATCTATTTATTTCAATATATTATTGTTAACCTATTGATGACCGAGAATTCTCGGAGTCATTAAAACTGTTGCATCTCGTTTTGCTAAGCACGTTAATTTAATAATTTTTTGGAATAAAGATCCGGATATCCGAATTATGGAACCGGTTATTCTGATATTAAAACCGAATTTTTATCCGGTTTTTATGAACCGATTAACCGTATATGTATATCATTAGAAAGCTATTAAAATTGTCAATCAGATATGATTAATATGCATTAGAAATTTTAAGCGGCTTTGGTGCTGGAACGAAAAAACCGTATTTTCGAACCGTTTCTTAACGTTTATGAGGATACCTTTCTGTGCGTGAAAAAAAGTTATGATCATGACCTGGGGGGTGGAAAATTCTTTTTGGAGGTGAAAGCTCTTTGTGAGGACATACAGAATCCTGAAGGGTAGATCCGCCGTGAGTCCAACCTTTGAGTTATATTGCAAGTGTAAAAAGTTACGTAACTGAATTTCAAGTGGGTTTAGGTTTCTACTGGGACATTATGTGCTAAGTCAAATCGATTTAAGACGATTTCTGTAGAACATTTTGTGTCTTACTCTTATCCTGCCTTGTTGTTGAAAAAGGTATAAAAATATACTTTAAAAATTCATCCGATTTGGCTAGGGCATATCACGAAAATAATCTTACGCCGACAAAGCACATATTGTCCCAGTAGAACCCTAAACCCACTTGAAATTCAGTTACGTAACTTTTTACACTTGCAATAATGGGTCACCATCCCAGAATTTAACCCGCCATAACTCAAATGTTGGACTCACGGCGGATCTGCCCTTCAGGATTCTGTATGTCCTCACAAAGAGCTTTCACCTCCAAAAAGAATTTTCCACCCCCCAGGTCATGATCATAACTTTTTTTCACGCACAGAAAGGTATCCTCATAAACGTTAAGAAACGGTTCGAAAATACGGTTTTTTCGTTCCAGCACCAAAGCCGCTTAAAATTTCTAATGCATATTAATCATATCTGATTGACAATTTTATTAGCTTTCTAATGATATACATATACGGTTAATCGGTTCATAAAAACCGGATAAAAATTCGGTTTTAATATCAGAATAACCGGTTCCATAATTCGGATATCCGGATCTTTATTCCAAAAAATTATTAAATTAACGTGCTTAGCAAAACGAGATGCAACAGTTTTAATGACTCCGAGAATTCTCGGTCATCAATAGGTTAACAATAATATATTGAAATAAATAGATATGGGGCTGTCTGAGCAAGATTCGGGTAAAAGTGAAAAACAACCGCTTAAACAAGATTTTATCGATTTTATGTCTTTGGGAACCGTACCTAAAATCTTCCGAGCCACATTTTTGTAGAATATTTCGAAGCGGAAAAATGTCATCTTGTACCACTTTTATTACGGTTCTTGAAATAAAGGACGAAAAGGACATTGAAGGAAGCGAGTTAGAAGGTCGAAATGTTCTACGAAAAAAATCCTCATTTGATTTGACTGAAGACATGTCATCTTAAATATAAGCTTAAACAACACCGAACAAAGATATAACGCTGATTCCAGATGGCTTTTAGGGTCTCCAGCAAAATATTCATCACGCCATATCGCGAAAGTTCGACTCACGGCGAATCTGTCCTTCGGAGTTCTGTATATACTCAACAAGGGCTTTCATCTCCAATAGGAATTTTCCACCCCCCAGACTTTGAGCTCCATTTTGTTGCACAGTGTTATTAGGGTTATGACTTTTTGACATTTTTTCTCAAAAATGATTTCCTGTAGCAGAGATGAACGATCTTTTGCCTTATAATCAATACGCTATCGTTTATTCCATTGAAATATAAAAAAAGTTCACGCACAAATCGATTTTAAAAATATAATTTTTTGAAAAAATGTATGAAATGAAAAAAAATTTTTTTTCAAAAATTATTTTTTGTTGCACGAATGAATAAATATAAGCCTACTAATAACTATAATAATGTTTATTTCATTCAAATATTGAAAAAGTTCATACACAAAACACTTTGAAAAAATTTTAATTTTTTTGTTTTTTGTTAAAAAATTATATCTTTAAATAAAAGCGTTTACGACATTTTTACGATTCTCAGAATTAAAGAAAATTAGTGAGAAATAAATGTTACGTCAGTTTAATTATCTCATGTGACTCTGAAGTTTATTTTCAATTGTATATCTGCTTACAGGGACTTCAAAAAATTGTCCATAATTTTGATAAATTCAAATTTTAAAATCATTTTGTGCGTGAGATTTTTTCACCGAATCACCTTATAATTATGATTTTATGTAATTTTATGGCAAAACTCATCACGCTATGATACAGGGATATGAGGTTGTAAAACAGTCATAACCCTAGTAATTATACCAAAAACTTACAACATTCCAGTCCTGAGTGCATTTGCATGTTTCTAAAAGATATCAAAGAGAAAAATATGTGGACCTACCTCTACTCAAAAAATTTATGCACAAAATTATACTATCTCCCTCACCTTAAATGATTTTGGCCTTCAAGGCCTTTCTAGACATGTTGTCAACAAAAAATGTCCACAAATAGTCCGCAGAGCACCCACCTTTCTACGTTTTTACATTTTGTTTACAAATAAACACTTTTCTTAGTTAATTTCAAAATTGTCGAAATAGTTCCTATTACTATCTCGGCCAAATGGACTTTGCTCAACGTACTGTGTGTATGTCGGAATGATGTTTTTCCTATTCTAATATTATCTTGTTTCGCACGATATTTTATTTCTAGACCATTTTCACAAAACAACAACATCTAAATATATACCTACATATATACTTATGTATAGGTAAAAATGCTGACGTTTGAAATTGTTTTGTTAAATTAAATTGTCACAACAAAATACAGTGATAAACAAAACAAAGCAATTTTTGGAGGTAGTAAATTTAAATATATGGTCGGTATAAGATACTGCCAATATGAGAAAATCAGAAACCTTTTTAAAGGAATATTAAAATAATGAAAAAGTAGTGTCGTTCAGTAGTGCGATTCTTTAACACATTTGTTGAGTTACCGACAAAAATCGGTGAAATTAAAATGCTTATATGTAAATTATATAATTAACGATATATGTATTTCGGTAAGTTAACGACCAAAAGAAAGTAGTCGTAAAGTTCCACCGATAGCAACAGTGTGTTCAGCTTTTATTTGAACTTTTCATTCAAGTTTTGCGTTTTAATTTTACCGACATTTGTCGGTAACTTAAAAAATGAGTTAGAGAATCGCACTACAGATCCAAACTAGTTCAAAGGAACTATTCCATGCATGAAACTATTTTTGTAACAGGTGGTGTAAAGAGGACAATAGATTCTCCCCCAAAGCTGTGAAAATTGTTGTTATTGTAACTTAATTTTGTATGAAAACGTAAACAAAAATTTTGTCAATGCATTATGCATTTGCAATCAAAATAGTTGTACTTGTTGTACTTTTTACATGGCCTGTTAAATAGACCATGGTCCAGAGTTAATAATAGGTGTCTCTTTTTACGTGATAATTTGTAATAATTATTACTAAATATTACTAAATGCTGTCTTTTTACACAAAAGTTCACTAAAAGAGAGCGAAGTGAGAGAACAATTTTGACAGTTGTTTGCTGAGAAATTGCTAAAAGTTGCTGATGGTTTAATGGTCAGCTGCTCAATGTTTATCTTATTTTTGTGGAAAAATGCTATAAATATTACGATTTAGCTATATTTATTGATTGTTATTAATTAATACATATATTAATTATTTTTTTATTTATTTTGCTTAAAATTGAAGAACTTTTTCAATGCTTTGGAGTTAGTTTTCCTTTCATGCATTGGCGCCAATGTTTTTCTTTTGGTTATCAACTGTTATCTTGCTAAAGTTTACTAAATGCTGTCTTTTTACTTTTTTCTCTATTTTCGTATCAAAGAGTAAAATCTCTCTTACTCTTTGAAAAGAAGTTACTGAATAATTATTACTGAAAAAGTAAAAAGACACAACTAATATTTGCACTTGTTTGCAAATAATATTAAAAATGACCAATGACCAATTAATTTTTTGCAACTAAGATACCAGGGTTAGCAAATTGAAAAAAAAACTCAAGGCTAGGCAAAAAAAAACAAATCGCAATCAGTAGTATTGCGATAAGATTTTTTTCTACATGCATGTTTCTAGAAATCAAAATGTCACTTATCACCTGATTCGTTTGATATTTGTAGGGGTAAAGACCTCTATACTCTAAATATTATTAGTATTTATTTAGTTAATCCGGTCATATTGTATCAGATTCACAGAATGATTTATGATTTTTTTCTATTTTTTTATTTATATAATTGTTCCACAAACATCCCATAAGGGACAAGGGAGACTTCTCTCATATCAATGAGTGCACCCCGATTCATATTAGCTCAATGATATGGGACCTACAGTTTATCGCCGAGTCCGAACGGCGTGTCTAAGACACCACTTTTGTAGAAATACTCAGGAAATGTCGCCAACATTACTGAGGGGTATTTTGCCACCGTTGAAAAGTGTTTTGATGTTGCCTGGCCGGGGAATCGAACCCACGACCTTATGTGTGCAAGGCGGGTGTGCATACCATTGCACCACGGTGGCACCCGTGGTTTTATTTTTACAGTGTTTTATTCAACTTTGTCCGTTTAGTTCGAATCTTGTAACTCATTTTTAGCACAGTTGCAGTTGACCAATCGAACTGAAACTTTGCACACTTTTCAGATTTCAGATGACAATGCATGAAGATGAAATCAAAACCAACAATATGGGTTCATTTTTTCCTATAGCCCCCATATAGCGGTACCAACCGATTTCAGGTGTTTTGAGGATTTTGTCTTCATTTTTTGTCCGAATTGGCTGTAACTTCACGCAGAGAAATATATGTTAGAAATATATTTGGATTTCATGATTGCAAACAAATATATGGTTGGATCCAAACATAATTTGTTTGTGTCCAAACACATATATGTTTGCAACGTTTTGTAGCATATCTCATTTTTTTTTGTTTGGGTACCAACCTATTTTTATGTTAGAACATATTTTTTTATTAATGGACAGAGGATTTTTGTCAATGAGAGTAACAACAGGTCTCTTGCGCCTGCGGAATGCCGTTTTAAAATAAAGAGCTGTGTGTATGGTGTAATAGGAGACGCAGAAGCTTTCGTGGAGTGTCTGCGGTAAAACTCGTGTGTTTCGTGCTTTGTTGTTGTTGACAAACGTAGCAAGCGAAGTGGAAAAGAAAAAAATTTATTAATTATAGCTTTGTCCCTTTACTTTTTTAATGGTAAGGGAGGTAAAAGAGAAAAGCGTCAAAATTGCTCTCTCATGAACATTTTTACCAGAAAAGTAAAGGAACGGAAAAATGGTATATCTGGCAGCAATGTCAAAAAGAAACATAAAAAATCAATTTTCGTCTTTTATTTTACAGTTTTTAATTTAGTTTTGTCAGCTTTCGACTTTTTCTTCTGTTTATCGACCATTTTCTTTCTCATTGTGAAATAATCGTCAAACAAAAGTCGAAAAATCAGTTCTGCCATTTTTTACCTGCAGAAATTTTGCTGGTAGCCTGTGGTAGAAGAGAAAGCCATTTTCGCTATCTCTCCACTCTCACTCTCTTAAAAATTGCTTCCAGTTTTGCCATTTTTCGGGGTTAAGGAACGCTTTGCAGTTTAAAAATGGTAACAAATGGTAACCTCAGGTAAGTAAAGGAACACAGCTTATGTTGTTCTTTTTGCTTCAGATGTCTAAATACAATCGTTGAGTAAAGACGGTAAAGTGAGTGAATAAATCAGTGATTTGTCTTTTCTTAAATAAATTGAGCTTTTTAGTAAATTAAATGTTCAATACATTTTATAATTGAATCAAAAAGGTGAATGGAAATATTTTATTGGACAAGGAAGAAATTCTTCCATCTGAGGAAAGTGAAAATATCCGTCGCTAAATCTAATGCCACGGTTCACCACATGGAAGACTAAAATGAGGCACGCCCTAAAAATATATTGGACGATGATGTCCTGATGTCGACCATTAACAGCCCTAAAATATTGGGTGTAACGTTTGAAAGCATGTTTAATTCGTTTGCGCACGTCCCAACTATTTGCGACAAGATCAGAAGTAGGAACAAGGTTCTCAAGTCGCTAGCCGGCAGCACTTGGAGTGGTAACAAAGAAACCTTGTTGACCCCTTATAAAGCAATAGGCTGGTCTGTGGTAAGCTATGCGGTGCCAGTGTGGTATGCAATTTTTAGCGCTACGCTATTATTCAATGTTCAAACAATGTCATCCTGACGACTGCAACATGGTGCCTTCTCATGACACCAGTGAATCAATCATCTTCATGAGGAGCCGAAGGTTTTACCGGTGCATCAGCACAACAAGATATTGTTGATGCAGTACCTGCTTTGGTGTTACCGCCATGAGCATCCCTGCCATGATCTTGTGAACAAACTTCCCCATAAAGGCATGTCAGGAGATATCATAATTATGTGGAGAGAAATGTCCAAAGGTACAAACGAGAACCTTTATATAAACAAGCCCACCAGGCAGGCTTGAATAAGGAATTGAATGAATTCAGGCAGTATAAGAACGCCACGGCATAAGAACGCCAGCTCCCAAGGCAAACACACATAAGATCCGGACGATGCAACTGCATCAATTCATATTAGGCCCGAATTTTGCGATATCAAACACATGTTCTGCATGTGGATGTATGTACGACACGCTGCATTTGTTTAGCTGCCCAGCTAACCCCACTAACCTGTCTTCTGATTCTTTATGGACACTGGTTGTAGAATTTTTGATTCTGAACACAGAGGAAACGAAACCGAAAATATGTCTCATCCAAATAATGGTTTTAGACCTCACAATAATATATTAAGATCTATTTCGTTTTAGACGATTTTGAGCCAATTTAGCCCTGTCCAACCTGGATTTTGTGCAAATTTTGCATCTCGCAATATTATGTCCAAACTTAGAATAAGTTTAAAGATGGGCCATATTGGTTAGGCCGGGACGATTTGTATCGAAGGAAAAAACCTTAATGGGTCCTTCGCGTTTCTTATTCCTGGGATTGAACAGAGCAAAAAAGTCCACTGAACCATAGGCCTACGGTGAAAATCGAGCCTCCCGACTTTGACTTTAAGTTTTTTATCCACGTTTTTTTTTTTGACATTTTGGCATATAACGAGGTTTTTCAGACTTAAACCAATATAATTTATACATTTGTTAACCGAATAAAAAAATAATAACTTGTTCGAAAGATATAATTCACCCTTTTAAAAGGATAAAGGATCAATAGAAATCCGTTGTTAAAAAAGAAGATATGCCCGTTAAAATTTAAAAATGTAAGAAACCCAGGATTTCGCTTCTTTTTACCGTTATAAAAAAATAAAACGAAGTGACCCAAACGAACTAAAGGTATTTTCGTTTTCCATGGATTCCAACACGATAGAATTTTGCATCAGAACGCTTGAATTTTGTTCTGGTCAACTTTTGTAGCACAGTACCATTTATCGACATTTTCCGAAAAGTTTGCACCTTCTCAAGGCCAAAACCGCCTGAAGGAGCATTCCAATGCTTTTGCAATGTATTAGAGAGTTCTTAATTACATTTTTGGCAAAAATTTTTGTCTTTGTGTTGGATCGAAAATCTCAATGGTTTGGCCGTTATATAGGTCAGGAATGCTTCGATTGAATTGCCACAGACCCTATCCTCATAACTTATGTTCAATATGCAACCTTGGTGAACAAGAAACAATTCAACATTTTATTGGAAAGTGTCCAATATTTATGAATATCAGAAATAGATATTTTAATACAGTAGTTCTATCTGAATCGGAAGTAATTTACATTTTAAACGGTGGTGAAAATAATTGCTGGTCTGATCTAGTTAGTTATATTAAACAAGCACTTAGATACAGACAAATACTAATCAATGAATTTAATTATTAACTTTTATATAAAACTCAACATTCCGGCAGACGGTTTATAATTAACCATGCCGTAAACCTTTATTTTTCAAAATACTTATGTATCTGATGTATGTAGATATTTTTAAAATATTTGTTTTATATTATAACGTTTTTGAAAAAATAAAGCTATTGAATTGAATTGAATTGAATGTCAAAATTTCAAAAAAACGTAGATACAAAACTTAAAGTCAAAATCGGTAGGCTCGATTTTCACCGTAGACCTATAGTCTAGTAGACTTTTATGCTCAGTTCAATCCCAGGAATCAGAAACGCGAAGTGACCATTAAGGTTTTCAAATCGCCCCGGCCTAATATTGGTATATTCCTTCGGGTACATCGCCACAAAAGTTCGCTAAAATGGTGTGTACGATTCGTTTTAAAGGGAGTAACTGATTTGGTCCCAACTTTTTTACCCCACCATTGGGATAGTTTTGCAATTTGTTACAGCTTGTAGTCGTGGGGGGCAAGGTTCATACTTCCTCAGTGAATGGCCCAAAAGCTCTAAAAATTCTGCCGGTACTAACTTAGCTCAATATTTAAATATGGCAATATTTCTCTGAAACTTTTATCAAGTCGAAGACGGACTATATCCGAAAACTCGTTCCGGTACCTCCAATATAAAAATTAAAAATTTTAAGGACTGTTCGAGCATTGTTTTGAAATATTTAGCGAAAGTAGTCCTTGTGATTCTGATTGTAACGATATACATATACCATACAACATTACTCCACTAAAAATTGCCAACATAGATCCATGTTTTGGTATAGCGCCCATAAAACGGTAGCTTCCGTTTTCAGTATTTTGATGATTTTAGCTACATTTTTTAATCGAACTACCGGGAATTTGATATTTGAAGTTTCCAGTTTCCAATAGGGGGACCATACCCAGCGGTACCACCGATGTCAAGTTTGTTTTAAATTTTATCTGATAAAATTGGATCCCTATGTCATTTATGGTTCCCAGAGGTTAAAAACTTCTCCATCAAAAATTATGGTCGGTACTGTCCGATTTAAGATATTTTTAAGTTTTTAGCTAACCAAATTATCTAAATTAGGTATTTTGGAGTCCACCCAAAATTGTGGGCATTGGTACTTTCGTAACATATAGAAAAATTATTATTCCATATAAGTTCAGAATATTTTATGCTGGAGGTTGTACAGACTTCGGACAGGCCGAACTAACGGTTTAGTACTTGTGAGAACTTTGATCTGTTAATAGCTCATTTAGGTCCACCACTCCTGTTACTGTAATTTTTACAGCCATAGGCTGAGGTTATTTAGCTTAGGTGCCGGCAAATACGACTGATTATTTTTACTTCTTCCTAGGAACAATAATTTGCAGAAATTTCTTACATTTAGGAACTCAAAACAACACTTCCTGCAAATAAGTGGTACCAAGAAGTTCCAGATCTAGATATGTATGCATTTGTATTTTCCCACCACAATTATTTTTGTTTTACATTCAACAGAATAAACTTCTTTCCAACTTCTGAATATTTTTGCATTTTAATAGGATTTTGAATCTCTTAATCCTTAATCTTCAAACTTTGCAGGTTAAATGTCATATAATTTTACCAAACACTTTTTAGTACATTTTCCATTTAGAACACACTTTTTGTTTGTCTTTTTATACATAGGTATTTACTAAATAAATAATTGTCTATTCTCTTTTAGATTTTCTTCAAAACGGTGTTTTTTCGAAGTTCATTGACTTTACCACATATCTTTTGCTTTTAACGGATATTACCAACAATTTGAAAGTAATTGTTTTTAACACTTGTTTTATGCTTTTGTCTTTTTCTATATTATTTTCACTTTTTTAATTTCTTTTATTTTCCATAATTTGTTTATTTATTTTTTTTTAATTTTTACCTTTTAAGCACTTTTTTATTATTGTTTTAATAAAACACTTGAAGAGTTGCGGTTCTTCAATGCACTTGTTTCTTTACAATTTTTTCTTGTGATTTTCTACAATCCACGTTTTCAAACTCAATTTGGAGCTAGCACTACCATCGACACACGATCAACACGCCTCAGAGCCAATGAAAAGACTGACACCTCAAACAGGTCAGTGGCTGAACAAAAGTACAAAAGTGTGCTATGCAGCAAGCCTTGTAACGTTGCCGACTAAGCAATCAAATCAGTCAGTGAAACTACCAACAACAACCAAACATCACAAGTTGAGGATCTTTTCTTAGCTGTTTGTGGGAGCTAAGTGTTGTGCCTCACTCACTAACTCAGACGCCGCGTAGCAGCCGCCAGCCAGCCCCAAATGACAACAACAAAACAACAGTGCTTTGCTTTTCATTTACAGCTAAACCACACATATTAAGGTAAAACCAAACCGGTGATAAGAGATAACAGCGAGAGCAGGCGGGAGAGAGAGCAGAGAGCGTCGGCCAACGACGGAAAATGAAACAGAGAAATACATCACGAAATTGCTTAAAACGAAAGAGAATGAAAGTAAACAAGATTAGATTAACAACAATACAAACCAATAAAAACGCAAGAAAATATGAGAAGTTGTCACCAAATTTTCAGGGTTGCCATCTAAACAAAATCATTTTAATTGATGTTAATAGATGTCCACAGAAATTGCCAAATCCAAACACCCGAAGACGTTCTCAAAAAAAATCTTTAAAAAGTCCACTCTTATTGATGTCTTTGGATGTCGCTAAAACAATGGCGAATTTCAACGTAAATTTCACCACCGATCGTTTTCGAACAAGAAAGCAATGAATTAACGCACACCATGTTTATAGTAACGAAATTCGGACCCTATATCCGATGTCGGATCCGGAATCGTAACATCATCTTAACGAAAGTTGTATGAAGGAGTTGACATAAATTCGGAACGAAATGTCAGAGCGAAATCTGATAGATTTCGGTCAGAATTCGGATGCGAATGTTTTCTTCCGAATTTTAGTACAGAAGCCAAAAATCGACTATTCGATCTTCAACGGAAAAGTCGACTTTTCGATCATTCGATTTTCACCTTTAACATAAACGTCGACTTTTCGATCGTTCGATTATGATCAAAGTCGGCTAAAATCGAGTTTTGATCGATTTTATAGCTTTTTTGAAACATATCGCTGTCAACAGAGGGTGTTTATACAATATTTGTCATATAAAAAATGCTGGGTGAGCAAATCGAAAGTCGACCATGATTTTCGATTTTTCTATAACCAAAGGTCGACTTCGATTTTAAAACTTTTCAAACCAAAAACTCGACTAATCGAAAGTCGACTTGCCTATCCCTATTTCCGACATATCGATCCGAATTCGTACCGAAATCGGAAGAAAAACATTGGTATATTCGAAGGGAAGTTTAGGGAAACTAAATCTGAACGAATTCACCTACGAAAAATCGTATAGAAATCTGAACGAAGTCTAAACGATTTTGCTTTCAAAATTGTTGGTGAGCTCTGCCCTAAAAATTCTGAAATAGTCCAAGTTTAATGAAGTTTAGAACACATGCACTAATGGATGTCTTGCATTAGTGGCCAAAAATATTGCACACAACCTACGGACATACGGCGTAGTGTTTTATGTGGGTACCTGCCATGCGGCCTACCGGGTGAATACAATGCATCTACCAACGCCCCGCCCTAAAAGTACGAGTACCAATTCGCTTACACGTATTTGGACGTGTTCTCCTCCTTGGTTAGAAGCGGAGCCTATCTACACTCCTACCTTTCATTGGTCGGACAATCAAAGGTATGAGGAGGCAGTGAAGCTCTTGGAGTATTCAATATTGGCAGTTAGCAACACAGACTCCGAACCCGACAGCAATAGCCACATAAACATAACCATCGTGGAAATCCCACTAAGGAGGATCTAGACAACACAGTGGTCGAAGAGCGAGACCATCGCAAGTTTCCAACGACAAACGTTTAAGAAGAACCAGGCGCGGATGAACAAAAACCAGCAGACTGTTCCTAAGGAGATCAAAAGCACTCCGTTCACTTCCTCGGAAACGGAGAAGAGCTTAAGATCTTCCGAAGAGTAGAACACTGCGAAAACACCGTAGAAAAAAAGAGTTTCCTACTAATGCTCCGAATAAATCTCCCACCCCGCAAAAAAGAATCCTTACTAAATATTGGGTTTTTATAGTACTTTTTGGTAGTCCTAACTACTTACGAAACCCCCTACTAACCCATTATTTTAACAAGGGTATGTTCCAAGAAATTGAAAAATAAGCTAATTTTTTTTATAACAGTTGGGGTGGATTTTGTTTTCAATTTTAACACACTTCATATTTTTATTTTATTTCGCTCCCTGCTAGATTTGATCATGCGAATTCTGATTTGAACACACTCGTCCACGCGTATGTACATTAAGGGTTGTTTAAACGCTAACATGTGGACAACCATCTTTATTTTGTCAAAAAAGCTCGCGTGCGGAGCTAGGATTTGTAGTCGGACACAAACGCTGTGTGCCACCGTACTCATAACTCAGTAAGAGTAATATAAGTAGTTACTTTTGTTTACATTACTTTGTAATGGGGTACATAATGACTAACGGATCCGAATTTTTGCTGGGCAAGTATCCTTTGAAAGAGGAGCCTGACCACTGGGAAACCAGAGTCCGACGCAAACGATACTGTTCCAAGAATCCTTTGGAAAAAGGCGACACAGTGAGCTCGGGCATGAAGAAGTTTAGCGCCACCACTTAATATTCTGAAAAGATTGTGGATTCTGAAGGGAAATGTCGGAGCTCTCAAAAGAGGAAGATGGCCGCAGAGACAGAAAGGAACCGCCATTACTTTAGGCCAAAGCAGCCAAAAGGCAATACAGGGACGAACTGAGTTATGCGGTGATCGACACTCGTATAGGGTCTGTAGGCTACAGAGCAGGAAAGACCGCCAGTTAACCATTGAGAAAATAGTCATCGATAAACTCTTGGGTCATATTCTACTGGCTCGTTGAGCAATCAGTAGTGAGCCAAAGGGAGCTTTACTAATGTTGCCCGTAGGGCCGAATGGCAACAATGCGCTCTCGGGAAGATGATTACAGACCTCCATGGAAGGTCGCAAATTAATGCTGGTGAGAAAGTATGAGATCCCTTGCCTAAACAAAGCGGTGGTCCATATCAAAGGATGTGGCAGCAAACTCGAGACAGAACGCATGATCGAAGTCTTTGGCAACCAAAGTCTAACCTAGGACGTGAAGAAAAGGGAAGCAAAAGGATAACATCTCCCGAAGAGACCATGGAAGAAGAAAAATAGCTTCCCGCCGTTATATGTACATCAAAGGATAAGGCACCAATCTACAGTAGAGTTGGGCAATCTAGTTTCCTGAGCGAATCGATCCTTCTAGTTTCTTTTCCCAAAAGGAACTAGTTCCTTAATATAGTACATAGTTTCGAGACCGATATAGTTCAACGAATCTTTCTCTTCCATCGTTCTTTTCGTTCCAAATAGTTCCGAGACAGAAATAGTTCAACGAGTCTTCATATTTCGTCGCTCTTTTTGTTCCGAATAGTTCCGAGACCGAAATGTTTTCATGGTTTGGTGGATGAATGACATAAAAATAAATAAATTGCAGCGAAAAAACAGCAAAGACGAAAGATCGACGTAGGCTTTAACTTGAAGGAACGAGAAGAATAAGAGGACTATATGAACTAAGGAAACTATATAAACACAAGAACTGGATATAGTTCGAATAGTTCCTTGTACGGAATAGTTTCTTGGACCTAGTTCGTTCTGGAACTACACAACTCTAATCTCGAGACGAAGCGCATGTAACCGAAACCAGACATTGGCTGTTAGGGGATGGGAGGTATACCATAGGGAGGAGAAGGGAGAGGACACTATCCTTATGTTGGAATGCGACCATCTCTGCTTGGTCAGTTTAGCAAAACAAGAATCGGCGATGACGAGGATGCCACCGAAACCATCAGTAACTCCGAAGAATGCAGTTTTCCGCAGGATCTATGATCGAGGTCATTCAGATAAACATCAATCAGAGTGAAACGGCAACTGAAGCCTTTGTGTAAAAAAGTAACAGAGATAATATACATATTGGTTTAATCCAGGAAAAAGTACCCGGTCTAAACCATATAAATAATCAATTATTCTATTCTAGTACGGGGACTGATTGGGAACTTTTAAAATATACCCGAAATATCATCGTTGGGCGCCACTGTGCTAAAACAAGAGAATAGCAGTTTTTAGGATAATTACCGAACCGAACTAAAATAATAGAAAAAACTAAGTTGAAGTGACAAGCGTAATTTCTGGAAACTGTTTTGTGAACAGGTTGATGCCGTAAGTGACGCAAATGACGTATCGCAAATTGAGAAGTTTCTATCTACAACTCATAAACAAACCGAATTAATAATGGATGAAATTTGTAAAAAACAGTCGAAGAAATCCTAAATGCGGACACACATATGCGGTATTCTTGATTAAGTCATTTCTGGTAACAGAATAAAGGTTGCCCCTTGCCATTTATTATATTTCCACAAAAACTTAAGCAAACATTTCGGCAGTTTATTGGTCAAGAAACACTACAGGAAGTGGTTTATTACCTCTTTGGCGTTGTCGCCAGTTATAATTCATCTGAGACGAAAGAATTTACATTTCCCTTGCAGAAGGTCCGGAACGGCTCCAAAAATAGCTTACAACTGGGCTAGGAAAACGTATGTTCGACCTTTGGAGCAACCACTTTTCCTGAATAAGACAATCAATATTCAAATAAAGTTAAATAACTGTTGGTACTCCTGGGTAGAAAATGTAAAGACCATATCCAGGAAAGAGCTAACAAAGTTCACAGCTGCTGGTCAACCTGTAGAAGGGCTATAGGCTCGGAAAAGAAAATGTCTCTCCAACTACCGGTTCATGACACCGCCATGCAGGAAAAAGTCTAAGCGATTACAGAGTGTCCGAACTGGAGGCCTACTACTGTTAACGTCCCTATGGACAGTAAAATAGCAATAATAGCCAAGACAGTGAAATTCAAAGCTGCATCCCAACACGGTTCGCTTCACATTAGGGATAATGAGAAAACAAACTCTTTAACAAAACCCCTTAGAAAACTTGCGGAGATAGGGAAAAAACAACAGAACGCTATGGGCAAAACCAAGATGAAGATAAAAAAATAAGGAACCTACTATTACCAAGTAAGGTAGAGATTAGTAGACTGACAGACTTTCTTACAGAATACATTGGGATATACATAATCGCAACTGCACAATTATGCACCGAATAGCGAATTCAGGTCATGTATGTTGGACTACTTTCTCTGTCGTTACCCACCTTACATATAACATGGAAACAGCACCAGTGAAACGGGATGCTGGGTTGATTGCCAATTCGAAGACTCTCTGCTTGGTTATTAAAATCCATGCCTCCACGAATATTGGAGGTGTGGGACTTAGTTAGATATCAAGTTTTCATTACAGACTCCTTTGGTCATGATAGATCAATTAATTTATATAATTCAAAATTTCCCCAAATACCTTCGTCCTAATAAGACAACAATAAACATAAATTCACAGTATGAGCTCGGCTGAGGTTTTTAATCTGTGCCCATGCAAATCCTCAACTAAATCATATATTGGCTTTAGCAAAACCTACCTTAATATTCACTTTTAATACTTAAAAATCCTGGATTTGAATGTCATCAGAAATGCTTAACAACCCTCGTTTAATAATTTCCCAAAAAAAAAACGTATATTTTTGTTCCCAAAAATCAACATCATACACCTAGACTGATGACTCAAAATATCCCCAAAAATCCCAATAAACTCTTGTTTAGTGATATCCCCAAAATTTTTCAAAGAACATATGTATATTGATCGTTCCAAAGCCCACCTTCAAGACTTAAAAAATAATAAACTTGTGTTTTTGAATGTTCCCAAAATGCTTAAAGCCCTTTTTTTAGTTATGTCTCCAAAAATTCTGCAAACTCCACTTTTAATACTCAACAAGTAAGAACGGCGTTAAGCACGGCCGGGCCGAACTTTTTATACCCTCCACCACCACTGTATAGAAGTAAATAAGAACAAATAAGTATAGAAGTAAATAACTGATAAGCTCTTCTCTACGTTAAGTACAATTCCTTGGAGAAGGTTTTCAACCCTTTGAGATTCCAAAATACGTAGTTTTATCCACTTCAGAAGGAAAATATAGCAACGCTATTTAAATGAGCTCATCGTGTTCTTTCAATCCTCTGATTACACACAATACCAAATTACTGCAATCTCGTTTTGAAATTTGACAAAAAATCCTCGAAATACATAAAATTGGGGGTCAGACTAAAACCTACATGTATGTATGTTCGGGTGGGGCGATTTGTGTGGAAGGAAAAAACCTTAATGAGCCCTTCGCGTTTTTGATTCCTGGGATTGAACTGAGCAAAAAAGTCCTCTGGACCATATATCTACCGTGAAAATCGAGCCTCCCGATTTTGACATTAAGTTTTTTATTGACGTTTTTTGGATATTTTGGCATATAACAGCCAAACCATTGAGATTTTCGATCCAACACAAAGAAAAAAATTGTAGCCAAGACAGTAATTGAAAACTCTCTAATACATCGCAAAAGCATTGGAATGCTCCTTCAGGCAGTTTTGGCCTTAAGAATGTGCAAACTTTTCGGAAATTGTCGATAAATGACATTGTGCTACAAAATTTGACCAGAAAATTATTCAAGCGTTCTGATGCAAAATTCTATCGTGTTGGGATCCATGTACAACGAAAATGCCTTTATTTCGATTGGGTAACTCCGTTTCATTTTTTATAACACTAAAAGTAGTGACAATCTGGGTTTCTTATATTTTCAAATTTAAACGGGCAGATCTTCTTTTTTTCACAACAGATTTCTATTGATCCTTCTTCCGTTAAAAGGGGTGAATAATATCTTTCGAACAAGTTATTATTTTGTTAATCGGTTCACAAATGGCTAAGTTATAGTGGTTTGTGTCTGAAAACCCCCACAAAAAAACTATAACTGAATTTCTCATAATTTCACTGTGCAACATTTTTGAGCCAATCGCGTGTAAACAACTTCTGTCCATAATTTTATGAAAGTAGAGGACCAATAGGCAAAAACCATATATGGGTTTTGTTTTCTTAGATCGGGTTCGTTTTTTATGGCCTCATCTAAACATGGTTAAAGATTGAATTTTTAAAACAAATCGGGGCTGTATCTCTGGAACCAATACGAATCTTATTTAGACATCTACAGCAAACTTGTAGATAAGAGCAAGAAAAAAATATTTGGAGGAATAGTGAACTCGAAAAACTGCATTTATTGCCTCAAATTTTATAATATATCTGAAAATTCTATAAGTTGTGTATATTTCGTAGCGTATCTCCCAAAATGTTAAATTCTTCTTAATGTTACCTTTTGGGAAAATATTCTCTGGAATGTAATACACAACTCTTCAGAACATTATATTGTTTTAAAATGTTTTAAAATTGTTTTAAATTTTGTAAAAGGTATGTTATGAAATACCCCTTAAACAACGTGAAATAACCATTTTAGAGTTTCAGAATGTTCTGAAGAATTGATGGTCACATTATTGGGAAATTTTTTAGAATGGTTACTTGTTTCAACTCCAAACAGTTTAATTGTTACTGACCAGAATTTCAGAAATTATGTAAACTTTTCTATATTTTAACGAGTTTGATGCGCTAGCTGCAGCTTTTCCTAGTTAATCTGTTTGACACATAAGTTCTACTACTTTAGGGCTACAATATTGCTGAAGACTGCAAAGCAAAATTCTTATTACTTTCGGAGATAAAGGTCTGATCACTGGAAAAAATTCTCATTTTAGGTCGGTTTAGATGAGGCCATAAAATCTAAACCCGATCTAAGAACACAAAACCCAATTAAAGTTTTTGTAGTCTCAATATGTACTTTCAGAAAATGCCCATTAGAAGCATTTCCAGTGTTGCACAGTGTTTTCAAAAATATGTTTTTTTCTTTGGTTTGTTCAATATTTATTTTGATAATTGTGAGAAATTCAGTTATAGTTTTTTGTGGGGTTTTCAGACATAAACCTAAGTTATAGTGGCCATTTGTGAACCGATTAAAAAAATAGTAACTTGTTCGAAAGACATTATTCACCCCTTTAAAAGAAAGAATGATCAATAGAAATCCGTTGTGAGAAAAAGAAGATATGCCCGTTTAAATTTGAAAATGTAAGAAACCCAGATTTTCACAACTTTTACCGTTATAAAAAAATAAAACGAAGTGACCCAAACGAACTAAAGGCATTTTCGTTGTCCATGGATCCCAACACGATAAAATTTTGCATCAGAACTCTTGAATATTTTTCTGGTCAACTTTTGTAGCACAGTGCCATCTATCGACATTTTCCGAAAAAGTTTGCACCTTCTCAAGGCCAAAACTGCCTGAGGGAGCTTTCCAATGCTTTTGCGATGTATTAGAGATTAATCACTCTCTTGGCTACAATTTTTGTGTTTGTATTGGATCGAAAATCTCAATGGTTTGGCCGTTATATGCTAAAATGTCCAAAAAACTTGGATAAAAAACTTAAAGTCAAAATCGGGAGGCTCGATTTTCGCGGTAGACCTATGGTCTAGTAGACTTTTTTGCTCAGTTCAATCCCAGGAATCAGAAACGCGAAGGGCTCAAGAAGGTTTTCAGACGGTTTGCACCTATTATAATATTTTGTAGCCCTGGCCCAAAATGTTCAAAATATCGAAAATCCGTGAGTGCCGTTCTATGGGGGCTATATGACGACCTATACCCACAAATTTCAGAGGGGAAGTTTTATACCCCCAAGGAAGACTAAATAGCAAATTTCAGCCATTTCGGTATGATATTGAAGCAACAACCTGCAAAACCCGAAAATCGTTAGCTATATGAAGACGTGGACGTGGACAAATTTCAAGCGGAACGATGGCTAAACACCTAATTCCTAACATCTCAGTGGGATATTGAGGCTAAAACCTTCATAATACCGAAAATCGGGAGCTACTGTTCTATGGGGGCTATATGATAACGTGGACCTATCATTTCAGTAGGATGTTGAGGCCATAGCCTTCAAAATACCAAAAATCGGGAGGTACCGGGACTTATACCGACAAATTTCTGGTGAAACGTTGTGTAATTCCAACGAAGACTAAGTACCAAATTTTAGCCATTTTGGTGGGTTATTGAGGCTAAAACCTTCAAAATACCGAAAATCGGGGGAGCTATCTGAAGACGTGGACCTATACCGAAAAGTTTAATACCGCATTCGAAATGATATCCATTTCGTTGGGATATTGAGGGCACAAACTTCAAAATACCTAAAATCGGGAGGTACGGTTCTATGGGGGCTATATAAGGTGGAAAGTTTTATACCATCAAGGAAGACTAAATACCAAATTTCAGCCATTTCAGTGTTATATTGAGGTCACAACCTTCAAAATAAATAAAGAGGTGGACCTATACCGAAAAATTTCAGGTGGAAAGTTTTATACCCCCAACGAGGACTAAATGCCTAATTTCAGCCATTTCGGTGGGATATTGAGGGCACAACCTTCAACATACCGAAAATCGGGAAGTCCCGTCTATGGAGGCTATATGAAGGTGTAGACCGATAAAGCCCATTTTCAATACCAATTATCGTAGGACTAATATAAACTTCTATACCAAATTATAAAGCTCTGTCTTAAAAATTGCGGGCTGTATATTGATTTCAACAGACGGCAGGACGAACATGACTATATCGACTTAGAATTTTATGCTGATCAAGAGTATATTTTCTTTCGAATATTTCAATGTATTACAAACGGAAAGACAAATTCAATTATATATTCTGAAGTAAAACGGAATAATTATTTTCATTCCTGGCCACAATTTTAGGCGGAGATATTTGAGACCACTGATACCTAAATAAGGTAAAAAATCATAAAATTAAAGTGTGGACCTATATTTTTGGTGGAGATGTTGTGTGACCACTGGGAACCCCAACTGTCGAATTGCAGGTAGTTCGGTGAAAAAATTTAGCTAAAATACTTAAAATACCAAAAATCGGGAGATACCGTTATATGGGGGCTATACCAAAATATGGTCCTCTGTTGATAGTTTTTTGTGGAGATGTTTTGTGATCACTAGGAATCCCAAAATTGAAATTACAGGTAGTTCGGCGAACATTTTTAGCTAAAATTCTCAAAATACCAAAAATCGGGAGGTACCTCTATATAGGGGCTATACCAAACAGTGGTCCTATGTTGACAATTCTAGATGGAGATGTTTTGTGATTACTAGGAACCTCAACTGTAAAATAGCAGGCAGTTCGGTAAAAACTTTTAGCTAAAATTCTCAAAATAGCGAAAATCGGGAGGTATTGTTATATGGGGGCTATACCAAAACATGGATCTATGTTGACGGTTTTTAGTGGAGATTTTTTTGGTAGTTCGGTCAAAAAATGTGTTAAAATCCCTAAAATACCTTAAATCGGGAGGTACCGTTATATGGGGGCTATACCAAAAAGTGATCCGATATAGCCCATCTTCGAACTTGCCTATGAAAAAAAGACACTGGGATGCAAATATATAGCGCTCTACCTCAATTATTGCGAACGCTAGAGTTATTACAACAGACGGACATTGCTAGATCGTCTTAGAATTTTATCCTGATCTAATCAATTTCATATCCACTTTAAAATATTTTGTTGTTATTCAAACAATTGAATTAAAATTAAAATTCTGCAGTCCAACAATAATAAAAAAAAAAACAAAAAACGCCAACAACAATAATAGGCATCAGCACGGCCTTATTGACCAATGCGTAATGTAACAAGTAAAAAAGTATCAGTCGGCTTTGCCGACAGAGATATACCCTCAGCCTGTGCAAATTGAAACACTTTTTTCGCAATAAACTTATGAATTTAGGGGGTTTCAAAATTTTGGTCGTATGAACCGACAAAAATGTTGATGAGGATTAAAGTTCAAAAAAATTGCGGAAAAGGTACTTAAAGGAATGGACCGACATTGACAATGAGGGTGCCTTAGGGGTTTCTTACACCCTTCGGACTGTTTTCTCAAGAAGTATGGACTTGTCCCTGAAACAACTTTTACCATCGTAATTGAGGCAGGGAATGTAAGTTGCTTAAAAAAAATCAAAGTGATTCAATTGCAGGTCTCAAAGTGAACTTATCCAAAATTTTGTGGGGGAGGTACGGGATGGAGTGGACAAATATAGTCCATATTCGAACCTGATCTATATCTGCTAGATATTATGAGAATGTGTAAAGTATGGACCAAATCGGTCACTCCCATCAAGAGTTATCGTGAGCACAATTCCAAATATTTTTGAACTTTTGTGGTGTAGGTACCTGAAGGAGTGGACCGATATGGCTTATATACGAACTTAAACTAAGTTTGGAAACAATATTACGAAGGCCAAATTTTGGCCGAAATCGGCATTTCCGTTCGAGAATTATCTTGCTTTTCCACCCATAAACATGGTGTCATAGGGTTTGTTTTTTCAACTTTCAGATTATGTTTTCAGGAAGTATGGACTTGCCCCTGAGGAAACTTGTACCTTCGTATAGAGGACAGTGAATACAAGATGCTACAACAAAAACCAAGGCGATTCGAGAGCAGGTCCTAAACTGAACTTTTCCGAAATTTTGTGTGGGAGGTACTCGAAGGAGTTTACCGATTGAGTCCATATTGGAACCTCATCTAAGTCTGGTAGAAATTTCATAATGTGCAAAGTATTGACCAAATCGGTTACTCCCTTCAAGAGTTATCGTACGCTCAAATTTTCCGAACATTTTCGAACTTTTGTGGGGGAGGTACCGGAAGGAGTGGACCGATATAATCCATCTTTGAACTTGAACTAAGTTTGGACCAAATATTACGAAAGCCAAATTTTGGACCGAATCGGCACATCCGTTCGAGAGTTATCTTGCGCGTCAACCACTACACACGGTGTCATAGGGTTTTTTGTAACTTTCAGGCTATTTTCTCAGTAAGTATGGACTTGCCCCTAATGAAACTGACAGCGTCATATAGAGGACAGCGAATACAACTTGCGTAAACAAAAATCAAAGCGATTCGAGACCTGGTCCTAAACTGAACTTTTCCGAAATTTTGTGTGGGAGGTACCCGAAGGAGTGGACCGATTGAGTCCATATTGGAACCTCATCTATGTTTGGTAGAAATTACACGATGTGTAAAGTATGGACCAAATCGGTTATTTCCTACAAGAGTTATCGTACGCACATGTTTTGCGACAATTTTTGAACATTTGTGGGGGAGGTACCTGAAGGAGTGGACCTATATGGCCCATCTTCGAACTTAAATCGAATCTGGACAAAATATTTCGATACCCAAAATTTGAACCGAATCGATTGATCCGTTCGAGAGTTATCGTGCGCACCAGCCAGCCAGACAGACAGACAGACAGACAGACGGACAGACAGACAGACGGACGGACATTGCTAGATCTACTCAAAATTGTCTGAAACGGATATCGTACAAACATACTTGGGGTCTAAAACCATTATTTCGATGAGGCACATTTTTGGTCGTATCAAAGTGTAAATACCCTCTTTAGCCTAAAGGGTGAGGGTATAAAAACAACTTTCTTGTTGTTTTTACCCCCGCTTATTGAAGCAACACTCCTATGTTCGTATTCTTTGCGAAGCAAAGACGACATAAAAACAGTGGTGGATATGAAATTATTTAGTTCGACTCAAATTGTAGGGTAAACAGCTTTAGGGCCATACAGCAAATTTCTGATTTTGTTTAATTTGCTAGATGGCTTTATTGACCTGTTTATCGATACAGAGTCGGCGAAAAAGGGAACTGATGAAGTTGTTTGGTGACAACTGAAACTATAGTATTCCCTACCCTTCGCCCGCAACTAATCAATTTCATATCCACTTTAAAATATTTTGTTGTTATTCAAACAATTGAATTACAACAAAATATGGACTAAAGCTGAAATAAACACAAAGATGCTGATCTAGAATATATATACTTTAAATGGTCGCAAATGATTAGTTCGATGTGTTACAAAAAGAAAAACAAACTTTATATACCGTCCATACTATGGTGGAGGGTATAAAACTATTATCATCGTTTATTGATTTTTTTAAATGTCCCTAAAAATCTACTTTTAGTAATGCTCCTTTCAAAATTGTGACAAAATTGTCGCATATTGATGTCTTTTGATGTCCTCAAAATTTCTTAAGAAAAAAAACGTAATGTTCTCAAAAAGTTTATTAATATCCCCAAAATAAATCTTAAAATTCCACTTTCATGATCTCACAAATACTCAAAAAAAAAAAAATACTCGCGTCTTCAAAAATTCATAAACACCACAAAAATCAATTTTGAATGTCCCCAAAAATGTTTAAAAACCCTTGTTTAGTGTCCCCAAAAATTCCATAAAATCATATATTGATGTACCCAAAACCCACCCTAAAATCCCTTTTGAATACTCAAAAATTCATAAAATTCTTAAAACCTCTCATTTTGTGATGTTACCGAAAATTCGCAAAAGAATGGTTTGGTTTCCCCCAAAAACCACTTTTATTGCTTAAAAACCATAAACCTCGTTTTGTGGGTTTAGGTGTCCCCGAAAATTCTTAAAAGCTTGCGTTTCGTGATGTTCCAAAAAACATCTTTTATACTCAAAAAATTTTAAAACTGGCTTAGGTCTTTGATTGTCCCCAAAATTCTTAAAAACCCCTCTCTAACGATGTTGATATTCCTAAAACCCACCATAAGCCCCACTTTAAATACCCCAAAACAATTCATTAACGCGGATTCTTAAAACCCCTCTTTTAGGTTTAGGTGTCCCCGAAAATTCTTAAAAGCTTGCGTTTCGTGATGTTCCAAAAAACATCTTTTATACTCAAAAAATTTTAAAACTGGCTTAGGTCTTTGATTGTCCCCAAAATTCTTAAAAACCCCTCTCTAACGATGTTGATATTCCTAAAACCCACCATAAGCCCCACTTTAAATACCCCAAAACAATTCATTAACGCGGATTCTTAAAACCCCTCTTTTAGAGACTTCCCCAAAAATTCTCAAAAAAAATATTATTGATGTCTTTTGATATCCTCAGAAATTCTTAAAGAAACCAACTTTAATTTATATACATACATACATATTTATATGTCCCCAAAAATGCATTCACATGGTTCCTACCAAAAAATTTTAAATTTCCTAAATACTTAAATAAATATTAGATATTAAATTAGTTGTTTTAAAATATTAATACAACAACAATGGAATTAGGCCATACTATTTAAAAAAAAAAAACAAAATTGCTACAGTTATCCCAATAAAAAAATCCCAGAGAGGGTTTGTCTTGTTTTGCAAACTCTTTCGTAGGGGTTGTGTGAGGTTCTTTCGAGTTGACGATTGATTGTTTGCGAAAACAAGTTTTTTGTTGAAGAAGTTATTGAAAAACAAGTAAAAAAGTATCAGTCGGCTTTGCCAACAGAGATATACCCTCAGCCTGTGCAAATTGAAACACTTTTTTCACAAAAAACTTATGTATTTAGGGGGTTTCAAAATTTTGGTCGTATGAACCGACAAGTTCAAAAATTTTGCAGAAAAGGTACTTAAAGGAATGGACTGACATAGACCATGGAGGTGCCATAGGGGGTTTTTACACCCATCGGGCTGTTTTCTCAAGAAGTATGGTCTTGCCCCTGAAACAACTTTTACCATCGTAATTGAGGCAGTGAATGTAAGTTGCTTCAACAAAAATCAAAGTGATTCAATAGCAGGTCTTAAAGTGAACTTATCCAAAATTTTATGTGGGAGGTACGGGATGGAGTGGACAAATATAGTCCATATTCGAACCTGATCTATATCTGGTAGATATTATGAGAATGTGGACCAAATCGGTCACTCCCATCAAGAGTTATCGTGCGCACACTTTTTCCGAATATTATCGAACTTTTGTGGGGTAGGTACCTGAAGGAGTGGACCGATATGGCTTGTCTACAAACTTAAAGTAAGTTTGGAAACAATATTACGAAGACTAAATTTTGGCCGAATCGGCATTTCCGTTCGAGAATTATCTGGCGCTTCCTCCCATAAACGTGGTGTCATAGGGTTTGTTTTTCAACTTTCAGGCTATTTTTTCAGGAAGTATGGACTTGCCCCTGAGGAAACGTGTACCTTCGTATAGGGGACAGTGAATACAAGATGTTACAACAAAAACCAAGGCGATTCGAGAGCAGGTTCTAAACTAAACTTTTCCGAAATTTTGTGTGGGAGGTACTCGAAGGAGTTTACCGATTGAGTCCATATTGGAACCTGATCTAAGTCTGGTAGAAATTTCATAATGTGCAAAGTATGGACCAAATCGGTTACTCCCTTCAAGAGTTATCGTACGCACAAATTTTCCGAACATTTTCGAACTTTTGTGGGGGAGGTGCCGGAAGGAGTGGACCGATATAATCCATCTTTGGACTTGAACTAAATTTGGACAAAATATTACGAAAGCCAAATTTTGGACCGAATCAGCACATCCGTTCGAGAGTTATCTTGCGCTCCAACCACTACACACGGTGTCATAGGGTTGTTTGTAACTTTCAGGCTATTTTCTCAGGAAGTATGGACTTGCCCCTAATGAAACTTACAGCGTCGTTTAGAGGACAGCGAACACAACTTGCGTAAACAAAAATCAAAGCGATTCGAGACCAGGTCCTAAACTGAACTTTTCCGAAATTTTGTGTGGGAGGTACCCGAAGGAGTGGACCGATTGAGTCCGTATTGGAACCTCATATAAGTGTGGTAGAAATTACACGATGCGCAAAGTATATACCAAATCGGTTATTCCCTACAAGAGTTATCGTGCGCACAAGTTTTGCGATAATTTTTGAACATTTGTGGGGGAGGTACCTGAAGGAGTGGACCTATATGGCCCATCTTCGAACTTAAATCGATTCTGGACAAAATATTTCGATACCCAACATTTTAACAGAATCGATTGATCCGTTCGAGAGTTATCGTGCGCACCAGCCTACCAGACAGACAGACAGACAGACGGACGGACATTGCTAGATCTTCTCAAAATTGTCTGAAACGGATATCGTACAAACATACTTGGGGTCTAAAACCATTATTTCAATGAGGCACATTTTTGGTCGTATCAAAGTGTAAATACCCTCTTTAGCCTAAAGACTGAGGGTATAATAACTTCCGTGGAGAATATCCACATACAAGAAACAAGGGAACTGATGATAGAAAATAAATATCTTAGATGTCCCCAAAAATTAAAACACAATAAATTATGTCCTCCAAAAATTCATAAAAATTCAACGTTTATTATTGTATTAATTAAATTTTTTCTAAATATTTAAATAAAAAGGTCGTCTCTGATTATTCCAATTCCCTAATTTCTGGGCAACCCTACGATAATAAGAGCAAATAAAATTTCCAGTTAAACTTTGTACACACAACAGCCAATATTAAATTAAGTCTTAACAATACCAACAACGAACTTTTTTTCATTTCCAATCTTATCAGAACAGAACTACAATTATGTATTATTATTGGTCGGGTGGTCATATTACATACCACCTTAGCGGTTCATAAAATTTGGGACAAAACAAAAAAAAAAAAACATTCAAACATTGAAAAACCAATTCCATAATAGATAATCCCTTGAGGACTTGACTTGAATATCTTGCTACCAATCCAACGTCAACATCTTTTTAAGAGATACTGAAGCAAATCTGAGCTATCAGATTTCGTTTACACCCTCACTCCATTTCAGTACAAAGTACATTTCAGTGACTAAAATTTAGTCCAAATGAAATGTAAATAAACATAAAAAAATGTGTAATATTTTGAGTGATAACTAAACTTGTTTTTTATTTCTTTGTGGACAGACAAAATTATCATCATCTGATTGTATTCGTATGTATATGCATGTATTTTGTAGTACTGATAACAACGATACGGCACTTTGTTGTTAATAAAAAATGTACACATTAGAAGATTTCAAATCAAAATCATATAGAACATTGATAAGCTAGCTCACATGTTAGAGTGCATTTGTTAGCTACATACATATGTATATCGTTGCAGTATTTTTTACGACAACAAGTATTCTAAGCTTATAATGATCTTGAAATTTTGAAAAATGTTCTCCTCGGAAATGTAAAATAAATTAAATAATTTTGTAATAAATTTCTTATGCATGACACTCGATGATTTTGAAAAACTGTAAAACAAATAATCCATGCCAGGTATATAATAAAATTATTTTTTAAACAATGTAGGTATTTATTCATTTTATTTCTGTCATGCTACCAATAATATTTATTGGAAAGCAAAAAGGTCATTCTACAAATTATTATTCGTATTAACGTAAATTAATTCTTTTTATAAAATTTAATTTATTAATGTTTGATGATAATGTTTTCTTGATTTTTGCATATTTTTTAAAATCTGAATCCTCTGGGATTTTTTACTATATCTCAAATACTAATTGTTGGAAGTAAAATAAAACAAGTAAAAAGTCGTTAAGTTCGGCCGGGCCGAACTTTTTATACCCTCCACCATAAAATAATCTTAATTAAAATGGAATAATTAGGGTCCTTTCTCAATTTTAGGTGGAACAACTTTTCGACAATGGATAGACTCCTACTGCCTCCCACTATTGCTTAAATTACACTGTGAACACAAATGTTGGGGCAGAGATAATTCCTTTTGGAGATGAAAGCCCTTGGTGTGTGTATATTAAAAACCCCGAAGGACAGATGCGCCGTGAGTCGATCTTCCGCGTTATGGCGTGATGAAGTTTTTGCAAGAGACCCTGAAAGCCATCATGAATTAGCATTATATTTTTGCTTTGTTGTCTTTGTAGAGCACTTAAGCAACAGTGAACAAAGATATAACGCTAATTCCTGATGGCCCACAGGGTCTCTAACAAAAATTTCATCACGCCATAACGCGGAATTTCGACTCACGGCGGATCTGTCCTTCGGGGTTCATAATATACTCACCAAGGCCTTTCTTCCCCAAGAGGAATTTTCGGTGCCCCAGACTTTCACCTCCATTTTGTTGCACAGTGTTATCTAATCTAATCTAAAAAAATGTGTTCAGCTAGGTGAAAGGTACCACCTACGGGGCTATATCAAAGAGTCAACCTATCTTGAATTTTTTTGGCGGAAAAGTTTCATAGCTGCAGGGAACTTCAAGAGTCGAATTGAGGGTAGTTTCATCAAAACAATGTAGACCCTCAAAAATGGACCCATGTTGACGAATTTTAGTGAAGAAATTTCGTGACCACTGAAAATTCCCGAAAATCGGGAGGTACTGTTACATGGGGGATATACCAAAACATGGACCTATATTGACGATTATTTTTGAATAGACAAAATTGAAGCTAAAATTCTCAAAATACCGATCGGTTAAAAATTGCAGCTAAAATTCTCAAAATACCGAAAATCGGGAGATACCGTTATATGGGGGCTATACCAAAACATGGACCTATGTTGACGATGTTTCTTTGGAGATGTTTTATGACCACTGAGAACTTCAAATGTCAAATTACATCTATTTCGGTTAATAACTGTAGCTAAAATTCTCAAAATACCGAAAATCGGGAGGTACCGTTAGGTGGGGGCTATACCAAAACATGGACCTATGTTGACGATGTTTGGTGGAGATGTTTCATGACCACTGAGAACCTCAAATGTCAAATTACAGCTAGTTCGGTTAAACATTTTAACTAAAATGCTCAAAATACCGAAAATCGGGAGGTACGGTTATAAGGGGCCCATATCAAAACATGGACCTATGTTGACGATGTTTGGTGAAGATGTTTCGTGACCACTGAGAACCTCAGATGTCAAATTGCAGATAGTTCGGTTACAAATTGTGGCTAAAATTCTAAAAATACCGAAAATCGGGAGGTACCGATATATGGGGACTATACCAAAACATGGACCTATACCCATATCCTTTGGGATATAAGTTTGTTGATCAGTACGAACCCTAAGTGCCAAATTATAGCTAATTCGGTCTGTAAATGTGGCGAAGAACGTCAAAATACCTCAAATTCGGAGGTACCGTTATATGGGGGCTATACCAAAGAGTGGACCGATATAGCCCATCTTCGAACTTGACCTGCCTATGGAAAAAAGGCCCACGGGTGCAAAATTTCAGCACTTTATCTCAATTATTGCGGACTTTAGAGTGATTACAACAGACGGACAGACGGACATGGCTAGATCGTCTTAGCATTTTATCCTGATCAAGAATATATATACTTTATAGGGTCGCAAATGATTAGTTCGATGTGTTACAAACGGAATGACAAACTTAATATACCCTCCGTACTATGGTGGACGGTATAATAAGTAAGGGGAGAAGTCTCCCTTGTCCCGTCTGGGATGTTTGTGGAACAATTACTTACTTAATTACTTAGCTGGCCCATTATAGAACATTTGTTCCATAGACCGAACTAAGATAAGATCTCCAATTCTCTCTGTTTAGTGCTTCGCTTTTTGGAATACCGCGCCTTGTCATCTCTTCATCCACTTGTTTGCTCCATATATTCTTTGGCCAGCCAGTTCTGCGTGCACCGCAATGTGGCTCGAATTTATACGCCTTTTTAGCGGGTTCATCATCGCTCATTCTTATTATATGGCCTATCCAACGCAATCGCTGCATCTCGGTACGTTTATCTATACCGATGTAGTTGTATAGCAGATACAGCGCGTGGTTCATGCGACGTCGATATTCACCGTTAACGCAGATTGGTCCGTAGATCTTTCGAAGAAATTTTCTCTCAAACACACCAAGCACTATCTTATCTGCTTGCACAAGTACCCATGCTTCGGAGCCATACATTAGCACGGGTAGTATCAGCGTTTTGTAAAGCGTTATTTTTGTTTGACGAGTTGTGACTTTGTTTTTGAAGTGCTTACTTAAGCCAAAGTAGCATCTGTTGGCTAATACAATACAAGTAGCATCTGTTGGCCGAGGTATACGAAGTATTTTACTACCTCTAAATTATAGGAACCAACTTCAACAGTTGGTCCGACCTCAATGGACGCATTGCGGGTCAACACTATCAACTTGGTCTTCTCGCCGTTTGCCGCCAGACCCACTTTAGCAGATTCTCATTCGACCTTCATAAAGGTATTGGTTACTTTTTTACTGATCGTTCCCCAGGGTGTCTATATCATCAGCATAAGCAAGTAACATGTGGCTATTGGTGTAGATTGTGCCACTTCTTTTGACGTTGGCCTCTCGCATAACCTTTTCTAGCAGGATGTTGAAAAGATCACACGAAAGGCTGTATCCTTGCCTGAAACTTATTTTGGTACAAATCTCTTCGGAAAGGTTCTTTCCTATTTTAACTGAAGATCTTGTGTCAGGGGGAATCCATAGGCTTCGATAACTCAGTAAAGGAATGATGAGCAGTGGGGATGAAAAGAATAAATTAAAACAACGAAAGCAGTATCAGTTTAAATATAATAAATGATTGCCGTTTATTGGCGTATTTCTTTTCAAACAACAACAAAGATTACCTTGTAATCTGGGGTGGCGACGGAGGCCGGTTAGTGTAACGCGTAGACCTTATGTTAAAGCGCGACAAGTGAACTATTCAAAGGTTGATCGACAAGTGAACGCAGAGGTTCTTGCAATCGCAGAGGATTGCAGCGATCGCAGATGATCTGAGTCGATTTATACTACTACAATTACATATTCCAATGAGAAGCTGTGTTCCTTTATTTACCTGAGGTTACCATTTTTAACCTACAAAGCGTTCCTTAACCCCGAAAAGTGGCAAAACTGGAAGCAATTTTTGAGAGAGTGAGAGAGGAGAGAGAGCGTAAATGGCTTTCTCTTCTACCACAGGCTACCAGCAAAATTTCTGCAGGTAAAAAATGGAAGAACTGATTTTTCGACTTTTGTTTGACAATGAAGAAGAAAATGGACGAAAAACAGAAGAAAAAGTCGAACGCTGACAAAACTAAAATAAAAATTGATTTTTTATGTTTCTTTTTGACATTGCTGCCAGATCTACCATTTTTCCGTTCCTTTACTTTTCTGGTAAAAATGTTCATGAGAGAGCAATTCTGAGCAATTTTGACACTTTTCTCTTTTACCACTCTTACCATTAAAAAAGTAAAGGAACAAAGCTAGAGAAAACTCAACAACCACCGCTCGTTGGCATCTGCGCTCTACGGTGTCCGCAGAGGAACGTGCAGAGGAGATGCCTGATGGCGTCAATCAGCATCCTTGATCGACTGAGCTCGGGAAGTTGAGTTGGAACGTATCAAACATATACAGGTATGGTCCAATTATTTCGTTGACCATGGGCTTTAGTCGTTCGCACACTATCCCTGACACTATCTTGTAGGCAATAGGGAGAAGACTTAGGCCCTTATAGTTGAAGCATAAAGTATTATCTCCTTTCTTATGGACGAGACACAGGATGCTCAGGTTCCAACCGTCGGGTACGCGTTCTTCCTGCCAGATGGAGCTAACTAGCTGATACATACACCTTATCAGCGTGTCGACTCCGGTTTTAAATAGTTCGGCTGGTAGGCCATCAGCTCCTGCTTATTATTATTCTTCAGCCGGTTTATTGCCGTCTTTACCTCATCTTGGCCGGGTGGTATACATTCAATACCATTTTCTGGGATTGGATCTGTGGTATCTTCATCGACTTCGCTACTTTTGGATACCAACAGTTCCATATCCTTAGTACACTATCTGTATCAGTTACCAAATTACCTTACTGGTCTCTACAGGAGGATGTGCCTGTACCAAAGCCATCAGTTTGTTGTTTCACCCTTTGGTAGAATTTTTGGACTTCATTCTGGCTCCTGTACATCTTTATTTGTTCACACTCCCGCTTTTCCATCTCTCTCTTTTTCCTGCGGAAAAGACGTTTCTCCTCTCTCCTTTTCTCCCGATATCTCTCTCGTGCGCTACGCGGTGCTACAGATTGTAGAGTAGCCCTATAAGCCGCATTTTTCTCTTCGGTAGCAGCACGACACTCCTGATAATACCATGGATTCCTTGGTGGAGGTCTCTGGTACTGATTTTACAGCTGTTTGAATGGAGTGGGCAATACTTTGCCATTGCGCTGATATATTATCGGGATGAGGAGTGCTTTGATTAAGCAATTGGGCTAGTTGAGTGGAATATGCTGTGGCTATCTGTTGTGATTGCAGCTTACCGATGGCTAACTTTCGTGTTGTGTCTGTTCGTACTTTGTTTGCTACGTTTAACAGGGTGCGTATCTTTGCTGCAACTAGGTAGTGGTCCGAGTCGATGAATGTCTTTCATCTATCACAACGTGATTAATTTGATTTCTTGATCTTTGATCTGGCGACAGCCAGGTGCCCTTATGGATGTCGAGACGTTTAAATATGCTGCTGCTAACTACCTCATGCCATTGTCAGATGTTTCATTGTGGAGACTGAATTTTCCGACTGTTGGGCCAAAGATATTTTCCATTCCAATTTTGACATTAAAATGGCCTAGAATAATTTTAATGTCATGGGCAGCACAACGGTCATCTGTTTCTTCTAAACGCTCATAAAATATATCTTTGGTCAGTTCGTCCTTGTCTTCAGTGGGAGGATGAGCGCAAATAAAGCTGATGTTGAAGAATTTTGCTTTTATTCGAATTGTAGCAAGTCTTTCATTCACGGGTGTGAAGCTGGTGACCATGTGTTTTAACCTCCGACCAACTACAAATCCGCAACCAAACTTATGCTTTATGTGATGGCAGCTATAATACAGTGCGTCACCTTTAGGTGTTGTTGTGACGCCTTTCCCATTCCATCGTATTTCCTGTATGGCAGTAATGTCGACTTTTGTAATGCCATTTCTTCAGTATAATTAAATTTCATGTAAAGTTTTTGTTATGTTCCCCCTCTTTCCACCCAACGAAATTTTATTTAAAAGATCAGTAGTGGTCTACATATTCCATTTTCAAAACATCAGCTGCATCTTTCCGCTTCTTTGGAACTTGTTCCCAAAATACTACAGATAACTTGAAGGGTGTTTTTGTAATTTTTTCAAATGTGCAGATGATACATTTCAGCTTTTTAAATATATAGAAGAGACATTGTGCTGTTCAGTTATGTGAAGGATGCGTCAAAATGTGGTCCTCAATAGAAAATTTGGTAAATTCAACCATTTTGATTGATTATATTTTTGGCCGCACTTCAAATACAAGTTTGACCACAGTGTGATGGAACATCGTTTTATTCTGCAACGAATAAGAAATTGCTTAGTTTAGAAATTTTATATTTTACACGTTTATATTTAAAAACTCTAACTTGTTATTTTTCGAAAGAAATGTTCGTTCATCAATATTCGTAATAAGTATGCGAAATTGTTAGCTCAGCTCATCAGGAAATATAAACATGTTTGCAGACACGTCCCGTTTATATTTTCATAGGCAAATAAATGAGTAATAGCAATTGACAATTTGTTCAAAACTAAAGCATTTTATTGAATACTTAGTTCAAATCAAATGGAAATGTTCTATATGACAAACCGTTGAGCTTGTGTTCTTACGAGGGCGTTTCGGAAACTTCTTAGCCTATCAGTGAAAGAGAATATTTAGTTTTTCAAAAATATTTTTATTTTTCAATATAGTCTCCTGAAACTTCAATACACTTAGTCCAACGCTTTTCTAGCAATTCTATCCCTTGATTAAAATAGTTTTCCTCGAGGTCTTCAAAATAGTGGTTTACAACTGTAATTGCATCTTCATTTGAGGTAAAACGCTTGCCAGCAAGGAATTTTTTTTAGATTTGGGAACAAGTAAAAGTCACTGGGAGCTAAATCAGGAGAATAAGGTGGGTGGTCAAGCAACTCGTACTTTAATTCGTTGATTTTAGCCATTGTTAAAACACTCTTGTGCGCTGGTGCGTTGTCTTGATGAAAAATTATTTTTTTGTGTCGTAAGCCAGGACGTTTTTCTCGAATTTGTACATTTAATTGATCCAAAAGGTTGCAATAGTACTCTGAATTTATTGTTGTACCCTTTTGCAGATAGTCAATCAATAAAATACCTTTGAAGTCCCAGAAAACCGTTGCCATAACCTTACCAGCCGATTGAATTGTTTTTGCCTTCTTTGGGGCACTTCCTCCAGCTTCAGTCCATTGTTTGAATTGTTCTTTTGTCTCTGGAGTATAATGGTGGATCCATGTCTCATCAACAGTTATGAAACGACGCTTAAAATCCATTTTATTTCGCTTAAAACGATCCAAACAAGCTTGAGAAATGTTCATTCTTATGCGTTTTTGATCGACTGTTAACAAATGCGGCATCCATCTTGCAGAAATCTTTTTCATCTGTAGTTCTTCATGCAAAATTAAATGGACTCGATCATTTGAGATGCCCATGATATTAGCAATTTCACGCACTTTTATTCGTCGATCATTTAATACCATATCATGCACTTTGGCTACAATTTCTGTTGTTGTTGCTGTTTTTGGACGTCCACTACGTGGTTCATCTTCAATGCTTGTACAACCACGTTTAAATCCAGCAACCCAATTTTTTACTGTTGCATATGAAGAAGCACTTTCACCTAACACATTCACCATCTTCTTCTTCTTTTCCGTTTAACTCCTTGAGGAGCATAGGGCCTCTATAAACAACCTCCAGGATGTTCTGTCATTTACTAGTGCTTTTATTGCGCTCCATGATTTTCCGGTGCTTTCTAACTCCTTCATAAGACTTCTTTTCCAGGAGTTTTTAGGTCTTCCTTTTTTTCTGCTCCCTTGGGGATTCCAATCTAGGGCTTGCCGGCATAATTCACCATATCATTATGAATGTCTTGTCCCGATAAACCTTTTTTATACCCTCAGCATTTATGTTCGGTAAATTTGTGCGCAGGATAACTCTTGAAGGGAATAACCGATTTGGTTCATACTTTGCACATCGTAAAATTTCTACCAGACTTAAATGAGGTTTCAATATGGACTCAATCGGTTCACTCCTTCGACCTCCCACATAAAATTTCGGGAAAGTTCAGTTTAGGACCTGCTCTCGAATCGCTTTGATGTTTGTTGTAACAACTTGCATTCGCTGTCCCCCATACGACGGTGCAAGCTTCATAAGGGGCAAGTCCATACTTCCTGAGAAAATAGCCTAAAAGTTCCAAAAAAACCCTATGTCACAGTGTGTAGTGGTTGGAGCGCAAGATAAATCTCGAACGGATCTGCTAATTCGGTCTTCGTAATATTTTGTCCAAACATTGTTTAAGTTCGAAGATAAACCATGTCGGTCCACTCCATCAGGTACCTCCCTCACAAAAATTCAATAATCTTCGGAAAAAATATGCGCACGATAACTCTTGAAGGGAGTGACTGATGTAATCCATACTCTGCACATCCTAATATATCAACCAGATATAGATCAGGTTCGAATATGGACTATATTTGTCCACTCCTTTAGGTACCTCCCCCACAAACTTCCAAACTTCCGGTACTTCTTCCCAATATTTAAAAAAATATCACTAAAATGTTAGGATGATATCACTTGAATGGTGCAACCAATTTGGTGCAAACTTTGGATCTGCTAATATTTTGTCAAAATTTAGTTTAACTTCTAAAATGGCCCATATTGGTCCTCCCTGAGGGTACCTCCTCCACAAAAGTTCAACATTTGTGTTAATTCCTAATCCACATTTTTGTCTGCAAGTTCAAATGTTGAAAAAGGGCCACAAAATTCTGAAGAGACGCTAAATACATTCTATCTGTCCGTAGATAAAAGTTTCAATTCACATTGGCTGAGGGTATACCTCTGTCGGCAAAGCCGACTGACACTTTTTATACCCTCAGCATTTATGCTAACGAGGGTATATACACTTTTATACGGGCAAAATGTGCCTCAAGGAAATAATGGTTTTAGACCCCAAGTATGTTTGGACGAAATGTGTTTCAGACAATTTGGAGTCGATTGAGCAATGTCCGTCCGTCTGTCTGTCTGGCTGGTGCGCACGTAACTCTCGAACGGATGAACCTATTCGGTTCAAATTTTGGCTTTCGTAATATTTTGCCCAAACTTAGTTTAAGTTCGAAGATGGCCTATATCGGTCCACCCCTTCCGGTACCTCCCCCACAAAAGTTCGAAAATGTTCGGAAAACTTTTGCGCACGATAACTCTTGAAGGGAGTAACCGATTTGGTCCATACATTGCCCATCGTAAAATGTGTACCAGACTTAGGTAATGTTTTAATATAGACTCTATCGGTCCACTCCTTCGGGTACCTCCCACACAAAATTTCGGAAAAGTTCAGTTTATGGCCATCTCTCGAATCACTGTGATTTTTGATTTAGCAACTTGTATTCACTGCCCTCCATACGACGGTACAAGTTTCATTAGGGGCAAGTCCATTCTTCCTGAGAAAATAACCTGAAAGTTGCTAAAAACCCCAATGACACCGTGTGAGGTGGTTGCAGCGCAAGATAACTCTCGAACGGATCTGCCTATTCGTTCCAAATTTTGGCTTTCGTAATATTTTGTCCAAACTTAGTTTAAGTTCGAATATAAGCCATATCGGTCCACTCCTTCAGGTACCTCCCCCACAAAAGTTCAAAAATGATCGGAAAAATTGTTCGTACAGTAACTCTTGAAGGGAGTGGCCGAATTGGTCCATACTTTACACATCCTGATATATCTACCAGATATAGATCAGGTTTAAATATGGACTATATTTGTCCACTCCATCCGGTACCTCCCACACAAAATTTCGGATAACTTCACTCTAAGACCTGATATCGAATCACTTTGATTTTTGTTGAAGCAACTTGCATTCGCTGCCTCAATTACGATGGTAAATTTTTTTTCAGGGGCAAGTCCATACTTCTTGTGCAAACAGTCCGAAGGGTGTAAAAACCTCCTATGGCACCATATGTAGTGGCTGGAGAGCCACTTCCATAATAGTCAATGTCGATACATTCCTTTAAATATCTCCTCCGCAAAACTTTTGATCTTTTATCCTAATCAACATTTTTGTCGGTTCAAACATCCAAAATTTTTAAAACCTCCTAAACACATACATTTTTTGAGAAATTTTTTTTTAATATACACAGGCTGAGGTTATATCTCTGTCAGCAAAGCTGACTGATACTTTTTTACTTGTTTACTTGTTATGTAAATATTTAATGACATCACGCATTTCTAATTTTTCCATTGTAAAAAATTGCGGATGCGTCTTTTTTGAACACCTTTTTCTATATGAAGGAGTTGGCAGATCGAAACAAAATTTAACATGTTTTCATAACAGAGATGGAAGTTTCCAAAACACTTAACTTTTTTCTGTTTATACCGCGCTTTGTGTGCTAGTCTAAGAAGCTTCCGAACTGCCCTCATAGAAAACAAGGGGCCTAATTATGTGATTCGATATATGGTCGTACGATAACTTTACCAGCAATAATTGCTCATCAAATTCCAACAACTTCTCTCAGTGAATTTTACTCTCACAAGCAAGAAAAATTGCCGAAAGTTATCGAACAAAATTTTGTAAGATATTGCATAAAACGTCAGCTGTTTCCGAATATGTATGAAAATGTTTTTTTTTTCTTTTGATATTTTAGACCAAATGGAACAAAACCATAAATTTTAAAATTGTATTTTACTCATTTAAAGCAATATTAGTATCCACAACGCTTTAGAATCTAAACTAATGTGAAATTGTGAAATTTTCTTGGTCGAGTTGTTTACATTGAACAGCTGATTTAAAGTCAGCTGGCAAAACTTACAAATTTTTAAGGGACAAATTTTTCCAGTACAAAATTGCAAGTACGCAGTCACAGAACTGTCAAAAAATCTCTCAACTCGCTCTCTTTTGCTGAACAATTTTGTTATCGAATAGCATTCAGCATTCAGGTGTGTACGATAACTTTCCTAGCAATATTTACTCATCAAATTCCTGCAACTTCTCGCAGTGAATTTTACTCTCTCAAGCAAGAAAAATTGCCAAAAGTTATCGAACAACATTTTGCAAAAACTTGCAAGAAAGTCAGCTGTTTCCGAAAATGTATGAACATTGTTTTTGTTTCTTTTGATATTTTAAACCAAATGGAACAAAAACATATATTTTAAAATTGCATATGACTTATTTAAAGCAGTAATCCTATCCACAACGCTTTAAAATCAAAAAAAAAATGTGAAATTCCCTTGGTAAACAATTTTAACATTTCAAGTTTTTTACATCGAACAGCTGATTAAAAGTCAGCTGACAAGACGTACAAATTTTTACGGTACAAATTTTCCCAGCAAAAAATTGCAAGTTCTTAATCAAAAAGTCTCTCTCAACTTGCTCTCTTTTGCTGGATAATGTTGTTATCGAACAGCATTCAGTAAAAATTTGTACGAATTTGTAAAAATTTTTGGGTTATCGTAAAGACCTATAGTGTTGTTTCGAACCTAGTTCTCAAATTTGATATTACAACATCCTTTATCGACTAAAATTGCCGAGTTATTGAATATAAATTTGCGAGTGTTTGCTCATAGCTACTTTATACCCTGGTTACACTATACCGGGTTAACCCAGTGAGTTTGGATTTCAAATGTCAAATCCATAGCGCAAACGTCAAATAAATCCTCTCCAAGTGGGTAAAAAAACCCTAGCCTAACCGTGTTATTACCTATCGTAAACAAACTAAATGAGAAACTTCTTGTTGGATTTTTGTTTCAAATGTAAAAATTTTAGTTTATTGTCGGTTTATAGAAGAAAAATTAAATTAGTAGGTAAATATAGAAATTAGGAAAGTCATTTGCAGTCGTTTTTGGAAATAGTAGCTTTGTTCCTTTACCTCTGTCAAAATTGCTCTCCCATGAACAGTTTTACCAGAAAAGTAAAGGAACGAAAAAAAATGCAATGCCAAACAGAAACATAAAAATTCAATTTTCTTCTTTTATTTCACAGTTTTTAATTCTGTTTTTATACCCTCCACCATAGGACGGGGGTATATTAAGTTTGTCACTACGTTTGTAACTACTCGAAATAATCATTGTAGACCCCACACTCTATATATTTTCTTGATCAGCGTGTAATTCTACATCGATATAGCCATGCCCGTCTGTCTGTCCGTCTGTGGAAATCACTCTAGCGTCCGAACGGATTGACGTAGGTGGATGAAATTTTGGGAAAATCTATTATATGTACGTAGGACTTTTGGTATTGAAAGCGGGCTATGAAGGTCCACGCTTTCGTATAGCCCCCATACAAAATGACGCGTGACGCGTCGTCGTTTTAAGGAATTTTTAAGATATTTGTCCCATTTAACCACCGAATTGGTTGTAATTTGGTATTTTGTGCCTCCAGAGACCAAAAAACATTCCTACCAAAGTTGGTTTATATAGGTCCACGTTTTGGTATAGCCCCCATATAACGCCCCATATAAAGTACGCGTCATTTTAATATATTTTGAATGTATTAGTCCCATTTGACAACAGAATCGGTTGTAACTTTGTATTTTGTGTTTCCAGAGGCTAAGAAACATTTCTACCATAAAACTTTTATATAGGTCCACATTTTGATATAGCCCCATAGGACGATATCTCCCGATTTTCGGTATTTTGAAGGTTTTGGCCTCATTATCACACCGAGATGGCTGAAATTTGGTATTTAGTCTTCGTTGGGGGTATGAAACTTTCCCCCAGAAATTTGTAGGTATAGGTCCACGCCATCATATAGCCCCCATAGAAAGGTACCACATTAATCCACCGAAATGACTGAAAATTGTGGTGGAGGGTATAAAAAGTTCGGTCCGACCGAACTTAACACTTTTCTTACTTGTTGCTAATAATTTAGTTATAAGTAAAAATATGATATAAATAAATTAATAAATAACACTTGCAACAAGTGTTCTCGGGCCACTATTACTACAGTACAAGTTTTTCAGGGCAAGTCCATACTTTCAGAGAAAATGGCCCAAAAGCTGTAAAGAACACCTACGGCTGTCATGTGTAGTGACTGGTGCGCCCGACAACTTTCGAACCTTATACTGAGGTACATCCTTCAAAACCCATCAAAATAGTTGTTAAATGCAGTTTAAGGTCTGTTCGAGGGTCCTTAGAAATGTTTACCGAAGGTATTCCTTGTGTTTAGAACGGTATTGTGTTTTTCGTGGGCAAGCCCATATTTCCTGAAAAAAAAACTGAAAAATATTCTGTGACGAACTGGAATGACTGGTGGGAGCAAAATCTTTTAAAAGGAATGACTTCCAAAATAAAATCTACTTCCAAAATGAACTATGTCGGTCCGGTCCATTTCTTCAGGTAACTTCTCCGCAACACTTGTGATCAATGATATAATCCACATTTTGTCGCCAAGTTCATACGTTCGAAAATGGCTACACAATTCTGAAAATCTCCTAATACATAGCTTTGGGTAAAGGATTTTGGTTGTGTGGCCCCTATTCGATCTGTCCATAGATGAAAATTTCAGTTCACACAGACTCAGGGTATATTCCTGTCCGCAAAGCCGACTGATTCTTGTTGAGATTTTGACGAAGAAGAGAATCTGTTTCCGATCATTTTTTTTTTTTTGATTTCGTTTGTCGTCACAAAGTCCTTTGTCAAAGCAGGAAAAAGGAACATTTCTACAAATGTACATCCATAATTCCCAAAATACAATTCAAAGAGTAACACTATGCAACACTGAAAATGCAAACAACTTCTAGTATGAATTTTTTGAAAATACATATTTAGACTACAAAAACCGTTGTAGGGTTTTGTCCTGTCAGATCCAGTTCGGATTTTAAGGCCTCATCTAAACCGGGCTAAATCTACACGTTTTTGCATTTATCAGGCCTTTATCTTAGAAACGAATAGGAATTTAGCCTTGCTGTCTTTACCAATATTGTAGCCCTAAACTAGTAGAACTTATCTTTTGAAAAAACTACATAAGAAAAACTCCATCTAGGGCATCAAAATCCATAAAATATAGAACATTTACATTATTGCTGAAATTCTGGTCAGTATAGGCTAAACTAATGGGAGTTGAACAAAGTAACCTTTTGCAAAAATCTCCCAAACAATGTTCTCAACAATTCTTCAGAACATTCTGAAACTCTAAAATGCTTACTTTATGTTGTTCAGCGGTATTTTGCATCATATCTTTTACAACACGTATTTCAAACACAGTTCACACCAACAGTTTATTCTCGCATTTCGGATTTCACTACATTATTGACATTTTTATTAAATCGTCGTTGAAAAATGTACTGAAAACAACGTCATAGAGGCATTTTACAACAATGACATGTAATACACAACAATGTGTATTACATTCCAGGTAATATTTTTCCAAAAGAAAATATTCTGAAAAAATTAACGGTTTTGGAGATACGGGGCGAAATGTATAAAAATTGTGGAATTTTTGCATATATTTTGAAATTTGAGGCAATAAATGTACTTTTTCGAGTTCATTATTTCTCCAAATATTTTATTTTTGTCCCTATCTACAAATTTGCTTCAGAGGTCAGAAGAAGATTCCCATTGGTTTCGGAGATATAGCCCCGAATTTCTTTAAAAACTCAATATTTAACCATGTTTAGATGGGGCCATAAAATCCGAGCTGGATCTGACATAACAAAACCCAACTAGGGTTTCTTGTCGTTTGGGTCTGTACTTTCAAAAAATCCTCAGTACGAATTGTTTGCACAAGATCACCTTAAAATGTTGCACAGTGTAACGGTACCCCCGATTTAGGGCATTTTGACTTTTTTATCTACATTTTCAGACCGATTTAGCTATCAATTGACATTTAGGGTTCTTAAATGTCAATAAACTTATATAACTAGTGGACATAGGTCCATGTTTTGGAATAGCCCCCATATAACGTTACCGCCCGATTTCAGGTATTCTGAGAATTTTACCAACAAGTTTTAACCGAATTATCTGTAATTTGAACATTTGACATTCTTAGTGGTCACCACACCTCTCCACCAAAAATTGTCAAGAAAGCCCCCATATAACGGTACCTCCCGATTTTCAGTAATTTGATGATTTTAGCTACAATATTAAACCGAACAAGCAGTAATTTGACATTTGAAGTTCTTAGTGGTCACAACACCTCTCCATCAAAAATTGTCAACATAGGTCCATGTTCGGATATAGCTCCCATGTAACGGTACCTCCCAATTTTCAGTAATTTGGCAATTTTAGCTACAAATTTTAACAGAACTAACTGCAATTTGACATTTGAAGCTTGTAGTGGTCACCACACATCTGCATCAACAATTTTCAACATAGCCCCAATATAACGATACTTCCCTATTTTCGGTACTTTGACGATTTTACTTAAAATGTTTAACCGAACGTAGGTCCATGTTTTTGTATAGCCCCAAAACAAACCTCCCGATTTTCCGTACCTTAGCTTTATTTTTTGGACGAACTTTCTGTAAACTTTCTGTAATTTGAAATTTAAAAGTCAACAAAAATTCTGCAACAAAAATTTTTCATTTAAGTTCATATTTTCGTATAGCCCAGATACCTCCGAACTAGCTGTTAATGACATTTGAAGTTCCCACGTTATGTACCGATTTTCGATATTTTGAGGATTCTAGATAAATTTTTTAACCGAATTAGGAGTTATTTGACATTAAAGGCTCCCATCAAAAACTGTCAACATAGGCCCATGTTTTATTATAACCCCTATATAACAGTACCTCCCAATTTCTAGCCCAACAAAAATTGTCAACAGTTAGATATAGGCACCATAAAAAGGGCCTCCCGAATGAAGCATTTTATGTACATTACCTGACATTTTAACGTACTCACTTAAAGTTGGGGACAGGAATGAATATTTTATGGTGGAGGGTATGAAAAGTTCGACCCGGCCGAACTTAATGCTTTTTTACTTGTTTCGATTAGAGCTCGCTCTATTCTCTTCTGTAAACAAAGAGGAAACAGATGTTTTGTTTGTTTTGCAAAGTTCTTGCTTACATTTTTAGGTTATGTCATACCAAAAAACTTAACCAGGGTCTGAATTCTTGTTCTATGAAAATTTGAAATTAAAAATATTTCCTTTATAATTTTTTTCATTTGAAACTTTTCTCCTTTATAAAAGTTTTCATTTGAAAGTTTCATAGAATGAGAATCCAGCCCCAGGTATGATAGCAAAAATCATAAACTGTATGTAAAATGACAATTTTGTTGTACATATGAATTTGCACATACAAGCTACATAACATGCGAAAAAAAGCAGATGGTCTTATGACACCTTTTTAATAGTGAGCATTTTCATAAATTATTTCATTCAGTTTTTCTTTATTTAAAGTCTGTTATGTACGTCTTTGGAATTTTTTATATACCTATGTGTCTGTTGTTGCCTATGTTTTTTTTTTTCTATGCCTTTCAATAAATCACCACAATTTATAAATGTGTGTATATGTTTGAGATAACCAGTGAGCGCTTACTGAGAGCAAGTTAGCATACATTTTAATGTGTTTCACGTTGAAATTTACGCTCCCTTGCTCTCAGAAAGCGCCCACTGGTGCATGTGTTTGTTTTTTGTGGCTTTTGGGTTTGTATTTGTTTGCACCCAATCATAAAATTTGTTTGCATCCAAACATATATTTGTTTGCAGAACCCAAACATATGTTGTGATTGGGAATGATTGCAAACAAATATATGTTTGCTGCAAAATATGTTTGGGACATACATTGACTGTCACTAAAAATGATGCAACCTGAAATAAAAAATGTAAACGTTGATAACTTGGAAAGGAGTTGAGATTTTTTAACAACTCAAAAAACAATTTTGTAGGCCGAATAGTTGTCTTTAAAATGACACACAAAAATATTCCGTTTCCAGTACCGTTATACCAAAATTTTACCGGAAAATAAAAATGGTCCTTTTTAATGTGAGCATTAAAAATGATGCACCACAATAATCGATTAATAATCTCCTAATTTTTCGCTTTTTATGCAATTTTAGTAATCAGAATGGTTGGATTATTGGTTTCCTATCGATTTCAGTAGTTTTGTCAATGATTCCGATAGAAAAAACGATATTCTTGACGTAATATTGGCATGATTGTAGTTAATGTCCCTTTGTAGGCAATTTGGCTAGATATTTCTAGTTTTTGAAGTTATTTTCCAAAAAATTACCATGAAAAATCATTAAGGGTTATATCCAGAGTACGTACAAACAACCTAATGATATGTGGAAAGTCCTGTATTAGCCAAGCTTGCCCTATATTATACTAGTCTTTAACGGCGTTGCCTAATAGAGGTAAAAAGTGGGGCATAGAACCCGGACCTTCAGAGTGCAGTTAGAAAAATGTCCTATATTTGTTCAATGTGTTGAATTTTATTACATAAATGTAAGCAATCGCCTTGGAAGTCGCCCAGAGTCACTCAGAAGTGTCGGCATACGCGATAAAAGGTAATCGTAATAATGCCATAGAAATTGTTTGTGCAATGCACTAACGATCTTCCTTGTCGTGTCTCCGGAGTGAAGTCTTAGGCGAGGGAGTAAGAAACTCACTTCCAAATGCTGGCAGGGTACAATGCTTTATTTATTTATAATGCCATAGAAATTGTTTGTGCAATGCACTAACGATCTTCCTTGTCGTGTCTCCGGAGTGAAGTCTTAGGCGAGGGAGTGAGAAACTCACTTCCAAATGCTGGCAGGGTACAATGCTTTATTTACGTTATTCACGCAAGACTTTATTTCTCTACTAACACACAACTAACTCTAGTAACTAGTAAGCACACAGCTTGGTTAAGATATTTTGTGACCACTGGTAACTTCAAATGCAAAATGTATTTCGGTCAAAAACTGTGGTTAATAACCTCAAAATACCGAAAATCGGGAGGTACCGTTATATGGCAACAATACCAAAACATGGGCAAAATGGCAATGGTAACTAGTAAGCAATTGTAACTAGTAAGCACACAGCTTGGTTAAGATATTTTATGACCACTGGCAACTTCAAATGCAAAATGTAGTTCGGTCAAAAACTGTGGTTAATAATTTCAAAATAGGGAGGTACCGTTGTTATATGGCAACAATACCAAAACATGGGCAAGTTGACATTTTTTAGTGAAGCTGGGCTCTGGGAACATTAAATATCACATTACAGGTAGGTCGGAAAATCAAAACTTGGACCAGTACAGAGAAATTTTCGGGGAAAAGTTTTGTGGTCCCAAAGAAGACAACATTCAAATTTTCAGTGATTTCGGTGTGATAATGAGGCTAATACCATCAAAATTCGTGCTGTACTGAAACGTTTTGGGGATAATTTTGTATCCCCGTTGAAGATTACAAACCAATTTTTAGTCATTTATGTATGGTAATGAGACTAAAACCTTGAAAATACCGAGCGAAAATAGGATAGTATCGTTATATGGGACCTGTGTCAAATCGTAAACCGATATAGCCCATTTTTGATACTAACAGTAAAGGCTGCACGACGGATTAATTCCACGTTTTGTCCGGTCAAACAGCCGCTGGTTTGAATCGATGTGTGAGAGCCCAAATTGTCATGATGCAGAATAATTTGTCTTGTCTTGTTCGTTTTTCAAACTTCTCAGGAGACTTCAGGCAAACAAATTATAGTGTGACACTCAGAATTAACTGTCCTATATTTCTCAAGCCGAATAGTCGCCACACGGTCAGTTTTTCGGAAGAACAACATGCAATCTTTTGCTTCGAAGTTATTCTTACATTAACAACTTTCGGTTGATTTGGCTCGCTTTCGAAGACCCAAACGACGGATTCCTGCTTTGTTTCAGGCTCCTAAGTATATATCCTAGATTCGTCTGTGACGATCTTATGAACGCCGTTTGAAGCACCGCGATCGATTTTATGCTCAATTTCTTTGAACCGATTCACAGGAGCCTTTTTTGAGCGATTGTCCCATTTTGCTAGATCTAACGAGAAAAATCCATTTTTGCAATATTAAATGTTAGTTGGTGAAAGAAATGCCCAAGGATGCCTCTATCTCACGGTATTTAACCTGGCGACCCTCACGACCTTCGTTTTTTAGCGAGTGCCGACAGTAAAACAGTTGTTTATAGTCCTACACACGCAGAGAAAAAATATTTTTCGCTTTTGTTGGAACAAAAATATCTGTTTTGGTTCCAAAAATGTATTTGTTTTGTTCAAACATTGTAATCCAAATCCAAAAATACCATCTTTTGTTTCAAACATAGAAAACAAAAACAACTTTCGAATTTCCGCAATATTGTAAAAATCGTTAACAATACCGATTGTAGGAACTATCATAATCTAATTTTGTTTACAAAAAGTATTGCCAACCCAGAAAACCAGCCCAGAAATTTTTGATTTGAATGTATATACTTCTCATATACACTTTTCACATAACTTGGATATAAATGTCGCGTATAATATTGCAATCATTGATGAACACAATACATGGTTTGCTGCATTGGCTGACAACAAAGACAAACAAAAAGCCACAAGCACCCACCACAACATAAGGAATAATTAAACACCATAACAAACTCCGGTATAACACCAAACCTCAAAGCACAATGAAGATAGAAGAATGAAACAAAACAGAAACAAATAAAAACAAAAGTCTCATTGTTGGTATACATACACACAAAAACAAAGATAAAGGCATCATGTCATACAAACAAATATCACCATAATTGTTTTTTTCAACACGGCATCGAATAGAGAGAGAAGAAAAAAATTGTCAAAGAAAAGAGAGAACTATTGTCCAGTTGACAAAAACTATTTTTGGATTTAACAAAACCCAATTGTTGGAATCACAATACTACATTTGGAATTTAACAATATCTTTACAATACATATTTTGCTCTTCGAATATTGTTGGATCAATCATATTTTTTTTCTCTGCGTGTAGGATGGTCCTTTATCGACATACAAAGATTTAATCTGATCGTTACACTCTTGCGGTGATTATGAAGTTAAGCCATTGGGGGAATACTCCAGCTTAAGCAATCAAAAGTTGATTGTCTACGTCAAAAGTTGTGAAAAATTCTTGGACGAAAATGTTCACAAGAAAATTCCATTTTTTTGCAAAGTGATTTTTTCAAGTCACTTTAAACAGCACATAACATGGTCGACGACAAACTGTCCTGAGTAAGTCTAGGCAAAAAACTGTCAAACTATCCAAAAAATTCAAATGGCGCCTGACAATACGCGGTATTGCCTAGGCCAGGTAGTTTTCATGCAGCCCTCGTACAAATTGAAACGTACATCGAATTCCACAAAAGTTCAAACGTTTTGGCTTCAGTTTGAAACCTGTTCTCGGATAAATTTTAAAGTGTATTTCGGATAGTTTTCGAAGTTACTATTACCATAGTGTCACTTTCCGTGGGTACCTTACCTCGTTATCCACTGATTAAAGTTGTTGTGATTCAAGTTTTAGAGTTCTTTGTAGGCCGGAATTTTTTCGGTTGTGTAGCCGATATTTGATCTGACGATAGATACAAGTCTCAATTTCAAGCAGAAGGTCTAAAATCGGGAAGTACCGGTAGAGTTTTACCAAAACATTAGCCCATTTTGGAATTTTTAAGGAAAGAGTGTGGTAAAATTTTACAGTGCTATCACAATTCCCTAGAAGGCTTTAGAGATTACGACAGACAGATGGGCAGGCAGACCAACGGACATGTATGCCATAATTATATATTAGAGTGAATATAATATGAATATGAATATAAAAATAAAAGTGAAAATAAAAACAAAAAAATGTATTTCCTAACCCACAATTTTATCCAAAAACCTTACATATATATGAAATTTTATGGCGATCGCTTAAGGTTAACCAACCTAGCTAACCTAGCGATCTTTGTTTCCATAGTAATTTGTATGGGACCAAAGGCGCATTTACACCAAAATTCTGTAAATGACACAATTATGGTCAGATCGTTAAAAAAAACTTTACCAGTTCATTATTGTGGCTAAGAAACGATTTCTACAAAAAAATTGAAAATCGGATCGTATTTTGATATAGCTCCAATATGCATTTTGGGTATTTTGGGCCCTATATAGCTATATCAAAATCAGACGCGATTTTCCTAATGTTTGGTAGAAATCGCTTTTTAGCCACAACAATGAACTGCTAAAGTTTTGTCATCGATTGGGCGATAATTACAGCCTTTAGAGAATTTTGGTGAAAATGCGCCTTTGGCCCCATACAAATTACTATGCCTGAAGATACTGTAAACGCGTTCAAAAATCATATTTTGGAGGTGTCTCAATCGGAGTGGAAAAATTGCTTCGCCAATAGATTTCAGCACACGATAAATTGTATAAATCATGCTGGAGGCTTCTTAAGGAAACAATAAAACCGATTTAATGATAAATATTCACGTTTTCATTGTTTGGCCAGATATTTATCGTTCACCCCTCGTATACTTTGTGCGGTGTAAAATCATGTTTTATAAACTTTCAAAACAATAATAACACTGTACAACAAAATTGAACTTTTTTAAAATTACAAGAAACCCCGCACAGAGTATGAAAGAGGAGGAAAGAGAAAAAAAGACACGTGTATCGGCGTTTGAAAGTTTACATACGTCGGGAAGTAACGTAAATAGGCGTCGCAAGTTTCGCCCATTAATACATGATTTTGCCATGGTCGTAAATACTATAATGGTGGCAGCTACTCCTGCTCTGACAAAATTGACTGAATTAACCCTTGAAATCGAAGTAACTAGCCATATCCTAACTAAATTTGTTATGATCATTCATGATACATACATGTATATTAGTTTCTAGACTTAAATCAGTCAATTTTGTCAGAGCAGGAGTAGCTGCCACCATTATAGTATTTACTGGACAATAGCAGCAGACTATACCCGCATTTTCGCATACAATATCAGGAACCTATGAATTATCCTTGTGACGTTATTTTAGTTTTTAGTACTAAAATACGTAATTTTTCAAAGCTGATCTGGGCTATCAATATTTTCCCTATATATATTCACCATAGATATTTCAAAAACAGTTTGGATCGAGCTCACATAATCTTCTGAAAGAATTTATTATGAAAAAGCATCAATAAAATATAGTTTGTGACCGCAGATAACGAAAATGTGAATAAAAACGGTAAAATATGGTCCTAAATCATATACAAAAAGCGAAAGCATGTGGAGATGTTAAATATTATAGCTACAAATTTCTTTTGTTCAGAGTTACTTACTTACATAGATGGCTTTTGTATTAAACAGAACGTCTTGTTCCATAAGCCGAACTAAGAATAGATTTCCAAACGCACCGATATTTTACTTTACTTCTCCAATTTTGGATGCCATGTTCTGTGATATCTTCTTCAACTTGGTCCTTCCATCGGAGTTTTGGCCTTCCCTTGGGGCGTATACCGTCGAGTGGCTCGTATTCAAATGCCTTTTTGGCGGGGGCATCTTTATCCATCCTGCTAACATGGCCAAGCCAACGCAATCGTTGTAGTTTGATCGATGTCGGTCGGCTGGTATAGCTCGTGGTTCATTCGACGTCGGTATTCACCGTCAACGCATATTGGTCCATAAATCTTTCGAAGAATTTTTCTCTCAAACACACAAGTTCTGCCTCATCTGCTTTCGCAAGTACCCATGCTTCAGATCCATACATAAGTACGGGTAGTATCAGTGTCTGGTAGAGCGTAAGTTTTGCTTGACGAGAGGTGGTTTTACTTTTAAACTGTTTACTTAGACCAAAGTAGCATCTGTTGGCAATATTATTCTTCTTTTGATTTCAAAACTGATGTTGTTCGTTTTATTTATGGCGGTGCCGAGGTAAATAAAGTCATTTACTACCTCAAAATTGTAGTTCTGAACATCAACAGTTGGTCCGAGTCTACTGGACGTCTTGCGTGTTGATACCATAAACTTTGTCGCCGTTGACTGCCAGACCCACTTTGGCAGACTCTTTTTCAATTTTCGCAAAGATGGCTGTTACGGATCTAGTTGATCGACCTATTATATCAATATCATCTGCGTATGCCAGTAACATTATCCTTATTGTATATAGTGCTATTTTTATCTCTATCGGTATATACATTCGATTCTCGTATGGCCTTTTCCAATAGAATGTTAAATAGTTCACCTTTTCCAATAGAATGTTAAATAGGTCACACGATAGGCTGTCACCTTGCCTGAAACCTCGTTTCGTTTTAAAAGGTTCCGAGAGGTTCTTTGCTACTTTAACAGCTGATTTTGTATTAGCCAATGTCATCCTGCATAATCGTATAAGTTTTGCAGGGATACCAAACTCAGACATGGCTTGAAACACCTTTGATCTAATTGGGCTGTCGAATGCGGCCTTATAGTCGACGAACAGGTGGTATGTGTCGATCTGTCTTTCGTGGGTCTTCTCCAGTACTTGGCGCAGTGTGAAGATTCGGTCAATTGTCGATTTAACAGGTCTAAAACCGCATTGGTATGACCCGATTATATTATTGACCATGGGTTTTAAACGTTCACACAACACACTCGACAGCACTTTGTATGCGATTGGGAGCAGACTTATGCCTCTGTAATTTATACACTGTCTTGTCTCCTTTCTTGTGTACGGGACATAGGAGGCTGAGGTTCCAATCGTTGGGTATGCTCTCTTCCTGCCAAATTTCGGTAATTAACTGATGCATACTCCTTATCAACATTTTGCCACCGGTCTTGAACAGTTCGGCGGGCAGCCCATCAGCTCCTGCTGCTTTATTGGTTTTCAGCCGATTAATTGCTGTCATGACCTCGCTTTGGCTAGGTGGAAGACATTCAGCGTCGTCGTTTGCGATTGGTTCTGGTGTATCTACATCGCCGCCCATATTCGATACTAAGAGCTTCATGAAATGCTCCTTCCAGATCCTCAGTACGCTATCTGTATCAGTTACCAGATTCCCTTCATGATCTTTTCAGGAGAATGTACCTGCACCATATTCTTCAGTCTGGTGTTTTACACTCTGGTAAAATTTGCGGACTTCATTCTGACTCCTGAACATCCCGAGTTTCTCACGCTCACGTTTTTCTTGCTCTTTCTTTTTTCTTCTGAAAATACGCTTCTCTTCTCTCCTCTTCTCCCGATATTTTTCTTTCGCGCTTCGTGTTGCTACTGAATGCAGGGTTGCTCTGTATGCCGCGTTCTTGTCTTCAGTAGCCTTACGGAACTCCTGATCTTACCATAGATTTTTAGGTGGTGGTTTTTGGTACCCAAGCACATATTTTCGGCAGTTTGAAGTGAGTGGGCTATTCTTTGCCACCGCGCAAAGCTTCCGTCCTGCTTCCAGCTTCCGTCCTGTGTTAGATCGCACTTTTGCCGCAACATTAAGGCGAGTGCGTACCTTTGCTGCTACAAGGAAATGGTCCGAACCGATGTTCGCTCCTCGAATCGATCGGACATCTAACACACTGGACGAGTGTCTTCCGTCTATCACAACATGATCAATCTGGTTTCTTGTTTTCCCATCTGGGGATATCCACGTGGCCTTGTGTATGTCGAGGTTTGGAATCTGGTACTGCTCACTACCATGTTTATGCCGCTGCAAAATCGATCAGCCTCATTCCATTGTCGGATGTTACCTCATGAAGGCTGAAATTTCCGATCGTGGGACCAAAGTTATTTTCTCTCCCAATTTTAGCATTAAAATCTCCTAGAACAATCTTAATGTCATGGCCAGGGCAGCGGTCATATGCTCTCTCTAGGCGCTCGTAGAATATATCCTTGGTCTGTTCATCTTTCTCTTCGGTCGGGGCATGGGCGCAAGACTGTTGTTAAAAAACTTTGCTTTTATTCGGATTGTGGCAATTCTCTCATCAACAGGAGTGAAGCTGGAGACGAGATTTTTAAGCCTCCTATTTACCATAAATCCAACACCTAGCTCATGTTTCGTTTCATGGCAGCTATAATACAGTGCGTAATCGTTTGTTATTTTTACGTCTGCCCGGTTCCATCGCACTTCCTGTAAGGCGATAATATCAGCATTGTACTTGTCAAGTACATCCGCCAGTGCGCAAATTGCAACTGCTCTGTAGAGAATCCTGACATTCCAGGTGCAGATTCGCAGATCATGGTCCTTAAAACGCCCCACCCAAGTTTTTAACGTTCTTATAGGTGAACGCGCGGCACATGTTAGCTCACTACCTTCAACGGATGTTAAAGGCAGCTCCCCAGGTGACACCACGGGGAGGTCAGTGTCCACTTGAGATGAAAGAGGGACCAAGATAAATCCTGGGCTTTGCCATGTTAAAGCCGGTCAAGACCGTTGCTTGGTATCATTCATCCCCTACGTCACCCCTTTTGTTCAGAGACTCATAATGAAATTTGATTTGAAACATTTCTTCTTTTGACACAATCCCCAAAAAGTGAAATCTTTTAGGAGATTTTGACTCAGTATGCAATAAATTTTAATTAAAAGTCTAAAAGTTTAACAAATAATTTCTACCTATAATATCTAATTTTGTAACGTAATTTTTTAACAAAATATTTTACGTAGATATCTGTTTTGTTCAGGGACTTACAGTGAAATTTTGTGTAGAATAATTCTTTTTTTAGCACCTTTCGTCTAAAACTAAATTTCACGTTACTTTCATGCATCAATTCGAAAAAGGAACAAAACAAATGTATTCAAAAAAAATATTTGGGTGTTTTGTTGGCAAAATTGATGTATATATTTTCTTGATATATATTGTAAATACATATTTCATTTATTCGGCGACCTGTATTGAAATTTGATGGAGAATATTTTTGTCTTTGGCGTCTTCTATCTAGAATGAAGTTTTGTGGGACAAAACTTAATAAACTCCGATAAAGTACAACATTAACCCTAAAACGTGATTTTACTTTTGGCAGATTCCTGGTGTTTAGGTACGATTTAGAGTTTTGGTGTATTCGGGGACCTATAGTAAAATTTTATGACAAATAATTTTGCGGAATATTTTGATCTGATACGATCGCATTTTAAAGGAGTTTTTAAACGTTTTGGAAAAAAGGGACCAAAAAGATCCGTTTAGTGAATCGCATGAGGGTTAATTTTTTCATAAAAAGATACTCCGCATTGTTGTCAGTAATATTGCTAAAGACACTTTATACCTAAAATGCAAGGATTCCAAGGAATCTGATGTCGAATATTTCAAAACCTGTAGAAATGGGCGAAAATTGCCACGCCTATTTAGGTTACTTCCCGACGTAAACTTTCAAAACGCCAATACACATGTCTTCTTTTTTTCGGTCCTCTTTCATAATCTGGCCGAAATATCTTGTAATTATTTTTTGTGTTGTACAGTGTAATAATCATTTGAGTTTAAGGCTCCTCCTTTCCAAAAACGGTATAATAATCTGTAATTTAATTTTGTTATGAAATTTATGAAACAAATAAAACTTGGTTTTGTTTTTGTCATTCAAGTTGTAAACCTGAATTTGTAACGCAGTCACTCTGTACATTCAACCTCAAAAATTATGAAAACACAGCTGTTAATAAATTTATTAAATTTAAATTATATTTTTTTGTTTATTTTCCAAATTTGTTAAACGATATCGTTCTCTTCCTCTTATCACAAAATGATATAATAAAATAATAATTCCAACCTTCGAATTTTCATCAATATAATTTAATTAAAAATGAAAATAAAAATATTTTTTTTTAACAAAAAACAATCACGCCATTGACGAAGTGAACATAGCAACAATAAAGTGCCAATAGTATTTTAATTAAAATATTTAATTATTTATCTAGACTTTGATAAAAAAAAAATCCAACAAAAATATTTCAAAATCATATTTTCCCTTGGCCAAAAATAATAGATAAGTTTGGAGGAAAAATCAAAGTCCATTTCAATTGGAGACTACTAATTTAAAAAAAAAGTTTGTTGCTGAGTACTTCGAGTTGAAGTGCATTTCAACTTAAGTTCGGTTAAACAAAATTCTGTGGGAAAAATGGGAGAGAAAAAACGCGGCATGCATAGCCATATCAGCATGAACAATTTATTTTCACCTTCAACTTTACGCAAACTCGAAATAAAAAAACAGGATCAAAGTTAATTTACCGATGTTTATCGGACGTTGGAAATTCTTCTTTCAAGCGTTCGTTGGTCGTTTTATTGCACGGCTCTCTTTATTGTTATTTTTGGATGTGTTTTTTTTTTTTGCTAATTATTTGACAAGCGGTGACATAAACATGTGTCATAAAGTCTTCTCCATTATTTGTTGTATTTTTTCGGTTATTTATAGTTATTGGACACCCTATAGAGAGGTTATCACTGGTGAAGGGGGAACCTAAAGGTATACCATATCTGTGGTATCAAGATTATAGAATAAAAGCAAAAAGAATAAAAAACAATAACAATTTAATCATTTGTAGTGGACTTTATCATCTGATAAGAAACCGCACGAGAGTTGGGTGTGAATTTGAAAAATAATAACACAATTTTTTAAATTTAAATAAAAAAATATCGGAGCTTGGGTATGTTAGGAGGAGCTTTTTTTAATCCTTGGAAAAATTATGAAACAACAATTTTAAGAAATTATTTACCTAAAATGTTTCTTACGAAACCCTCTAGCAATATGCCAACAAATTATAAATTCGAACAAGGAAAGGCCACTCTAAGACCACATAGGAAATAAGCCTGCTGAAAGAGGGAGATCAGCTATGTCGCCTGAAAATTTTTCTAAAGAGTTAACATTTAATAAAGTAAATCAACACTTAAGTTAATTTAATAATAAATTTATTATTTTCAAATTATTTAATTTTTTACATTCCATTATTTACTTTCAACACTTTTAAAATAACACACCTGCTGACAATGACATAATCTAAAAGGATTTTCCATTTCTAATGGTTTTGCTAAATAAAGTATTGATATAATTCTTACTAACTCCCCGTTACGAATCACGATTCTATAATCTAAAAAATATATATTTTTTAATAAAATAAAAAATAATTGCTAGAACTCTTTATTTTGGTGTGTGTGAGTGAGTGTGCATTTGAAATCATAAATTTTCATTGTTGTTGTTTCTAGATAATCCGCTGAAATGCGATTAGTTAAGATAAGAAGTTTAGAAATATATTCCCTTATTTCACACAAGAAAAATAAGAAACACTTTACATATTACGCAAAAAGCAGTTTATGTTATATTGTGCTTACGAAATATTTTTTTTATCGCCTAGAGGTCAATATTGCTTAATTGCAGACAATCGATTTACGTCAGTCAATTTACTTCTTTTGCATATTTATCATTGAAGATAATTGCATAACAGTAAATAACAAATACAAGATATCGGAAGAGTTAATTTGGAGTCGCTTGGATAATGTGGATAATGAAATCATCTATATATTAAACTAAAGTCATGTGGATAAATTCCATGATAATTTTAAGATGCCAAAACACTAAAATGAAGTCATTAGTAAATTGTTCAGCGTTAATGTGTGCCAGAGGTAAGAACACCCGTCATGCACACTGGATGCCCATTTTCAGAGTATTTCAGCCATATAAAACTTATCTACTAGTAGCGTTCGGAATCGGCTATAAAAAGTAGATGTCATATCATTAAACTAATACGGATAGAGGTGCACTCATTGATATGAGAGATATATCCAATCAAAAATACTACTATCGAACTGAAGATTTTATCAATGTGTCCTAGTAACCTGAAAATCTCTAAAGAAAATATTGTAGTTATAGGTCCAAGTTGTCCTGTGGTTCCCATAGAGCGAATCATCTTGCATTGAAGTATTTTTCGGTTCAACCGAATATGCTATATTCCGGTACCAGGAGTTCCCATTGCATCGCAAACCTCCCCTTGAAAAGTTGTCAATACTGGGCCATGATTTGGTATACTTCATATATAATTTATATCTTGATGTTAAGTATTTTACAGATACGAGTTTAAACTAAATATTCAAACGGAATAGGATTTCCTAGTGAACTCCGAGTATAGAAGACCACCTTATAAACAAATATGATATCGGTCCAGTTTTGGCCACGGTCTCCATATCGGCTTATCTTCCATTTTCCCTGTACTATACAGGATTTAACCAACTTATAATTAAAATATTTGTTACCCTTGCAAATTAGAGGAATTGTTATAAATGGGAAAATAATGCCTAAATCATTCATTATTTCAGAAACTCGCTTATATCATTAATTCGTGTGATTTGTATGTACATATGTATGTGTGTTGCCATAATGTAACACCTTCATATGGTATTTCCAACAAAAAATCCACGTCTATTAAGATCCACTTAAATATTATTTGAAAAAATCCACGTCTAAGAATTATTTGACAAAATCAATTTCTATTACGGCCCAAGCAAAAATTATTTGAAAACAAGTAAAAAAGCATTAAGTTCGGCCGGGCCGAACTTTTCATACCCTCCATCATAAAATATTGTGAACTAAAATTGAATAATTAGTTTTCATTTCTGTCCCCAACTTTAAGTGAGTACGTGAAAATGTCAGATAATGTACATAAAATGTTTCTAAATATGTATGTTGACAATTTTTGGTGGGCTAGAAATTGGGAGGTACCGTTATATTGGGGTTATAATAAAACATGGACCTATGATGACAGTTTTCGATGGGAGCTTTTAATGTCAAATAACTCCTAATTCGGTTAAAAATTGTAGCTAGAATCCTCAAAATACCGAAAATCGGTACATAACGTGGGAACTTCAAATGTCATTAGCAGATAGTTCGGAGGTATGTGGGCTATACGAAAATATGAACTTAAATGAACAATTTTTGTTGGCTTTTAAATTTCAAATTACAGAAAGTTCGTCCAAAAAATAAAGAAAATCGGTAGGTTTGTTTCGGGGCCATACCAAAACATGGACATACGTTCGGTTAAACATTTTAAGTAAAATCCTCAAAGTACCGAAAATCGGGAAGTATCGTTATATTGGGGCTATGTTGAAAATTGTTGATGCAAATGTCAAATTACAGTTAGTTCGGTTAAAAATTTTAGCTAAAATTGCCAATTATTGAAAATTGGGAGGTACCGTTATATGGGAGCTATATCCGAACATGGACCTATGTTGAAAATTTTTCATTGAGAAGTGTTGTGACCACTAAAAACTTCAAATGTCAAATTACTGCTAGTTCGGTTTAATATTGTAGTTAAAATCATCAAATTACTGAAAATCGGGAGGTACTTTTATATGGGAGCTTTATCAATACATCGACCTTTCTTGACAAATTTTGGTGGAGAGGTGTGGTGACCACTAAGAACTTCAAATGTTCAAATTACAGATAATTCTGTTAAAACTTGTAGGTAAAATTCTCAAAATACCGAAATCCGTTATACCGAGGTACCGTTATATGGGGCTATACCAAAACATGGACCTACGTTCATAATTACTTCGAATATAAGTTTTTCGGTCACTAAGAACCCTAAATATCAAATTATAGCTAATTCGGTCTAGAAATGTGAATTAAAACGTCAAAATACCGGAAATCGGGCGGTAACGTTATATGGGGGCTATTCCAAAACATGGACCTATGTCCACTAGTTATATAAGTTTATTGACATTTAAGAACCTTAAATGTCAATTTATAGCTAACTCGGTTTGTAAATGTAACTCAAAACTTCAAAATTCCATAAATCAGGGGTACCGTTATATGGGGGCTATACCAAAACGTAGACCTATGTCCACAACTTTTGTTATATAAGTTTATTTACACTTAAGAACCCTAAATGTCAAATTATAGCTACATCTGAAATTGACACTTATGAACCCTAAATGTCAAATTATAGCTAAATCGGACTGAAAATGTAGCTAAAAACGGCAAAATACCGTAAATCGGGGGGTATCGTTATATGGGGGCTATACCAAAACGTGGACCTATGTCCACAACTTTTGTTATATAAGTTTATTGACACTTACGAACCCTAAATGTCAAATTATAGCTAAATCGGTCTGAAAATGTAGCTAAAAACGTCAAAATACCGTAAATCGGGGGGTACCGTTATATGGGGGCTATACCAAAACGGGGACCGATATAGCCCATCATCGAACTTGACCTGCCTGCAAACAAAATTTCAGCGTCCTATCTCCAATTTTGTGGATGCTAGAGTGATTACCACAGACGGACGGACGGACGTGCACAGATCGACTCAGAATTTTACCCTGATCAAGAATATATATACTTTATAGGGTCGCAAATGAGTATTTCAATGCATTACAAACGGAAAAACAAACTTAATATACCCTCCATACTATGGTGGAGGGTATAAAAAATCCACGTCCACTAGGGTTCACTTAAAAATTATTTGAAAAAACCTACTGCTTAAAAATTATTTGAAATAATTCACGTCCGCTTAAAAATTATTTGGAAAAGCTCCACGTCTATTTGAAAAAAGTCAAGTCTATTAGGGTTAGAGATGGTTTTTACCGGGTATTTACCCGGTAAATACCCACACGGTGGGTAAATACCGGGTAAATACCCATTTGTGGGTATTTATTTGGGTATTTACTATATTGAATGGCAAATACAACATTTTACACCCTATTCCTGGGTTTAGGTTGTAAATTCGTTTCAAATGGATAGTTTTACAATACTTTAGACTAGTGGGTAAATACTTGGGTAAATACCCGAGTATTTACCCAAGTGTTGGGTAAAAACTCATTAACTGCCGAACCACTTGACGTAGGCTGACAAAATTTGGCATACGTCTTTCTTATGTCAACAAAACTTCTGGTACTGAACATGGGGTCTCTGGGTCCATGTTTTGATATAGCCCCTATATAGCCGTACCTCCCGATTTAAGGTATTTTTCATCTATTAGCCACATTTTACGACCAAATTGGCTGTAATTTGGCACAGTGAGTCCTCAAGGAGCAGAAAATATCCTTGCGAAAATTTGTCAATATAGGTCCACGTTTTCTAATAGCCCCCATATAAGGGTACCCCGATTTCGAGTATTTACCCAAATTTTGGGTAAAAACTCTTTAACTGCCGAGCCACTTGACGTACGCTGACGAAAGTTGGCTCAAATCTTACTTATATCAAGAGAATATTTAGTATTGAAAATGGGGTCTCTAGGTCCATGTTTTAATATAGCCCCCATATAGCCGTACTTCCCGATTTAAGGTATTTTTTACCTATTAGCCTCATTGTACAATCATAGTGGCTGAAATTTGGCATAGTGAGTTCTCAATATGTAGAAAATACCCTTGCAAAAACTTGTCAACATAGGTCCACGTTTTCTAATAGCCCCCATATAAGGGTACCCCGATTTCGAGTATTTACCCAATTTTTTGGTAAAAACTCTTTAACTGCCGAACCACTTGACGTAGGCTGACAAAACTTGGCATAAATCTTACTTATGTCAAAAGAACTTCTGGTACTGAACATGGGGTCTCTGGGTCCATGTTTTGATATAGCCCCCATATAGCTGTACCTCCCGATTTAAGGTATTTTTCATCTATTAGCCACATTTTACAACCAAATTGGCTGTAATTTGGCACAGTTACTCCTCAAGGAGTAGAAAATATTCTTGCAAAAATTTGTCAATATAGGTCCACGTTTTCCTGTAGCCCCCATATAAGGGTACCCCGTTTTCGAGTATTTACCCAAAATTGGGTAAAAACTCATTAACTGTCGAACCAGTTGACGTTGGCTGACAAAATTTGGCTCAAAACTTTCTTATATCAATAGTAATAAGGGTATTGAAAATGGAGTCCCTGGGTCCATGTTTTGATATAGGCCCCATATAGACGTACCTCCCGATTTAAGGTATTTTTAACTATTAGCCACATATTACAATCCTACTGACTGTAATTTGGTACAGTGGGTTCTCAATATGTACAAAATATCCTTGCAAAAAATTGTCGACGTAGGTCCACGTTTTCTTGTGGCCCCAATATGGGTTTCTGAAATCGGGAGGTACGGCTATATCAAAAAGTGGACCCAGGGACTCCATTTTCAATACTTTTAATACTATTGATATAAGAAAGTTTCTAGCCAAATTTTATGAGCCTACGCCAATGGTTCGGCAGATAAAGAGTTTTTACCCAATATTTTGGTAAATACTTGAAATCGGGGTACCCTTATATGGGGGCTATTAGAAAACGTGGACCTATATTGACAAATTTTTGCAAAGATATTTTGTACTCCTTGAGGACTCACTGTGCCAAATTACAGCCAATTTGGTTGTAAAATGTGGCAAATAGATGAAAAATACCTTAAATCGGGAGGTACAGCTATATGGGGGCTATATCAAAACATGGACCTAGAGACCCCATTTTCAATACTAAATATTCTCTTGATATAAGTAAGATTTGAGCCAAATTTCGTCAGCGTACGTCAAGTGGTTCGGCAGTTAAAGAGTGTTTACCCAAAATTTGGGCAAATACTCGAAATCTGGGTACACTTATATGGGGGCTATTAGAAAACGTGGACCTATATTGACAAAGTTTGGAAAGAATATTTTCTACTCCTTGAGGACTCACTGTGCTAATTTACAGCCAATTTGGTTGTAAAATGTGGCTAATAGATGAAAAATACCTTAAATCGGGAGGTACGGCTAATGGGGGCTATATTAAAACATGGACCTAGAGACCCCATGTTCAGTACCAGAAGTTCTTTTGACATAAGAAAGATTTATGCCAAGTTTTGTCAGCCTACGTCAAGTGGTTCGGCAGTTAAAGAGTTTTTACCAAAAATTTGGGTAAATACTCGAAATCGGGGTACCCTTATATGGGGGCTATTAGAAAACGTGGACCTGTGTTGACAAGTTTTTGCAAGGGTATTTGCTACATATTGAGAACTCACTATGCCAAATTTCAGCCAATATGATTGTACAATGAGGCAAATAGACAAAAAATACCTTAAATCGGGAGGTACGGTTATATGGGAACTATATCAAAACATGGACCCAGAGACCCCATTTTCAATGCTAGATATTCTCTTGACATAAGTAAGATTTGAGCCAAATTTTGTCAGCCTACGTCAAGTGGTTCGGCAGTTAATGAGTTTTTACCCAACACTTGGGTAAATACTCGGGTATTTACCCAAGTATTTACCCACTTGTTTAAAGTATTGTAAAACTATCCATTTTGAATCGATTTCATAGCCTAAACCCAGAAATAGGGTCTAAGATGTTGTATTAGCGATTCAATATAGTAAATACCCAAATAAATACCCACAAATGGGTATTTACCCGGTATTTACCCAATTTACCCAATTTACCGGGTATTTACCCATTGGGTATTTACCCACTGTCCATCTCTAATTAGGGTTCACTTAAAAATTATTTGAAAAAAATCCTCGTCTATAAGGGTTCACTCAAAATTTTTTGAAAAAAACCCACTTCCACTAGGGTTTAATTAACAATTATTTGAAAAAAAATCCGCGTCCATGAACTTATGAAATGAACCCTAACATTTAACAAATATTAAAATAATCCTCTATTAGGGTTCACTTAAAAATAATTTGAAAAAATCCACGTCAATTAGGGTTCACTTAAAAATTACTTGAAAAAATCCAGGTCTATAAGGGGTCACTTAAAAATTATTTTAAAAAATCCACGTCTATTTGACCCTATTAGTTAGGGTCTACTTAGGGTCCACTTAAAAATCATTGGTAAAAATCCACGTCTATTAGGGTCCACTTAAAATTATTTGTAAAACACCACGTCCACTAGGGTTCACTTAAAAATCATTTGAAAAAAAAAATCACGTACATTAGGGTCAGCTTAAAAATTATTTGAAAAATAATATAAGGGTTCACTTAAAAATTATTTTAAAAAAATCCACGTCTATTAGGGTTCACTTTAAAATTATTTGAAAAAATCCACGTCTTTTAGGGTTCACTTAGAAATGATTCGAAAAACCCCACGTCCACTAGGGTTCACTTAAAAAGTATTTGAAAAAAAATCCACGTACATTAGGGTCCGCTTAAAAAGTATTTGAAAAAATCAACGTCTATTAGGGTCCACTTAAAAATTATTTGAAAAAAAATCCACGTCCACTAGGGTTCACTTAAAAATCATTTGAAAAAATCCACGTCTATTAGGGTCCGCTTAAAAAGTATTTGAAAAAGTCCACGTCTATTAGGGTCCACTTAAAAATTATCTGAAACAAATCCACGTAAACTAGTGTTCACTTAAAAATCATTTGAAAAAATCCACGTCTATTAGGGTTAAACATTTTTTGAAAAACATCCCCGTCTATTAGTGTTCATTTAAAAATTATTTGAAAAAATCCACGTCTATTAGGGTTCATTAAAAATTATCTGAAAAAAATCCATATGTACTAGGGTTCACTTGAAAATTATTTGAAAAAGTCCACGTCTATTAGGGTTCACTTGAAAATTACTTGAAAAAATCCAGGTATTAGGATTCATTAAAAAATTATTTAAAAAAAAAATCAACGTCTATTTGACCCTATTAGTTAGGGTCTACTAACTAGTATTTGAAAAAAATTCACGTACATTAGGGTCCGCCTAAAAATTATTTTAAAAAAATCAACGTCTATTTGACCCTATTAGTTAGGGTCTACTAACTAGGGTTCACTTAAAAATCATTGGAAAAAATCCACGTCTATTAGGGTCCACTTAAAAATTATTTGTAAAAACCACGTCCACCAATGTTCACTTAAAAATTATTTGAAAAAAATTACGTCTATCAGGGTCCACTTAAAAATTATTTGAAAAAAATCAACGTCTATTATATATATATATACTTTACTTTATTTACATCGGTATATCTTACATAAAAAATTGCATTAATTACATAAAAGACAGGTGTAAAAGTTCAGGTAGAACATAGGGCATCGGCAAGCTCTCTCCATCTCCTTCTATCATCGGCCAGATGTTTTTCCTGGCCCCAGGATATATGGGCTGATTCAAGCTCTCTTTTTGTACAACGGATCCATGTGTTTCTTGGTCGTCCTCTCTTACGTTGTCCTTGCGGATTCCAGTCTAGAACCGTTCTGGCGATGTCGCCGTGTGGTCGCCGAAAGATGTGGCCTAACCAAGTCCATTTCCTCCTTCGGATTTCTACCTCGACAGGGCTACAATTGGTTCGGAGTAGTAGTTCCGAATTTGATATTTTATTAGACCAGAAAAATTCTCAGAAGTTGGCGTAGGCACCGATTGATAAATACTTGGAGCTTTCGTAAAACTCCAAGTCGTACAACCATACAGTAAGTAGAATAGATTTGACACCTCAGTTATATATGCTAATTTTAGTTGTGATTGGTACGGCACTACACCTCCAGACTTTATTGAGTGATCGGCACGCATTTCTAGCTTTGTTAACACGATCGCTGATATCTGCTTCTGATCCGCCGTCTTTGGTAATCTTGCTACCTAAGTAACAGAAGTGTTCTACGTCCTCGATGATTTGTCCGTTTATTGAGAGTGGCGTTTGACTTGTTGTGCCTAATCTCATAAGCTTGGTCTTTGCGGTGTTTATTTTTAGACCAACTTTTGAGGCATTTCGGGTAAGCGATTCCAATTTGGTTTTGATGTGGTCGAAGCTGTGGGCGAAAAAGCAAATGTCATCTGCATAATCGATATCGCCAAGGAAATCATTTACATTCCAACGAATGCCATGGGGGGGCCTCGATGTTTGTTGACTCTAGAACAGAATCTAGAAGTATAAGGAAAAGTGTGGGGGATAAGAGACATCCTTGCTTTAAACCCTTACTGGTTGCGAAGGGTACGCTATTTTTGCCGTTGAAACGGACGGAAGTTTTGGCGTCTCTATAGAGTTCCCTGATTAGGGATACAATTTTAGGAGGGAGGCCATTATTTATAAGGGCGTTCCAAATAGCATCTCGGTAAACGGTATCAAATGCTCGCTCGAAATCCACGAATAAAAGATACAGAGGTGAATTTAATTCAGCAGACTGTTCAATAATTATACGTAAGGAGTTGATGTGATCTGCACACGATCGACCAGGGCGAAAAACCGACTGTTCCTTCCGTAGGGTCCACTTAAAAATTATTTAAAAAAAAAACACGTTCAATAGAATCCGCTTAAAAAGTATTTGAAAAAATCCATGTCTATTAGGGCCCACTTAAAAATTATTTGAAAAAATCCACGTCTATTAGGGTTCACTTAAAAATTTTTGAAAAGCATCCACGTCTATTAGGGTTCACTTACAAATTTTTTGAAAAAATCCACGTCTATTAATGCCCACTTAGAAATTATTTGAAAAAAACCCACGTCTATCAGGGTCCACTTAAACATTATTTGAATAAAATCCACGTCAACTAGGGAGCAATTAACAGTTATTCAAAAAAATTCAAGTCTATTAGGGTCCACTTAGAAATTATTCGAAAAAACCCACGTCCACTAGGGTTCACTTAGAAATTATTCGAAAAAACCCACGTCCACTAGGGTTCACTTAAAAAGTATTTGAAAAAACCACGTCCACTAGGGTTAACAAATATTTGAAAAAAATCCACGTACATTAGGGTCCGCTTAAAAAGTATTTGAAAAAATCCACGTACATTAGGGTCCGCTTAAAAAGTATTTGAAAAAAATCCACGTCCACTGGGGTCACTCAAAACTCATTTGAAAAAATCCACGTCTGTTAGGGTCAACTTAAAAATTATTTGTAAAAAACCACGTCCATTAGGGACCGCTTAAAATTATTTGAAAATGTCCACGCCCACTAGCGTTCACTTAAAATATATTTGAAAAAATCCACGCTTATGCTAATGAATAACCTTGTCCGACCTTTTGCACGGTGCTCTGGCAATAATAGGGGTCTTGGATTCGAACAGTAGAAGACGGAACTGGTATACATTTCTTGAAAAAGGCAACATACCACAATTCCATAATCCAGTTTTGGACGGAGTCTCATTGGTACTGGAACATCGCTTGCCATTAAAAGGACAAACAAGAACTCTATTGGAAAAAGTTGGGAATTTAGACCACAAATCATACAGTGGCTGGTTTGTCCGTCTTAACCTACACAGAAAAAAATATTTCAAGAATTTTTACATATTTTCGTTCGTGATGTAGTTTTTTCATACTGTGCAGGTACCTCTTATATCCGTCTGAGAGCCACTATTTTTTTAACATATGTAAGATTTTCATGGATGCAAAAACACTTTCCTATTATTCCCTACATTCCGATTATTTACTCACATATTTCCTCTCTTGTTTTTAAATGCTCTCAACTTTGTTCTCTTTTTCTTTTGAATGATCTCATCGTCTCACCATCTCATTGACACTGTATCAACAAACCACAACACAACAACCTGACTGAAATACAGCTAAACGTGGTTTTTCCTCCCCACCATCGTCTCACCACACAACCTGACTGAAATACAAGTAAACGCTTTGCGCTAAACTACCACCGTCGTAACAACTGACAAACCAAACAACTACAGTGCGTTTGGAGTCGAAAAAACACAGTGATTGGCCGTACCAAATAATTCGCAGCTAAAACTTTTAATTTCTTCAATATAAAGGCAACATCTAATAAAGGCAACATCAAACTAGTGCTGATAGACTCAACATGCCCAGCAAACCAAATGTCGGATGTCCGACATATCGGAACAATTTCGGAAGCAAAATCGTTCAGATTTCGTATCGATTTCTATACGATTTTTCGTAGGGGAATTTGTTCAGATTTCGTTCCGATTTCGGAGAAAATGTCGGAAGTAAATTTCCCTTCGAATTTGCTAATGTTTTTCTTCCGATTTCGTTACGAATTCGGATCGATATGTCGGAAACAAATTTCCCTTCGCACAACAACCACCTTTTGTATATATCTAACAAGCAACATTTTAGTTTGTTGTCGAAAAACAAAATGGTTGGTTATAAAATTCGCATATACATTTTTTAAATATTTTAAATATAAATGCAACATATAATAATTCAAGCTAGTGCTGATAGACTCAACATATTCGTACACAAAGTTTACATTGTTCTACTATAACTACAAAATGATAACAACAGTGAAAATCATTCGATATCTTTGAAATTATAATCTTCCAATAAAAAACATAACAAAGAAAATTTATCAATAAAAAAGATGCATCAGAGAAAAATTTTTTTCCTTCGATGATCATACGAAATCATTCCAAAATCGTTCAGAAATCTTTACGAAAGTTTGGAAGGTACCTCAGATTTTCATACGACATTATTCCGAAATCGTTCAGAAATCTTTACGAAAGTTTGGAAGGTACCTCAGATTTTCATACGACATTATTCCGAAATCGTTCAGAAATCTGTACGAAAATTCGGAGGAAAAAATTCGAATTCCGAATTTACCAAGGATTTTCTTCCGATTTCGTTGCGAATTCTGGCCGAAATCGATCCGATTTCGCTCCGACATTTCGTTCCGAAATTATGTCAACCACTTCATACAACTTTCGTTAAGATATCGTTACGATTTCGGATCAGATATCGGACGTAACGTCCGAAATTTGTTCCGATTTCGTTACGATATCGGTACGATTGGTTTGCTGGGTGGGTTCATGTTGTTCTGCTATGCTCACAAGACGATAACAACTACAGTGGAAATCATTAAGAGAAACGGTAAATTACAATAATACAAACTAAAAATAAAAAGCAGCAAACTTTGTCTCTGGTTTGGTTGGTGGTGTGTGGTGGTTGTTGATGTTAGTCAATAAAAACAAAACAACTCTCTCCAAAATTGTTTTCTTCAATCTCTTAGAATAAATCAGTATTTTTTTACTTTATGAAAGGCGTTCATGAAATGCTGAAATTTTAACCTTGGCAAGACTTAATGAAGACTATTCCTAAAATGCAGTAATTTTTTTCTGTGTATGTCTAATATCCCTATGCCGGTGTAATAATGCAATTAAAAATTATTGTAAGGTATAAAGTTTATTTTGACGCTCACTGTATATCTAAATAGTCTCGCTGAGTCCCGCAGTTCTAATGGTAAACAAATTTAGACAAGCTTTCGAACTATAAATTTCTCAATATTTTAGCTGAACCAAATTTTCTAACAATTTTCATTTTGGGATCTTAGTGAAAAGGAGAATTCCTGCAAAAAAAAATAATATAGGCCCACGTTTTGATACAGCCACCATATAACTATACCGCCACTTTGTGGTTATAAATTTATAAATATTTTTTTTGTAACTCTGTCTGCAATTGATAAATATCTCTTCCAAATTTGAAAGCTCTATCTTCATCCATTTAGAAAGTAGTGAAGTGGATACACAGCGCGTCGCTTGGAAGTATTTCTGGGGTATCTTAATTGTCACCAACATTTGATAACAAATGTTTTTTCCAAAATGCTCAGGTACGACTCATGTTTCTTAAGTTGAATTTTGTCTTCAACATTAAGCCTATTGCAGTTTAGTTTTCGTCAAACATTCTGTAAAAGAGCAAATTATTAAATGATTTTTTAACTAATTCGTGATAACAAATTTTATTTATCTTCTTTTGTATCGTTTGAACTTTACCCCATATCGGATGTATAGCTAACATTCCATATCAGTTTTTGTTTTTTCAAAATATATTTTTGCACAACGATATTAGAACCAAAGAAATACTAAAGTATTGAGTATACTGTATTTTATGTTTTCAATATTTGCTTATGACTTAACAATTTGATTTCATAACCGATAAGATATCGATTGCTTTTAATGGTATTTTATGTGTCAATTACAGATTATTAACTTGGTTGCCAGCAGTAGGGGGGAAATAAAATAAATACCAATGTCCGAGAAATTTTATTATGCCTCTGGTCGAGGGATAAAGTGTTTGGAGTCTTTACATTGGAGAAGGGATATAGAAACATTGCAGGGTTTTGATTTTTTTAATATTAATGTGTTGTCAATTTCTAAACGCCATTGTTCAATCTCTTCATCAAATGTTCTATAATTTCTCCCAGTGTATATAAATCATTGAAACACTTGTTGTCCCAAACACTCAATAAGTGATTTATTATAAGTCCCCGTAATCTTAATCTGATTAGAAGGACTACCACGGCGAATAAGAGCTAGTACGTGTTGACGTTATGTGATTTTCTTGGATTTTCTAAAGCTTTCGAAATTTGAGAGTAGAAAGAAATAGAAATGTTTTTTTTTTTTTTTTGAAAATAATTACGCAAAAAATTAGTTATGTTTTGGACTATATTTCTAAATTTAGACAAACAACATGTGTAAATAAACAGAAACAATGCACACGAGACGCTATATTGAGATAAAGTGGAATAACTTTTCATACTTCGTAAAATACAAAAATAAATACAATCGGTTAAGAATAGTTGTAAGTCAAAGTATTAAAAAAGGATATTTTAATACCCTCCAACATAGTATAGAGGGCATAATTAAAATTGTCATTCCGTTTGTAACACATCGAAATATTTATCAGGGACCCTATAAAGTATATATATTCTTGATCAGGGTAAAATTCTAAGCCGATATAACCATATCCGTCTGTCCGTCGGTTGAAATCAAGATAAAGCTCGCAATTTTTTAGAGCTTTGTAATTTGGTATAGAAGTTTCTATTACTCCTAGGATGTTTGGTATTGCAAATGGGCTATATCGGTCCACCTTTTGATATACTCGTAGCCCCCATAGAACGGTACCACCCGATTTTCGGTATTTTGAAGGTTGTGGCCTTAATATTCCTCCAAATTGCTGAAATTTGGTATTTTGTCTTCAATTGGGGTATAAAATTTTCCATATGAAATTTGTTGGTATAGGTCCACGCCTTCATATATCCCCCATAGAACGGTACCTCCCGATTTTCGGTATTTTGAAGGTTTTGGTCTCAATATTCTTCCGACATGTTCGATATTTGTTATTTAGTCTTCATTTGGGGTATAATTATTAATTAAATTAATATAGCCCCCATAGAACGGTACCACCCGATTTTCGGTATTTTAAAGATTATGGTCACAATAACCCATCAAAATGGCTGAAATTTGGTATTTAGTCTTCGTTGGGGTATTTAACTTTCCCCTCTAAATTTGTAGGTATGGTCCGCGCCTTCATACTGCCCCATAGAAGTGTACCTCCCGATTTTCGGTATTTTGTAGGTTGTGGCTTCAATATTCCACCGAAATGGCTGAATTTTGGTATTTTGTCTTCATTGGGGGAATTCAACTTCCGCCTCTAAATATGTCCACCCCTTCATATAGTCTACAGAAGGTATATCCCAATTTTCGGTATTTTGAAGGTTGTGGCCTCAATTTTCCAAAGAAATGGCTGAAATTTGGTATTTAGTCTTCGTTGGGGTATTCAACATTCCCCTCTAATCATGTCGCTATAGGTCCTCGCATTCATAGAACGGCACATCCCAGTTTTCGGTATTTTGAAGTTTATGTAGTTTTCGTTGGGGGTGCGAAACTGTCCATCTGAAATTTGTAGGTATAGGTCCACGTCTTCATATAGCCCCCATAGAACGGTACCTTCCGATCTTCGGTATTTTATAGGTTGTGTCCTCAATATTCCTCCGAAATGGCTGAAATTTAGTATATATTCTTGGTTTAGTATATATTCGGCATTTACGGCCTCGTCACATAAGCCAGAAATCCTCGTATGTGTCGAGGCCTTTAGTCTTCTTCATAAACGAAAAGAAACTAATTGTTCAGTTTTACTTTAATACAACTCGTGGTGGAGGGTATAACAAGTTCAGCTGGACCGAACTTAACGCCGTTCTTACTTGTTTTGTCGACGTCTTGTAAGAAGATAGTAGTTATAATTAGACATCGGATTTTGCATATTTGCATATTTTTTATTAATAAAGATACGAAAATTCTGATTGGACCAAAATTCGTTTTGAAGAAAACTGAATGCAATGACAGGCTCATATTTTTTATTTTTTTTGCATATTTGCATATTTTGCATATGCACAAAATATGCAAAACATATGCAAAATATGCAAAAAATATGCAAAATATGCAAAAAATATGCAAAATATGCAAAAAATATGCAAAATATGCAAGTAATTTTTTTGACAAAAATCATCAAATTAAATTTGGAAAGTCATCAAAAAGTGTTCTATATTAAGTTTATTGCCGTTAAACGTCGATTTCTTAGCAGATTATCATGTTATTAGTTATTATTCCGCCACAGCAATAAATCTGGACTAAAAGACTTAGAAAATTTCCTATAACACAGCCTTCTTATTACAACATAAGTTGCTTTCTAATACAAATTTGTTCAAAAACTCAATCAGAAATGTATGTATCCAAATATGTTGATAGGTTCTGCTCGGCCAAAATTGTCTGACAGAATAACAAATGAGCTAGAAATTAAGACTAAGGAAATATTGAATATTACATAAAATCTTATTTTATTTAATTAAAAACATATAACAAATATATACGGTGCCATCATGAATATTTCCCTCTGAATTTTCCACACGGAAAATAATTTTTAAAAGTGAAATTCTTTAAAAATCAATATTTGTTAAAAGTTGAAAAGTACTAGATTCGCTTCATTATGGCGTATACTAGTCGAATCGACAAAAATATTCCCTTTTTGAGCATAAATACGGAAATAAAAAATTGTGAAATTGGGGAAAGGAAACAAATTCTGCACGAAATTTTTATTCATGATTGCACTGATAACCATATTTTAATACCCTAAGGGTATTATGTCTTAGTGAATGAGTTTGCAACATGCAAAATGAAACGAAATAGACCCACAGTTCCTTTTGATGATCTGCATAGATTCGCATCTCGCCATGTCTTTTTGAAAATAAAGCACAGGTCACATTTATAGACCACTTCGCATAAAAATTGGGGATTTTTTGGCCCTAGGGCGATCCCTATTTTGGTAAGAATTGATTCAGATTTGGATATTGCTCCCATATATACAGTTGATTCGCGATAATCCCTACACCACAGGTTTCGGCGGTGTCCGAATTATCAAAATGTTCGGATTAACGAATTGTAAAGAAAATAAATTATTCTATATGATTAAATCACTCGTGGAAGTTATATAATAATACTTTTTTAAATTGTAACTGCTAATTACGAACACTTAAATGAAAGTGCTCTACGTGTAAAAACTAGTGAGATTTTTTTACTCGAAAATCCGGAAAAAGAAAAAGCCAATCAGATTGTGAAAGTAGTGCTAGAAATATGGCGTTTTTAAAGTTTACATCAGGATGTAAGCAAACCTAGAGACAGATGCATAATTTCATCGTTTTGTAAATTAATATTCCTTAAAATCTTTGCCTGCATTTGGCAACTTTAATGACAATATTGCGCGAATATTTTTCTTAATATATTTATTTATATCCTATACAACAAGACTAATGTGTCATGAAAGGTTTGTCCTTGTACTCGATAATTTTTACTAAATGTTGCTGAAACAATTTTTTTACCAACTTCTCCATTAAACAACTGTCAAAATTCAAAGCATTGGTAATAATTAGTACAAATTATCGAGTACACGGACAGGTATAAATTAAACAATTGTGTATACAAAAGGGTTATGACTTTTCGACTGTGTTATCAAAATTGTTTTCCTGTAGCAAGAATGAATGAACTATATTTTTTAGGATTCCAAATACTTTTCTAGCTGAAATATGTGAGTGGTTTTGCCATTTAAAGACAATTCCAAGGTTTTTGACTTATTTTACCACTACCACTCTATTGTGTGGTTTTTCTAAGTGATGTCATATTGCACTAATCATTGGACGTTCTTCATTTTTCTTATTATTCATCGTGGGTGGGTATAACAATAATGCATTACTTTTCGCCGAGGAGTGAACATTTTCCAATTCTGCATTATGCGTACAATATAGACCGAAATTATAAAATTATGTATTTTTAGTGCATTAAACTAAAACCATGTCATCAATATTAAAGCGGCAGTTAGAGCATTTTTCCAATGAAGCTTTTTGACCATAAAGAACAAAAATTGCCAATTTATGTCTGTGTAAACTGAATAAAGGACTAAACACTATAAATATATTAAAATCTAATATGTGGATATTCAAAACGTATACTTCTAATTATAGTTATATTCCAGAACCTGGAATCGTAAGTGGTACTTTAGTACTTTTTCCCATTTTTCGCTAAAAAGCGAACCCTTTTCCAAAAACTAGAAAAAATTGCGCTTTTATCTAATCAAAAATAGCGATGACTAACTCTAGCTCCTTTGTTTTTCTGCTAGACAATTTTGGCCGATTAGAAACTATCACCATATTTGGACACGTTGATTTTGACATTTATGATTGAGTTTTTGAAATTTTTCCATTATCTATATACATTTGTATAGGAAGCAAATTATGTTGTAATAGGAATGCTGGGTTATTTGACATTTTCTTACCTTGTGAAAACTGATTTAAGTCTTGTTAGTCTAGATTTATTGCTGTGGCGGAATATCTGGAGAGTCTCAATAACATAATAATCTGCAAAAAACTATGTTAAACGTCAAAAAACTTAATTTAGAATGCTTTTTTGATGATTTTCCAAGTTTAATTGACGATTTTTGTGAAAAAAACACTTGCATATTTAGCATATTTTTCGCATATTTTGCATATTTTTTGCATATATTTTGCATATTTTTTGCATATATTTTGCATATTTTTTGCATATTTTTTGCATATTTTTGATATGACCCCAAATATCGAAAAATTGACCCTCAAAACGCCTAGATCCAAAATTTGAGTCCAATCGGATAAGAAATAAAAAACATGCTAAAATCCGATGTCTAGTTAAAATCACAATAGGGGCTCTAATCTTTCTTACGCCCTTCTGTATACAAGGTGACCTCGTTAAACATTACACCACAGTGATAACAATCTGTTTTGTTAGACCTTTTATTATATATTTCCAGTGATTGACATGATTCAAATATTCGCTACTAACGCCTGTGATTCACTTCCGCGATAGGTTTTGCTCGCAGGGTTATTACGCTTGCAGCTGTGGATTGAGAAAATTGCCACACTTACACATAAAACCATAAACTAATAAATTTATAGACATTTATTTGCTCTCAGCATTTATCTTCGAAATTTTCGAAAATTGGTAGATGTCGTTAGTAGTTTTATTTAAAGTTACTATAGATTTTAAACTATTTATTCTGATAAAAGACAAAATATGGATAATCTGTGGCCAGATCTACAAATCTGACAAATCCAAAAAAATATTGTAATTTACCCCACTTTGCATACGGGCGACACCTACAAAAAGAGAAGACACCACAATCTCTTTGTCTATACGATTTATTAGTCTATGAAGGTACTCAATTTTTTAAAAGGCAATAACTATGCATTTTTAAAATACACTGTGCAACAAAATTCAATTTTTTCAAAATGATGGAAAAAATCGAGTAGATTATGAAAGTAGAGCTAAAAATATGAGACACGTGTATCGGCGTTTTAAAAGTTTACGTCGGAAAGTAACCAAAATAGGCGGGGCAAGTTCCGCCCACTTTTAATTTTTTCGAAATATTCGAGTTAAGATATCTTTGAATCCTTGCATTTCAGGTATATAGTGACTTTGACAACTTTACAGAGGAGTATGAGGGCAATGTCGTTGTTAAAAATTTTAACCCCCATGCGGTTCACCAAAGGGGTCTTTTTTGTCCTTTTTTAAAAAATCTTTCAAAAACTCCTTAAAAATGTGTTTATATCAAATCCAAATATTCTACAAAATTGTTCGCCATAAAATTTTATTATAGGTCTCAGAATACACCAAATCTGTAACTCTTGTCTAATCGCCAGGAATTTTTAAAAATGAAAAACACGTTTTAAGGTTAAAGTCGGACTTCATCTGAGTTTATTCAAAATTGTCCCACAAAACATAACTTTAGAGAGACGATGTCAGAGACAAAAATATTCTTCGTCAAATTTCACTATGGGTCACCAAAGAAATAAAATGTCTATTTACATTATATAGCATGAAAAAATATCAGTATCAATTTTGCTGAAAAAACATGAAAATATTTCCCATTTTTTTTTTTTGATGAAAAAATGTTCCTTCTTTTTTCGAGTTGGTACATGGAAGTAATATGAAACTTGGTTAAAGGTGAAAAATGTCAAAGGATGAAAAATTCTACACAAAATTTCACTATGAGTTTCAAAATAAACTGTATATCTATGTATACTATTTCCTTAAAAAATTAGATTACAAATTTATATATATTAGGATGAAATTATATGTTTTAATTTTGGACTGTTAATTTTACATAATTCCATACTGGATCAAAATCTAGCAAAATCCTTTACTTTTTGGGAATATTGTTAAAGAAAGAAATGTTCCAAATGAAATTTCATTATGGGTCTCTGAATAAAAGAAATCTGTAACCATAGCATATAACATTCTTAGCAGCACTTGTTTTTGATATATATGTTTTAGGGCCATATTTCCCAATTTTCATACAGATTGTCGTGGTGATTGGATACTGTAAATATCATATTGATGGTTTTTCGTTGTGAATTCATACAGAAGATGTTGCACGTTCCATTCATAATGCTTTTGAAATATTTGTGGTGCATATACATATATTTGGAATATAAAAAACCCACATTGGACCTGCCCAAATTGCGTATTTTTAGTACTTTCAACTTAAATTCCGTAGTTTGGATAAGCCATTGGTTGCTTATATTGTAACTGAAAATACATTAGAGGTCTACGGCTATGGTCAAGTGAAAAAATAGGTGTCATATGGGCTCTCACATGCACAATTTGGTGTGGTCCAAAAAACTACAATGGTGGGGCTAACTCCTACTTTGGTGGCATTTACGGAATTAACACTAGCATTTGACATAAATAGCTGTATCATGAATGACCATAACGAACCCAGTTACGATATAGTCATTTATGTCAATTCCTAAGGTTTATTCCCTAAATGCCACCAAAGTAGAAGTTAGTCCCATCATTGTAGTTTTTTTTTTTTTTTTTTTTTGACCACACCAAATTGTGCATGTGAGAACCCATATGACACCTATTTTTTCACTGGACCATAGCCGTGGACCTCTAATGTATTTTCGCATGCAATATAAGTAACCAATGGCTTATCCTAACTACGGAATTTAAGTTGAAAGTACTAAAAATACGCAATTTGGGCAGGTCCAATGTGGGTTTTTTATATTCCAAATATATGTATATGCACCACAAATATTTCAAAAGCATTATGAATGGAACGTACAACATCTTCTGTATGAATTCACAATGAAAAACCATCAATATGATATTTACAGTATCCAATCACAACGACAATCTGTATGCAAATTGGGAAATATGGCCCTAAAACATATATATCGTCTGCTCCGTCGGAAAAGGTCGTAAGTCCCTCTCAATAAATTTTTCAGGAGGAAGAAAAAACATTCCAGCGCTTTCTGTATTAAAGAATTTATTATGGTGGTAAAGGCAGTATTCTTTGTTTATTTATTCCGCTTCAATACCTGTACTTTGTTTGATAAAATTCCATCGCGTTTGGGAGATAATTGGATATCTTTGGACTTACGACCTTTTCCTTGTACAGTTTAGTATTTTTGTAGGGACTTACGACCTTTTCCTACAATTTACGGATGTTTTTAAACTAAAATATTTATACTTTATAAAACAATGTGGAAAGGGTATTATAAGTTTGTTTTGTCCAATATTCGTGTAACATCGCTAAGTATTCGTCGTATACCCCCTCCCCTTGCCATTTTTTCATATCTTGACAAGATAAAGCGATCTAGCTATATGTGTCCGTCCATCCATTAACAATAGTAATAAAACTCCAGGCCTCAATTTTGGACCGATCGTCACGAAATTTTGTAGAGAGGTCGGGTTCCGACCAGAAGTGACCCCATTAGATGTTGGACCAAATGGACCAAACCCACAATTTTTACCCGACTTTGTAGCTGTCCTGTAGATCTCAGTAATATTCCGATCGGAGCAAAATTTTAAGAACGATTTGAGTTTAAGACAAAGAAGAAGCTTGCAATTTAACATGGTGATGAGATAACTATTAGCGGGTTTAATGGACCAAAACTTTTGGGTGAAATCATATGAATAAAAGACAATGTGTGTATGTTTGTATGTTCCGCATAGACTCAAAAACAGCTGAACCGATTTTTTTGAAAATTTCAGAGAATGTAAGGGGAACAACCGAGCTGAAAATAGGCTTTATATTTTACGGTGGGGTCGGGGGCAGGTCCTATTTTCATCTCGCAATTTTTAAGATAGATCTTTGTGATTTGGTATAAAAGTTTATATTACTTCTAGGATGTTTGGTATTGAAAAGGGTGTATATCGGTCCACGTTTTGATATAGCGCCCATAGGACGGTACCTCCTGATGTTCGGTATTTTCAAGGTTTGAAATTTGGTATTTAGTCTTCGTTGGGGGTATACAACTTTCCACTAGAATGTCGTATGTATAGGTCCACGCCTTCATATAGCCCCCATTGAACGGTACCTCCCGATTTCTGGTATTTTGAAGGTGTGGCCTCAATATTCCTCCGAAATGGCTGAAATTTGGTATTTATTCTTCGTTTGGGGTATAAAACTCTCTTCCATAAATTTGTATATATAGGTCCTCGCCTTCATATATCGCATACAACGGTTCCTCCCGAATTTCGGTATAACAAGTTCGCCCTGGCCGATTTTAACGACGTTCTTACTTGTTATTGATAGTAATTTGCTATGAAAAAAAATATAATTGACATAAGAAAAGGTAACATAAACTGTTTCAAAGGCCAGCAACGTGGACCGGTTCGGCTAATATTTAATATAAAACATGACACGTTGAACTTACGACCTTGTATTTTTGCCTTACGACCTTTTCCTTAAATTAAATTTCATGATTAATTCCGTTAATGTACGTGGTTTCTTAGCTACATTGTAATCCCAAATTGTGTCCTTTTTGTCTTCCCAAGTATTTCTGCCCCAACTCCCTGGATCTTTTGTTTTTGTCTGCAAACCATGTAGAATCTTCAGCATGTAATGTCTTCCTGCATTTAGGAAGTTTATCATCAGAGCTTTCAGAATCACTGTGAAAACCATAGGGAACTAGACCCATGACACCATCGTCTAATTCAATTCCAAATTCATACTGCTCTTTGTTAGCAAAAATCATGATGCCTTCTTAGTTTAATATCATTTCAATCAATTATTATTTTAGAATCATTTAATAATATAAACATTGCACTTACTCGTCCGTTAGAAGGTATTACTTTGTTGAATTCAGAATATAAACTAATCTCGTTATGTGAATAAATGTCCCTAGAGAAACCATAAATTACCAGTTGATACAGTAAAAACAGTAAAAATTTTGATTTTCTTTTACAAATTTTTACAAATTTTTAAATATATGAGGTATTTGAACACATAAAGCATCCCAATTTGTATCAATGAAAAGGCCAGAAGTCCACCTTTCATAAACAGTTCACTTATAGGGGAAAATAGATTTCAAATGTAAGTTTTCGTTGCAATATAGAAATTATCAAATTTTTTGTTCAAAAGTTTGGTCCACAGGCTCCGCCAAATATCATCCGATTATCATCCAAAGGTTCAGGCTAGTTCTCTACATTGTACCCCAACCATGGCTGACTTTAAACATTATATCTGAAATACATTAGCTGTAGTATTCTTTTAAATTATACATTTTCCTGTGGACTTACGACCTTTTCGTACTCAAATTTGTACGTTTTGTGGACTTACGACCTTTTCCGACAAGGACAAAACATATAGAAAAAAGCGACATACTACCATTTTCTTTGTATCATACGACGTGTTTTGACTTGTACTATTATTCTGTAATAAAAACGCGATTTCCAAAAAAAGTGGACTTACGACTTTTTCCGACGGAGCAGACGATATATCAAAATCAAGTGCTGCTAAGAATGTTATATGCTATGGTTACAGATTTCTTTTATTCAGAGACCCATAATGAAATTTCATTTGGAACATTTCTTTCTTTAACAATATTCCCAAAAAGTAAAGGATTTTGCTAGATTTTGATCCAGTATGGAATTATGTAAAATTAACAGTCCAAAATTAAAACATATCATTTCATCCTAATATATGTATATAAATTTGTAATCTAATTTTTTTAAGGAAATAGTATTCATAGATATACCGTTTATTTTGAAACTCATAGTGAAATTTTGTGTAGAATTTTTCATCCTTTAACATTTTTCACCTATAACCAAGTTTCATATTACTTCCATGTACCAACTCGAAAAAAGAAGGAACATTTTTTCATCAAAAAAATGGGAAATATTTTCATGTTTTTTTCAGCAAAATCGATACTGATATTTCTTCATGCTATAGAATGTAAATAGACATTTCATTTCTTTGGTGACCCATAGTGAAATTTGACGAAGAATATTTTTGTCTCTGACATCATCTCTCTCTAAAATTATGTTTTGTGGGACAATTTTGAATAAACTCAGATGAAGTCCGACTTTAACCCTAAAACGTGTTTTTCATTTTTAGAGATTACTGGCGATTAGACAAGAGTTACAGATTTGGTGTATTCTGAGACCTATAGTAAAATTTTTTTTGAAAGATTTTTGAAAAAAAGGACAAAAAAGACCCCTTTGATGAACCGCATGAGGGTTAAAATTTATAACAAAAATATTGCCCACATACTCCTCTGTAAAGTTTTTAAAGACACTATATACCTGAAATGCAAGGATTCTAAGATATCTTAACGCGAATGTTTCGAAAAAATTAAAAATGGGCGGAACTTGCCCCGCCTATTTTGGTTACTTTCCGACGTAAACTTTTAAAACGCCGATACACGTGTCTCATATTATTAGCTCTACTACTACATAATCTACTCGATTTTCCTCGTAATTTTTTTGTTGTCGCACATTGCTATTTATGATGGTAAAAGACAATATGTGGGTAATATTGGCCAGATCTACATCCTCAAATAAAAAAATTAAGAAAATCTTGCAATTTACCCCAAAACAAAATGCAATTGAGTGAGCACAGAGCATATTGAGTGTAAGGGCGACCCCTAAAAAAAAACAAACACATTCCAAATTCATTTATTAGTCTATGATGAGAATGCAATATAAATAAACTGTCGGTTCCTACACAGAAAAAATACTGTATTTTAGGAATAGTGTTCATAAAGTCTCGCCAAGGTTGAAATTTCTGCGCTTCAAGAACGCCTTTCATAAAGAAAAATATACCGGTTTCTCCAGAGTGTTAGAAAAAAACATTTTTCGCGAGTTCTTTTTTTATTGACTAACAAACCACCCACCCACCAAACCAGAGACGTTTTACTGCCTTTTATAATGTCTTTCATTTTGTATTATTGTAATTTAACGTTTCGTCTAATGATTTTAACTGTAGTTGTTATCGTCTTGTGATCATAGCAGAACAGTACGAACCATATGTACATACATGTTGAGTCTATCAGCACTAGGTTAAAATATTAGATGTTGCCTTTATATTAAAGAAATTAATAATTTGTAGGTGCGAACTATATCGAACAGCCAATCACTTTTCGTTTTTTCGACACCAAACGCACTGTAGTTGTTTGATTTGTCAGTTAACTAACAACAATTGTTGCGACAGTGGTAGTTGTTTTGTGTGTTGTGTTTTCCCAGCTAACAATTTTTTCCAATTGCTCTGATTTCCGATTTTGTCTGAGATTTTCTGAATATTTTTTTAGAAATTTGCGGATTTTCTATAAGTAGTTTTTTAAGAAACTCTGCGCATTTTCTGAAGAATCTTAAGAATCGCCATTCCGAATTCGTTCTGATTTCTAATCGATTTTTTAAGGGATCTTTTAGTTCGGTTGTTGTTGAAAAACAAAATGACTGGTTAAAAAATTCGCATAAGCAATTTGGAAATTTTTATATAAATGTAACATATAATAATTCAAGCTTGTGTTGATAGCTTCAACATATTCGTGCACATCGTTCTACTATTAATCACAAAATGATACCAACAGGCAAAATCATTTGCATCTCATGAAAATCTTACATATTTTTGAAAAAAAAAATAGTGGCTTATGTGAGTATGAAAAACTACATCACGAACGAAAATATGTAAAAATTCTTGAAATATTTTTTCTGTGTATAAACAGTTTCCTTCGTAATTTTATCTCCAATAACTAGTAAATATGTATGTATGTGTACTGCATATTTACAAAATAAATAATCCAGTCTTTCGTCGACAGGAAAAGTGAATATGTGGCATATACATATTTCATGAAAATTTTTTCACCACGTCATGGTGCGCCATTATAAATTGTTTTATTAGTGTTTTGAATAATCTACACATAATAGGTAGGGGGTCCGAGGAAGACCAAACGGCAAGTGCATCATAAGTATTTCAGAAATGCGATAGTGCAAGGTTTTGACAGCTGTTATAAAATAAAAAATTGTAATTAGCTAAGATAAGGAATAAACGGCAAGTATTAATTTAGAAATTACCGGAGTGTGTTCATTCAAATTTTTTCAAGTGAGTTCACTCTGTTATTAAAGAATAATGCCGAATAAAATAATTAAATTTTTATGGAGTGGTTTTTCAAATTTAGCTTTCAAATATTTGCAGATTTTTTTGTATTTTGGCTTGAAAGGTTTAAATAAATATTTTAGAACATATCAGAGAGAGAGAGAGGTTGGAATTCTGCCATTTATAAATTAATTTAATAAAATGCAAAGGATTTTTTTCGATATTATTTAAAAGATAAAGTTTTATCATACTTTTATTAAATGGAGCAAAGAATGAAACATGGCGTATACATACATACATATATTTTTTGCACCTCGAGATTTAGATATCATGGTCGACTGCCTACTATACCATCATGGCCGAATACATGAGTATTCAATTCCAAAGTGTTTTGAATTCCTACAAAGAAACTATGAATAACTCAACCCTTCCTCAATATTGTAAGTGAACTTCGGTCAGTTCGCATTTCATAAATACACATGTACATATTGAAATTCAATTAGGATCATAAACAATAACAAATAAGTCGCAAATTTACCCTAAAATAACGTACAACAAATTTTACGATATGATCAAACAAAGGGAAATATTATTCGTCCAAAGAAATTTCAATTCATTATGGTTTTACTATTTCTAATTGTTGATAAGAAATTTCCTCAAAATTAAAGCGACATTTGTTATTTTTTTTTCGATTCACATTTCTTTAGCGCCGCAATGCATAGCTTTCATATTCGAATTTTAAAGTGATTACTCGACGAGCACCATGACCGTAACCTTGAAACGGCCATGCCAAAAACTTCAATATTTTGCGTGTGTCTTCTGGAGGGATTTGCTCACGTATACATTGCGATAATTAATTAGTGGAAAAAATAAAAATATTTTTTTTAGAATATAAATAATGAGATTTCAAAATGTGATATAAATACCTACATATGTCTAAGAATTGTGCCTTTCCTCATGGAACATGGTGGCGTGATTAATAAAATCAAAATTGAATGCATGAATTTGCATTTGGGGTTAGTTTAGTAAATTTTTCTAAGCATAACTTGAATTATATATAAAAAATATTAACAAATTGATTAACACTTTCTTAACTCCCACATAAGGACGTGACATTAATATTGAAGCTGTATACAAAAGAGGGTCAAGATAAACACTTCCTTCCATTTCCAGACCTTTTCATCGATGTTTTGACCTTCCGCTTCTGCGTGACATTGTAGTCCACATTTTTCGCTGGAGTACCTTCATCCATTGCTACAATATGCCCTAGCCACTATAAAAAAGACATCAAAAATATCCTTGAAAAATGAAGTCAAAAGTGAGCATTTTGGCAGGCGCATATCTTCTAAACCGCGAAGAATTTTAATTTGTTCATGGAGGCAAAGTTGTAGCTCTTGTCATAAAGAATATAAATTCTGGACACATGAAATCCACCAAACCTCATCTTCATCATCTTCTATAACTTTTTCTAGGGGACTTAATTTTTTTATTTTTTAATTAATTAATTTTTTTATTTTTTTTAGGATATTTTTGATGTCCTTTTTATCCTGGAATGCAATAATTTATAATTATTATATAAAGCCTATACTCTCCTCTTTAATATGGCACCAATACCAGCATCGTACGACGATTACAAGTAATTAAAATATTTTTTTGAAAAATGTTGACCTTTGAAATTTGTTTGACCTCTAAAAGGTCAAAACGATGAGAAAACGAACAAGTAAAAAAGCATTAAGATCGGCCGGGTCGAACTTTTCATACCCTCCACCATAAAATATTCATTCCTGTCCCCAACTTTAAGTGAGTACGTTAAAATGTCAGATAATGTACATAAAATGCTTCATTCGGGAGGCCCTTTTTTATGGTGCCTATATCTAACTGTTGACAATTTTTGGTGGGCTAGAAATTGGGAGGTACTGTTATATAGGGGTTATAATAAAACATGGGCCTATGTTGACAGTTTTTGATGGGAGCCTTTAATGTCAAATAACTCCTAATTCGGTTAAAAATTGTAGCTAGAATCCTCAAAATACCGAAAATCGGTACAAAACGTGGGAACTTCAAATGTCATTAACAGCTAGTTCGGAGGTATGTGGGCTATACAAAAATACGATATAAATGAAAAATTTTTGTTGCAGAATTTTTGTTGGCTTTTAAATTTCAAATTACAGAAAGTTCGTCCAAAAATAAAGCTAAGGTACGGAAAATCGGGAGGTTTGTTTTGCGGCTATACCAAAACATGGACCTACGTTCGGTTAAATATTTTAAGTAAAATCCTCAAAGTACCGAAAATGTGGAAGTATCGTTATATTGGGGCTATGTTGAAAATTGTTGATGCAGATGTGTGTTGACTAGGGTTATGACTTTTTTACAACCTCATATCCCTGTATCATAGCGTGATGAGTTTTGCCATAAGATTACATAAAATCTTAATTATAAGAAGATTCGGTGAAAAAACCTCACGCACAAAATGATTTTAAAATTTGAATTTATCAAAATTATGGACAATTTTTTGAAGTCACTGAAAACAGATATATAACTGAAAATAAACTTTAGAGCCACATGAGATAATTAAAATGACACAAAATTTATTTCTCACTATTTTTCTTCAATTCTGAGAATCGTAAAAATGTCGTAAACGCTTTTATTCAAAAATATAATTAAAAAAAAAAAAACAAAAAATTCAAAATTTTTTCAAAGTGACTTTTGTCGCGACTTTTTTAATATTTGAATGAAATAAACGTTATTATAGTTATTAGTAGGCTTATATTTATTCATCCGTGCAACAAAAAATACTTTTTTGAAAAAAAAAAATTTTCATTTTATATATTTTTTAAAAAAATTATTTTTTTAAAATCGATTTGTGCGTGAACTTTTTTTATATTTCAATGGAATAAACGATAGCATAGTGATTTATAGGCAAAAGATCATTCATCCCTGCTACAGGAAATTATTTTTGAGGAAAAATGTCAAAAAGTCATAACCCTAGTGTTGACCACTACAACCTTCAAATGTCAAATTACAGTTAGTTCGGTTGAAAATTGTAGCTAAAATTGCCAATTACTGAAAATTGGGAGGTACCGTTATATGGGAGCTTTCTTGACAATTTTTGGTGGAGAGGTGTGGTGACCACTAAGAATTTCAAATGTCAAATGTTCAAATTACAGATAATTCGGTCAAAACTTGTTGGTAAAATTCTCAAAATACCTGAAATCGGGCGGTAACGTTATATGGGGGCTATTCCAAAACATGGACCTACATATGTCCACTAGTTATATAAGTTTATTGACATTTAAGAACCCTAAATGTCAATTGATAGCTAAATCGGTCTGAAAATGTAGATAAAAACGTCAAAATGCCGTAAATCGGGGGTACCGTTATATGGGGGCTATACCAAAACTTGGACCTAGGTCCACAACTTTTATTATATAAGTTTAGTTACACTTAAGAACCCTAAATGTCAAATTATAGCTAAATCGGTCTGAAAATGTAGCTAAAAACGTCAAAATACCGTAAATCGGGGGGTACCGTTATATGGGGGCTATACCAATACGTGGACCTATGTCCACTACTTTTGTTATATAAGTTTATTGACTTTTAAGAACCCCAAATGTCAAATTATAGCTACATCGGTCTGAAAATGTAGCTAAAAACGTCAAAATACCGCAAATCGGGGGGTACCGTTATATGGGGGCTATACCAAAACGTGGACCTATGTCCACAACTTTTTATTTATAAGTTTATTAACCCTTAAGAACCCTAAATGTCAAATTATAGCTACATCGGTCTGATAATGTAGCTAAAAACGTCAAAATACCGTATATCGGGGGGTACCGTTATATGGGGGCTATACCAAAACGTGGACCTATATCCACAACTTATGTTATATAAGTTTATTGATACTTAAGAACCCTAAATGTCAAATTATAGCCAAATCGGTCTGAAAATGTAGCTAAAAACGTCAAAATACCGTAAATCGGGAGGTAACGTTATATGGGGGCTATACCAAAACGTGGACCGATATAGCCCATCATCGAACTTGACCTGCCTGCAAACAAAAGACGCATTTTCCCAAAATTTCAGCGTCCTATCTCTATTTTTGTGGATGCTAGAGTGATTACCACAGACGGACGGACGGACGGACGTGCTCAGATCGACTCAGAATTTTACCCTGATCAAGAATATATATACTTTATAGGGTCGCAAATGAGTATTTCAATGCGTTACAAACGGAAAAACAAACTTAATATACCCTCCATACTATGGTGGAGGGTATAAAAATTAAAAATACCATTATACTCCATTTTGCCCATACTTTAAAACGTATATAGTCCGGTTCAAGTGTAACAAAATTTTTTGAAAATTGTCGGACGGTGTAATCATATGGAAATTAGACGACATTTAAAACAACATTTTCTGAAAAGTTTGTTGATAATATTAAAAGTTTTGGATGGGGATTTGATGGGTGGGCAATAGGGTTATGACTTTTTGACATTTTTCCTCAAAAATAATTTCCTGTAGCAGGGATGAATGATCTTTTGCCTATAAATCACTATGCTATCGTTTATTCCATTGAAATATAAAAAAAGTTCACGCACAAATCGATTTTAAAAAAATAATTTTTTTAAAAAATATATAAAATGAAAATTTTTTTTTTCAAAAAAGTATTTTTTGTTGCACGGATGAATAAATATAAGCCTACTAATAACTATAATAACGTTTATTTCATTCAAATATTAAAAAAGTCGCGACAAAAGTCACTTTGAAAAAATTTTGAATTTTTTGTTTTTTTTTTTTTAATTATATTTTTGAATAAAAGCGTTTACGACATTTTTACGATTCTCAGAATTGAAGAAAAATAGTGAGAAATAAATTTTGTGTCATTTTAATTATCTCATGTGGCTCTAAAGTTTATTTTCAGTTATATATCTGTTTTCAGTGACTTCAAAAAATTGTCCATAATTTTGATAAATTCAAATTTTAAAATCATTTTGTGCGTGAGGTTTTTTCACCGAATCTTCTTATAATTAAGATTTTATGTAATCTTATGGCAAAACTCATCACGCTATGATACAGGGATATGAGGTTGTAAAAAAGTCATAACCCTAGTGGGCAAAGTACCGTTATCAAGAACTAAAAATTTAAATTTGATCAAAAAAATATAAATTCTTAATATTTCGTAAAGTATATCTTTTGATTGCCACCTATTGCCACCTTGAATCTTGATTTCCGTTAATTGGAAATCTCTTCCGAAGCGAAATGTGTAAAAACATTCTACCCATCCCTGCAACCTTCTGAGATATATCGGTTCAGATTTTATATAGCCCCCATATATGTCTTTTCCCGATTTTGCTACAAATTGTTCAATGTTGATCGAATAGCCTTCAAATTTAATATGTGTTATTTTCTTAGGCCCCTGAATAGCCACACAAATTTTCACAAAAATCGGTTCAGATTTGGATGTAGCCCCATATATCTTTCACCGATTTTGCTGTAACTCGGCCAATTTTAATCGAATAGCATTCAAATTTTTTATGCGTTGTTTTCTTAGGCCCCTGAATAGATTCACGTATAGAATCTGAATAGATTTTCGTAAAAGTCGGTTCAGATTTGGATATAGCCCCCATATATATCTTCCCCCGATTTTGCTATAATTCGCTCAATTTTTGATAAATAGCTTTCAAATTTAACATGGGATGTTCCTCAGGCATATTAAATTTGAAGGCTATTTGATCAAAATTGACCGAGTTATAGTAATATGGGGGAAAGATATATATGGGGGCTATATCCAAATCTGAACTGATATGGACCAAAGTTGAAAATTTTTATTCCTATGCCCTTATAAGTACATGTGCAAAAATTCATCAACATCGGTCAACTCCTTCTATTTTTGTTCACTTTTGTATGGAAGCGGCAACACTGTGCGCCGCACTTATTAGATCTTTTTTTCGGGTTAACATTCGGCGTTTGCACTAGAGCTTTTTGCCGGCTTAACCTTCTTTATGAGGATTTATTTGACGTTTACGCTATGGAATTGACAGTTGAAACCCAAACCCACTGGGTTAATCCGTTTGTGTGCAAACGGGGTATTATGAGGATTAAACAACGTTTAGATTTACGAAATCCACTCGATTTCAAATACGTCAAATAAAATCCAGTGGATTCAGAACTAGGATTTATTTGACGTATACGCTATGGAATTTACATTTGAAATCGTCCAGTGGGTTTGTTAAATCCGGTTAAACGCATTTTACACTTGTACTTCAAACAGTTTTTTGGGAGTTAACGTCATTTATTTGACAGTTATTGTACACACAGAAAAAATATATATATATTTGTTTGCAAGCAGTCCCAAACATAACAACGCCTTTCATAAAGCAAAAAAATACTGGTTTTTCTGGAGATTAAAAAAAACAATTTTGGCGAGTTTTTGTTTTTATTGACTAACAACCACCAACATCACCACCAAGCAAAGCAGAGACATATTTTGCTGCTTTTCATTTATTAATTCTTTTATTTTGTAATATTGTAACTTACCGTTTCTTCTTGTAAGCTTAGCAGAACAATATGTATCATATGCACATACATGTTGAGTCTATCAGCGCTAGGATGAGATATTAGATGTTGCCTTTGTATTAAAGAAATTACAAATTTGTAGTTGCGAAGTATTTGACTATACGAACTTTGTTTTTTTTCGACACCAAACGCACTGTAGTTGTTTGGTTTGTCGGTTTGTCAGTTAACTAACAACAATTGTTGCGACAGCGGTAGTTGTTGTGTGTGTGTGTGGTTTGTTCATAAGGCATTCCGCAGCTGCGAGAGCCCTGTAGTTACTCTCTTTGACCAAAATCCTCTCCACCCATAAAAAATATGTTCTAACATAAAAAATATGTTGCTACCCAAACATATTAAATTGAGATATGTTACAAAATGTTGCAAACATATATTTGTTTGGACACAAACAAATTATGTTTGGATCCAAACATATATTTGTTTGCAATCAGTCCCAAACAAATATTTGTTTGGAACCAAACATATTTCTAACATATATTTTTCTGCGTGTATGAAATTAATAACTTAAATGATGCATGTTTTATAAAAACTGCTAAATGTAAACATACTAAAAGTGTGTGTCCCCATAAATAACAAGTAAAAAAGTGTCAGTCGGCTTTGCCGACAGATATATATCCTTAGCCAATGTGAAGTGAAACATTCACCTACGGACAGATCGAATGTATTTAAGGTCTCTTCAGAATTTTGTGGCCCTTTTTGTACGTTTGAACTTGCCGACAAAAATGTGGATTAGGTATAAACTGCACTAAGACACAAATGTTGAACTTTTGTGGGGGAGATACCCTTAGGGAGGACCGATATGGGCCTTTTTAGAAGTTAAACTAAATGTTTACAAAATATTAGGAGATCCAAAGTTTGGACCAAATTTGTTGCCCCATTCAAGTGATATCGTCCTAGCGTTTTAGTGACATTTTTTTAAATATTGGGGAGAAGTACCGGAAGTTGTGGACCGGTATAGCCCCATGAAACTAAGTTTGGATATAATATGACGAAGACCAAATGTTGGACCAACTCGGTTGAACAGTTCGAGAGTTATGGTGCTCTCCGACAGCCACATATGGTGACACCTTTCGGGTTGTTTTCCCAAGAAATATGGACTTGCCCCTGAATAAACTTTTAACGTCGTAATAGAGGTAGCGAATGGAAATCGCTTCAACAAAAATCAAGGTGATTAGAGAGTAAGTCTTAAAGTGAACTTATCCGAAATTTTGTGTGAGAGGTACCAGAAGGCGTAGACAAATATATTCCATATTCGAACCTGATCTGTATCTGGTAGATATATAAGGATGTGCAAAGTATGGATTACATCGGTCACTCCCTTCAAGAGTTATCGTGCGCACAATTTTTCCGAACATTTTTGAAATTTTGTGGGGGAGGTACCTGAAGGAGTGGACCAATATTGCTTATCTTCGAATTTAAACTACGTTTGGACAAAATATTACGAAGGCCAAATTTTGGACCGAATCGGCAGATCCGTTCGAGAGTTATCTTGCGTTCCATCCACTACACACGGTGTCATAGGGCTTTTTGCATCTTTCAGGCTATTTTCTCGGGAAGTATGGATTTGCCCCTGATGAAACTTGTACCATCGTATGGGGGGCAGTGAATACAAGTTGTTGCAACAAAAACCAAAGGGATTCGAGAGCAGGCCCTAATCGGAACTTATCCGAAATTTTGTGTGGGAGGTACCCGAAGGAGTGGGCCGATTGAGTCCATATTGAAACCTCATCTAAGTCTGGTAGAAATTTCACGATGTGCACAGTATGGATCAAATCGCTTACTTCCTTCAAGAGTTATCGTGCGCACAAATTTTCCGAACATTTTCGAACCTTTGTGGGGTAGGTACCTGAAGGAGTAGACCGATATGGTCCGTCTTCGAACTTAAACTAATTTTGGACAAAATATTACGATAGCCAAATTTTGGACCAAATCGGCTCATCCGTTTGAGAGTTATCGCGCGCACCAGCCAGCCAGACAGACAGACGGACGGACATGGCTAAATCAACTCCAAATTGTCTGAAACACATTTCGTCCAAACATACTTGGGGTCTAAAACCATTATTTCGATGAGGCACATTTTGCCCGTATGAAAGTGTATATACCCTCGGGAAGTACCGTTCTATGGGTGCAATATGAAGACGTGGACCTTTACTGACAAATTTCAGGTGGAAAGTTTTATACCCTCAAAGAAGATTAAATACCAAAATTTAGTCATTTCGATGGGATATTGAGGCTACAACTTTCAAAATATCAGAAATCAGGAGGTATCGTTCTATGGGGGCAATATGAAGACGTGGACCTATACTGACAAATTTCAGGTGGAAAGTTTTACACGCCCAAGAAAGACTTAGTACCAAATTTCAGACATTTCGGAGGTATATTTAGGCCACAACCTTCACAATACCAGAAATCCGGAGGTACCGTTCTATGGGGGCTATATGAAGACGTGGACCTATATCGAGAAATTTTAGGTGGAAAGTTTTATACCACCAGGAAGACTTAATTCCAAATTTCAGCCATTTCGGAAGGATATTGAGGTCAGAACCTTCAAAATACCAGAAATCCGGAGGTACACCCCCAAGGAAGACTTAGTACCAAATTTCAGCCATTTCGGAGGAATATTGAGGCCACAACCATCACAATACCAGAAATCCGGAGGTACCATTCTAAGGGGGCAATATGAAGACGTGAACCTATACCGAGAAATTTCAGGTGGAAAGTTTTGTACCCCCAACGAAGACTAACTACCAAATTTCAGTCATTTCGGTGGGATATTGAGGCTACAACTTTCAAAACACCGGAAATCGGGAGGTACCGTTCTATGGGGGCAATATGAAGACGTGGACCTATACTGACAAATTTCAGGTGGAAAGTTTTATACCCTCAAGTAAGACTTAATACCAAATTTCAGCCATTTCGGAGGGATATTGAGGCCACAAATCCTTGAATATGGTTTTGCATATGCTCATTTTATGCAAATATGTCAAAATATGCACGATATGCAAAATATGCAATTCGTTTTATTTTGTGATAAAACGAGTTTCTACGACCATCCTAACCATATATGCATCTGCATAGGATTCCGCTGTCTACATATGATGTTGAGTTGAAAGAAGTACAAAAGTATCAGTCGACATTGCCGACAGAGATATACCCTCAGCCTGTGTGGATTGAAATACGTTTTTTTTCCAAAAAAAAACTTACGTATTTAGGGGGGTTTTCAAAACAATATGGATAGGATTAAAGGGCAAAAATTTGCGGGGATATCGATAGATAGGGCTTTTTTTTAAACTGAGTTTCGACATTTTACCATTTTAGCGAATATTTTCGAACTTTGGTGGGGGAGGTATCGGAAGATCCACTCCTTCCACCCTCGAATTTCATCTAATATTCGAAGAAATATTACGATATCCAAAGTGTGGAAGAATGCAGTATTCGGTTAGAGCTCTCCAGTCACTACATACATATGGTACCACAGGGGGTTTTTACAACTTCCTGTTTTCTCAAGAAGTATGGACTTGCCGTTGAAAAAACTGTTATTGTCGTAATTGGGGCAGCGAATGCAAGTTGCTTCAACAAAAATCAAAGTTATCCGAGAGCAGGTCTTAAAGTGAATTTATCCAAAAATGTGTGTGGGAAGTACCTGACGGAGTGGACACATATAGTCCATATTTCAACCTGATCTATATCTGGTAGATATATTAGGATGTGTAAAGTATGGACCAAATCTGGCACTATCAAGAGTTATCGTACGCACAATTTTTCCGAACATATTTGAACTATTGTGGGGGAGGTACCTAAAAGAGGGGGCCGATATGGCTTATCTTCGAACTTAAACTAAAGCTTCGTTCCCGTACTATTTAATAGTAAAACTCGTAAAAGAGAGAACTGCAAAAAAATTGTTCTCACACACAAGGTTTTTGAAATAGTTCGGGAACGGATAAATGGAAATACGTCAAAAAACTGGAACAAATGTCAAAGTCGGCGTATCACCCAATCAGACGCCGGCAACCATGTTACTATTTTTTACTCGCCCAAATTTGTCGTGTAAAAAGTTTTTAAAGAGAGCGTCATTCAGCGCCATTTTTGTTTAAAGAGAAGTGAACATTTTACCATAGACCAATGGTGAGCAAAACAGAATTTAAGAGAATATAAGAGAATTTAACATTTGTCGTTTTTCATGGTTTTTATAAATTGTTTTTTAATTGTGAAAACACAATTTTAATCTAAAATCGTGGATGAAGTTATTTATTAAATAATAATTACAAAAAATACTTAAACGTCTGAGTTTTGTTGAATTAATAAAAGTAAGAGTATTTTACAGCAGCCACCAGTGGATGCCCGTGCACACCTATGCCATAGACTAATAAATCGTATAGACAAAGAGATTGTAGTGTCTTCTCTTTTTGTAGGTGTCGCCCGTATGCAAAGTGCCTAATCTTTCCATTCAATTGCACAATGTTTTGGGGTAAATTACAATATTTTTTTGGATTTGTTTATATGAGGATGTAGATCTGGCCAAAGATTATCCATATTTTGTCTTTTATCAGAATAAATAGTTTAAAATCTATAGTAACTTTAAATAAAACTACTAACGCCATCTACAAATTTTCGAAAATTTCGAAGATAAATGCTGAGAGCAAATAAATGTCTATAAATTTATTAGTCTATGATTTTACAACTTTTTTGTGTACGGGAACGCTTTTTCGGGTAAAATGTGTAAAAGTGGTAAAAATTGTAAAAACTTTTTAGTTCTGGAACAAAGCTTAAGTTTGCACGAAACGGCAGATCCGTTTGAGAGTTACCTAAAGCTCTATACACATTGTCAGTTTTGAATGACAGCTTTGTTGTTGCTTGCTAGTGTGGGCGTTCATTTTTGTCATTCATCATGCAACTGACAAAATGTTTTGTGGTTGCTGGACGGTTTGACAGTTATCTATAATTGCGAAATATCGACATTCAAAACTGGCAATGTGTACCCAGCTTTACGCTCCAACCACTTCACACGGTGTCATAGGGATTTTTTTTTGCAACTTTCAGGCTATTTTCGTAGGAAGTATGGATTTGCCCCTGATGAAACTTGTACCGTCGTATGGAGGGCAGTGAATATAGGTTGCTACAACAAAAATTAAAGCGATTCGAGAGCAGGCCCTAAACTGAACTTTTCCGAAATTTTGTGTGGGAGGTACCCGAAGGAGTGGACCGATTGAGTCCATATTGAAACCTTATCTAAGTCTGGTACACATTTCACGATGTGCAAAGTATGGACCAAATCGGTTACTCCCTTCAAGAGTTATCGTGCGCACAAATTTTCCGAACATTTTAGAACTTTTGTGGGGGAGGTACCGGAAGGCGTGGACCGATATAACCCATCTTCGAACTTAAACTAAGTTTGGGTAAAATATTGCGAAAGGCACATTTTTGATCGTATCGGTTGATCCGTTCGCGAGTTATCGTCGCTCCAGCCAGACAGACAGACGGACGAACAAGGCTAAATCAACTCCAAATTGTCTGAAACAGATTTCGTCGAAATATACTTGGGGCATAGACTAATGAAAAGATAGACGACGGAATGTTCTCACCAAATATGTTCGAATTGAGTGTGCTGAAAAAGAAGCTCAAAATAAAATGCCAATAAATACAAGTTAATAAATATTTTGTTCTGGCAAAAGACAACTTGGGGTTAGTTTTTGATGGGAACAATATCCTCAGACAAAAATATCCATGAAAATATTGCCATTTTCCGCAAAAATCGTCTTCGAACTTTTTTGAGTTTTCGTGTTTGAGTAACTTGACGGCACAAAATTGAGCATTCCTTCGTCAATGTTTTCATTAGTCTATGCTTGGGGTCTAAAACCATAGACTAATGAAAAGATAGACGACGGAATGTTCTCACCGAATATGTTCGAATTAAGTGTGCTGAAAAAGCAACTCAAAATAAAATGCCAAAAAATACAAGTTAATACATATTTTGTTCTGGCAAAAGGCTACATGGGGTTAGTTTTTGATGGGAACAATATCCTCAGACAAAAATATCCAGAAAATATTGTCATTTTCCCCAAAAAACGTCTTCGAACTTTTTTGAGTTTTCGTGTTTGAGTAGCTTGACGGCGCAAAATTGAGTGTTTCTTCGTCTATAAATTTATTAGTCTATGTATACGATTCAATAGTCTATGGTATATGGCAATGGTGCGGAAAAATAAAAAAACTCAACACTTTGAGTATGTACCATCTGCCAAATATACTGGTGTGGCATCTAGCGGAATAAGAGAACACTATCTTCAATTGTCTATATTTGATTAGTCTATGCCTATGCTGTATGTCTGTGCTTCGTTACATCACATAAAGATGACACCTATGGTCAGTTAGCTCAGTCTTGAACCTGTCCCATTATTAATTTTTCGCCAGATGGTGCTGACCACAAAATTTAGCTTTGTGTGATAGCATGTATTTTCTTTATATCTTTTATGCGGTAAATTATTATATTTATTCTGCTTATGAAGCTGTATTTAAAACCAACCTGAAAATTTCGGTTTTAATTGGTTTGGTTTACCTTTGTCATCAACTCTTTACATTACCCAACCCCCTTATATTATTCATGCAACTACATCTCATTTATCTCATCGACAAAAACATTTGGTGTTTTTCTCTTCTAAAGAATCATTTGAAAAATTGATTTCCTATGCTTTTGACAAATTGCAAATTTAAGTTTTTAATAAATGGTTAACAATTTAACAAAAATACATCCGTTCCGTGTTAATGGTGCGTAAACAAATTGTGGGAATTTTATAAAAAGAAAGCTTAAATTTGTTATAAACTTTGAATGATTGATTGATTTAATGCAAATATGAATCTGAAAAAGAAAAATTGCTATTTTTTTCATTTGATGTAAATGTCATCGACACTTGAAGGATGTGAAGGTTTTATTAATGAGAATGTTAAAGAAAATTGTTGTTGTAGCAGCATGAATCGTACGTAGAAGCATAGGTTTGATGCTGGATTGGAGCTGGCCGAAAAACTATGGTCTCAAATCAATCCGGTACGAAAGAACACGCCGCCGTCGGATTGTAAAGAAAATTTTAGGACTTTTTGGTTACTGTATTATTTAAGTGACAGGAAATTGTAAAACAAAAATATAAATATGTTCGTGACAATATAAATGTTTTATCTTAGTTATTCAACCCCTCTCAACTCAAACGACAACACAACTTTGCCTTTGTTGGCATCGACTCAATGAATGCTGACACTTTGCCCTCAGATTTCAAGGACTCGTTTGAGAACTTAAATTGACTCCCAAGACAATCAAACAGAATGCCAGCGGCCATCAGGTCCAATGGTATGTTTTACAATCCCACTCAATTTAAAAGACACCACAATTAGCTTTCGGCAGCGGCCTAATGAATGGCCTAACATTCAAGAGACCGATTTGGCCAACTTGGCTCCGCAGACAACTCAACAGTTTGCCTTTTCCCACGAACTCTGAGGTTTTGCCTCAGAAGCGAGAGCACGATATTCAATACTACTAGACTCAAAACGCAAACTTTTTTCTAATTTGTTTTTTTTTTTCAATACAATTAAAGAATCGTTTTCAACCACTTAGAACAACAATTCAGTAGTTGATACAGCTGTTGTACATATTGTACATATGCAGACGACTGCACAATTATGGCAACAGGTGTCAACATCCGCTCGCTGGAGGCCAAAATAAATTGCTACCTCAACACCATTGCGCGGTTTTTGTAGGATAGACATTTACAGCTTTCGCCATCAAAGTCAACTGCAACTCTTTTCACAATGCACTATAGGTAATTTGCCCTGTTTCTAAGACAAAAATTAATACCAGCGGAATTAAAGGATTTTTTAACTTTTTAAATTATTTATGTGTAAAAGTGAGATAAAACAAAGATTTTTACAGATAAATTCGGATATAAGGAACAACGGTTATAAGCAACTACGAATATAACGAACAAAGCTATTTTTTCTAATGCCATTTTCATTAGTTTTCTTATACACAACAAACTGTTGAAAACGATCACGGTAGTAAGTAACACAAATTTTGTCCCCGCGAGTAGATTTTCCAACGAATTGTTACTACAGTTTTGTATATTTTTTGAATATACGTTAATAAAGACGAATTTAGTACTCCTTTAAACCGTATCAATGATTAATATGTAATAGAGATATAAAATAAAGCTTACTACTGCCGCACCGTTTATAGAAAACCACGGATATACCGAACAATTTGTCGCCATTACTTATTTTACTTGCAATGAAATTGTAAACAACAATATTTTTACATTTATTATTTATTTCCTCAAATCAAACTTCCACAATTTTAAGACTTTTTATTGATAAGTAACCTAATAAAATGTGAGAAATATCAAAAAACGGGCAAAATCGGGTTTTGAAACCTAGTAATACCAATGCAGAAGACTTTCAGTAATATGTTCTAGATGGCAAAATCACGGTCAAACACGGCCAATTTAGTATAAGTCTATATGAAGTGGGTTTAAGAAAAATAAAATATTTATTTCTGACTTTTTGTGTTTTTTGGTCGCTACCCAAAATGTTTAAGCTATATTATATATGAAATAAATTCCTCTCGCAATTGCCAATCTATTCCATTTTACATACATTTATATTTGATTTATTTTTCCGCGGTTTTAAATATATTGAAATATGCCTTACAATATATATATTTTTAGTTCTTCTTCGAAATTCTCACTTTGACTGCAATTTAAACCGCGATAATGACGCTATTTTGAAAAATGTCATTCATATTAATAAATTTTGACATGTTCTTTTTTCAACGCTAACTAAAAAATTATTATTATTAAAAGTTGCAAAATCGACTTTTTGCCTCAAAAACAGGGCAAATTACCTATAGTGCAATGGAGGAGGACACTGAAGATCAAAGTCGGACATATGGAGATACCAACTGTCCAGAGTCCGAGAATTCTTGGGGTCGCCTTCGACAACCTCCTCACTTTCTCCAAACATACAGCCGCTACAAAAACGAAGGTTCAGAAGAGAAATAAGGTGCTAAAAGCAATTTCTTGCACGTCCTGGGGTAAGGACAAGGAGGTCCTGCTGACTACATACAAAGCAGTCAGTCGCTCAGTTTTAAACTACGCTGCCCCGGTCTGGACATCGTTTTTAAGCAACCCAAGGTGGAGAGCTCTGCAGACTACACAGAACAACGCCATTCGCGCCGCTACCGGATGTGTCCAGATGTCGAGTGTGGACCATCTTCATCAGGAGGCAAGGATGCTGTCATTGAAGTAACATAATGTTTTGCTCTCTCGACAGTTCCTGCTAATATGCCATCTGCCACCGCATCCCAACCACGATATAGTGGTTCAGGATTCACCCCCTAGAAGCATCCGGATGGACATCCGACGATGCAGCCCCGACATCTAGGATGTCATTCCATCGGACATCGACCGACTGTCACTGGCAGCATCGTTGAAGACCATTCATACTCGCGCAGTCCAGCAAGCAGTAGAAGGGTATGAACATAACCGAGTCCTACAACAACATCCTCCAGCGGCTGTAGAATCAGAGAAGTCACTACCCAGATGCACTAGAACCATCCTGGCACAACTACAATCTGACTGGTCTACCATCCTCAATACCTACCAAGCCAGAATCATACAAGGTGTTGAGGACTTGTGCCCGCAAAGCAGACGGGGACCTCATGATACTAAGCACTTGTTCTCTTGTCCAGCTCGGCCCACAGACCTGCGCCCTATTGGCCTGTGGTGCCGACCAGTACAAGTAGCGGCATTCCTCCAGCTTCGAATCCAACCACACCAAAATAGTTCCACAACCCACTTGCCATCTAATATAGGATAAATTGTGGACAACGGTTAAACCGATATCGAACTCTGTGAAATAGGATGATCGATTGTCATATTTAACGGAGTGGTTGTGACAAATCCGAAGAGGTGCTCACGATGTTTATTGGTCACCCAATATTGACCGGGCGAAGAGATGTGTTTTGCTTCGTTTTCGATCTCTACCAGCTGAGGCTGGGGAGGAGCCATTACGAATATGCGAATGTCTGGTGCTGCATATGCTATCCGAGGCGCAAAATCAACCAATGCGGTTGAACCTTGCGGAATTTCAATGGTTATGTTAAAAAAGCTAAAATGCGCAGCGGGACGCTGCAGATAGTAGCCGAAGTCTCAACCAGAACACGTTGTGTCCCAGGACCAGACTAATTCATGTGACACGTTCAGACATGCTAAGCTGTTCGAGGATGTCGAAACCTCCTACTTATATATTTTGAAAAGTTGGGTCAGCAACTATATATGAATGTGGCCGCCAGTCATACATGCATTTCAGCAACAAGAAGTCCAAGCCCTTTGGAGTGAAGAAGGATGTTCCCCCAAGATGGGGTGATGTCTCCGGAATTGTTTTTGCAATTCCATGCCCTTGCGAGGTCATTGAGATAATTGCGTGGCGTCAAATCCCACCATTAATGACAATTTTGTCAGGCTCATTGATCTTGTAGCGTTCTTCCACACAAGGAAATTGTCCCCAGCCGGCAGCACTTGCCAAGCAGATAAAGAAACATTGTTAACCACCATAGGTAAGTCTGTGATAAGCACCAGAGTGGTGTTCCAACGCAACTGACCGCTGTGCTACTTCCTTAGCAAACTCGTTAAGTACGTAGAGAAAACCGTAAGGATCTGGAAAAACGCATTTGATTGTAAGGTTTCAACGTCAATGTGTTAGGCAATCTCAGGGAGTAGAACTTCTGCCCTTCTCTCACTACGCAAATCAGAGATCAGAATTGTCATTAATGGTCATTGTAGCATTAGAACTATGACAAGTCAACGGGAGAACAATAACATTGAGTATTGCTGGCTATGTGAGGATGTGGAAGAGATTGAATCAATCGACCACCTCCTTTATCTGTGTCCTAGACTGGCAATCAAAGCACACAGGCTATTTGGGGCGTATGAGATTGTATTTCTCTGTATTTTCCCTCCATATACACCGCAGCACTGTTAAAATATTGCACGCGCCTTAAGTGGCTTCAGGGCAGATTATCCTAAACCAGCGTCGCCAAAGAATTTCCATCAATGTTTTAGTATGTGTGCATGTATGACTGAAGAAAACAACAACCACATGATGTTTATCGTTTGCTTTTATTCACGTACACTGTAAGTGAGAGAGAGAGAGAAGCAAATGCAAAAACATCTCAGAGGACACCCTCACTATACTTCTTTGCAAAGAAACCCGTCTCTGTCCTAAACACAGGAAGTTCAATTAACCACATTATTTTCCCTCTCGGTATATCTGTTTCCCTCTTCATCTTTCCTGCCCTTTCCTTTCTTTCCTTCTATGTCTTTCCAGCATGAACACAATGGATCACTGGTCCCCGAGTGACATCATACATCATACGGTTCGATTTATCGTAAATCAAAATAACTATTACACAAACTTAAAGGTGGCTAGGTGCAGGCTTGAAATTACTAAGCAGAATGTCTTATATGTAGGTAGTGTTGAGTACAATAGATTACCGCATGAATTGAGAGACATGCAGCGAATTTCTGCATTTAAAAGAAATTTAAAGAAACATCTTTATGATGAATTAAATTACATTTTACATTAAAATAATATATTTTTTGAATTTACAGTTTATGATAGATAATATTTATTTATAAGTGTGTCTGCGTACTCGATAATTTGTAATAATTATTACAAATTGTTACTGAATGTTGTTTTTTACACAAATGTTCAGTAAAGAGAATGAATTGAGAGACTTGTTTTGAAATTTTTATTACTGAGAACTTATAATTTTTACTGAAGGAATTTTGTTCAGTAACATTTTGTAGCTTTAGGCAGTTGCCAAAAGTTTAAAATATTCAAATATCATAATCGTAAATTTTAATCAAATTGAAAATTTCTACTGAATGTTGTCCTTTTACTTTTTTAATATTTTCCTTTAAAAGAGTATAAAATGCTTTACTCTCTAAAAAGAAGTTACTGAGTAATATTTACTGAGAAAGTACAAGGACAAACCTTATGTAATAATTAAAGTACAACGCAATTTAACTTGCCAACTGTAGCCACTACAATGTCTATATGACGCTGAGGCATCATTAAATAACGATTAATTTTCTGTACTTTTCATAGTTTAAGTACTGAATTGTTAAATAAAGAATTAAAAAAAAAATTGGCTGTGAACAATAAACGGCAGCTGCGCATGCTATAACCTAAGCTAAGTGACACTAAAAAAATGCACAAACCTGTAAGAATGCAGCCATGGGAACTTTAACGGGGCGTCTTAGTTTTTGCCGGTGCGTCGCTAAACCACATTTTGTCACTTGATTGCATAGATGAAATTATCCAAATCATAATCTTATGGATAAATATTCTTAAAAATATTCTGAAAAATATTCTTAAAAAACCACGAGTCTCAGCTAGTCTCTAAAAAAATATTCTTAAAAATTCACGTGTCTCTGCTAGTTTTTGAAAAATATTCTTAAAAATCCAATAACATCTGCTAATCTCTCAAAAATATTCTTAAAAGTTTACGAGCCTCAGCTAGTCTCTAAAAAATATTCTTATAAATCAAAAAGTCTCTGCTAGTAACTCGAAAAAATTTCTGAATAATACAGGAGTCTCTGCTAGTCTCTGAAAAAATATACTTAAAAATAAAAAAAATCTCTGCTAGTAACTCAAAAAAAAAATTCTGAAAAATCCACGAGCGTCTGCTAGAAAAAATATTCTTAAAAATCCAAGAGTCTCTGCTAGTCTCAGAGAATCTCTGAAAAAATATTCTTAAAAATCCACGGGCCTCTACCATTCTTAATAACGCACGAACCTCTAATAGTCTCTGAAAAAAAATTCTTAATAATCCACGAGCCTCTGCTAGTCTCTGAAAAAATATTTTTAAAAATTCACGAGCCTCTGCTGGTCTCTGAAAAAAAATTTTCTTAAAAATACACGAGAATAATATTTTTTTTAAAGAGGCTCGTTGATTTTTAGGAATATTTTTCAGAGACTAGCAGAGACCTGTGGATTTTTAAGAATATTTTTTCAGAGACTACCGGAGGCTCGTGGATTTTTAAGAATATTTTTTTCAGAGACTAGCAGAGGCTCGTGGATTTTTAAGAATATTTTTTTTTTTCATGGATTTTTAACAATAAAATAAAAAATAAAAATAAATATCCATAAAAATTCACGAGCCTCTGCTAGTCTCTTGAAAAAATATTCTTAAAAATCCAAAAGTCTCAGCTAGTCTCTGAAAAAAATATTCTTAAAAATCCACGAGCCTCCGTTAGTATCTGAAAAAAAATTCTTAAAAATCGACGAGCCTCTCCTAGTCTCTTAAAAATATTCTTAAAAATCCACGAGCTTATCTGTAAAAAATATACTTAAAATCCAAAAGTCTCTGTTAGTCTCTGAAAAAATATTATTAAAAATCGACGAGCCTTTACCATTCTTAATAATGCACTAGCCTCTGCTGGTCTCTGAAAAAATGTTCTTACAAATTCACGATCCTCTGTTTGTCTCTGAAAAATATTCTTAAAAATCCAAGAGCTTCTGCTAGTCTCTGAAAAAAATATTCTTAAAAATTAAAGCGCCTCTGCTAGTCTCAGAAAAAAATATTCTTAAAAATCCACGAGCCTCTGCTAGTCTCTGAAAAAATATTCTTAAAATTCCACGAGCCTCTGCTAGTCTTAGAAAAATATTCTTAAAAATCCAAAAGCCTCTGCTGGTCTCTGAAAAATATTCTTAAAAATCCACGAGTCTCTGCTAGTCTCTGAAAAAAATATTCTTAAAAATTAAAGCGCCTCTGCTAGTCTCTGAAAAAATATTCTTAAAAATCCACGAGTCTCTGCTAGTCTCTGAAAAAATATTCTTAAAAATCCACGAGTCTCTGCTAGTCTCTGAAAAAATTTTCTTAAAAATTAAAGCGCCTCTGCCATCCTCTGAAAAAATATTCTTAAAAATTAAAGCGCCTCTGCTAGTCTCTGAAAAATATTCTTAAAAATTAAAGCGCCTTTGCTAGTCTCTGAAAAAATATTCTTAAAAATTAAAGCGCCTCTGCTAGTCTCTGAAAAAATATTCTTAAAAAATAAAGCGCCTTTGCTAGTCTGAAAAAATATTCTTAAAAATCCAAGAGCTTCTGCTAGTCTCTGAAAAAAATATTCTTAAAAATAAAAGCGCCTCTGCTAGTCTCAGAAAAAAATATTCTTAAAAATCCACGAGCCTCTTCTAGTCTCTGAAAAAAAAATATTCTTAAAAATCCAAGAGCCTCTGCTAGTCTCAGAAAAAATATTCTTGAAAATCCACGAGCCTCTGCTAGTCTCAGAAAAAATATTCTTGAAAATCCACGAGCCTCTGTTAGTCTCTAAAAAATATTCTTAAAAATCCATGAGCCTCTGCTAGTCTCAGAAAAAAATTTTCTTAAAAATCCACGGACCTCTGTTAGTCTCTAAAAAATATTCTTAAAAATCCACGAGCCTCTGCTTGTCTCTGAAATAATTATTCTTAAAAATCCACGAGCCTCTGCTAGTCTCTATAAACATAGACATCAAAGCTCCTCTTACAGCCTATTAGCGGTCACAAAAATATTCCAGGCCATGATACACGGTTCCGCTCGAAATGGAGCACAAAAACGGTCATTTGCTAGATGACAATTAAAATCATTGAGGGATTAAGAAGCCAAAGGTCAGGAGTAAAATGTTAAAATAACTAATTATTTTTCTTAAAGAATTGGCTTTCCTTTAAGAAAATCTTATTATTCACGAATGAAAACGAAGAAGAAAATTGTAAATTAATAAAAAATCGATTCTATAAAATGCAAATATTGCACAAGCAAACAGAATAGCGTAGCTTCTCAATGACCAGCACTATGTCTTGACTTCTTTGATGTTATAACAACACCCTCCCTGGCAGCAATGTTTGCCATCCATAAAAGAAGACATTTGATCCTTAATAATCCTTCAGTCATGACGAAGAAGAAAGGACAATTGCATTAAGACGGAACAAGGCAAATATCGACATGATATGACAAAAAATAAATATGAAATGATAAAGAAGGCAAAAGTAGATATGGTTGCTAGGAATAATTTTCAACCCTACCTTTAAATTTTAAATTATTTTATAAATTTAGTATTTAAATTAAAAATTGATTATTTACACATTTAGAATGTATAAATTTGATATGTACTTGTAATGTATGTATCTATGTTTGAGTAATTGAGTTATTTTGCTTGCGGCAATTGTCTAGTTGAGGTTTGTCTCCCAACACCCTCTCACACTGATACTCAATGAATATTTCCGCAAGGAAAATTGTCTAATGTGAATCTGCATTATTAAAACGTATTAACATAGTTGATGTCCAGGTCACATTAGGTAAATATTTGCTCCAGCGACCGACAGTGTGCGCTTACTGAGAGCAGTTGAGCATAAATTTCAATCCATTATCTAAGCACACTTGCTCTCAGTAAGCGCACACTGCCGGTTCCTAGAGCAAATATTTGCCTAATGTGACCTTATCTTAAGAAGCTACGTTAGGAAAACATTTTCATTTGACTTATATTCAATGAAATTGACGAATTAATAACGATTTTTACTAAAACCAGTTTGGTGTAAACATGACCTTATTATTCCGGGTGTAGGGCCTTAAACACAACTGTAAACAATAGTGTCATCTTACAAATCTGCATTGGTTAAGTGCACATTGGGTTGCCTGACTTACATGACATTTTGTCCTGCTTTTCACTCACAATGCCATTTATTTGTTTACCACACCCACATTTACATGCATATTCATAAAAATCCACACACATTTATATAAACGACCCCCTGACTTGTTTGACTTTCCGCATAATTCCACCCACATCAACTTATTTTGAAACCATTTATTTACTTCTCTTCTCGTCACAATTGCAATTGCACTGCACACTCATACGCATAAATGAACAATACCATCCACTAGCAACACAAACAACTCAGTTGTCATTTTGGATCGAAATAAAACCATGAAATGTAACCAAATTGAATATTCCTCACATTTGCCACAACAAAAACATCGTCCCACATTACTGCGTGGTGCATCCTGCAATGCTATAATGTGGGTGTAAGTGAATGAATATTATTTTGTGTAAGTGTGTGAATGGTGTAAACTTTTTATGGCTGTATTGGTTTTCTTTTCTTCTTGTCATTGTAAAATTTATATGTTATCAATCTGTTTGACATTAAAGTGAAATCGTCCATGTCGCTACTACACAACTCGTAATTTTATATTAAGTGAAAAACAAGAATGGGGGCGAAAACGAAATGAGATGAATATCCGGACATACTTACATATGTATTATATGAGACATGGTGGTGAGCCTTAAGGATATTTTAAGAAGGAATCACTACTGGATTTCAATGAATGTTTTGATAGGTTAGCAGTCCAACATATACAGAAAAGGGTATCATTGAGGCGATTCTCTTGCTACGATTAGGGTGATCCCTAGTCTCTGAGAAAAATATTCTTAAAAATCCACGAGCCTCTGCTAGTCTCTAAGAAAAATATTCTTAAAAATCCACGAGCCTCTGCTAGTCTCTAAGAAAAATATTCTTAAAAATCCACGAGCCTCTGCTAGTCTCTGAGAAAAATATTCTTAAAAATCCACGAGCCTCTGCTAGTCTCTGAAAAAATATCCCTAAAAATCAACGAGCCTTTGTTAGTCTCGGAAAAAAATATTCTTAAACTCAACGAGCATCTGCTAGTCTCTGAAAAAAATATTCTTAAAAATCCACGAGCCTCTGCTAGTCTCTGAGAAAAATATTCTTAAAAATCCACGAGCCTCTGCTAGTCTCTGAGAAAAATATTCTTAAAAATCCACGAGCCTCTGCTAGTCTCTGAAAAAATATCCCTAAAAATCAACGAGCCTTTGTTAGTCTCGGAAAAAAATATTCTTAAACCCAACGAGCATCTGCTAGTCTCTGAAAAAAATATTCTTAAAAATCCACGAGCCTCTAGTCTCTGAAAAAAATATTCTAAAAAATCCATGAGCCTCTGCTAGTCTCTGAGAAAAATATTCTTAAAAATTCACGAGCCTCTGCTAGTCTCTGAAAAAATATCCCTAAAAATCAACGAGCCTCTGTTAGTCTCGGAAAAAAATATTCTTAAAATCAACGAGCATCTGCTAGTCTCTGAAAAAAATATTTTCTTAAAAATCCACGAGCCTCTAGTCTCTGAAAAAAATATTCTTAAAAATCCACGAACCTCTAGTCTCTGAAAAAAATATTCTTAAAAATCCAGGAGAATCTAGTCTCTGAAAAAAATATTCTTAAAAATCCACGAGTCTCTGCTAGTCTCTGAAAAATATTCTTAAAAATCAACGAGCCTCTGCTAGTCTCTGAAAAAAATATTCTTAAAAATCCACGAGTCTCTGCTAGTCTCTAAAAAATATTCTTAAAAATCAACGAGCCTCTGCTAGTCTCCGAAAAAATATTCTTAAAAATAACCGAGCCTCTGCTAGTCTCTGAAAAAAAATATTCTTAAAAATCAACGAGCCTCTGCTAGTCTCTGAAAAAGTATTCATTAAAATCCACGAGCCACTAGTCTCTGAAAATATATTCTTAAAAATAAACGAGCCTCTGCTAGTCTTTGAAAAAATATTCTTAAAAATAAACGAGCCTCTGCTAGTCTCTTAAAACAATATTCATAAAAATCCACGAGTCTCTGCTAGTCTCTGAAAAAATATCCCTAAAAATCAACGAGCATCTGTCAGTCTCGGAAATAAATATTCTTAAAATCAACGAGCCTCTGCCAGTCTCTGAAAAAAATATGCATAAAAATCCACGAGCCTCTAGTCTCTGAAAAAATATTCTTACAAATCTCCAAGCCTCTGCTAGTCTCTGAAAAAAATATTCTTAAAAACAAACGAGCCTCTGCTAGTCTCTTAATAAAATATTCATAAAAATCCACGAGCATCTGCTAGGGTCTGAAAAAATATTCTTAAAAATCCACGAGTCTCTGCTAGTCTCTGAAAAATGTTTTAAAAAATCCACGAGTCTCTGCAAGTCTCTGAAAAATATTCTTAAAAATCAACGAGCCTCTTCTAGTCTCTGAAAATTATATCCTTAAAAATCAAAGACCCTCTGCTGGTCTCTGAAAAAAATATTCTTAAAAATCCACGAGCCTAGTCTCTAAAAATATTCTTAAATATCGACGAGCCTCTGCGAGTCTCTTAAAAATATTCTTAAAAATTCACGAGCCTAGTCTCTAAAAATATTCCTAAAAATCAATGAGCCTCTGTTAGTCTCGGAAAAAAATATTCTTAAAATCAACGAGACTCTGCTAGTCTCTGAAAAAAATATTCTGCAAAAAAAACACGAGCCTCTCCAAGTCTCTGAGAAAAATATTCTTAAAAATCCACGAGCCTCTAGTCTCTAAAAAATATTCTTAAAAATCCACTATTAGGGTGATCCCTAATCGTGGGTGGAAATTCTGCTAATTCTGCTGGCGTTGCCGATGATCAACACTGTATGGCCATGTATGAACACAAACACAACCCTTCGTAAGATGATCGCCAAAATCGAGGAGGAACTAAACAGAGCAAATTGCCCCATTAAGACTCAATTCTTATCGTCCTGGATTTATCTAGGACATTTGACACTATATACCGTAAGTAAAATATTCATACCACGAATGAAAAATATTACGTTGCATCAATGAAATATGTCGTTGATTTGAAAGCAACTAAATGTTTCATTGTGTTAACATCAACAATTTAATTCGCCTTTTTACCCTCAACCTTTAGACTAATGGGGGTATATACACTTGAATACGATGAAAATGTGATTCATCGCAATAAAAGCTTTAGACCACAAGTATGTTTGGACGAAATCCAATCCCGTTTAGGTCCAAACTTTGCAAATCGTGGTGATTAATAGTAGAACAATGTGCACGTGTAACTTGAAGCTATCAACATTAGCTGCAAATATTATATGTTGCATTTATATTAAAAAAAAAATTGTATATGCGAATTTCATAAACAATAACATTGTTTTTCGATAACAACCAAACAAAAACATCCCTTGGAAAATCGATTACAATTCGGTAGGAAGATTCTTAAGATACTTCAAACTTTTAACAAATCGGTCAAATTTCCAGGAAAAAAATAGAGAAATCCGCAAATTTCTAAAAAAATATTCAAAAAATCGGAAGTCAGAGCCATCGGACAAAATTTTTAGCTGGGCCGTTGTGCTTTGTTGACACGGAGCCAATGTGCGTGTAAATACGATGGAGGGGAGGAAAGACAAAAACAATAGAAGCAAATCCACCACATCTTTGCCTATAGGCAAAGCACAAAAACCGGTTTTTGCCAGGAAAAAAATAATAATGGTGAATGTAGGGGAAACTAGAAAATTTATTTTTGTAGTTTAGAAAAGCATTCATACTTTTGCAAAAATAGTATTGTGTACGAGAATACAAAAATTTTCCAGTCACCCTAAAAGAGGTACGTTCAAATTATGGAAAAAAATTATGAACGGAATTAGTAAAAAATGCATACTTTTGTTTTTTTCTGTGTAGGGTCTCTGACGAATATTTCCATGTGTTACAAACGGAATGACAAATTAAATCAGCATCCGGCAAAAAGGGGCACACGTGCCCTTGATGAGAATAGCAACCATTCAGTCTTCGTTCAGAAGTCAATGAAGAAAGTTCTGCTGTCGCTTGTTTCAATGATTTTTAATTTTAGCAATGCATTAACGCACACGCTGTTAGTGGAGGGAGCGAGAGAGAGTCGTATGCGTGAGACCGCAAACAATGCGTTTGTATTGGTGCCGATACCTGAATTAAATTATATCCCCCATATCAGAGCTGAGCAAAATCGAGAGAGAGGCAAATTTAAGGGAGAATTAATATTTAATTTTTCTTGATGTTTCATTACTTATTTCAACATTTTTTAAACATTAATGTTGTCTAAAATCGTCCACAATACAAATTATTAAAAAATATAAATTAAAAATTGCATAAACTTTTAATTGTTTATGGTTCACAAAAAACTAAGAGTACGTTTTCACAATTTGCCTGTGTACTAGCCAATGGTGCATAAGAAGAGAATGCTATTTTGGGTTTTTGTATGGGAAAGAGAGTTGTAGTTAACTTTTTCGTAAAGACGCGTGCATGGCTGGTGCTAGCACACAGGCGTGCTCACCCCCTACCCCATATTATGGTGGATGGTATAATAATAATTGAGCGAAATCTGCCATAGGACTGGCTATGGAGAAAGAAAGAGGGTCCAAAAGATAACTGAAAGCCCACAGGAAAAAAGCACAAACATAAATTCACCTTTAAGTTCATGGTTGTTGAGTTGTGATGAGGATCTGAATCCCCCTCGACTCTAGGACCCAGTTCGGGAGTGCCTTTTCAGATGCCTAGCTCACTGGTAAAATAAATGGAAACAAGTAAAAAAGTATCAGTCGGCTTTGCCGACAGAGATATACCCTCAGCCTATGTGAATTGAAGCGTTCATCTACGGACTTTTTTTCAGAATTTCGTGGCCTTTTTGGACATTTGAACGTGCCGACAAAAATGTAGATTAGGATTAAAGTTCAAAAGTGTTACGGAGGAAGTACTTGAAGGAATGGGCCGACATAGTCCATTATGGAAGTGGATCTATTTTGGGATCATATCTTTTCGATAGATATCGCGCCCACTGGCCACTTCAGTGGGTCATCGTATATCTTTTGGACCAGTATGCCAGGAAGCATGGACTTGTCCTCGGAAAACGTAATATTGCTGTAAACAGGACCACAACGAACAGGTTCGGTATACATTTCCAAAGGATCTTCGAATAGACCATAAACTGCACTTAGACACAAATTTTGAACTTTTGTGGTCCTCTAAGGAGAGGACCGATATGGACCCTTTTCGAAGTTAAATTAAATTTGGACAAACTATTAGGAGATCAAAGTTTGGACCAAATTGGTTTCCCCGTTTAAGAGATGTCGTTCATACCATTTTAGTGACAATTTGAAAATATTTGGGGAATTACCGAACTGCTATTTTCTCAGGAAGTGTGGACTTGCCCCTGATGAAACTTATACAGGCGCATGGGGGTAGTAAATACAAGTTGTTATAACAAAAATCAAAGCGATTCAAGAATAGGTCCTAAACTGAACTTTTCCGAAATTTTGTGTGGGAGGTACCCGAAGGAGTGGACCGATATGGCCCATCTTCGAATTTAAACTAAATTTGGACAAAATATTACGAAAGCCGATTGAGTCCATATTGGAACCTCATCTAAGTCTGGTAGAAATTTCACGATGTGCAGAGTATGGACAATATCGGTTACTCCCTTTAATAGTTATCATGCGCACAATTTTTCCGAAAATTTTTGAACTTTTATGGGAGAGGTACCGGAAGGCGTGGACCGTTATGGCCCATCTTCGAATTTAAACTAAATTTGGACAAAATATTACGAAAGCCAAATTTTGGACCAAATCGGTTCATTCGTGCGCACCAGCCACCCACACACGCAGACGGACGACGGACATTGCTAAATCGACACCTCCAAATAATAGTATGCTAAGTCTAAAAAGTGAGTTTTGCAGGAGAAGCTCTCAAAGTGTGGAAATTTTTTTGAACTGCAGTACTATGCTAAGTCAATATTTGTTTATAACTTCTGTTCGGGTTGACCGATCATTACCAAAATTTGATAGAATTTAAGCTAAAGGACGTTCGACACCTCCAAATAATAGTTTGATAATTCTGAACAGTGAGTTTTGCAGGACAAGCTCTAAAAATTTGGAAATTTCTTTGACCTTCATTACTATGCTAAGTAAATATTTGTTTATAACTTCTGTTAGGTTTGTCCGATTATTACCAAAATTTGACAGAATTTAAGTTAAAGGACGTTAAATATAAAAATGTAAAGAACTTGAAAACATGCTAAGTCGACTTAGCATACTATTGTTTGGAGGCGTCGAAATCATCTCCAAAATGTCTGAAACGTATTTCGTCCAACAAACTTGGGGTCTAAAACCATAATTTCGATGAGGCACATTTTGCCCGCATGAAAGTGTATATGGGAAATGTTGCCAATTATTTCATATTCCATTTCCAAAAAATTGAATTTTTTCTTTTCGCGCTACATCAACGATTTTTGGCACATAGGTTAAGAAAAAAATCGTACAAATCCACTCGCGAGCAAATTGTTGGTTGTTGCGGACAAATGTTATCGCGGTTTTACTTCTGCTTCTAAGAAAAATATTATAACAACGCTAATTATTTTATTGAGCACAATTGTCACTAAAAAGTTATCTCGAAGTGACGTCATTAAGTAGATTGCATAATATTTGTAAAATGTTACTCAGCATTCGCGGAATTTACAAAAAATTTACAAAATTTAAATGTAATCCGAATTTTTTCAACATTTACCCGTCAAAAATAACAAAAAAAACTGTTTTAAATAAAGACTCCACGGCGAATAAACTGAGACCAAACTTATAATCATCAGGATAGTATTTAGGATATTACAGCGGAAATAAGCACATATTTGTGTTACAAAAAACAAACTTTGGTTTGGAATAATATATCAAGCTTTTTGTAGAAAATTAACTTATGTTGAAACTGAGGTATGGGGTATTGTAACTCGCGATCAGTTTTAATATACCATAACTTTTGACCGCATTTCGGTAAAATAAACTGTTTTAGCCCGATTCACCGAGGGGTTTCTTAAAATAATAATTTGAGCGGAAGCTGTGGTCGTACTACTGTAAAAAAAATCGGAAAAAATCGTTGAATTAAACGAGTTTCATTATGTTATTTTCCAATTAGTGGTTTTACAACACAATGTAGAGCTTAATGCTCAAAGGGGAAGTTAAAGAGTACACTTCAGAGTTGAAGTTTCTAATGTATGATTTTTTAATATATCCACTGTATCTACCTCAAACGGATGCTGACATTTTGAAACCTGAAAAATGGGGGTTTTTGAATTTTTGCTCTAATCGGGACGCGCAGCTGAATTTCCCTAAAAGCCTATTATTTGATTGTAGTACTCGCGATTTCGCATTTTTTTAATGTATAACATGAGGGTGTAGCCCTCACAGGATCACAGTAACCTGCGCCCAAACAGGAAATTTTTGTGCGTAAATTTTTCTCAAAAACCTATTTTTTTGGTTTAAAATTTACAAACGTCATTCGATTTCCGTGGAAACCCGCGTAAATTTAGTTTTTTTACGTTCTGAATCTAACAAGCCACGACGCGTAAAAATCCACCCACTAGATCGGCGGATATAATACCCCTCAAATTTCGAAAATTTGCAAAAAATTATTTTGAAAATATCGCCTATTAAAACGCGTTTTGGATGTGTCAGTTCTACTTAAATAAATAGATCGATACGCTTGTTTAAACTGTGCGAAAACAGATATTTAAAAACTCTAGTAAATCCAGAGATATAACAGATTTTTTCTAAAAATTGAGTGCGATGCTACATGCACGGTTCTTGATGGATCGCATTGAAACGGCATAGAATGATGTATTTTTTATTGGTGATTATTGAAATCGGATGCGCATAAAATGTAAATGAACTTCGCGGAAATTATGACCATTTTACAATATTTTGCACCCTAATATGCAGCAGATGCTACATCGTGGCCGCCAAATAGAATTTTACAAACTGTACATCAAATAAGAGGGATTGATTCGCTGTGTTGGAAAATCGGATGCGCATCATGTCATTTTCATAATTACTCGGTTTATATGCGTCTCAAATGTTATAATATTCAATATAACATTATTTGACCGTTATGCCACAATTGGAATTCCTTGTGATTTAATATAAGGTTCTAATAATATTATCCAATAGGAAAACTATAAGCGAAAAATTTGTTACAACGGAATATCATCATTATTGCGTGAAATTTTCACGAAAATGCCGAAGAACTCAAACATTTTTTTCTCTAACTTTTCCTATAAAACCATAAAAAAATAAAATTAGAATAATATGATTTTAATTTTTTCCTAATATTTTCTTCGTATTTTTGCAAATAACATGAATACTATAGCTCTAACCTTCACAACTTAGGTTTCATTTTATTCCTCAAAATGTCTGGATGCTGTTACAATTTTTTTATATATTTTTCGTAAGTATGAGCGCTATTGTTTCAAAAATATGTTTGTAAATACGTGAAATTATTTAACAAATTTGATTTGTCGCGAATCCATTGAGACTTTGCGATTATTTTTGCATCATCGCAAAAGTTTCGAATTCAGTTAACGATAATAGGATATAACAGGTAACTATATCAAGCCGCGATTTTTTTAGAATTTTTTCTAATTATCATAACTAAAACGGTCATATCTTTTGCGCGCAACGATAAAAGTTAGTAACGAAAACAGATTTGGAATGCAGATTTTTTTCTTAATCTATGTACCAAAAATCATTGATGTAATATGAAAATTTTTTTTTGATTTTTTTGAAATGGAAAAGACAATTTTAGACATTTTTCCTGATATATTTTTCGAAATATAACTTGGATGCTTAGATGTAGCATCGGTACAATAAATTTTGTTCCGCATCCGGTTTCAGTATGACCACGAAAGTCTACATCGATATATATCTATTTCAAGGCGATCAATCAGGAACCGTGGATGTAGCATCACACACTATTTTTTGGGATAAAATTAATGTAGCTCCCTTATCAGTGACGTTATAAAAATCTCTGTTTCAGCAAAAACGAAGATGCTGCACTAGTTTTTTCATTTCAGTGGAAACGGCCCCCAGAGTACGCGATAAAATGCGCGATATTTTCGAAAACAATTTTAGGTGATTTTCCTACCTTGGAATTTCTCGTATCTCGCGTTTTAGTAGATGGAATTTCACGAGTATAGATTTATTAGATCCGCAACGTAAAAATCTAAAATTTGCAATCAAGTACAAGTAAATCGAATGACAATTGTAACAATTAGGCCCGAAAAATATGATTTTTAGAAAAATGTTCGCACAAAATTTTCGTATTTGGATGCAGATGCAGACACATATATCAAATAACTCAGAATCGCGAGTTCTACAAACCTATATACGATTTTTTGACAAACCATTTTGCGGAACGAAATTAGAAGAAAATTTCAAAAAACACTTAAAATCTGGCTTCAAAATGTCTGCATCATTTAATGGTAGACGCAGATCAAATTTTGAAAAGTTATACACAAGGGAGATGATCCTTATTTAGTTGCCTTCTACTTTTACTTTGACGCGAAAATCGTGAAAAGTGTGGTTTAATCACAAATTGAGAGAAAACAAAAAAAGACACGTTGGCTTCAACCCATTTTTTAACATAAATGTAGCCACAGCCTCCACGCAAATTAACTTTTAAGGTCAATATTTTTTGCCTTGAAAAACATATCAAAAAATGTTGTCATGGCGTGTTAGCGTTCAAAGCCAAAACTCATAACTTCAAAGTCAGCGCAAAAAGCGTTTGTCATGAAGAAAATACATTACTGTGGCCAAGTATCCGCGTTAATGTACAAAAACACATTTGCATTTGAAAAACGATAAGTTCTAGGACAGAGAAGCCATTACATAGTCGATACGTCCGAAGATTTGCTTTACCACCAATGAAACCAGGTAACGTTGGGTTCGAGTCCTTGGCTTTCCTTTTTCACTTGCAAATAATTTCAGATCATCAAGCTTAACTCTAAACGAGAAAATTAACAAAAATCATTAAAAATGATCTTCGCCCTAAAAAGGCAAAATTTCAAAAAATAAAAAACATTTCATTTTGTCCGAAAGCATTTAATATGTATAATATTCAACCACATTTCGCGAGTTATTAAAGGCTAAACCTTGGCTTCAACTATGTTAAATTTTCAAAAATATTGCCCATATACCCTCGTTAGCATAAATGCTGAGGGTATAAACAATACTCAAAAAAGGAATACTCCTCACATGCAGTCTGGTAAAGATGCTCGCAGGACGATGATTAGGAACGGGTATCTAGTCAACGAATTGTAGTCAACACCGGAAATAGAGCTGACTCATTTGATCTACCTATCGCTGATTCAGCAACAGTTCTGTCCGTCACGAAATATAGACGGTCCAAGTAATAAGGCGGACAAAGTCACCTCCACAAAAATTATAGAGAAGTATAAATATACTAAAATCAGACTATTGACTTCTAAACGCGAGCGTTCTCGGGCGAGCAAGCAGGCAAACTCATCAACTACTAAATGGATGGTTGCGTTGTCAATGACTAGAAGGGGCGACTGTCACCTATCATCATTGTGGAATGGGGTAAAGTACAATGTTGTTTGTCTTAACTTCGCTAGGCGATGCTTAGAATGACACTGAGCTGAGGCTGAGGCACGGCCTACAAATTAGAAATCCTTTCAGAGTTTGCTTGCCCATGATAGCACGCAGAAAAATATATGTTAGAAATATGTTTGGATCCAAACAAATATTTTCTTGGGACTGTTTGCAAACAAATATATGTTTGCTGCAAAATATGTTTGGGACATATGTTAGAGAGGAGTTTTTTTCCTCCGTGAGAGTGCTGAAACTGCTGAAATGTGTTCTGAAAATTATGAAAATGGGTAGATCGCTAGACCTAAAAAAGCTTTGAAAACATTTTTAAAATTTTAAATAAATATGTTTGCAAGAAGCCAGAAAAGTCGATTTCTTTTGCCACGTGGAAATTCACCAGTGATTTTGTGGAAAATATCTCATATCCAAAAAAATTTTTTGAACCACAAAAAACGACGATGAAAACTAATGAGAATTTTATGATGGTAAAATGTCAAACAAATAAGAAGCTAAAGAGGAACCACAACCAACGAAACGATGCTGCGAAAATGAAATGTCTCTAAAGGAAGATATAAAAACAAATGTCAATAACAACGCTGCAGACAAATGTTATGGACAAAAATATAAATGTGATTTTTGTAAAATGGGGCATAAAAAGCTATGACAATAAGATGCAATGATGTTCCAAAAGAATTACTACGAGTATTTGGAGTTAAAAAAAAAACATAGAAATATGGATATGACAAATATTTTTCAAATAATAAAATTCGATATACTTTGGGAGAGGGTATTGAGATAAAACAAATTCTTATATTTTTTTAATAATATTGAATCTTAATAAATGTATTAACATTGAACTCGGTTTTTATGGCTTAATTATATGTGATGCTATACTATGTGTTTGCGATGCCTGCCTCAGAATAATAAAAGCGTTGAAATCTCAACTTATTCCCATATATAAATTTTTCATTGATTTCCATCCACCATCAATTAAGTTTATTGCAATTTAATTAATTTATCCTCCTATTTATTGTTTTTATTGTTTATACGTTTTAATTTCCTTGTGATAAATCGTGCATCATTCAATCGTTATTTGTAAGTAGTTTGCAATTTATATTTCATTTTTCATAAAGTTTTATTATCCTCAATAATATTGTGGCATTTCATTGTTGTCTTTAGTACTAATTTCCAAAGCATCATCACTAGGGTAACCACCTCGGCGACGACCACTGCACCACCAGAAACATCTTCATCATTAATTTATGTTAGCTGTTTTACAATTTCCACGATTGTAAATCTTAATGAAAAATGGTTATGGCCATTGGTACTTTTGCGGTTTTGCATTTGCCGGGATATGTTCAGGCAACTACTGTGGAGGAGAGGTTGAGTTTGGTTTTGTTAGGATTTTTAATGTTTCTGGGTTAAACCTTGGAAATAAAAAAATATATGATAACGTTTATAAGTCGGTTAGAACAATTAGTATTTTGCTCTTGACTCAGATGGCACTAAATAAGAAAACTAGAATTTCGAAATTAAAAAAATTAGAAATTTAAAAACAATAGTTGTGGGACTCGAACCCAGGCATCTTTTTTACAAAAAATGAAAAAATAAAATAAAAAAGATTCAAGACTCTACTGCAAGGATGGTGAAGTATGTGAAGGATTTTTCGTAGAGAAATTAAGTGACATGTTGGTGTTGTTATTAAAGAAGGATATTTAGTTGCTGCTTTAAAAAAGGACACTGCGGGAAATATATATTTTTCAAAAAGATTGAAGTGCAGTTGGTTTAGCTGGGCTTTCCAAGAGGACACATTAAAATAAAAAAATTAAATTTAGAAAAAATTATTGTCGGGCTCCAGAAAATATTTTTTTCAAAAAGAGACACTATTTGTGGGATTCGAACCCGGGCACCTATTTCAAAAAAAAACCTAAAAAATAATTTTGTTATTTTTTAATTTAAAAACAAATCGAAAAAAAGATTGAAGTCCCATCCTATTGGCTGGGCTGGCGATGGCACCACACTCCGGTACGCTATCCCACTACTGCTTACCGCGGGGACTCTTGGCTGCTGGTTTTCACCCCTGGCCCGGTACACCCCTCCTTAGCCAACCTGAATGCCAAGGACTCCTCCATGGCACCCATATTGACGGCAAGCTTAGTGCGGACGTTCCGTCAACGTTAGGAAATCCGTCGCACAGAACCCCCAGCCTCAAATCGTTCCACAATCAGACCTCACAGAAGCGTGATTACAGAAGATGCCAACCTTCCAGTCGATGTTGTTAGCCATATTTGTCAATAAAGCTAGTTAACATGCATTGCCAACAGCAGTTATTGAAGAGCTAAAAATACATAGACAACGTTATAGAGTCACACACAAACAAAATCGATGATAATCAATGTTACGGATTGAGTTATCAACAGCAAAGCATATGCAAAAGACGAAGATTAGCTAAAAGTACATTAACATTAAAATTAAATTTTGACTAAATTTACCATAAAAATTAAATTTCGACTAAATTAATAAAAAATTATATTTTGACGAAATTTACTAAAAAAATTAAATTTGGACGAAATTTACTATAAAAACTAAATTTGGACGAAATTTACTATAAAAATTAAATTTCGACGAAATTTACTATAAAAATTATATTTCGACGAAATTTACTATAAAAATTAAATTTCGACGAAATTTACTATAAAAATTAAATTTCGACGAAATTTACTATAAAAATTAAATTTCGACGAAATTTACTATAAAAATTAAATTTCGACGAAATTTACTATAAAAATTAAATTTCGACGAAATTTACTATAAAAAGTAAATTTCGATGACATTTACTATAAAAATTAAATTTCGATGAAATTTACTATAAAAAGTAAATTTCGATGAAATTTACTATAAAAATTAAATTTCGACGAAATTTACTATAAAAATTAAATTTCGACGAAATTTACTATAAAAATTAAATTTCGACGAAATTTACTATAAAAATTAAATTTCGACGAAATTTACTATAAAAATTAAATTTCGACGAAATTTACTATAAAAATTAAATTTCGACTAAATTTACTATAAAAATTAAATTTCGACGAAATTTACTATAAAAATTAAACTTCGACGAAATTTACTATTAAAATTAAATTTTGACGAAATTTACTATAAAAATTAAATTTCGACGAAATTTACTATAAAAATTAAATTTCGACGAAATTTACTATAAAAATTAAATTTCGACGAAATTTACTATAAAAATTAAATTTCGACGAAATTTACTATAAAACTTAAATTTTGACGAAATTTACTATAAAAGTTTAAATTTGACGAAAATAAAGATTACATTTCGACGAAAATTACTATAAATACTAAATTTCGACGAATTTACTATAAATACTAAATTTCGACGAATTTACTATAAATACTAAATTTCGACGAAATTTACTATAAATACTAAATTTCGACGAAATTTACTATAAATACTAAATTTCGACGAAATTTACTATAAATACTAAATTTCGACGAAATTTACTATAAATACTAAATTTCGACGAAATTTACTATAAATACTAAATTTCGACGAAATTTACTATAAATACTAAATTTCGACGAAATTTACTATAAATACTAAATTTCGACGAAATTTACTATAAATACTAAATTTCGACGAAATTTACTATAAATACTAAATTTCGACGAAATTTACTATAAATACTAAATTTCGACGAAATTTACTATAAATACTAAATTTCGACGAAATTTACTATAAATACTAAATTTCGACGAAATTTACTATAAATACTAAATTTCGACGAAAATTACTATAAATACTAAATGTCGACGAATTTACTATAAATACTAAATTTCGACGAAATTTACTATAAATACTAAATTTCGACGAAATTTACTATAAATACTAAATTTCGACGAAATTTACTATAACTACTAAATTTCGACGAAATTTACTATAACTACTAAATTTCGACGAAATTTACTATAACTACTAAATTTCGACGAAATTTACTATAAATACTAAATTTCGACGAAATTTACTATAAATACTAAATTTCGACGAAATTTACTATAAATACTAAATTTCGACGAAATTTACTATAAATACTAAATTTCGACGAAATTTACTATAAATACTAAATTTCGACGAAATTTACTATAAATACTAAATTTCGACGAAATTTACTATAAATACTAAATTTCGACGAAATTTACTATAAATACTAAATTTCGACGAAATTTACTATAAATACTAAATTTCGACGAAATTTACTATAAATACTAAATTTCGACGAAATTTACTATAAATACTAAATTTCGACGAAATTTACTATAAATACTAAATTTCGACGAAATTTCCTATGAATACAAAATTTCGACGAAATTTACTAAAAATACTAAATTTCGATCAAACTTACTATAAATACTAAATTTCCATCAAACTTACTAAAAAATTATTTTTTTTTTCGAAAATTTATTTCAGTATCCAAAAACACTGTGCTCTGAATATGGGTCATCTCAAAAATATTCAAATGATCATCTTATTCATTCACAAATTTCGTTTTCTTTCCCAAGTAACAACAAAAGACTACGAACCTCAACGAAACAAATTAACTTAATCACCCGACCGAACAAATAACATTGTAGATATTTTGTAGACCACCACTTCAGTGTCAACAACTTTTGCCTGTGTCTATTTTTAGAATCCTCACATTCAGTAAAAATTAAAACGTTTTGAAAATAAAATTCTTTCCCTCTGTAACGCAGACAATTAAATGTTGTATTAGTTCTGGTTGTTGTTGCCACTGTTAACACGAGTGATCTACTCAGGCATTAAAAAAATCACAAAGGCAAGCATTTTCTTTATTCACGGCCGCCTTTATCTACCTACCAAACAACAACACACAATCATCCCTACATGAATATACCCACCGACTTGCTAAATGTTTCTGTTATGTGGTCTTCATGAACAAAACATAACTTTGGCAGTCATCCACCAAGCGGTTCTATGGTGTAATGGTTAGCACTCTGGACTTTGAATCCAGCGATCCGAGTTCAAATCTCGGTAGAACCTTGAAACAGGAATAACAATGCGAAAGTATTTTTTTTTTTTTTCTATAAATTATATAAATTTTAACTCATTTAACATTTTAGATTTACATGAAAGGTACAATCGGTATAAGTAATCCATTAAAAATTTTTTGATCTGAATTCAAATCTGGTTAGAACATTGAAACAGGAATAACAGTACGAACTCATACCTATATTTCGGAATGAAAATTTTTATGCATGTTTTTATTTTATTTTTAACTAAAATAAATTTTAACTCATTCAAAGTTACAGATTTACATTAAAGTATCGGTGTACGTAAAAAAACATTAAAAATTGTGCTTTGCTTCCATTCCAATACTTTCTTTTTTGTTAGCTACGCTTATCTTCAATTGTGTGATTCACTCATTTCCAGTCTATTTTTAGCCTTTCACTCAAACCATTAACACACAATACTCACATCACTTCAAAACTAGTTATGTTAGGTATAATTATTTTTTGTATCTCAAACCTCGACTGGAAGGTTGGCATCTTCTGTAATCACGCTTCTGTGAGGTCTGATTGTAGAACGATTTGAGGCTGGGGGTTCTGTGCGACGGATTTCCTAACGTTGACGGAACGTCCGCACTAAGCTTGCCGTCAATATGGGTGCCATGGAGGAGTCCGTGGCATTCAGGTTGGCTAAGGAGGGGTGTACCGGGCCAGGGGTGAAAACCAGCAGCCAAGAGTCCCCGCGGTAAGCAGTAGTGGGATAGCGTACCGGAGTGTGGTGCCATCGTCAGCCCAGCCAATATGATGGGACTTCAATCTTTTTTTTCGAGTTTTTTAATTAATAAAAAAATATATTTTGTAAATTTTCTAAATATAATAGATGGCAGGGTTCAAATCTCACAACTATTGCTTTTCAATTTGTATAAAATACTACAAATTGTATTCGATTTTTTTCTTTGTAACTTTCATTTCGAATAAACTATTCAAATGTCGGTATATGTACCTTGAAACAGGAATAACAGTACGAATGTAATAAAAATTTGTTGCTCAATTTTTAATTAATAAATTATTTTGTATTTTTTTATTTATTTATTTTTTTATGACAGGGTTCAAATCCCACAAATGTTGTTTTGAAATATTAATGCCGGGGGTTTAAATACCAAATTTTTACTTTACTTTCTCTAACTAGCAATTGACCGATTGTTGTGCTCTTCTATATAATTTTTAACGGACAGTCGCCCTTTGGCGATCACCAAGCCTGCTAATGATACAAAATTCTTTTCTAAACATAGGCAAATTTCAACAGTATAACATATCTTCTACTTATACCTACATACATATATTTTATGGTTTTGATGGTATACGACAGTTTCCGTTCTTTGTCTTCGCTTCCATATTTTCTCTACCGCTAACATAAATCATTAAAATTCGTAAAAATGAAATATTCCATTTGACATTTTTGCCCTTCAGCCAGCCAGCCAGAAAGCCCAATAAAGGGAGCAAAGCATATCAAATGTTTTATTTGATGGATTTTGACGTGAAACAATTTTATTTAGCAGAGGTCAACAGAATAAAGCCAATAATGGAAATAAAAAAGATTTAGCTTTATGGAAAAATATTTTTGGTTGGAATTCTTGTTGGACTAAGGTAAAGAAAGGGGTTTTGGGGATAGTACGTGGAACGGAGGCGTAGACAACTCAACCTTCCAGTAATCGTAATGATATTTTGTTGGGATTTATTATGTGTTGTTACCATCAAATATGTAATCAGCCACGCCAATGAAGAAGATTTATATAGGAAAAAATCTTCTAATCTAGTTGTGTGTTTGTAATAAATTGTTAACAGATAGGCCAATAACAATAGTGACATAGGAAATGTTTGGCAATTTTCGTGGAAGGTCGGGTCATTCTTATGAATGAAGAATAAATTGAATTTTGGTTAAATTCGGTTCATTTAAAATTATAGAGAATTGAAGAGAAATATTACCTATATTTGTATGTATATATAGTGGTTTTGACTGAAAATGATGCAACCTTAAATACATAAAAAATAAGAATTACATTTATGAAATTTGAAGGGAGAGTTCAATTTTGGTTTTCGTAATTGTCGGAATATGTCTCCAAGAATTTATAAAATGGATCCAAAATTAAATTTGGTCAATTTTACCAGCTTAACATTATCCAAAATTATTTGGATCTTCGATGACCAAAACTCTTAACCCGTGCAAAATGTCAGTATTGAACTATACTGCGATCTCTTGCGGGATTATTTTAACATTACACACACTTGATATTGTGGGATCCCTATATACTAGACTGTAACTCTGTTATCTGGCCACGTACATCAACGTAATGGACACCAATGGTAAGCTCGAGAGTTGTTCTTCCAAATATAACTTACGCGGATAAAATGTGTCTTGCAGAAATAAAGATATATAGTCACTATATTAACAATTTTACCAATTTTCACACAAAAGTGTTGGTCCATTCAACCCGCTAAATATTATTTTTTTATCATATTAAATTGCAAGTTTCTTCTTTGCGGTAAACCCAAATTCTGCTTAAAATTTCTTGCCGATCAGACTGTAATTGCGATCCACAGAGCCGCTACAAAATCGGCAAAGAAATTTTTGTTTTTTTGGTCCATTTCACCTCACCCACTAAATATTTTGCGATCATCACCAATAACAATAGGGGTCTATTCTAGTGTGAATCCGACCTCAATAAAATTTTTGTGACGATTGGTCCATAATTGCAGCCTGGAGTTTGATTACAATTTTAAATTAACGTACAGATACACATCTCAAAATTGCTTTATCTCGTCGTCATATGCATTTTGGTGTGCAACATGAATTTTCGAAAAACGAAACTTATACCGTTTCCACATTGTGGTGTAGAGTAAAAATATTTTTTAAAAAAGTAATTTAAAAAAATTAAGATACAAATCTATAAATGCATCTATAAATGCACTAGAAACTACAAAATAATTTTTCGCTTAGCCTCAATAATTATATTCTTCTTCATGATGGAATCTTTTAAATAAAACGCTTGCTCGATTAATTCAATTAATTAATTAAAAGCCTGCCGTTTTATTTTGTCACCATTTTTAATTTAAATGCAAGCGTTTTTTTTTTTAAAAAATAGTGGATTTAGTATTTTTTTAAATATGTTTTTTAAAAAATGCACTAATTTTAAAAATATTACTTACTTAGCTGGCCCATTACAGAACATTTGTTCCATAGACCGAATTAAGAAATAATCTCCAATTCTCTCCGTTTTTCGCTTCGCTTTGGGATACCGCCGATTCTGTGCACCGCCATGTGGCATGTATTCATACGCCTTTTTAGCAGGTTCATCATCGCTCATTCTTATGATATGGCCTAGCCAACGCAATCGTTGCATCTCGATACGTTTAACTATATTCATGTCTTTGTATAGCTGATATAGCTCGTGGTTCATACGACGTCGATATTCACCGTCAACGCAAATCGGCCCGTAGATCTTTCGAAGAATTTTCCTCTCAAACACACCAAGCACTGCCTTATCTGCTTGCGCAAGTACCCATGCTTCGGAGCCATGCATTAGCACGGGTAATATCAGCGTTTTGTATAGTGTTATTTTTGTTTGACGAGATGTGGCTTTGTTTTTAAATTGCTTACTTAAACCATAGTAGCATCTGTTGGCCAATACAATTCATCTTCTTATTTCACAACTGATGTTGTTTGTTGTGTTTATGGCAGTGCCGAGGTAGGCGAAGTCTTTAACTACCTCAAAATTATAGGTACCAACTTCCACAGTTGGTCCGAGCTCTATGGACGCTTTGCTCGTCGACACCATTAATTTGGTCTTTTCGCCGTTTACCGCCAGACCCTCTTTCGCAGATTCTGCTTCGACCTTCCTAAAGGTATCAGTTACTTCCTTAACTGATCGTCGCATGATGTCTATGTCATCAGCATAAACAAGTAACATGTGGCTATTGGTGTAAATTGTGCCATTTCTTTTGACATTTGCATCGCATCTCGTATTACCTTTTCCAGCAAAATATTGAATAGGTCACACGAAAGGCTGTCTCCTTGTCTGAAACCTCTTTTGGTACTGAGCTGTTCGGAGAGGTTCTTTCCAATTTTAACTGAGGATCTAGTATCAGTTAAAGTCATCTTACAAAGCCGGATGAGCTTTGCGGGGATACCAAATTCAGACATTGCATGGAACACCTTTGATCGGAGGAAACTGTCGAATGCTGCTTTATAATCGACAAAAAGGTGATATGTGTCGATCTTCATCTCTTGGGTCTTCTCCAGGATTTGCCGCAGGGTAAATATCTGGTCAATGGTGGATTTGCCAGGTCTAAAGTCACATTGGTAGGGTCCAATTATTTCGTTGACCATTGGCTTTAGTCATTCGCACAATATCCCTGACACTATCTTATAGGCAATAGGGAGAAGACTTACATATGCCCCTATAGTTGGAGCATACAGCCTTATCTCCTTTCTTGTGGACGGGACACAGAATGCTCAGGTTCCAATCGTCGGGTACGCGTTCTTCATGCCAGATGGTGCTTACTAGCTGATGCATACACCTTATCAGCGCGTCGCCTCCGGTTTTGAACAGCTCGGCAGGTAAGCCTGCTGCTTTATTATTCTTCAGCCGGTTGATTGCTGTTTTTACCTCATCTTGGCCGGGCGGTATACATTCTATACCATCTTCTGGGATTGGATCGTCTTCGCTACTTACTATTGGATACCAGCAGATTGTAGAAATGTTCCTTCCATATCCTAAGCACGCTATCTGTATCTGCTACCAGATTACCTTGGTGATCTCTACAGGAGGATGTACCTGTACCAAAGCCATGTGTTAGATGTTTCACTCTTTGGTAGAATTTTCGGACTTCATTCTGGCTCCTGTACATCTCGATTTTTTCACACTCCCGCTTTTCTATTTCCCTATTTTTCTTGCGGAAAAGACGTTTCTCTTCTCTCCTTTTCTCCCGATATCTCTCTCGTTCGCTACGCGTTGCTACTGATTGTAAAGTAGCTCTATATGCCGCATTTTTCTCTTCGGTAGCAGCACGACACTCCTGGTCATACCATGAATACCTTTGTGGAGGTCTCTGGTATCCACGTATGGATTTTGCGGCTGTTTGCATGGAGTGGGCAATAATTTGCCATTGTGTTGTTATGTTATCGGGACAAGGAGTGCTCTCATTAAGCAATTGGGCTAGTTGAGTGAAATATTCTGTGGCTATCTGTTGTGTTTGCAGCCTATCGATGTACAACTTCCGCGTTGTGTCCGTTCGTGCTTTATTTGTAACGTTTAGAAGGGTATGTACCTTTGCTGCAACAAGGTAGTGGTCCGAATCAATGTTTGCGCCTCGTAACGATCGTACATCCAACACGCTCGATGAATGTCTTCCATCTATCACAACATGATCAATTTGATTACTTGTTCTTTGATCTGGAGACAGCCAGGTGTCCTTATAAATATCGAGATTATTAAATTTGGTACTGCTAACTACTATGTTTTTGCAGCTGCAAAGTCTATCAGCCTCATACCATTGTCAGATGTTTCACAGTGGAGGCCAAAGATATTCTCCTTTCCAAATTTGGCATTAACAACGCCTAGAATAATTTTAATGTCATGGGCAAGGCAACGTTCATATGTTTCTTCTAAGCGTTCGTAAAATATATCTTTGGTCTGTTCGTCCTTTTCTTCAGTGGGAGCATGAGCGCAAATAAAGCTGATGTTGAAGAATTTAGCTTTCATTCGAATTGCAGCAAGTCTTTCATTCACTGGGGTGAAGCTGGATACCAGATGTTTTAGTCTCCGACTAACTACAAATCCGCAACCAAACTCATGCTTTACGTCATGGCAGCTATAATACTGTGCGTCACCTTTAGGTGTTGTTGCGACGCCTTTCCCAATCTATCGTATTTCCTGTATGGCAGTAATATCGGCCTTGTACGTTTCAAGTACGCCTGCCAATGCGAAGACTGCACCTTCTCTATAAAGAGTGCGAACATTGCATGTGCAGATTCGCAGATCATGATCCTTAAAACGTTTGCGGGGTTCGTCAACTTTAGAGGGGTTCGTTTTTCTTTTCTTTCGTTTTTTCATAGTAGGCTGTTTTTTCTAGGGGACGGTTATTAACCCGACGCCCAAACCTAAGTTTTTAACGTTCTTATGGGTGAACGCGCGGAACATGTTAGCTCTTGAGATGAAAGAGGGACCAAGATAAATCCTGGGCTTTGCCATGTTAAAACCGGTCAGGACCGTTCCTTGGTATCTTCCATCCCCTACTATATTTTAAAAATATAGTTTTTTTTTTAAATCCAAGATTTTTAAAAAAATATATTTTATAAAAAATCCACGTTTAAAAAAAGTATAATTTTACAAAAATCCACTATTATTAAATATTTTTTAAACAATCCACGATAAAAAAAATAAAAAATATGTTAAAAAATCTGCGATTATTGGGAAAATAATCTAAAAAATCAATAATTGTTAAAAATATAGTTTTTAAAAAATCCACGATTATCAAAAATATAATTTTTTAAAAAAATCCACGATTATCAAATATATATATTTTTTAAAACTTCACGGTTATTGTAAAAAAATAGGATTATTGAAAAAATATTCTTTAAAAACTCAAGTTTTAACTTATTTTTTCTTGAATTCCCGATAGTTGATAAAATACTTTTTTTTGACAAATCCGCGGTTATTGATAAAATATTCTTAGATTTTATAAAAAATATTATTCAATAATCGTGGATATTGATAAAATATATTTTAAAAAAATCTAAGATTATTCAAAAAGTATTTTTTTAAATCCAAAATTATTGAAAAAAATATTTTTTTTTTAAATCCGCTATTATTGAAAAACTCACTATTTTTGAAAAAATATTTTTTAAAAACGATGTTTGAAAAAATATTTTTTAAAAACACGATTTTTGAAAATAAATTTTTAAAAAATATTCAACGATTTAAAAATATTTTTTAGAAAATATTTAATGATTAAAAAAAATATTTTCTTAACTAATTTACGATAATTTAAAAAATATTTTTTTTTAATTTACGATAGTTTAAAAATAATTTTTTAAAAAATTTATGATTATTGAAACAATATTTTTTTTAAATCCACGAATATTGAATAAAATTTTTTAAAAATCCACGATTATTAAAAAATGGTTTTTTCCACGATTATAAAAAAGGCGCCAGCAGAACATCCGAAGTCCAAAATTATTGAAAAAATATTTTTTTAAAAAAAAATCCATTTTTTTGAAAAAATATTTTTTTTAAAAACACGATTACTTAAAAAAATTTTAAAAATATTCAACGATTTTAAAATATTTTTTAAAAAATTTTTAATGATTAAAAAATATATGATTTTTTAAAAATATTTTCTTAAGAAAATTGCGATAATTAAAAAAAAAAATTAAAATTGACAATAGTTTAAAAAATATTTGTTAAAAAATTTAGGATTATTGAAATAATATTTTGTTTTTAAATCCGGGAATATTGAAAAAATATTTTTTTAAAAATCCACGATTATTAATAAAATAGTTTTTAAAAATTTCACGATAATAAAAAAGGCGCCACCTAAACATGTACGAAAATTCGAAAGGGTATAGTATCCTGTTTTCATAGGAAATTATTTCAGAACCTTTCAGAAATATGTACTATGATTCCGAAAGAAATGAAACAGATTTAGAAGCTTTCAAAACATCGTTTGTCATGAAAATGTCTACAAAATTAGAGGATCTCTTCCATAGTATTCATATGTCAGGTGGACCTAAATCCACCACTCCTGCATAGTGTCTGTGACACTGCCAGACACGTTGCAGATGTTCCAGTTATAGGAACATCTGACTGTTCCATCAGCTTTAGTCGTTGTCCTCTATCCAAGGTATGTCACAAAATTCTTCTATCCCACATTAATATTAGGTGTGTATTTTTACTTACTAAATGTTGTTGAAACATTTTTTTTCAGCAACTTTTCCTTTATACAACTGTCAAAATCTGCAACATTAGTAATAATTATTACTAGACATCGGATTTTGCATATTTGCATATTTTTTAATATTAAAGATACGAAGATTCTGATTGGACCAAAATTCGTTTCAAAGAAATCTAAATTCAATGGCAGGGTCATATTTCGTATTTATTTTGCATATTTGCATATTTTGCATATGCACAAAATATGCAAAAAATATGCAAAATATGCAAAAAATATGCAAAATATGCAAAAAATATGCAAAATATGCAAAAAATATGCAAAATATGCAAACAGATTTTGGCCGGAAATCGTCATAAAAGTCGAAAAATTGTCATTTAAAGTTGGAAAAACCATCAAAAATACATAACAGTGTTAGTTTACTAAGACTGTTGACCGTATAACGTCGATTTTTTCAGCAGTTTATTATGTTATTGAGACCATTTACGACAGTGTGGTATAAAAATATGGTATCGTTATACCATTTTTTATTATTAAACTATGTAAAAATATAAAATTTGATGAAATACTGAATTCGATATATTAAACCCAATGTCCCGAAAAAGGCCTTAGGGCAAAAATGGAGTCTATTTAAAAAAACAACTTTTTTCTTCCTATATTATCAAATTTTTGCGAATGAAAACGAATATATTTTACTTTTTTGAAAATTTTGCCTATTAGGGCGAAGATCTATTTTAATATGTATTAATTTTAATTCATTTCTCGTTGGAGTCGAGCTTAATGACCGATGATGTTTGCAAGTGAAAAAGGAAAGCCGAAGATTCGAACCCCCACAACCACCATTATGAGACATGTTACTTCTTTTGTAGAGACTCATCAGACATATCGGCCGTGGAATGCCATCGCCAGCCATCAAACATTTCCTTTTTTCAAATGTAATTTTGTTTTTACAAAGATGGACATTTGTGCATTCATTGTATGGCTACAATGACAAACGCTTACATTTTGTTCATACATATTTTAATTTACTTATGCCCGTAATTTCAACGTCTGGGTAAACGGGTAGGTAGCTACCTATTAGTTATCTTTACCTGCGCGTTTGGTAATTTCTCCATGCCATTTACCGACGCGTGTAAATTTTGAAATCATGTGGTAAGATTGGTGATTTTCATTCATGATTTCGAAAAATCATTGCCACTTAGAAGTGTTTTACAACTTTTAACACATTGGCAACGATTATCCAGGTAAAATCCTTGGTGTAAGTAACACGGCCGTTTTTGACTCGGTAACCTATGCGTTGAAATTATAAAATGTTGCTAACACGGGAGATATGTATCTGTGAACTCATAGATAACTACGCGTTGAAATTACGGGCATTAAGGGACTGACATAATGTGGCTTTGGAGCCATCTGGGTACAGATGACAACTTACTGATGAACTCGACTCCTTGCTATGTCGCTCACAATTTTCAAATTATTTACCATCCTTTACCCCTCCTGGTAATTGATGTTCTGTGGTAAAATTGCAGGATCTTTTTCAAGAAATTCGGAGTTAAAGTTTAATCTCTTGAACAACAATTAAGTCTCACTTGTAATTATGCCTGGTAATCTTTTTTCTAGACATTTCGGCAGCTGATTTTTGTAAGTTTGGATCGATTATTTCTGGAGAAATTTCTGTCATGCTTTGTTAAGATTTTTGTCGTCTTTTGGATTTTTACGGCGTTTTGCACTATCTGATCAAACAATGCCAGACCAATAAGTTCAGGACCAAGGTACCACATATGATTTATCATTTTGTTATTTCCTTTATCTGATATTTGTTTGTGAATGCCTTTCGTATTAAGTAAATCTTCAATGCGTTTTGGGTCTTGTTTCGGACCTACAAAATATTTCTGAATATCGTTTTCACTATTTTTTGTATTAAACTTAATCTATTATCTCTATTTCTTTCCAACCTATTGATAATGTTTACCCAATATATCCTATTTTATATCTATATAAACATTATCTTGTTCATTATACGTTTTGTAAAATCAATAACCCGGACTCTCACTTATAACACTCATGCCCGTAATTTCTAGCCCTAGGTAACCGGGTAGGTAACTACCTATTAGTTATCTTTACCTACGCGTTTGGTAATTTCTACGTGCCGTTTACCGAGGCGTGTAAATTTTGAAAACATGTGGTAACATTGGTGATTTTCATTCACGATTTCGTAAAAACATTGCCACATATAAGTGTTTTACAATTTTTAACATATTGGAAACGATCAACCAGGCAAAATCCTTGGTGTAAGTAATACGGCCGTTTTCGACCCGGTAACGTTTCCTATGGATTGAAATTATGAAATTTTGCTTACACGGGGGATATCTATGAACTCATAGATAACTACGCGTAGAAATTATGGGCATCAGTTGTTGTCGTGTGGGATACCAAATAAATAAATAAAATAGAAAAAACATTCTGGGGGCGTCCAGTCTCGAACGATTTAAACGCAAGGTGCTTCTACGGCCTCTTGTTCTTGGGAAGTGGGCTGGGCAGTAGTTTTAAAACACTCTCGCCTACTTCGAACTTGGATTTGTCAATCGCAGACTATTCTTATAGAAATCGCTTGAATATGTTTGGTTGATGTCCGGATGTGCTTACAAACTTGCAGTCAAAAATCCCTCTCAACAATTTTCTAACAAGTTTGTACGGTGGTACAGAATCTCTCGACCTAATATCTGCTCGAGTTGGTGAGACCCCATTTTTCTAGGCATTTGTACACTGCTAGTTCTTGTTTCTCCCATGAGCTACTGTCAGTTTTAGAAACACCTATGAGTTGTTCTTTACCCCCATGTGATACCAGAACAGCAACTTTTTTCTTCCCTGTTTTGAGAATATCTGGTAATAGTTTTCCATGCCAGTGCACACAAATAGCCTCATTCCTTGAAGCTGTTGCGTTTATTTTTCATGGTTTATTCTCCGCTGTTCACGGATAAAGCTTCTAGAGATCTTATATTTGTAGGGATCCTCTCCGATAGCTTCTACTGTATCCATAATTATACTAGTAACGTTCCTATACACCTTAAAGGGGTCCAGCACCAATGACAATTGCATAGTTACGATTTTCTTGAAGCCACTCTTGATTGTTTTCGGGACAGATGGTTCTTCAGATTCTACGATACGTTTAGCATCAAAATAAGACCTAGACCTGAAATATGAAAACACACAAATTTCAGAAAAAGGAAACATTAACTCCAAATTTCCAGGAGGCGCAAAGGATGGTGAACAACTTGAGAGTTGCGAACTACATAGCAGAGCGTTCTTCAAGTAGTCAGCTGTTCTCAGATAGCTCCAAAACCGCATGATGTCTGACTCTCGAATAAATTTAATTTAGAACAAAATGTAAAAGACATTTGTTTTCATTCCAAAAATTGATAAAAATGAAGAAAATGTTTTTTTAATAATCTCCATTTTCGCACAAAGGCGTACCTAGTCACGTTTTTCGGGACATTGGCTTTATTATCTCCGAATTCTATAATACCTATTTATTATCAGATTTATTATATATACTTATATTTTGTTGTTCAGCAAGAAATGTTAAGAACAGAATGGCCTTTAATTTAATGCTTAATATGGACAAAAAGCTTTAACCATTCTAGAGAAATGGGTCGCCGAAATCGCTAAATAGCCAAAAAATCGAGATTTTTATAATGTCGAGGCCCCAGTGGCACATGTTAATATATTCCAATTGTGCTCAAACTTTGACAGTCTTAAAATCTGACCGTACTAAAAACTTTATGCGGTTGCCGTCTTAAAAAATCCGACATCGATTTGTTCCCTTTGAACAATAACCAGCACCACGCTACAAATTATAACAAAAAAAATATTGAATTTTACATAGAACGTTTGATATTTTATCAAATTTTATATTTTTGCATAGTTTAATAATAAAAAATTGTATTACAATACCATACTTTTATACCCTACCCCACACTCTGTCGTAAGAGATCTCGATAACACAATAATCTGCAAAAAAATCGACGTTAAACGGCCAACTATCTTAATTTAGAACACTTTGAAGATTTTTGACGATTTTCTAACATTAATTGACAATTTTACGACTTTTATGACGATTTTCGGCCAAAAACTGTTTGCATATTTTGCATATTTTTTGCATATTCTGCATATTTTTTGCATATTTTGCATATTTTTTGCATATTTTGCATATTTTTTTGCATATTTTGCATAATTTTTGCATATTTTGCATATTTTTTGCATATTTTGCATATTTTTTGGCATATTTTTTGCATATTTTTTGCATATATTTTGCATATTTTTTGCATATTTTTTGCATGTTTTTGATATGACCCCAAATATCGAAAAATTGACCCTCAAAACGCCTAGATCCAAAATTTGAGTCCAATCGGATGAGAAATAAAAAACATGCAAAAATCCGATGTCTAATTATTACTAATAATTATTACTAATTATCAATGCCCTATGTTCTTCGTGAACGTTTTGTTTGTGTATATAACAATTGTATTAGCAAAAATTATACATAAATAAATAAAGGACATATATATATATATATATTACTAATTATCACGTAAAAAGACACAGCTATTATTTTATTTAAGCTGCAGGTTCTTTTATCTCTGCCTTTCATTTAAAAGAAAGTTTTTCATTATATTTTAGTTTTTTTTTTAAATTTTTTATTTTTTTTTTAATTTTTAATTGCTAACTTCTTTTATAAACAAATTCAAAATTAAAATAAAATATTTATATATATAATATTTTTTGGGGCTTTTCATGGTATATATTGGAGTTTTAAGGCGCATTTTCTAACCGGACGTTGCTAGAAATAAATTTTGAAACCATTTCAGAGATCCCAATGGACAAAATTTTAACTTTTGCGAGAAAAATGCATAAAAAAGTAAAAAATAACTCCTGGCTTCGACGGTGGTGGAATTTGAACCCCGGCTTCTTTATTTAAAAAAAAAAATATTAAAAAAAAATTAAAATTAATTAAAAATTGAGCAAAAGATTGAAGTCCCATCATATTGGCTGGGCTGACGATGGCACCACACTCCGGTACGCTATCCCACTACTGCTTACCGCGGGGACTCTTGGCTGCTGGTTTTCACCCCTGGCCCGGTACACCCCTCCTTAGCCAACCTGAATGCCACGGACTCCTCCATGGCACCCATATTGACGGCAAGCTTAGTGCGGACGTTCCGTCAACGTTAGGAAATCCGTCGCACAGAACCCCCAGCCTCAAATCGTTCCACAATCAGACCTCACAGAAGCGTGATTACAGAAGATGCCAACCTTCCAGTCGAAGTTGGTGATTCAAAAAATAAATACAAAACTAACGGAACGTGTTTTGAAAGTGTGTTACCCAAACACACTGTGTTGAAGCGTTTGAGTGAATGGCTAAAAATAGACAATGAATGAATGACGCACAGTTTACGAAAAGCTTGGTTGCTAACGCACAAATGAAAGTGGTTTGAGTGAAAAAAAAAACATTCATTCAAGTAGTGAGTGTTGTAAGGGGAGTGTTACAATTGTTTTAATGCTAACTTTTCAAAAATTTTTTTGAAACCAATCATGAGCATTAGGCGACTTTAATGATGGTGTAAATTTCTCTTTGTTTTTTGAACCATCAACAAATCAATGTTTATGGATTTTTTATTAAATAATTTTATTATTTTAGATTATTAATGATTTTAGATGACATTCATTTTTAAAATATGTTGAAACATAGACTAATGAACATACAGACGACGGATTACTCAATTTTTCAGCGGTAAAGTAACTCAACTCCGAAAACTCAAAAAAGTGCGAAGACGATTTTTGGGGATAATGACACTATTTTCTTGGATATTTAATTTACAGATATTCTAAAGACAGAATAACGTTAACATCATAAGGGTATACATACATACATATTTAAGTACTTTCCTTCGAAATGTTTAATTTTTTTCTTTAAATCTTTTTTACAACCGAACATTTACGTTAGGTCTACTTTAACTTATTTCACATGCTGAAATGCCGTTTTAATGTAAATTGAATACAATATGTATATATATAATAATGTCAAGGCATAGATATGACGTCAAAATGTTGATAAAGTGTATTCATAATTGTTAGATGAGCTGCTTCAATTGTGTGTGACAAAGGTTCAACGTCCTTGCCCTTTTACCTTCAGTTAGAGACGGGGGAAAAAGATAAATGTATACTCACGCACTTGAATAATCAATATTCATAGACGTGACAGATTAGTCGTAGGATAATTCAAGTGAATTTTTGTGTATCCTTAAACGTGTCGAGGTTGTCTATGAAGCGTACTTTTAATGAATTAAGGAAATAACTTCAAGGAAAAACTCAGGAAATGAGCGGTAGTAGGGCCATGTAAATAATTTCCCCCAAATGAATGTTGGTGGAATGAAAAAAATATTAGAAATAATGGTGTGTGAAATGTATTCTAATTAGTGAATCCATTTTGGTTTTTATGTCAGTGTGACATAAATAGATGTATATAGTAGGTGGGCTTAATATAACTACACAGAAAAAAATTAGTGTGCATAAAGTCTTGCCACGGTTCAAATTTCTGCATTTAATGAACGTCTTTCATAAAGCAAGAAATAATGGTTTCTTCTGAGAGATTGAAAAAAATTTTTGGCGAGTTGTTTTGTTTTTATTGACTAATAATCACCACACACAACACCACCAACCAAACCAGAGGAAAATTTTGCTACTTTTTATTAATTCTTGTATTTTGTAATTACACTGTGCAACATTTCGAACTGAGGATTTTTTGAAAGTGCAGACCCAAACGACAAGAAACCCTAGTTGGGTTTTGTTGTGTCAGATCCAGCTCGGATTTTATGACCCCATCTAAACATGGTTAAATATTGAGTTTTTAAAGAAATTCAGGGCTATATCTCTGAAACCAATGCGAATCTTCTTCTGACCTCTGAAGCAAACTTGTAGATAAGGACAAAAATAAAATAAAAATAATAATTAACTCGAAAAACTACATTTATTGCCTCAAATTTCAAAATATATGCAAAAATTCCACAATTTTTATAAATTTCGCACCGTATCTCCAAAACCGTTAATTTTTTCTGAATATTTTCTTTTGGAAAAATATTCCCTGGAATGTAATACACAACATGTCATTGTTGTAAACATGTCATTGTTGTAAAATGCCTCTATCCCATTGTTTTCAGTACATTTGTCAACGACGATTTAATAAAAATGTCAATAATGTAGTGAAATCCGAAATGCGAGAATAAACTGTTGGTGTGAACCGTGTTTGAAATACAGTTAGGCAAGAAATGTATTGCAAAAACCAAAATTGTAGAAAATTTCATATTAATTATTCGTTTATGGCAACAAATTATGGAAACACTATACGGCTTTTTGTGCAAATCTCTTGCTATAGGTCCTTACAACAATATTCCGTCAAAATATGCAACGGTTATTTGCGATTTATAACAAATACGGTCAAAAATAAGAATTGACTACTACTTGGGGGGTGACAATAAAAGTATTGCAATGGGAAAATCAGTACCATAAAACTATAAAATTTTTGCAATTTTTTGCGGTCATTATGCATTTTTATGACTTTTGCGGCTAATAATAGACTAACAGTATTGAATGTAATAAAGTTCAGTGATAAAAAATGCCGTCATGGAGGGTCTTCAGACAGGTAAAAAACGCATGGGACCATATTAACAATAAACAATGACGAGTCGGCCACAGGCAAGTATGCAAAGAATGAATATTTGACTCAATATGTATTGTAGGATAATGGAACAATGAAAAAAAAAATCCGATTTTGGCTTTGAGAACATCGAAATACCTCTGGAAAGTATATGGAAAAAATTGACACCAGTGTAGTATTTTGAAACGTCCTACGACAGAGCACTATTTCGTCTGTCAATGGTATTGATATGATTTAATTTTTACTAAGTGGATAGATACTATCCTCTGCTATCATAATAAATCCAAAAAATTGCGCCAAATCCAATAAAACCCATCAAATATGGAAATTAAACCGCTACTGGAGAAGCTGGAATACCGAATATTTGGTACTATATTTTTTACCATGGAAAATAGTATGCGAAATTGGGGTCAAGGATATAATAATGATTGGGAGACATCCCCACTGACATCATTAAGAAATATTTAATAGTCATTAGTCTGAAAGTCAGAAAAATCGATCCCGGAAGCTCAAACAAAGTCAACTACCACCATTCCAAAGACCAGATCATGACATGTTAATCTTATTTGTGTAAATTGCCGATGTAATATAACACCACAAAACTCTTAAATACATCGGGCCAACATCCTGATATCAACTCTCATAAAATTGTTATGTCCAATTTAACAAAAAACTCCAAAAACATCCTCCAACGAAGGATCAAGATTTACTAAAAATTGGGGAAACAATATCCTTAGAGTGGAACATACCGAGTCTTAATTTTTGGTTTAACTAAGCTCATTAATGCTCCAAATGAATGTCCAAAGTGGATAGACAAGTCATTAAGGAACACACCTTTCGTAATTCTCGAAGAAACCATCGATTTGGTAATTTTTGCAATACTTTTATTGTCACCCCCAAAAAGTAGTCAATTCTTATTTTTGGCCGTATTTGTTATAAATCCCAAATAACCTTTGCTTATTTTGACGGAATATTGTTGTAAGGACCTATAGCAAGAAATTTGCACAAAAACCGTATAGTTGTTACATAATTTGTTGCCATAAACGAACAATTAATATGAAATTTTCTACAATTTTGGTTTTTGCAATACATTTCTTGTCTAACTGTATGTGTTGAAAAATATATAATGCAAAATACCGCTGAAACAACATGAAGTAAGCATTTTAGAGTTTCAGAATGTTCTAAAGACTTGTTGAGAACTTTATTTGGAAGATTTTTGCAAAAGGTTGGTTCAACTCCCAATAATTTAGCCGATACTGGCCAGAATTTAAGCAATTATTTAAAATTTCTCTATATTTTATAGATTTTGATGCCCTAGATGGAGTTTTTCTTATATAGTCTGTTCAAAAGAAAAGTTCAACTAGTTTAGGGCTTCAATATTGCCAAGGACAACAAGGCCAAATTCCTATTCGTTTCTGAGATAAAGGTCCGATAAATGCAAAAAACTGTAGTTTTAGCCCGGCTTAGATGAGGCCATAAAATCCGAGCAAGATCTGACAGGACAAAACCCTACTAGGGTTTTTGTAGTCTAAATATGTACTTTCAAAAAATGCATACTAGAAGTTGTTTGCATTTTCAGTGTTGCATAGTGTTATTGTAACTTACCGTTTCTTCTTATGATTTTCACTGTAGTTGTTATCGTCTTGTGAGCATAGCAGAATATGAACCATAGCTGTGTTCCTTTACTTACCTAAGGTTACCATTTGTTACCATTTTTAACCTGCAAAACGTTCCTTAACCCCGAAAAGTGGCAAAACTGGAAGCAATTTTTAAGAGAGTGAGAGTGGAGAGAGATCGAAAATGGCGTTCTCTTCTACCACAGGTCACCAGCAAAATTTCTGCAGGTAAAAAATGGCAGAACTGATTTTTCGACTTTTGTTTGACGATTATTTCACAAAAGAAGAAAAAGTCGCACGCTGACAAAACTAAATTAAAAACTGTGAAATAAAAGACGAAAATTGATATTTTTATGTTTCTTTTTGACATTGCTGCCAGATCTACCATTTTTCCGTTCCTTTACTTTTCTGGTAAAAATGTTCATGAGAGAGCAATTTTGACACTTTTCTCTTTTACCACCCTTACCATTAAAAAAGTAAAGGAACAAAGCTCATATGTACGTACATGTTGAGTCTATCAGCACTATGTTGAGATATTAGACGTTGCCCTGCAAACATTTTTTTAAACGTTGAATCGCTTAACGATATTCTGGGATTCGCGGAGAAGATCAATTCAATCCCAGAAGAGCGCACCTAAAGATCTTCTGCGTTGTCTTTGAGTTTTCTTACCCCCTTTTGTTTTCTTTTCTGCCTTGTTATGATTTGTAATTATTCCTTGTTGGTGGCTAGTTATACTGCTTCCTCATTCACTTTGTTGTCTTTCTAGTTTAACTCGCCAAAACCTACATGCGTTGTGTTTGTCAATTTTCATAATATTACGCATGACATTAGGTCTGTACGATAACCCAACAATTTGTACAAATTCGTAAAAATTGTTACTGAATGCTGTTCGATAACAAAATTATCCAGCAAAAGAGAGCAAGTTGGGAGAGACTTTTGGAGAGTTTTGTGACTGAGAACTTGCAAATTTTTGCAGGGAAAATTTGTCCCGCAAAATTGTAAGTATTTTTTTAGATTCTACAGCGTTGTGGTTATGATTATTGCTTTAAATAAGTAAAATGCAATTTTAAAATTTATGTTTTTGTTTTATTTGTTTTAAAATATCAAAAGAAACAACAACAATTTTAATACATATTCGGAAACAGCTGACTTTCTTGCAAGTTTTTGAAAAAGGTTGTTCGATGACTTTCTGCAATTTTTGTTGCATGAGAGAGTAAAATACACTGATGGAACTTGATGAGTAATTATTGCTGGGAAAGTTATCGTACAGACCTATTTATATCAAAGTTCTGTCGAAAGTGTATATGAGAATTATATACAACCAAATCAAAAATGTCAGTGACAATCATCTGTTGCTCTTCCAGAAGAGTATCCTGTTATTCTCTAGGGTGATCATATGAAAAATAAAAAAATGTAAACAATCGTCCAAAGATCGCCGTTGGGAATCACTGAAGATTAATCTAAGATACAAACTTCCACAATTTTGAGACATGTTTGCAGGGTTGTGATTTGTAGTTGATGTTGATAGAGTAGTTGATGTTGTTGACGATGAGACCATTCAAAAGAAGACGAGAACAAAGTTGAGAGCATTTACCAAACCAGAGAGGAAATATGAGAGCAAAGTAGGGAAAAATACGAAAGTTATTTTGCATCTCATGGAAATCTTACATATTTTGAAAAAATAGTGGCTTTCGGATGGATATAAGAAACTGCACATGTATCTTATGTGATGTACCTGTACAGTGTGAAAACGAACGAAAATATGTAAAAATTCTTGAAATATTTTTTCTGTGTATTGGTAGGATGAGTCCAAACAATTTCAATGCTACGAGTTTAATGGATAGTTTTTGTTCGTTGAAGCGCCGGAAACCCCTACAGTTGGAAATACAACTTCTAACATAGTCGATTTTCTAGCAGTCGAAAGGTGATATAATGCTATTACAAATTCAGGGATAATAAAATTGAGTAGAAGGAATACCTCAGCGGCAGAATTGAAAAAAATTGCAAACATGGAAACAATTTGAAAACTACATGGATGAAAACTACAATGTGATTAAGAATGTTAAAATTCCACAGTAGGTCTCAGGAGTATTTTTTGGTTTTTTGGTCGGGGAAAAAACAATCAAAAGACCCTGGAAAACTTGCGTTAGCTAGGAGTGCGAGACCTTAACACGCTAAAATAAGCTCTTTACTCTGATCCACCATACCTGTGTAACTGTAGCAAGTATTTCGTCGCCATTCTGTAATGCTCCGTCTCTTTGCGACATTAGGATCTATATAGGTTTCCGTGCTTCATGATTTGAACATGACATGACTCTTGCTAAGATATCTATAGGTATCATAGCAGCGATAACATATAATAAACCAATCTTTGCATAGTATGTGGCGTACTTCACGGATTGTGCCCATATTGGGGCTGCGTAGAGAATAATATTTTTAATAACTACTGCTAGTATTTTTCTCCTTAGGTACAAGTACGCTTTACACATTTGTCCGGCCTTTTGATTTACGTAATCTAAATGATCCTTAAAAGGCAGGCGATTGTCTATCATAACACTGAGGTATTGAAGGCTTTCCGCTGTTGTTATTGTACAGTCTCTAACTTGAATATTTATCTTTTCTACAACTCTGGGACTTGTAATAAAGAGAGCTTTCTTGTGTTACACCTTCTGTTATTCGATATTTTTGTACGCCCTCTTCAATTTCGGATACTAGTATTCTGTTGCGGAATTAGTCCTGGGGTATAGCCACAAGGTATGCCAGGACATTTAACCGTCTCAAAGCATTTAAAACATACTTTAGGAACTGGTTAATTATTTTTTGGATAGTCACGTCTTGTTGGGTCCATACGCTGTATGCGTTTCTTCTGCTCTCCCACTGAGTTCATTTGATAAGTCTATGTTGTTTCCACATTATCTTCATTCTCGCAACAAATGTCACATATTACATTGTCTTTTATTTGGTATCTGTAAAACTGGGTGCCAAAATTCCACTAAAAACTTGTTTTAGGAAAAAAAGCTCAATTCTCCATGATTCTTTTCGAACCATGTTTGTATGGTAGAGTAGACCTGAAAAGTATTTTTACTCTTGTTGCAAATTTCCCACACGCTCCATAATTTTTCGTAGTATTATTTTAGCTTCTCCTTTGATTTACCTATTTCTCTTTTACTTACTTCATCTAGTACCCGCTTGGGTGATGGGCTAGTTCGGCATCGGAAACTCGTCGATTCTCAGCGTTACAGTAACTAGTTCCACTTCTGACCCCTCACAGTGCAATCAACTGTAAACTTTAACATGGGGATGTCATAGGAGGTAACCAATTGACACTCTATGCATTACCTGTAGATGGTATTGTACTAGTTCCAGGTTTACAGTCATATACCAGTTTATTTATAAAAAAAGTGGTGGGAAATAGTCACACAACTGACGCTTCGTCGTTTACTTGGGGATATATAGGTGTTAATTGGTTCCCTTCGCATTACTTATGGGTCAATTGTGAACTAGTACCACTTACCTCTAGTTTAGGACTATTTAAATTGCGAAATTGGAATTGCTAGCGGGTAGAGAGAAGAAGAGGGCGATTTGCGTATTTCCGACGTATTCCTTTTTTATACCAGAACAATATGAATAATATGAACGAAGATATTCATTCCATCAACACTAGCTTCTGTTATTGGATGCTTCATTTATATTAAAGTTATGAAGAAAATTTAAATGTGAATTATTTATACAACTCGTCGTTTAAGTTAAGTTAATTAAGTCGCAACTGACGCCTTCTCGTTTACTTGGGTATAAAAAGGTGACAATTGGTTCCCTTCGCATTACTTAGGGCCAATATTTGTACTAGTACTGATTAGAACTAGTTCTGGACTACTTAAATTGCGACAATTGGAATTTTCGTCCCCACAGGGTAGTGTTTTACGATGATCGTATAAATATTTCTTTTCACAGAGGATTAATGTTGCTTGTGGTAATTCAGCGAATACAGATAGTACCATTATTCCCTGATTTTCATACATATCTTCGTCTTCTAGTTACTAAAATAGCCTATTCTATAGATTTTGAATCTAGCAATCCTAGTACAAATTTCAATAGAACTTTGAAACAGAAATACAATAAATAAAAATTACTTTTCTACAGTTGTACATTTTGACAAAATACTTCCGATATCTTTCAAACCAAGTAAGTTGCAAGGTTTTAAATGAACACGGTGTGCCTTAACCAAATTTAAATGAAAGGTGCTTACACCTGGGAAGTTTTTGCAGATTCTGAAACTACAATGCTCATAGATGAGAAATATCAAGAAACAAAAAAAATCGCCGGAGGGATTTTCAAATAAATCGCGATTTAAGTTCACATTTTTAGGGGTTCTTTAGGTTTTCACGATTTTGCTTGGAAACCGCCTGTCCTATGTAAATGAGCTTAAAGAAAATGTTGTAGCCGTGAAAATTCTCCACAAGATTGGCCATTATGATATTTTCGTAGGTTTTACCGTTTTTGAGATATAGAAGTTCAAATTGGGACAATGCACTGACTGTATTGCCTCCTTATAAAACAATATCATGCTCAGTGCGCCTTAACTAACTTTTAATGAAAAACGCTTACACATGGGAAGATTTCGCGGATTCTGAAACAGCAATGTTCATAGATAAGAAAAATAAAAGAAACAGAAAAAATCGCCGGAAGGATTTTTAAATAAATCGCGATCAAAATTCACAATTTTTAGGTTTTCACGATTTTGCTTGGAAACCGTAAGTCGTATCGAAATGAGTCTAAAGAAAATGTTGTAGCTGTGAAAATTCTCTACAAGACTAACCTTTAGTTTTTTTCGTATGTTTTACCATTTTTGAGATATAGAGGTTCAGTTCAAAATTTTAGGTTTTTGTCTTAAGTCTTCAAGATTTTGCTTGGAAACCGCAATTCATATCAAAATGAGACTAAAGAAAATGTTGAAGCTGTGAAAATTCTCTACAAGATTGGATTTATTTTTTCCTAGGTTGTACCATTTTCAAGATATATAAGTTTAATTTGGGAAATTGCAGAAATGACATTGTTTTATAAGCAGGCGATACAGTCAGTGCATTATCTCAATTTGAACTTCTATATCTCAAAAACGGTAAAACCTACGAAAATATCATAAAGGTCGATCTTGTGGAGAATTTTCACAGCTACAACATTTTCTTTAGGCCAATTTTCATAGGACAAGCGGTTTTCAAGCAAAATCGTGAACACCTAAAGAACCCCTAAAAATGTGAACTTAAATCGCGATTTATTTGAAAATCCCTCCGGCGATTTTTTTTTGTTTCTTGATAGTTCTCATCTATGAGCATTGTAGTTTCAGAATCTGCAAAAACTTCCCAGGTGTAAGCACCTTCCATTTAAAATTAGTTAAGACGCGCCGTGTGAAATGTACGAAACTAATTCCGAATTTTTTTTCACATTTCAATAATTCATATGAAAAATTAAACAATTTTGGATCATTCGCACGGTTCTATGGTGTAATGGTTAGCACTCTGGACTTTGAATCCAGCGATCCGAGTTCAAATCTCGGTAGAACCTTCGAATAAGTGTTTCTTAATAAGTCCATAGTTTCACAACTGTTTTTTACAAAGTTGAATATACATAAAAATTTAACAATATTCAAATTTGTTGCAAATATTCATTTTTATAGCTTGACCCAACCTCATATTACTGTACGAACTTAAATAAATCTCTACCATACAAATTGGAGCAATATAAAAAGTAAAGGTTCTACCGAGATTTGAACTTGGATCGCTGGATTCAAAGTCTAGTCTTCACACGACCTTAAAAAGGTCATCAGAAAGGTCAAAATTTAAAAAATAATAATAATCATGAAAGCATTTGAAACCATCTGAACTCGCCCGGTTCTATGGTGTAATGGTTAGCACTCTGGACTTTGAATCCAGCGATCCGAGTTCAAATCTCGGTAGAACCTTTATAACCAACAGGAATACAACTTTGAACTTTTATTCAGGGCTAGCTAGAGCCCGTTGCTTCTTTATTGTTTGTTGTTGAATAATTGATTGAATATTGGGAATTCCATCGAATTTAGACATAATTTCTTCATAGTCAGCAGGTCGAAGAATTCCCGCTTAAACATATGGTTGACATTTATTCTTACTCTATTTGACATACAGAATGCTTCTTACATGCTGAGTCTTACAAACTAAGAGAGAAACGAGAAGAGGGGAGAAATATGTGTCACAACAGTCGAAAACCAAAACAGTGCAATGGCCAGAGAATAACAACAACAGCAGCACGTTTACATTATGAACGGCTTGGCGTTCATATGGAATCAAGTGCGGCGTTAGCAAAATTCGTCGTTGGTGGTTTGTTATGAAAATATTCTTTCATTTATTAAATATTCTTGTTGGCATTGTGTGACATTGTATTTACGCTACTTTGTTATACTACACCTTAAATGTTAACCTACATGCAAAATTTTCTTTTTTACGCTATTTAGTATCTTTCGAACAAAATAATTTTGTTATCTTTCAAAAGAGATTTGGGATTTTTTAAAGACTAGGAAATTTTGATTTTTAAGGTGAAAATGTGTTGCAGCTCAAATAACCTTAAAAAGGTCATCAGATATGAACATTGAAACGGGAATACGGGAAATAAAAGATATTATTTATTTAATTGTCAATTTCGACAAAGTACTACCGACATTTTTCCTGAAAGGAAAAGTTGAAGGTCCTTTTACGAGGAATAATAATCCTTTTCCACAAATGAAAATATATGACAACTGTTTAAATCAGTTTCCAGGTTCTACCGAGATTTGAACTCGGATCGCTGGATTCAAAGTCCAGAGTGCTAACCATTACACCATAGAACCGGATGTAGAAAGGGAAACTCGATCATTTTTTTAACTAAGAAATTTTCAACATTCTACAGTGGAACTTGCAATGAATAAATACTCTGTTGTATTTTGGATTTTAAATAGTTTTATTTTGAAATTTTACATTGAAATCCAAAGGGAAAATTTTCTATGTGGGCTTCTTTGGACATAAGTTTGTCCAATACTTGGAATTGTTTGAAATAATTATTATAAATTAATATTATAAGTAAGTATTATAAATAAAAATTAATAATATAGTGTTTAATGTCTAATTCTCAAATCTTTTTCCCAGTTATATATATATAAATTTGAAATATGTTGATCAATTGAAATTTTCGCGAATTTAAATTCCTATTATATTACTGCTTACAACACTCTTCTTCTTTATTTTACGTTCCCTTAGCACAATTATTGGAAAATATATATGTGAATTATTTACATTGGAGATATTTGATAACAAATAACTTTCGTATCAATTAAGGATTTCGGGTTCAAATCCTCTTAGAACCTTGAAGCAGGAACACAATTTATACTTTTTATTTAATTCTATTTGGAACAATTTTAATTTTTTACTTTAAAATTTCAAAAAATATTGCGAAACTTTTTTCACCAATTGCAAAATTTTGGTGAAAATTTAACTAATAACCGGTTCTATGGTGTAATGGTTAGCACTCTGGACTTTGAATCCAGCGATCCGAGTTCAAATCTCGGTAGAACCTTGAAACAGGTTTACAGTTTAATATATTTTATTTAGCTTTGATTTTTAATAAAATCCATTGTTTTTTGATTGCGAAGTGGCTCGCATGCCATTGAAGAGTGTACACTGTACAGACACAACTCAAGTGAAACAACCACCAGTTAGTTATTCGTCTTTGAGTTGTTATGGTGAATCAGGTTATGATGGCTCTTGTTGTAATGATTTTATAGTTGTATCACTGCAGTAAGGCACAAGATATTTATAGAGTGTAAATCATGCTGTCGATGGTCGTATGAGTAGGAAGGGAATCAAAGCCATTCATTAGTGGTGGTTGTGGAACCTAGTTTGAAAAATATAAACATGTTTATTTATTTCATACAGTAATAGAAAGCCTTTATGGTCAAAAAAATCGTTAAATTTCTAAATTTGTTCAAAGATTTTGCAGATCATCAATTTAATTATATTGAGATCTATTGTTAATCAAACTTCTTCACATGACCTTAAAAAGGTCTTCAGAAAGGTCAAAATTTAAAACAAAATAATTATTAAAGCCATTGAGACCATGTGAACTCACACGGTTTTATGGTGTAATGGTTAGCACTCTGGACTTTGAATCCAGCGATCCGAGTTCAAATCTCGGTAGAACCTTAAATGTTAACCTACATGCAAAATGTTCTTTTTTATGCTATTTAGTATCTTTCGAACAAAATACTTTTGATATCTTTCAAAAGAGAGATTGGGGATTTTTTTAAAGACTAGGAAATGTTGATTTTTTAGGTGAAAATGTGTTGCAGCTCAAATAACCTTAAAAAGGTCATCAGATACGAACATTGAGACGGGAATACGGTAAATAAAAGACACAATTTTTTGTCAATTTCGACAATGTACTACGGACATTTTTTCCTTAAAGGAAAAGTTGAAGGTTTTTTTACGAGGCATAATCCTTTTCAACAAATGAAAATATATGACAACTGTTTAAATCAGTTTCCAGGTTCTACCGAGATTTGAACTCGGATCGCTGGATTCAAAGTCCAGAGTGCTAACCATTACACCATAGAACCAGTAAACGAACTTATTTCGATCACCAAGGAGTTTTGAATTACTTGACCTTATGACCTTTTCTGAACCAAAGAGTGATAATAGTAAATAGATAATAGTTTTAAATAAGAACTATAAGTTCAGTTACTTATGTATATTGTAGTTTACCGTTTGAATATTCCCTTACAATTCTACTTTACAAAATACATAAATTGGATTAGGAGCAAACTCTTCAACAAGTGAAAATCAAAACCGATTTCAGAATATTTTTGAAGAAAGAGATTTTGCGGCATTCTGTTGATGTTATTATGCTACGCAGATGAGAGGTCCACTTTGCCATTTGACAAAAAATAAATAATTTAATCTAACATCTAAATCTACAATTTTGAATGAGTTAAAATTTATTTAAGTTAAAAATAAAAACATTAATACTAAACTAAATTCCGAATAATATTCGTACTGTTATTCCTGTTTCAATGTTCTACCGAGATTTGAATTCAGATCAAAAAATTTTTAATGGTTGTTTACCTATACCGATTGTGTCTTTCATGTAAATCTTAAATGTTAAATGACTTAAAATTTTTATAATTTAAAGAAAAAAATATTTTCGCATTGTTTTCCTAAGGTTCTACCGAGATTTGAACTCGGATCGCTGGATTCAAAGTCCAGAGTGCTAACCATTACACCATAGAACCAGGGCGAACCAATTTCCATCACAAATGATTTTTGAATTAATTGACCTTATGACCCTAACTCAACCAAAGGAAAAACTTTGAAATGAAAATCCTGGTTTACTTAGTTATTTCAATGGAAAAATCCCACTAAAAATAAAGGAATTAAAGTAGGAGCGAACAGATGAACATTTGAAACTCAAACCGTTTTCAGGACATTGCTATTAGAGAGAGAGATCTTCTCCTTCCGGTATTCGTTTGATTTTATAGCAGAGATGAACACACGTGTATGGGGAGCAGGGATGGACAATTAAAAATTTCAAATAGTACTAAAATGTTTTTTTTTTCATTGAAAAGGTACATTTTTATTATTTTTTAAGAAAAAATTAAAAAAATTTCAGTAAAAAACAACAACAAATTCTTATTTATATCTATGAAATCTGAAGAATATTGAAAAATCGTACATACGGTATAATTAACTTTGTCATTCCGTTTGTAACACATCGTCGGAGACTCTATTAAGTATATAACCCTGTCCGTCCGTCTGTTGAAATCAAGATACAGCTCGTCATATTTAAAATAGAGCTTTTTATTTTGGTACAGAAGTTTCATTTACTCCTAGGATGTTTGGTATTGAAAATTGGTTCTATTGGTCCACATTTTGATGTAGCCATACCACTGTGCTTCCCGATTTTCGGTATTTTGTTTAAATTTGTTATTTAGTCTTCGTTGAGGCTATAAAACTCTCCCCCAGAAATTTGTCTGCGCGGTCCACGTTCTAATATAGCCACCATAAAATTAGCCCACATCCGATTATCCGTATTTTAAAGGTTTTAGCCTCATTGTCCCATCCAAATGAATGAAATTAGTTATTTTTAAGTCGATATGGGTATAAAACATTCCTATTGAGAATTGTGGGTATAGTGTACGTTTTAATACAGCCTAGAGCAGGAAAGCTATCAATAGCCCGAACATTGTTTAATCGCTGTCGTAAAGTACATATGTTTAAAAGAAATTTAAACAAATAATGTTTTATATAATTCGCGACAGATATACCAAAAAATGTTTTGGTGGCCAATGTAAACTTTGTTTTACGTCAGTAATCAAGCCACATAGTCACACTATCAATAGTTTACCCGCACTAAAATAACACCCATAGAAGAGGTATTGCAGGTTGGTACCGCTCAATGTACATTTTTTTAAATGATTAGTCTACTGTAGTGACTGACTGTAACATGATATTTCGGATACTTAATGGTTGGAAGAGCTCCACGAAGAAAATGATCAGTATATGTTCATATTTTGGTATATTTCTAATATGAAAGTAAAAACATCAAAATTTTCTAGCAATTTGCATATATAAAATATAGGAAGCTACTTGCGAATTTTGCATTTTTAGTTTAACATAAAATTTGTCAACGTGGAGACTGGAGTATGTGAAATGGTACTGAGTTGGAAGTGGGGGTACTTCGGTACTTTTTATAGTGAAATGGTACTGAAAAAGTACTATTGTACTGAATTTTCCATCCCTGATGGGGAGACCTAATTTAAATTAAAGGCATGAGCATGGGCTGTTATATTGTTAAGCTTTGCGCCTGCGATTCCCATTTCGCCATTTGACATGAATTTTGAAGCGCTTTTTTTCTCTGAAAAATAAATCGTGTTACTGTAACTCCTGTTTCAAGGTTCTACCGAGATTTGAACTCGGATCGCTGGATTCAAAGTCCAGAGTGCTAACCATTACACCATAGAACCGGTTGTTTGTTGAATTTTCATCAAAATTTTGAAATTAAAAAGTTTATAAAAAAATTGAAATATATATCGGAAATCTTTTTAATAAAGTTAAGTAAAGGTTGTAAATTAAATTTTTACTGGATTTGATATCGAAAATTATATTACGATGCAGGTACACATATGCTGGTAATTAACATCTACAATGTAGTTAATTTACATAACACACAACCGGAAATCATTGGAAAGATAAAAGTAGCTCCGGAAGACTTTCAACGGATATGCTTCTTACTTGACCTAGTATAACAATGTATTTTTTTGAGTCATGGTCTATTAACCATATTCTGATACCACAGAGTAATAGAAGACCAATAATAAGAAGACACGTGTCCCGGCGTTTTTCCCTATCACATCAACTTTCGCGGTTATGGGCCCCAAAAGACCTGAGGCCTTGATGTCAAAAGGGATAATTTTATCAGGCACATATCTTCTAAACAGCCAAGAATTTGGGTTTACTCGTAGCGGAAAAGTTGTAGCTCTCGTCTTAAAGAATAATAATTGTGAACGCTTACAATCCATTCAACCTCACCTTCAAGGTCAAAATCATCAAAGTCAAATTTCCCCTCTATTTTTTTCTCGGACTTTAGTCTACAGATTTCAAACCGATCAATATTGAAGCAAACACCCAACTAGAAAAATGTACCTTAAATCTTAGTAAACAACTTTCTAGAACATACGAACACTGTAGAAACGGTTCTTAATGGCCAAAATAGCAAATCAAATGCGATTGTTATCCTCTATTATCCTCCAAAAATTCAATTCCTCCTCCTCCAAAATTCAAGAAAACAATGGACCACAATAATGTAGCAAAGATATCAGCAAACAACTTTCTGGAACATACAAAATGTCTATGACCGGTTCTTGAATGTGAAAACCTCTTGAAAATATTAGATTTTTATACTTTTTAAATATAAAAAGATTCTAGGGGCGGTTCTTCGTGCTCAAAATTCGATTATTTTATGGGTCTATCTTGTATTGCCACTAAACTTGAGTTGCGTTGTCAGTTGTCTGCGCGACTGAGACGAAATTTTGTACCATTAATGTCAACTCAACTGGGTGGTCGATAAACATGTTATCGATCAGTGTTTTTTCAAACTTGTGACCTCTATTCGCCAAAAAAAAAAACAGTTTAAAAATAATTGCGCTTTGGATAACTCTTTTGTGTATTCTGGACAATATTTTAATATTTTAGCTGAGTTTTCGAGCAAATTTGGAAAACAACCCAGCAAAATTTGACGGAAGGGGTTCTTTGCGATGACGTGATTTCATGGCATCTTTTGCATTGGTTCAAAGGAAGTCGTGAAAGATCCGATCTTTTCATTAGGATTTGAACCAATGCAAAGGAAGTCGTGAAAGATCCGATCTTTTCATCAGCATTTGTACCCATTCCATCGATCCAATAGAGATGATGTTTGTGTTTTTATTTACACACCTGTTTATTTTCATTTTGGTATGTTCCAGTACTGCAAAAATCTACTAATTTTTACTATTTTTTCCGATAACATAAAGGAAAAATTGTTATCGTAGTAAAAATAAGTAGATTCTTGCAGTTTCTGGAACAGACCAAAGTTGTTAGAAATGTCGTCGTGATGTTGTCTTACATTTCCTGCATATCAAACAACTAAAACTTCTAAACAATTGGTATTATATGAAGTCCCAACCATCGAGCTAAAAGTTCCCTCGTCTGTTCTAAATCTGACATAGAATGAAATCAATCAAATCTCGCTTCTTGGAATTTGAAAACAAAAGTCCGAAACGAAAAGGAACAAGAATCTGAAAATAAAGAAGAAACTACGTTGGAAAGAAACAATTAAAAATAAATTAATTAAGCATAAATGGTATTTTCCATAAAAAGTCTCTCCTCCCCGTTCGTTACATTTTGTTCTTATAGATCCCTAAAGCAAGCCGGGTTGTAGATCCCTACATATTTCCGTCACTAAACAAAAGAGTATAAATTACCAAAATGTTGTTATAAAATAACAAAATTATAAAATAAAAGTAATTTACGAAATAAAAATACTTAAAGGAGTGCATTTGGAGTCCATGTTGAAATCTGAACTGGTGATGGGAAGATAATTGAAAAGACCTTTTGTAAGATGAAAGAATATCAGTTGCGGAGAACGGAGGAAGTAATCTTTTGCGTTGCAGCGGTGGTGATTACATTGCAATTTTGGATGTGAACTTTTGAAAAACTAAACTGATAAATTAATTGTAGCTATTTCATGAATTCGATTGAATTAATAAAGAGTTTTGTTTTTCATGAAAACCATATTTCAGTACAGCATTTCCATTTTCCAAACAAGACATGAAAATTTCATGCCAAGGGGTTGGTGAAAATGACATGCCAAAGCATTGGTTAAAATGACATGTCATAGCATGGGTGAAAATGACGTGTCAAAGCATTGGTGAAAATGACATGTCAAATCATTGGTGGAAATGACATGCCAAAGCATTGGTGGAAATGACATATCAACGCATTGGTTAAAATGACATGCTTAGGATCCAGAAAAGAACGTCATCTTTTGGGGTCCACGCTCATATAAAATTCATCGATGAAGATGCTAAAAAGATGACATGCTAGATCACTTGCACCCATGATTGAATGTCATCTTTGGCATCGAACATTTTGCTGGGAACCCAAGATTGGAATATAACCTGCCCATTGAATCTTCGGATCGTCAAGTTTTATTTGCTGTCCCAAAAAATTATAAGTTCGGTGGAATTATTTTTTGATGATGAAGAAAATGCACAGGACATTGCATCTATTAGAAGAAATTTGAGGGACAAGTCGAATCCAATGGAATTGCCATCTGCACTGTAAGCTGATGATCATGTGGAAAGATCTGTATAATCAGTAAATTATTACAGGTTTAAGGCGTATTTTGGATTGCCAAAGGATACCGTAGTTTACGTTGTGGAAGCGTTAAAGGATGACTTCAAAGAAAGTTACATATCAACAGGAATACCCCCACTTTTAAAAGTGTGCGCAGCGTTGCGATTCTTGGAGGACGGAAGTTTTCAAAAGTCCCATGGCAATGATTTCAACAATTGCATGGCTCAATCTACATTGTCGAGTGTATTGAAGGAAGTTGTCCACTTGATAGAGGACAAATTGTGCCAAAATTGGTTCGTTTCGAAGTTGACAGAGGAGGAAAAAAGGCAAAATAAAAAAATTCAAAAACGAAATTCCCTGGTGTAGTTGGCTATATAGATGGAGGATATTCGTCATTTGTACTTAAACTGAACCTACTGTATTTGTCACCAAATTCATTTGCAAAAGATTTGCTGCAGTCCGCTCCAAAGGCGATAAATTCACTTATTGTGATGGACCACCACCAGTGTCGTTGAAGTTTATTTTATTTAGAGGCATTTTCTTTTTCAACTTTGCTTTAAAGTGAATCCAGACTCTGCCACTCTTCAGGTGTTCGTGTTGAAGGTTCATGGCTGTTTAAACTGTCCGAAATGGACCTCCACGCTTCATCCGCTGTGGCTTTGGTTTCACCAAAACTCCCGAACTCCTCGGGCTAAGTTTGGATTTTCACTCAGTTTATCAATTAATATTGCTGCTTTGTCGTTATTTTCACCATATTGATACACAAAATTAATTAATGATGCAAAGAATCAATAATTGTTAACAAAATGTTTATTTTTCCTTCTATTTTACTTCTTGTTTCTTCGAAAATGTTCACTGCAACTGAAAATTGGTGGTTGCTGAAAAACAGCCGCTTCGTCAACTGAGATTCGCAACTTCAGTTGAGAGTTGCCATACGTGGATCAATTTTGACAACTGGCAACGCCACTCAACGATAATTGTTAACGATGATCGACCCCTTAGATCATTCTTTCCTGTTCAGGTCCGTAAATAACCAACTTTTCAAATTTCCTTGAGTTTTGAACAATATGTTATTTCTAGACCTGAGGTGGAGGAAACGTCCAAAATAATTTAATTTTTTGTGAATTTCAGCTTGGAGGACCGTTCCTAGAATCTTTTTATGTTCTAGAAAGTTGTTTATTGAAATCTTAGGTAAATTTTTGTAGTTGACTGTATCCTTAATATTTGGTATATCTCATTTTGCTATAGACGATAGATTCTTATACATAATCATGTTCAAAAATCTCTCGATTGTTTCTTTAGAAAGACTCACGTTTGATTCTGAATTGTTGTTTTTGAAAGATTAACCAAAATATTGCTATAGGACAATCGTGAATCTTTCAAAAGCAAAAATTCAGAATCAAACATGCGAGTTTTACTATAGAGTCAATCGAGAGATTTTTACACATGATTATGAGAATCAATCGTAGACGCTTCTATATTTCGGGGCCAGTCGCACCGTTTCTTGAGTGACAACATTTTGACAAGTTTAAAACGTGGATAATTCTAGAGGAAATTTTTCAGAATTAATCGTGAGTCTTATCAATTTAACAACATTTGAACCTTTCTATAGTAGCATTTTAACAATTAAATGCGGATCCATCTATATCATAATTTATAAAGGAAAAAAATTAAAAAAAAAATAGTAGATTTGAGAACAAGCATTTGATAATCTTTCCATACCTAAAATGTAAGAATATATAGTGCATCGTTCTATAGTATCATTAAAAGAATCAGTTATTAAGATGATTGAGAATCAATTATCGGTCTTTTTATTGCTACATTTGAGAATATATCGTGGGTCTTTCAACAGCAGCTGGACTTTGAATCCAGCGTATCGGGTTCAAATATCATTAAAATCATAAATGTTAACCTAAATGCAAAATGTGTTTTTATAATTTTTAGTACTTTTCGAATAAAATACTTCTGAAGTGCGATTCTTCAACTCATTTTTTGAGCTACCGACAAATGTTCCTACATCAACATTTTATGGAAAAATCGTAGGTGTTTTTACAGCAACATTTTGAAAATCAAATGAGTGCATTTCCTGAGCAACATTTTAAGAAAAAAAATGGGAGATTTTATTGCATGTTAAAGAGATAGTGGGATTTTACATAGATTTTTTTTAAATAAGTCGATAGTCCTTCTTAAGCAGCAATTTCAAAAAATATACATAGAAATATTTTGAGAACCAACAAAAATTTTTTACAGCAAAATCTTCTATTCAATATTTTTTAAATAGAAACATGTCAAGCAGTTTTATAAATTTGTACCGTTTTTTAAGATTTCTTTCATGTAAGGGGATGTGCCATTTTACAATATAGGAAGGATTTCACAAATATATTATTGGATCTGGGTAAGTTGTCAAGGAAAGAAGGGTGTCGTCATTGGATGTAAGGTTGGAATTAATTGCCCTTTTAAAACCATTGTAGCATACATTGCATGTAACTGCATTTTCTATTGAAAATAAGATCTTTACTGTAAGACCTGTTTCAAGGTTCTACCGAGATTTGAACTCGGATCGCTGGATTCAAAGTCCAGAGTGCTAACCATTACACCATAGAACCTTATGGGAGAACCTTTTCGCTTTAAAAATATTTTGAATTTTTCACCTCCCAAAAATGGACAATATCCAGGATAAGTGCCGAAGTCATATATCCAACATAGGCAAGAAAGGGGTTACATAGATATAATACCTTCTAATAAAAATTTCCTCCATTCAAAACTCGAATTTATGTTCGATTAAATTGTATGTTTATAAAAAGGTATTATTTCAAATTTTCTTTATTTTACTTATCTCAAATTTTACTTATTTTAGCATTTGTTGGGCCTAATTACTCTGCATAATTAATAATGTTTAAGGAGTCGAAAATGTAGAAAATTAATTATCAGTTGATTGTTTGGCGATTTTTTTAAAAAATTTCGTCATTCCAAAAAATGAAAAATTTTAAAACATATCAATGGAGTAGGGTTGCCATATGGTTCTATGGTGTAATGGTTAGCACTCTGGACTTTGAATCCAGCGATCCGAGTTCAAATCTCGGTAGAACCTGCAAATAAATGTGTTTTTTTTATTAAATTTAACGACTTATACTGAAAATATGACATCAAAAATAAACAACACAAAAATTATTAAACTCATAACTTCGATGGTGGCGCATTGAACCAGGAAGTCTCTAACCCCAAATTGCGGTTTATTTTTAAAATGTTTGGTAGCTTCCGGTCATTATTAATCATTTTAATCTTAACATTTTTTGGATGGGGCGAACAACTGGTTCTATGGTGTAATGGTTAGCACTCTGGACTCTGAATCCAGCGATCCGAGTTCAAATCTCGGTAGAACCTGAATTGATTCTTTTTAAGAAAGAGGCACATGTTACAATTTAAAGGGATGATAAATGCGCATTATATTCTAAAGCATGAATTTGGCTAAACACGAACGTTTGTCCGTTGGTATAGAGATATGTAATGCTGGCGCTATTTTGTTGCCTAAAATTGAAAAATTAATGGTCACCATAGAAGCGATGCTGTGATTGTTTGCCCATAACTGTTTTAAACCAGGCATGGATACCAAACAAAGCAACGACTAAATACGCTACCTGAATACGTACGAAGGCACACGGCCTATGGGGTTGATTAATGCACACAAAATGTGTTTCCACTCGTTTTCTGGGTATGTTTGGTAAACTGCTTTGTAGATTCTACCTGCTTTAGAATTTACAAAGCAGTTTACTTGAAGGAAAAATTTTCCTACATTTTCCTCTAGCCGCGAGTTGCCACAAATTGACCACTTTTTGGCTGCCAACTCACCCTCTTTGCAAAGGGTAGATCATTAAAAAACCAAAAACACGGCTTAAACATTCTAAGCGCACATTTTATTATTGTCGCAACTTCACAAGGTCATCACGTGGTTCCATGGTGTAATGGTTAGCACTCTGGACTCTGAATCCAGCGATCCGAGTTCAAATCTCGGTGGAACCTTTATGTTATTATTGAAATAAGAAAATTTTGTTACCTTATTGCAAGTGTTGGCAGTGATGAGAAACATGAATACATATTTTTTTCGCATTAAGCGCCCCTCTTTCTCCTTTTTGGTTCACGTATCCGACCCTATGGTACCACGTTCAAACCCCAGTACTTTGTGTAGATTTTGTCTAGATTTTTCAATTGATCCGAAAGGACTTTATTTCATTTATTAATTTCAATATTGTTAATTTCAGTAAAACTTTTTTAGGCGTACTGCCATTTGATGTTTACGAGTTCTTCTTCTGCGAAGAAAACGTAGAGGTTAAGGATTATTCCTTTGTAAACACGTGTTTGTTAAATGACTATTTAACAAGACGCCATTTAATTTTTTTTTCTTTTTTAAGCCCGTAGGCTTGTGTCAATGTTTAAATAAGATTGAACTTTTTTATGATATATCATCGCATTGATCAATATGATTATATATATGATTATAAATTTGTTCAATATTTTATAAGGCACACAGCCATTTGATGATAATTTTTTGTGGCACATGGCCATTTAATACACGAACGTTTAGCAAGACGCCATGTTATTTTTTTTTTCTTTTTAAGCCCGTAGGCGTGTGTAACTGTTTAAATAATTCTGTTCTGTAGATTGAACTTTTTATGATATATCTTCGCATAGGCACACTGCCATTTGATTATAAAATTCTGCAATATTTTATAAGGCACATAGCCATTTGATGATAATTTGTGAGGCACACACAAATTATCATCAAATGGCTGTGTGCCTTATAAAACATTGCAGAATTTTATAATCAAATAGAATTTTATAATCACGACATCATCTGAAAATTTTTACGACTTTAATGACTATCAAAATATAATATTAATTAATTTTGAATTAAATGGTGCAATTTACACCATAGACTAATTAAGTAGAGACTACGAACGCTCTCATTTTTCATTCTCAACCAGATGTCGCACGAATCGATTTGGGGCTAGTCATCTGACTCAAGCCAGACTGGGGCTAGTCAAATGACTCAACTTCGAAAACAATTTATTTGTTTTTCTACCAATTAGGGTCTCTGTTTGCAAACTTCGCCACTTTAAAATGTACTTTACATATGAAATTAACTATGCCACTCTTTTTGATAGGCATATATTTCGTAAATGTTAATATTTTTAGGAGTTTTCGTTTTCTATGTTTACACCAATATCCACATGTTACTTGCTTATGCTGATAGTAGGCATCATGGGACGATTAGTAAGGGAAGTAGTTGTACCATAGACTAATTAATGTAGAGACAAAGAATGGCTCTCACCATTTATCTGCGGCGACATAGATGTCGTTTACGCATGTTTATGGTTTGAGTGAAAGCTAATTGTTTCACTCAAACGAAAACTCCTAAAAATATTAACATTTACGAAATATATGCCTATCAAAAAGAGTGGCATAGTTAATTTCATATGTAAAGTACATTTTAAAGTGGCGAAGTTTGCAAACAGAGACCCTAATTGGTAGAAAAACAAATAAATTGTTTTCGAAGTTGAGTCATTTGACTAGCCCCAGTCTGGCTTGAGTCAGATGACTAGCCCCAAATCGATTCGTGCGACATCTGGTTGAGAATGAAAAATGAGAGCGTTCGTAGTCTCTACTTAATTAGTCTATGGTTGTACCTTTAGGAAAATTGAAGGAATCTGCTAATGTGGGTCTGGCGGTAAACGGCGACAAGACCAAGTTGATAGTGTGGACGCACAATGCGTCCATGGAACTCGGACCAACGGTGGAAGTTAATTCCTAGTAAAGACTGCGTTAGGTAGGTATATTAAAAATACTGAGATAAAAAATATTTATTTTTTATCCATGTTTCAAGGATCTGCCGAGATTTGTATTTAAAAAAATAAAAAAAAACTGAGACGGGCAAATATTTATTTTGTATCCTCGCTTCAAGATTCTCTCGAGATTTTAAAATCAAATCAACATTAATGTTAATATTGTTCGAAATAATGTTACCAAAAATAAGGAGATTGCCAAAGCGGTATAAGAGAGTCGTTTTGTCCACAAATTTTCCTAGAAAACGTTAATATAACATCTCTTATTTAGCAGTTGAAATCTAAACATGTTCAATTTAAAATCAAAAATCAATCCCAGACCAAAAGCAAGCTATTCTTAAAAGATGCAACGAATTACGCTGAGATGATGCAATTGCTACGAGAAAGGAATATTTCATCTTGTTCGTATACTCCCAAGAAGCTTAATAGACAAAATGTAATATGTAGAGGTATATACTATAAGTCTGATATCAATGATATTAAGTCTGATATTGATCATTTTGTACCGGATACTGTAGAAACAGTTACAAAGTTTTCAACAGAGTTCTCTAGAAAAAATGGATTTGATACTGGCTATATTTAATAACTCTTAAAACCTAATCGGAGAGTAAATGAGATTATCGGCATAAAGGAAATCCTTGAACAAACGGTTACATGGGAAAAATCCAAGATTTCTACCAAAATACCTCAATGAGGTCGAGTACCAAAAATTGTACTCGCCCTTTCTCTTGCGTTAAATGTGACAAAGCACATGTACGAGGTGCTTGCCAATTAGGTTTGGCGTAAACTGCGGAAAGTATGGACATACGGCGAATTATAGAGGCTGTAGCTCTTACAAGAATTATGTTTCATATAGGAAAAAGATTGCTGAAGCATATAAAAGCTCAAAATATGATGTGATATTCAAAATGGGTACTCATCGTAAATATTTGAACTTAGTTACGTTTAATGTTGGCTCTCTTGTCAACATAGGCAGAAAACTTGAGCTAAATGTGTTACTGGATCAGCATCAAGCTGATATAGCTTTTTTGCAGGAGTTACATTTACCTGTGGGCAAAAACATATACTTTAGATAATTTCACCATTTTAAGAGATAATAGTTCTCTTGGTGTAGGTGTAGCAATTAAAAATGGTGTGTCATATTCAAAAGTAATAATCCCAAATTTACATTTTCCAAATTTATTTGTAGAAGTAAAGGTAATGATTAACGGTTCAGTGGTTCTGTTTACTTACCGACCAACTTTGATAGAAGATTTATTTGCGAAGGCTTATCATCAATTTTAAATTTCTCAAAGAGTTACAATGGTCTAATAGTAGCATGTGACTTAAATGCTAAAAACATAGTTTGGGGAGATGCTGTTAATAACTATAATGGTGAAGTGTTATCAAATTGGATTAGTTCCGAAAATTTAAATGTGTCTAGAATCTGTGATTCTTATCCCACCTACCCAGGTGGTTCGTCTCAGTTTTATCGTCAGTTGTAATTTAATATGTAACCAAAATTTTACGACAAGTACGTTTCCGACCTTTTCAGACCATTTACCATTAAAACTTAAACTGTCATTTTCGGAATTTAATTTTATTTTAGATTCTCCCGAGAACTTCGTTTCTTTCAAAAACATAAATTGGAGTATATTTAAAAACGATGTTGCGAATGCTTTATTATGTCATTTTCCTCCAATGCACGATGGGGCCAATAGCAGGTTTTCGAGGCAAAAAGTCAATTTTTGAAGTGAACAATTTGAAAAAAATAATAACGGATTTCGTTTGCCAACACTCTGAATCACTAAAAATAAAAAAATAAATCAATCTGGTAACATCACATTGCGACATACTGATCTGGCAATGGTGACATATTTTCTTATGCATCATTTTCCGACATTCATTATAAATAAGTAGTGAAAGCATTTTAGGCGCCAAAAAGAACATTTCAACATTTTTATATTTTTTAAACATGGAAAGCTCTTCAATGGGTATGTAAAATAAGATAGTGTTAACAAATAATAAAAATGTTATGTGTGGTAAATGTATTTTTGAGTTAAGATGTTATGTCCTTTTTGGAGTATTATGCTTTGTTATCCATGTGTTCTCTGGAGTATAACTTTTGAGATCTAGGTAGATCTAGGATATTATATATATGTGGTGAAAGGTATTAATGTGTACTATCGTTTTGTGAAAAAATTAGCTGCGCCCAGCTGCGCCTTTTTATAAAAATCTGATTTCAGATGTCGTAATACTAAAAATATGGACATTTTTATGTTTTGGTTGGAGAATAATCGGAAACCCATTAATGTTATCAATTGGATTTCGGAAAAATTTAATAGACGTATATAATAATATATATATAATATATCATTTCAAAGATATCGCAGGCAAACTTGGCTTTTGTGGCGGAATCTTAGCCGAGTTTTACTAAATTTGGAACCTTTTTTATTAACTTATAACAGACCACAGACAAAACCATGAAATTTGAACATATGTATATAAGGGAGCTATTTCTATATCTGAACCGATTTCAATATAACTTGACAAACTTATCTGTAGTCCGAATTCCGTAACATTTTCCAAATTTTATTGTAATTTGCTGGAATTTGCATGCTGGGTCAATCATTTGTCTGAAATCGGGCGAACATATATATGGGAGCTATATCCAATTCTGAACCGATTTCAATATGATTTGCCAAAAATGTTTCTAGACCAAAATCCGTCACACATTTAAAATTTCATCAAGATTGGAAATACATAGCGGGATTGGTGCCCAGGTACCTAAAATCGGGCGAAAATAAATATGGGAGCAATACCAAAATCTGAACCGATTTCAATGTAACTTGGCAAACTTATTTGTAGTCCTAATTCCGTGGTATTTTCCAAATCGCATAAAAATTGGGCAGAATTTGCGTGTTTGGTCCATCAATTGCTTGAAATCGGGCGAACATATATACGGGAGCTATATGTATATATGAACCGATATGAACCAAATTTGGCATATTAGTTTCTAAGCCCATTATAAACATCTGTACAAAATTTGGAAGGTCTAGCTTGCCCCAGTGATTTGTTGCCTCGAAAACCTCTCATTGGCCCCATCATGCAATGGACCGAAATTTGACAAATAGTGAAATTGATACATTTGTCGATGAGTTCGTCACAACGAAAAATTTTATAGTTTCAATACACTCTTGGGATGTTAAAAGATGTAATTCTAAATTTGTAGTCTGTGAACATTTGAAGAATTTGTTCAAAATTAAGTATAATTGGCAAAGGGACTTAAAGAGAATTTACGCTCGAACACTTAACAGCAGCCAAGATCACCCATATACGTTAACGTAACTACAACAACAACATATGTTCTCTTTTTTCTCATCTGTCGTGGTTTGACAAAGGAAAGACTCGCTCAGAGAGACTAATGCACAAAATATTTTGAGCACCACCACTTAACAGCAAACATCCGGACTATTTGCTGGTCTCTAAACAAATTGATCTGATCAAGAGATTATAAGAGAGCAAATAGAGTTAGAGCAGGCAGGTGTCTTTAATTCGAAACTTCAGAAAATAAAACCTGGTCCTTGGGCATATAAGCAGATTTACAAACTTATAGGGAAAAAAACATAAATCGAAAAAAATGATATTTCGGTTGATGGTCAAAATATTTCCGATTTGAATCAAAAATTAGAACCCCTTAAGAATCATTTTACATCTATTTATCAAGGATCTCCTCCTAATAGAGACACGTCGCTCATCGACGAAACTATAGACAGAACTTTATCTGGAGTTCCTGAAATTATCCACGCATTTGATGATGCGTTCACAGCTTTAAATAACCAGAACAGTGCTATTTTTACATATTTGAGTATTAACAATCATTTTTAATAATTGTATAAATAACGGTTATTTTCCGAGTGCGTGGAAAATTGCAAAGATAATAACAATACCGAAAAAGAGGCGATAATGATATTAATAATTTAAGGCCTATTTCTATACTATCAAATCTTGGAAAATTTTTTGAAAAGATCGTAAAGGAAAAAATGGGCGTTGGTTTGGATGTTCCTTACATATCGCAATATTAATTTGCACTGCACTGTTAAAATTTCAAAATGATATTGTTCAAATCTTAAGGGAAAGGCGTTGTACGGTCGTGGTGTCTCTTGATATCGAAAAAGCTTTGACAAAGTTGATCACAATGGTATACTATTTAAAATGATTTCTATCGGCTTTCAACCTGCGATAGTAAAAGTGTTCAAAAGTTTTTTTGATGATAGGAAATTCTGCGTTCAAATTGGAAATACTTTGTCGTCTTTGGGTTCCATGACATGTGGGGTGCCACAAGGCTCAGTGCTGGCACCTCACTTATACAACATCTCCATTTATGATTTTCCTCACGAAGTTAATGGTTCAAAGGGTATATTGTATACCGATGATTTTCTCCTCTATGCTCATGAATCTCCGTTGGTTGCACTACAGCGTGCGTCGTCGCATCTGGATTAAGTAAATAATTTTTACTCCCATTGGGTTATAAAATTAATGTATCTAAAAGTAACGCTATTTGTATCCGTTATGCTTCCGGTAAATGCAAATATGCAGTATTTCCGGAAAGTAAAAGACTAGACTTGGTTTTGAATGGAAACAGAATAGAGTTTACTAAAGTTTAACAAACACGCCGCATATAGTTTAGAGAGAGCAAATAAGGTAAAATGCGCTTTTGCCAGTTTATTTAATAATACATTCTTGTCCAGAGAAACTAAGTTATTAATATACAAAGTAAGTTTAAGACCTCTTCTCCTTTATGCTTTTACAATTTGGTTCAGCATATCGCCTACCACAAAGAAAAATTTTGAAATTTTTGAACGACATGTACTTCGTAAATGCATAGGTCGAAATTTTCAGTTGCCCAACAAACGTTTTTCAAATGAATATATTTATAAGGAGAGCAATATTACTACGTTATCTGTTTACGCTCTTAATCTAATGAAACGGTTGTAGAAAATCTGTTTCATTATGATGGGGAATTGATTCAAAGTATTTTGAACCGTGAAGAAGAATATAGCTGGACAAACACCTTTTATCTATTGGCATTCTCCAAGAACAATTTGATGGTCCTGTTCCAATTTTTTATTTATGTTCTACTCCCGGCACTCATAGGGGATAGTTTTTAGTGTAAGTTTAATATTTTTTAGTTTAAATTTTAATTTTTTTTATCATAATACATACAACTCTATGCGTAACATGAAGTGTCGGGAGCAAACACAGTTTTAACTTAATTAGTTGTGGGATAATTATTTAATTTTTAATAATAATAATACAACAATACACTCTAGTTTTATGTTTTACGAAATGTTATTGTTATTAGTAATGCTATGATGAAGTATCAATAAAATAATCTAATCAAATCAACATCAATTATCTATTTGCTATATTTAAAAAAAATGATATATGAAAATATTTAATTTTCAACCCTGTTTCAAGGTTCTACCGAGATTTGAACTCGGATCGCTGGATTCAGAGTCCAGAGTGCTAACCATTACACCATAGAACCTCTGGTTGCTGCGCAATTTTGCAACTGTATGCAAAATTTTTTTGATGATGTCAAGCTCTAGAGATAAGGACCAAAATTACAGCCTCAGTTAAAAAACAATTGCTGTGTTCCAGAACCTGTAAAAATCTACTAATTTTACTCATTTATTATAAAGGAAAATATTTCACCATAGTAAATTTGTAGATACTTGCAGGTTCTGGAACAGAGCAAAAGTTTTTATCGTAGGCTGTAATTTTGGTCCTCACAGAATAAGTTAAGGACAAAAGCCGGTAGAATATGTAACACAACAATTTTTAAAGTAAAATTTTAAGGGGTCTATTCTGAACGTAAATTCCCCCTGAGTTTTCTCACTTTCTCCTTTAAGTTGAAACGGTGGGAATACCCACAGGGAATTTTCGTTCAGAATAACCCGTTAAATGTTAGTTACTGTAACTTCTCAGTACTGTTGGTATTACCATAATAACTCTAAATTGCATATAAAATCACTAAAGTACATTGTCAGTTTTGAATGCCGATTTTTTCACAATTATCGATAACTCTCCAACCTTCCAACAACCACAAAATATTTTGTGGTACCATGATAAATAGCAAAAATGAACGGCCATACCAGCAAGCAACCGATTATTTGAGCAAAGCTGTCATTCAAAACTGACAATGTGTAGCCAGCTTAAATATATTAGTGATAAAAAGAAGAATCTCCGCATATTGACGATACTGTTTGTTTTTTTTTCACTAGATGCAAAGACGTCACATTTGATAGAGGTAAATTCTTAACTACTTTTGAAATTGTGGCAGATTCGCAACAATTATGTTAGACCACATAATAGTTTGGTCTCAAATTATGTTTCTATCATTGCAGGATCGGTATGATATGTATCGACGACACTGTAGCGCAATCAGTTAACGCAATAACCGGTATAACGCGTTACTTGAATGCCTTTCTATATATGTAATTTTTTGGAAAACATACATAGGTATTTTAAGCAAAAGTTACGTTAATTTTAATGAAAGACCTCAGAATTTGTATTGTATTTTCTATATAAGAAATTATGCTTAGTATAAATTAAGCAATAAATTCCAGAAATACTGCTAAAGAAGATGTCTTCAAATAACTATGTGTAGTATATAGGTATATGCCAGTAAATAAACTTAAAATTAATTTTACAGAATTTGTTTAAAGTTAATGATACCTACTCCTTTTCATAAGCCGATTTATCTATATGAGGTTATGTTTGTTGCACAGTTTATTCAAAATGTGACAAAAGAAGCTCTTGGATTTCTACAACAAAACTACAATTGCCTTGACATTGGCATCTGGAGGGACAGTCCAATCTATTTACTTAACATTAATTTATCCAACCCCCCTCCACGGCGAAGGTCATTGCAGTACCCCCTCTCACGCACATTAGACTTGTTCACACATATGATTTTCCACTTTTCGTCTTCGCCTACACATCTTATTATGACACTATACATATTTGAGAAGCTGTGAAAATTAGTCTTAAAAATAGTTCTCCACTAAACAAAAAAACCCCTACATTTTAATAGACGTGAACAGCTGCAATAACCATATAATTGCCTGTCGTGGGGCCAATTTTAGAAATATGTATGCACATATTTCAACACTTCCAACATAAACATTTCGATGATTTGCTGTGAATTTTCCGCCGTCAACATACATTGTTGCTTCTGAGAATATGAATTTTCATAATGCAAAGGAAAATATTTTTTCGAAAATTGTTTAGTTTAAAAATAACCGGTTCTATGGTGTAATGGTTAGCACTCTGGACTTTGAATCCAGCGATCCGAGTTCAAATCTCGGTAGAACCTTAAAATACAGTGAAAGTTGCGAAACTTTTGGATCCGAATGATGTGAAATGATATGGAACGACTCATATTATCACTGAATTGCAAAAAAGAGGCGCAAATTCATATTAGATCTGGAATGAGTTTGGAAATTCTTAGACAATTTGTAGATTTATAATTCCGAACTCGTATGAATAATATCTCGATAGAGCTGAAATTTAACATTTCCATGAACATCCAATCTTTATAATATCTCTTGTAAAAATTACTGCAAGTTCTAATCTGGAAAATTCAGTGAAGTCATCACAGTCTCCTGCGCAAAATATATTCAGTTCGGAGGGATTCATATCAGGACATCATTCGAAAATATTTACGACTTCAATACTTGTCTCAATATAATATCAGAATTGTTCATTTTGAATCAGATTTAGTGGAAGTTAAATGTTTTTAATAACACGTGTTAGTTATCCGATTGGTAGTTATATAAAAAACTGAGATGAAAAAATATTTACATAAGAAAATATTTATTTTCAACCCTGTTTCATGGTTCTACTTCGGATTGCTAGATTCAGAATTTAGAGTGCTAACCTAACCTAGGGAAATTTAATACCGAATTAAAAGTGCAAGAAACACACTTTGCAAGGATAACGAACTTTTACTTAGCCACGACATAAGTGTTACACAAAAATACTATTTCTGAAACATCTGAACATGGAATGATACTTATAGACTTCGCAACGGCAAAAACATGGTACAGAAAATCAAATTGATCACGTTGTGATAGATGGAAGACATGTATCGACTCGGACCAACACCTTGTTGCAGCAAAGATATGTACCCGATTAAACGTATCGAATACAGAACCAAGAGACACAACACGAAAGCTGGACAGCGGTAAGCTGACATCACAGCGGATATATATTCCACTCAACCGGCCCAATTACTAAACCAAAGCACTCCTCGTCCCGATAACTTGTCAGCACAGTGGCAAAGTATTACCCACTTAATGTAAACAGCCGAAAATCCAAACATGGATACCAGAGAACTCCACTAAGGAAATAAAAATAAAAATTCGGCATATAGGGCTATTCTACAATTAGTAGCAACAACGGGCACGTAATAGCGCAAGAGAGAGGTATCGGGAGAAAAGGAGAGAGGAGGAACGGCTTTTCCGCAGGAAAACGAGAGAAATGGAAAAGAGGGAGTGTGAGAAAATCGATATGTACAGGAGCCCGAATTCCACAAAAAAGGGAAACATCAAACTGATGGCTTTGTTACAGGCACATTCTCCTGTAGAGAACAGCAAGGTTATTTGGTAACTGATAACACTATGTGTGCTTGGAATATTGAAAGAACATTTTACCATACTGTTGGTATCCAATTAATTTGGATAATAACGAAATAGACCTATATGAATGCCAGTTTTGTTGGTCAGTGTGTACTATGCTTTAATCGTAGTCGACTATTAAGGCCCCGGCACATACGGTCCGTTGAGCGTCGCGTTACAACAACCATATGAAAACTTCAAGAACAAACTTGGCATCACTTACACTTTTTTCATTTGGTTGTTATACCGCGACGCTCAACGCATCGTATGTGCCGAACGCTTTAGTGTAAGACTAATATCGGAAGCGAAAACGATCGGCTATAACCGGTTTTTGGTTGTTAAAGAAATATCGAAAGTCGACCATTGGAACACTCTTAAAATATTGATTAACCGAAAATCGAGTTTTAAGTTTTAAACGAAAACGGAATAATTGAAACCCCGATTATTGCATTTCACTACGTATTTCTACACGCAATGCGTTCGTAAAGCTCGGACCAACTGTGGAGGTTGGCTCGTATAATTTTGAGGAAGTAAACGACTTTGTCTACCTCGGCACCGCCGTAAATACAACAAAAAACATCAGTTGTTGGCAGAAGATTTGTATTGGCCAACATATGATACTTTGGCTTAAGTAAGCAGTTTAAAAGCAAATCCACATCTTGTCAAACGAAAATTACACTTTACAAAACACTGATACTAACCCGTGCTAATGTATGGTTCCGAAGCCTAGGTACTTGAGCAAGCATATAAGACAGTGTTGGGTTTGTTTGAGAGAAAAATTCTTCGAAAAATCTATGGGCCAAACTGCGTTGACGGTGTATATCGACGCCGTATGAATCACGAGCTATATCTGATATACAACGACATTGGTATAGTTAAACGCTATGCCATGTCATAGGAATGAGCGATGAAGATTGAACCCGCTAAAATGGCGGGCGGTACACGCATATCTGGAATGCCAAGACTTCGATGGAGTAAATAAGTGGAAGATTGGAATAGATAATAAGAGACAATGATCGATTGTTCGATTTTGGCCCAAAACTAAAGCTGAGTACACATTGCCAGTTTTGAATGACAGCTTTGTTGGTGCTTGCTAGTGTGGCCGTTCATTTTTGTCATTCATCATGCAACCACAAAATGATTTGTGGTTGTTGGACGGTTGGACAGTTATCGATAAGTGCGAAATATCGACATTCAAAACTGACAATGTGTACTGCTTAATAAGTTGTTCTAAAACTCGACTTTCGACTTTTTGATAATCGCAGGAATTCGTTTATAATCGATTATTCGTCGTTTTTCGAAGTTTCTTTTGAACCTTTTGTCCATATTTATATTAGGCAATTTTCCTTGCGGTAATTGTCAATTTGAAGGAGAGAGAGAGGTGAGGCATATGGTAACGCTTTGCCTCTCAACACCCTCTCTTACCGGCAAACTGACAATTGCCGCATGGAAAATTGCCTAATGTAAATCTGGACTTTCACATATGATTTGTAGATAAGGGGTTCAATTCTGTTTCTATAAAAATGTGAAAACTGTAAAACCGCTGAAGTCAACTAACGAAATTTTTCGCAATTATAGATAACTTCCAACCGTCAATCAATCACAAAATATTTTGTGGTTGCAAGATGAATGACAAAAATGACCGCCACATTAGAAAGCAACCGATTATTTGAGCAAAGCTGTCATTCAAAGCTGACTATAAGTCTGTCAGGTTACCCTAAAATTTGTAACAATTCGTCTGTTCCAGTACTGCAAGAATCTACTAATTTTTACTATTTTTTCCGATAACATAAAGGAAAAAATGTTATCGTAGTAAAAAATAGTAACTTCTTGCAGGTTCTGGAACAGAGCAAATTTGTACCAATTGTTGCTGGAAGTCGTCTGTTAACACAAAAAGTCAACAAAAGAGAGCGATTCGAGAGAGACATTTTGACTGTTCTTTTACTGAGAGTTTGTTCGCAAATGTTGACGTTTGGTCTGATAAATGGTCCGATTATTGTTATCTATGTAACACCTTCTTATTCCACCATGCCCTCAGCCAATGTGAAGTGAAACTTTCACCTACGGACAGATCGAATGTAATTAAGGTCTCTTCAGAATTTTGTGGCCCTTTTTGGACACTTGAACTTGCAGACAAAAAAAGTGGATTAGGAATTAACTGCACTAAGACACAAATGTTGAACTTTTGTGGGGGAGGTACCATTAAGGAGGACCGATATGGGCGATATTAGAAGTTAGAAGTCATTCAAGTGATATCGTCCTAGCATTTTAGTGATATTTTTTAAATATTGGGTAGAAGTACCGGAAGTTGTGGACCGGTATTGCCCCCATGAAACTAACAGCCTGTTTCTGTATGTCGAATGAAGAATGTGTGCGAAAGAAACACGTCCAAACTCTTGTGTGTTTTTCAATTTTGTTTTTTGTTTGAAGCAAAAGCAAAGGTAAAATTATTTCGAAAACTAAAGTTCGGGCGTGTTTCATTCGTACACATTCTTCTTTCGACATACAGAAACTGGCTGTAAGCTTGGATAAAATATAACAAAACCAACAAAATCGGTTGAACAGTTCGAGAGTTATCGTGCTCTCCGAACGCCACATATGGTGACAAAGGTTAGGTCAAGAGTTATCGTACGTACACATTTTCCGAACATTTTCGAACTTTTGTGGAGGAGGTACCGGAAGAAGTGGACCGATGTAACCCATCTTCGAACTTAAACTAAGTTTGGACAAAATATTACGAATGCCTGATTTTGAACCGAATCGGTTGATCCGTTCGAGAGTTATCCTGCGCACCAGCCAGCCAGACAGACGGACGGACATTGCTAAATCGACTCCAAATGGTCTGAAACACATTTCGTCCAAACATACTTGGGGTCTAAAACCGTTATTTCGATGAGGCACATTTTGCCCGTATGAAAGTGTATATACCCTCATTAGCATAAATGCTGAGGGTATAAAAAAATTGTGAAATTGGGGAAAGGAAACAAATTCCGCACGGAATTTTTATTCATGATTGCACTATATTTTAATACCCTAAGGGTATTATGTCTTACCGAATGAGTTTGCAACATGCAAAAGGAAACGAAATAGACCCACAGTTCCTTTTGATGATCTGCATAGGTTCGCACTTATCCATCTGGCCATGTCTTTTTGAAAACAAAGTTCATAGACCAATCTCGCATAAAAATTGGAGATTTTTTGGCCCTAGCACGATCCCTGTTTATTTTGGTAAGAATCGATTCAGATTTGGATATTGCCCACATACACTCCGTTTCATGTCAATAGCACATTTCAAATTGCTTTTTGCTACTTCATTTTAGTCGATATCCGTGAAATAACCTTGGGAATGTTTATATATCTTGGTTTGTAATCTTATGAAGTATCTTTCAACAAAAAGTTTGGCTTCGATAACGTACCGTTATAAGTTTTTTTAATTTTCTTTCAAAAAGTCCACAATTTGTACGGTTTAAAGTGTTTCGTCGGAATAGCACATTCTTTAATAACTTGGGTAAAAATTCAAATTTAGAATGCTTCTGTCATGATTCTTTAAAACTGGAACAAATAAAAGCTATTTTAAGTTTGAAACGCTAAAATTGGTCGAACTATGACTTTAATACCAGGAAAATAAGACCTTATGAAAGCTGTGGAACTTAATTGTCTATAATACGTTAAAAATTTGTCATAAGCTGACAGTTTCTTGACAGATTTATAAAGATTTAATGAAAAATGAATGATAGAAGACAAATGGTGCAAAATAAACTTGAGCTTCTACTGAAATTTGGGTATATTTCTCCCTGAAACTTCAAATTCCTATGAATCTTATTGCATAATAGGGTTCAATGTTGGCCTTAAGATAACTTAACGGTTAAAATATTGGGCGATTTGTATTGCTCTAGGTCTGAGCTAATATACTATAAAGAAAAAACCACATCCTCCTATACACAGAAAAGACTAGTTTGAATTTATGGAGCAGACATAAACTGGAAATATTCGTAAATTTAGTACAGCAATATTTTGTACCCTTCAATTCCATGAGGCGATCAACTTCGCAATATTGATGGTTTATTTAGTTCTTCTCTTTTCGGAGATGCAAGAAGTCATAGGTTTTGCCGTCGGAAACCTGCAAATAATGATTATTTGCTTCGGGAAACGACTACTTGCTTTTCCTTATAATATTCATTATAGTTAGCTCAGAAAATCCAAACTATTTTCTTTCTGTGTATAGGAAGGATCTGATTTTTTCTTTATAGTATATTAGCTCAGACCTAGATCAATAAAAATCGCCCACTATTTTAACCGTTAAGTTATCTTAAGGCCTACATTGAACCCTATTATGCAATAGGATTCGTAGGAATTTGAAGTTTCAGGGAGAAATGTACCCAAATTTCAGTAGAAGCTCAAGTTTATTTTGCACCATTTGTCTTCTATCATTCATTTTTCAATTAATCTTTATCTTTTTAAAGTCATAGTTCGACCAATTTTAGCGTTTCAAACTTAAAATAGCTTTTATTTGTTTCAATTTTAAAGAATCGTAACAGAAGCATTCGAAATTTGCATTTTTACCCTTTGAACATTTTATTGATTCGAGACAAGTTTGTTTTTATTCAATATTATACAAGCTGGAGAACCGTCTTATCATGTAAATTTCTTTCAAGTTTTAAATTCGTCCACAAATACACAGAAATCACAGTCATAATGTCCTTGAGCAATCATTTACATTTCGAGTAACAAGATTGTGGAATATGATTCCCAACATCCTAAAAAAAACTTTGCAATATCATCAAAAACTTTTTAAGAAAAATTTCATTACTTATTTTTCCTAGGATTTACTTTAAATCATCTTATTTATATTGGTTTCACTGACAGTATCTAAAAACTTATGAGCAGTCATTCCCTACATTTACTTTTTAAAACTGTGCGTTAGTAAGGTTTTATATTCTAAATTTAGTCACGATTTTATAAATTTTTGAATTACAATAATATTGCAATTTAAGTTAGAAAATTTTTATATATTTTTGCTCATGTCGTATATTTTCTATCATGTTATAGCCCGTGTGAGGGCTTTTTTGATTAAAAGAATGAATAAATAAAATAAAATATTTATTTTTAACCCTGTTTCAAGGTTCTACTTCGGATCGCTGGATTCAGAATTTAGAGTGCTAACCTAACCTCGGAATTCAAATCAATGATAAATTGGACATATCTCGGGAAATTTAATACACAATAAAAATTGCAATAAACACACTTTGCAAGTATAACGAAGTTTTACCTACGACATAAGTCTTACTACATAAATACGATTTCCGAAACATCTGACAAGTGGAAAAAGAGATGGAAAGACGCGGTATTACAAAAAGCGAAACAACAAACAGAGAATTGGAGATCTTTTCTTAGTTCGGCTTATGGAACAAATGTTCTGTAATGGGTCAGCTAAGTAAAGTATATCTATATTTAACTTTCGAAGTCGACTTTTTTGAATTTAAATACTTATTGTTAGAATTCTATGTAATTTGCAAATAACATTTTAATTATTTATGTCTTTCATATATATAATATATATAAACATCACCTCATATTTTGGCCCATATTCTGATTTATGACATATAAATATTCAATATCGAACTTTAGACGGTGAAATTTATCAATTACTAAAACACTGTGCAACATTTTTAAGGTGATCTTGTGCAAACAATTTGAACTCAGGATTTTTTGAAAGTACAGACCCAAACGACAAGAAACCCTAGTTTGGTTTTGTTGTGTCAGATCCAGCTCGGATTTTATGGCCCCATCTAAACATGGTTAAATATTGAGTTTTTAAAGAAATTCGGGGCTATATCTCTGAAACCAATGCGAATCTTCTTCTGACCTCTGAATCAAATTTGTAGATAAGGACAAGAATAAAATATTTGGAGAAATAATAAACTCGAAAAACTACATTTATTGCCTCAAATTTCAAAATATATGCAAAAAATACACAATTTTTATACATTTCGCACCGTATCTCCAAAACCGTTAATTTTTTCTGAATATTTTCTTTTGGAAAAATATTCCCTGGAATGTTATACACAACTCTTCAGAACATGTCATTGTTGTAAAATGCCTCTATGCTGTTGTTTTCAGTACATTTTTCAACGACGATTTAATAAAAATGTCAATAATGTAGTGAAATCCGAAATGCGAGAAAAAACTGTTGATGTGAACTGTGTTTGAAATACGTGTTGTAAAAGATAAGATGCAAAATACTGCTGAAACAACATGAAGTAAGCATTTTAGAGTTTCAGAATGTTCTAAAGAATTGTTGAGAACTTTATTTGGAAGATTTTTGCAAAAGGTTACTTGGTTCAACTCCCAATAGTTTAGCCGATACTGACCAGAATTTCAGCAATTATATAAAATTTTCTATATTTTATAGATTTTGATGCCCTAAATGGAGTTTTTCTTATGCGGTTTTCTCAAAAGATAAGTTCTACTAGTTTAGCGCTACAATATTGCTAAAGGCAGCAAGGCCAAATTCCTATTCGTTTCTGAGATAAAGGCCTGATAAATGGAAAAAAGTGTAGATTTAGTCCGGTTTAGATGAGGCCATAAAATCCGAACTGGATCTGACAGGACAAAACCCTACTAGGGTTTTTATAGTCTAAATATGTGCTTTCAAAAAATGCATACGAGAAGTTGTTTGCATTTTCAGTGTTGCATAGTGTAATCGTTCATTTTAAATTACCTTTGTTTGTCGCCCCGTCACCGTACGGTTCTATGGTGTAATGGTTAGCACTCTGGACTTTGAATCCAGCGATCCGAGTTCAAATCTCGGTAGAACCTGAAGTTGAATTTCTGTTTTTTTAATTAATAATAACATGTGAGAATTAATAATTAAAATTGTTATTAATTAATTAACATTATAAATTATGAAGTGAATTTTATTTATTGGATACTTTCTAAATCATTGTTAAGTAGGTTTATTTTTATATATACCTATAAGCAGACAAAACTAAAGTTGCGCATCCTCTATTCTGGATGACACGAGCACATCTTTTAGGCATGTTAATTAGGATGTTAATGTCTTAATTAGCTTAAATCCTCAAAATACTGAAAATCGGAAAATAGCTTTTAAAGAATTCGACTTTTCAAGGCGCGATATCTTTGAAACTGTTAGTCAAAAAATCTGAAAATATATTGAAATGTTTTGCTGATGAGCAGAATCAATACAGAAAAAAATAAAGGAGATCAAAAACCATGTTATTTCACTCAGAAACAATTATGGTAACATGGGGCGCCTTCGCCACTTTTTTTTCAAAATGTTCTCATATCGACATCATTAAAGTTTTTCCAAATATTATTTTTGGTAAGAATATTAGCATGTCTTGACTATAAGTTTTGATATATAAATGATTATAATTTTGTTTTTAAAATATTATTTTTGAGCATTTACAAAATGTCGAAAAAGTGGCGAAGCCTCCCCACCCATGGGGTAGCTTCGCCATCGACATAGGACATATATCAACTGACTCTAAAAATGGCATTTACTATACTTCCTCCCCAAATATCAACATTATGCATAAAAGGAACATGTTTTCTATTTAATAATCAAAAATGATTCTAAAATTCACAAAAAGAAAGATATTCTTGCCGTTAATTGAAGAAGGTACCTTGAATTTAGGCATAAAAATGAAATTTTTGCCAAATTAGATAGGTTTAGCACAATATTTGATTTCAACTTCACATTATAGCGTGGTATATCAATAGCATAAACAATTTAAGTTAAACCTGACATATTTCTCACATTAACCCACAACACCCCTATCATGGCGTAGCCGCCCCACCCACTACATAGTTCATAATATGAATATATTGACATTTATAATTACTTTTATCATGCAAATTATTTGGATTTATATTCTTCAGTAGTTGTCTATTAACGGTATAAAATATAATTTTGATATCACTAAAGGTATACAAGATATCACAAAATATACCTACCATGAATATTTTTCGTAATACCCCAAAAACATGAAACCGCGTGCATCAGCAATCATATATTTGATAGAAAAGCCAATTTTTGGGAGATGAAAGATCTTCGTTAAAATCACAATTTTTCCTTTAACGGCATTTCTGTAGCAGTTATAATTATCAAGAAAATCGGTGCTGGCGAAGGCGCCCCAGTGGCGAAGCCGCCCCATGTTACCATATATACAAATTATTTTATACATAGTAGATCTGTCCCTTTTCATGCAAGAATCATAAAATGTTGTTACTTTTTACCCGAAAATTATTTCTTTACACCAAAAACCAGCACAATTGTTCTTATAACCGTTCTATGTTGGTTATATCGAAACGAGTTTCAGTCTGAAAGGCTTTCACTTCCTACAGAGACTAAATTCCAAATTTCTGCCATTTTGGTGGGTTGCTGTGGCCACAAACCTTAAAAATACCGAAAATCGGGAGGTACCATTCTCTGGTGGCTAGATGAAGGCTTGGATCTATACTGGCAAATTTCTGGGAGAAAGTTTTATACCCCCAACGAAGACTATGTACCAAATTTCAGCCAAATTGGGTGGTACCGTTCCATGGGGGCTATATGAAGTCGTGGACCTATACCGACAAATTTCATATGGAACGTTTATTACCCCAAATGAAGACGAAATACCACACATACGCCATTTCGGTGGAATATTAAGGCCAAAACGTGTAAAACACCGAAAATCGGGAGGTACCATCTATGGGGGCTATATGAAGGCGTGGACCTGAGGTAACAAAGTTTTATACGGCCAACGAAGACTAAATACTAAATTTCAGCTCCTCCATTAAACAAATTAAAGGAACAAACCAGGTTTTTTCCTTCAATTTATTTCAATATACAAAAAAGTTTAAAGTTTTGAAATGAAAACAATTATTTAAAATTCCATATTTCGCATCATCGGTCAACGTACGGTTCTATGGTGTAATGGTTAGCACTCTGGACTTTGAATCCAGCGATCCGAGTTCAAATCTCGGTAGAACCTGTAGATTTGAAAATTTTGCTCTGGTTACAATTGATGATTGAGTAATGTAGGCGATTTTTGGATAAATGGGATAATAATTAATAATAATTATGGTTTTTGGAGATGGTCCCACAAACTTGTAATTAGTAAGGTGTGTTTGTTCATATGTGCAACAAAAATTGGTTGTATTCAATTTCATAAAAATATTAACTTAAATGTGAAAATATATTTGTTAATATTATTATTAATAAATTTTATTTAAAACAAATTATGAAATCTCAACATTTTAAATTCGTCAAATTCGATTGGTATTCAACGTACGGTTCTATGGTGTAATGGTTAGCACTCTGGACTTTGAATCCAGCGATCCGAGTTCAAATCTCGGTAGAACCTGCAAGAAATTGCTTTTTAATATTGGAACTATAATAGTTATTAATATTAGGGTCAATTATAAAAACCTTAAAAATAAATAAAAGAAAAAAAAAAAATAAAAATAAAAAAAACGTAAATAGTTTCTTGACGACCATCACCAACTCGCAGTTTCCTTTACTATAATTAATTGAAGGATTTGATTGATTTCCGCTTATCTACTGTATATAAAACATCTACATATCTTAACAAACTACCTTTTTCAAATGAAAATTAATTATTTATAACTCCAATACTACAACAGACCTTATTTCCTAACCCCTATTAAATAAATATGATGTTACTACGGAAGGGCACTTGCGGAAAATGTATTTTGTTTGTCATACTCGTATAGTTTTTTGATTTTAATAAAAGAATTCATTGTTCATTATAGGGTTAATACACAAGGTTAAATTTCTGCCCCTAAAAGTATGCAACACTATTTTATAGAGCAGCCACAAAATCAACGGACAAACTCTTTATAACATCAAAATACATTTGTATAACACATACATTTACTAAGGTAATTAAGGGGCCAAAATCTATATTTTTCAACAATATTCTTTAAAAAATCCACGTTTATGGCTGTGCTAATTTAAGAAAAAATATTCTTTAAAAAATCCACGTTTATGGCTGTGCTAATTTAAGAAAAAATATTCTTTAAAAAATCCACGTTTATGGCTGTGCTAATTTAAGAAAAAATATTCTTTAAAAAATCCACGTTTATGGCTGTGCTAATTTAAGAAAAAATATTCTTTAAAAAATCCACGTTTATGGCTGTGCTAATTTAAGAAAAAATATTCTTTAAAAAATCCACGTTTATGGCTGTGCTAATTTAAGAAAAAATATTCTTTAAAAAATCCACGTTTATGGCTGTGCTAATTTAAGAAAAAATATTCTTTAAAAATCCACGTTTATGGCTGTGCTAATTTAAGAAAAAATATTCTTTAAAAAATCCACGTTTATGGCTGTGCTAATTTAAGAAAAAATATTCTTTAAAAAATCCACGTTTATGGCTGTGCTAATTTAAGAAAAAATATTCTTTAAAAAATCCACGTTTATGGCTGTGCTAATTTAAGAAAAAATATTCTTTAAAAAATCCGCGTTTATGGCTGTGCTAATTTAAGAAAAAATATTCTTTAAAAAATCCACGTTTATGGCTGTGCTAATTTAAGAAAAAATATTCTTTAAAAAATCCACGTTTATGGCTGTGCTGATTTAAGAAAAAATATTCTTTAAAAAATCCACGTTTATGGCTGTGCTAATTTAGAAAAAATATTCTTTAAAAAATCCACGTTTATGGCTGTGCTAATTTAAGAAAAAATATTCTTTAAAAAATCCACGTTTATGGCTGTGCTAATTTAAGAAAAAATATTCTTTAAAAAATCCACGTTTATGGCTGTGCTAATTTAAGAAAAAATATTCTTTAAAAAATCCACGTTTATGGCTGTGCTAATTTAAGAAAAAATATTCTTTAAAAAATCCACGTTTATGGCTGTGCTAATTTAAGAAAAAATATTCTTTAAAAAATCCACGTTTATGGCTGTGCTAATTTAAGAAAAAATATTCTTTAAAAAATCCACGTTTATGGCTGTGCTGATTTAAGAAAAAATATTCTTTAAAAAATCCACGTTTATGGCTGTGCTAATTTAGAAAAAATATTCTTTAAAAAATCCACGTTTATGGCTGTGCTAATTTAAGAAAAAATATTCTTTAAAAAATCCACGTTTATGGCTGTGCTAATTTAAGAAAAAATATTCTTTAAAAAATCCACGTTTATGGCTGTGCTAATTTAAGAAAAAATATTCTTTAAAAAATCCACGTTTATGGCTGTGCTAATTTAAGAAAAAATATTCTTTAAAAAATCCACGTTTATGGCTGTGCTAATTTAAGAAAAAATATTCTTTAAAAAATCCACGTTTATGGCTGTGCTAATTTAAGAAAAAATATTCTTTAAAAATCCACGTTTATGGCTGTGCTAATTTAAGAAAAAATATTCTTTAAAAAATCCACGTTTATGGCTGTGCTAATTTAAGAAAAAATATTCTTTAAAAAATCCACGTTTATGGCTGTGCTAATTTAAGAAAAAATATTCTTTAAAAATCCACGTTTATGGCTGTGCTAATTTAAGAAAAAATATTCTTTAAAAAATCCACGTTTATGGCTGTGCTAATTTAAGAAAAATTATTCTTTAAAAAATCCACGTTTATGGCTGTGCTAATTTAAGAAAAATTATTCTTTAAAAAATCCACGTTTATGGCTGTGCTAATTTAAGAAAAATATTCTTTAAAAAATCCACGTTTATGGCTGTGCTAATTTAAGAAAAAATATTCTTTAAAAAATCCACGTTTATGGCTGTGCTAATTTAAGAAAAAATATTCTTTAAAAAATCCACGTTTATGGCTGTGCTAATTTAAGAAAAAATATTCTTTAAAAAATCCACGTTTATGGCTGTGCTAATTTAAGAAAAAATATTCTTTAAAAAATCCACGTTTATGGCTGTGCTAATTTAAGAAAAAATATTCTTTAAAAAATCCACGTTTATGGCTGTGCTGATTTAAGAAAAAATATTCATTAAAAAATCCACGTTTATGGCTGTGCTAATTTAGAAAAAATATTCTTTAAAAAATCCACGTTTATGGCTGTGCTAATTTAAGAAAAAATATTCTTTAAAAAATCCACGTTTATGGCTGTGCTAATTTAAGAAAAAATATTCTTTAAAAAATCCACGTTTATGGCTGTGCTAATTTAAGAAAAAATATTCTTTAAAAAATCCACGTTTATGGCTGTGCTAATTTAAGAAAAAATATTCTTTAAAAAATCCACGTTTATGGCTGTGCTAATTTAAGAAAAAATATTCTTTAAAAAATCCACGTTTATGGCTGTGCTAATTTAAGAAAAAATATTCTTTAAAAAATCCACGTTTATGGCTGTGCTAATTTAAGAAAAAATATTCTTTAAAAAATCCACGTTTATGGCTGTGCTGATTTAAGAAAAAATATTCTTTAAAAAATCCACGTTTATGGCTGTGCTAATTTAGAAAAAATATTCTTTAAAAAATCCACGTTTATGGCTGTGCTAATTTAAGAAAAAATATTCTTTAAAAAATCCACGTTTATGGCTGTGCTAATTTAAGAAAAAATATTCTTTAAAAAATCCACGTTTATGGCTGTGCTAATTTAAGAAAAAATATTCTTTAAAAAATCCACGTTTATGGCTGTGCTAATTTAAGAAAAAATATTCTTTAAAAAATCCACGTTTATGGCTGTGCTAATTTAAGAAAAAATATTCTTTAAAAAATCCACGTTTATGGCTGTGCCAATTTAAGAAAAAATATTCTTTAAAAAATCCACGCTTAAGAAAAAATATTCTTTAAAAAATCCCCGTTTATGGCTGTGCTAATTTAAGACAAAATATTCTTTAAAAAATCCACGTTTATGGCTGTGCTTATTTAAGAAAAAATATTCTTTAAAAAATCCACGTTTATGGCTGTGCTAATTTAAGAAAAAATATTCTTTACAAAATCCACGTTTATAGCTGTGCTAATTTAAGAAAAAATATTCTTTAAAAAATCCACGTTTATGGCTGTGCTAATTTAAGAAAAAATATTCTTTAAAAAATCCACGTTTATGGCTGTGCTAATTTAAGAAAAAATATTCTTTAAAAAATCCACGTTTATGGCTGTGCTAATTTAAGAAAAATATTCTTTAAAAAATCCACATTTATGGCTGTGCTAATTTAAGAAAAAATATTCTTTAAAAAATCCACGTTTATGGCTGTGCTAATTTAAGAAAAAATATTCTTTAAAAAATCCACGTTTATAGCTGTGCTAATTTAAGAAAAAATATTCTTTAAAAAATCCACGTTTATGGCTGTGCTAATTTAAGAAAAAATATTCTTTAAAAAATCCACGTTTATGGCTGTGCTAATTTAAGAAAAAATATTCTTTAAAAAATCCACGTTTATGGCTGTGCTAATTTAAAAAAAAATATTCTTTAAAAAATCCACGTTTATGGCTGTGCTAATTTGAGAAAAAATATTCTTTAAAAAATCCACGTTTATGGCTGTGCTAATTTAAGAAAAAATATTCTTTAAAAAATAATTTAAGAAAAAATATTCTTTAAAAAATCCACGTTTATGGCTGTGCTAATTTAAGAAAAAATATTCTTTAAAAAATCCACGTTTATGGCTGTGCTAATTTAAGAAAAAATATTCTTTAAAAAATCCACGTTTATGGCTGTGCTAATTTAAGAAAAAATATTCTTTAAAAAATCCACGTTTATGGCTGTGCTAATTTAAGAAAAAATATTCTTTAAAAAATCCACGTTTATGGCTGTGCTAATTTAAGAAAAAATATTCTTTAAAAAATCCACGTTTATGGCTGTGCTAATTTAAGAAAAAATATTCTTTAAAAAATCCACGTTTATGGCTGTGCTAATTTAAGAAAAAATATTCTTTAAAAAATCCACGTTTATGGCTGTGCTAATTTAAGAAAAAATATTCTTTAAAAAATCCACGTTTATGGCTGTGCTAATTTAAGAAAAAATATTCTTTAAAAAATCCACGTTTATGGCTGTGCTAATTTAAGAAAAAATATTCTTTAAAAAATCCACGTTTATGGCTGTGCTAATTTAAGAAAAAATATTCTTTAAAAAATCCACGTTTATGGCTGTGCTAATTTAAGAAAAAATATTCTTTAAAAAATCCACGTTTATGGCTGTGCTAATTTAAGAAAAAATATTCTTTAAAAAATCCACGTTTATGGCTGTGCTAATTTAAGAAAAAATATTCTTTAAAAAATCCACGTTTATGGCTGTGCTAATTTAAGAAAAAATATTCTTTAAAAAATCCACGTTTATGGCTGTGCTAATTTAAGAAAAAATATTCTTTAAAAAATCCACGTTTATGGCTGTGCTAATTTAAGAAAAAATATTCTTTAAAAAATCCACGTTTATGGCTGTGCTAATTTAAGAAAAAATATTCTTTAAAAAATCCACGTTTATGGCTGTGCTAATTTAAGAAAAAATATTCTTTAAAAAATCCACGTTTATGGCTGTGCTAATTTAAGAAAAAATATTCTTTAAAAAATCCACGTTTATGGCTGTGCTAATTTAAGAAAAAATATTCTTTAAAAAATCCACGTTTATGGCTGTGCTAATTTAAGAAAAAATATTCTTTAAAAAATCCACGTTTATGGCTGTGCTGATTTAAGAAAAAATATTCTTTAAAAAATCCACGTTTATGGCTGTGCTAATTTAGAAAAAATATTCTTTAAAAAATCCACGTTTATGGCTGTGCTAATTTAAGAAAAAATATTCTTTAAAAAATCCACGTTTATGGCTGTGCTAATTTAAGAAAAAATATTCTTTAAAAAATCCACGTTTATGGCTGTGCTAATTTAAGAAAAAATATTCTTTAAAAAATCCACGTTTATGGCTGTGCTAATTTAAGAAAAAATATTCTTTAAAAAATCCACGTTTATGGCTGTGCTAATTTAAGAAAAAATATTCTTTAAAAAATCCACGTTTATGGCTGTGCTAATTTAAGAAAAAATATTCTTTAAAAAATCCACGTTTATGGCTGTGCTGATTTAAGAAAAAATATTCTTTAAAAAATCCACGTTTATGGCTGTGCTAATTTAGAAAAAATATTCTTTAAAAAATCCACGTTTATGGCTGTGCTAATTTAAGAAAAAATATTCTTTAAAAAATCCACGTTTATGGCTGTGCTAATTTAAGAAAAAATATTCTTTAAAAAATCCACGTTTATGGCTGTGCTAATTTAAGAAAAAATATTCTTTAAAAAATCCACGTTTATGGCTGTGCTAATTTAAGAAAAAATATTCTTTAAAAAATCCACGTTTATGGCTGTGCTAATTTAAGAAAAAATATTCTTTAAAAAATCCACGTTTATGGCTGTGCCAATTTAAGAAAAAATATTCTTTAAAAAATCCACGCTTAAGAAAAAATATTCTTTAAAAAATCCCCGTTTATGGCTGTGCTAATTTAAGACAAAATATTCTTTAAAAAATCCACGTTTATGGCTGTGCTTATTTAAGAAAAAATATTCTTTAAAAAATCCACGTTTATGGCTGTGCTAATTTAAGAAAAAATATTCTTTACAAAATCCACGTTTATAGCTGTGCTAATTTAAGAAAAAATATTCTTTAAAAAATCCACGTTTATGGCTGTGCTAATTTAAGAAAAAATATTCTTTAAAAAATCCACGTTTATGGCTGTGCTAATTTAAGAAAAATATTCTTTAAAAAATCCACATTTATGGCTGTGCTAATTTAAGAAAAAATATTCTTTAAAAAATCCACGTTTATGGCTGTGCTAATTTAAGAAAAAATATTCTTTAAAAAATCCACGTTTATAGCTGTGCTAATTTAAGAAAAAATATTCTTTAAAAAATCCACGTTTATGGCTGTGCTAATTTAAGAAAAAATATTCTTTAAAAAATCCACGTTTATAGCTGTGCTAATTTGAGAAAAAATATTCTTTAAAAAATCCACGTTTATGGCTGTGCTAATTTAAGAAAAAATATTCTTTAAAAAATAATTTAAGAAAAAATATTCTTTAAAAAATCCACGTTTATGGCTGTGCTAATTTAAGAAAAAATATTCTTTAAAAAATCCACGTTTATGGCTGTGCTAATTTAAGAAAAAATATTCTTTAAAAAATCCACGTTTATGGCTGTGCTAATTTAAGAAAAAATATTCTTTAAAAAATCCACGTTTATGGCTGTGCTAATTTAAGAAAAAATATTCTTTAAAAAATCCACGTTTATGGCTGTGCTAATTTAAGAAAAAATATTCTTTAAAAAATCCACGTTTATGGCTGTGCTAATTTAAGAAAAAATATTCTTTAAAAAATCCACGTTTATGGCTGTGCTAATTTAAGAAAAAATATTCTTTAAAAAATCCACGTTTATGGCTGTGCTAATTTAAGAAAAAATATTCTTTAAAAAATCCACGTTTATGGCTGTGCTAATTTAAGAAAAAATATTCTTTAAAAAATCCACGTTTATGGCTGTGCTAATTTAAGAAAAAATATTCTTTAAAAAATCCACGTTTATGGCTGTGCTAATTTAAGAAAAAATATTCTTTAAAAAATCCACGTTTATGGCTGTGCTAATTTAAGAAAAAATATTCTTTAAAAAATCCACGTTTATGGCTGTGCTAATTTAAGAAAAAATATTCTTTAAAAAATCCACTTTTATGGCTGTGCTAATTTAAGAAAAAATATTCTTTAAAAATCCACGTTTATGGCTGTGCTAATTTAAGAAAAAATATTCTTTAAAAATCCACGTTTATGGCTGTGCTAATTTAAGAAAAAATATTCTTTAAAAAATCCACGTTTATGGCTGTGCTAATTTAAGAAAAATTATTCTTTAAAAAATCCACGTTTATGGCTGTGCTAATTTAAGAAAAATTATTCTTTAAAAAATCCACGTTTATGGCTGTGCTAATTTAAGAAAAATATTCTTTAAAAAATCCACGTTTATGGCTGTGCTAATTTAAGAAAAAATATTCTTTAAAAAATCCACGTTTATGGCTGTGCTAATTTAAGAAAAAATATTCTTTAAAAAATCCACGTTTATGGCTGTGCTAATTTAAGAAAAAATATTCTTTAAAAAATCCACGTTTATGGCTGTGCTAATTTAAGAAAAAATATTCTTTAAAAAATCCACGTTTATGGCTGTGCTAATTTAAGTAAAAATATTCTTTAAAAATTTATGGCTGTGCTAATTTAAGAAAAATATTCTTTAAAAAATCCACGTTTATGGCTGTGCTAATTTAAGAAAAAATATTCTTTAAAAAATCCACGTTTATGGCTGTGCTAATTTAAGAAAAAATATTCTTTAAAAAATCCACGTTTATGGCTGTGCTAATTTAAGAAAAAATATTCTTTAAAAAATCCACGTTTATGGCTGTGCTAATTTAAGAAAAAATATTCTTTAAAAAATCCACGTTTATGGCTGTGCTAATTTAAGAAAAAATATTCTTTAAAAAATCCACGTTTATGGCTGTGCTAATTTAAGAAAAAATATTCTTTAAAAAATCCACGTTTATGGCTGTGCTAATTTAAGAAAAATATTCTTTAAAAATCCACGTTTATGGCTGTGCTAATTTAAGAAAAAATATTCTTTAAAAAATCCACGTTTATGGCTGTGCTAATTTAAGAAAAATATTCTTTAAAAAATCCACGTTTATGGCTGTGCTAATTTAAGAAAAAATATTCTTTAAAAAATCCCACGTTTATGGCTGTGCTAATTTAAGAAAAATATTCTTTAAAAAATCCACGTTTATGGCTGTGCTAATTTAAGAAAAAAATATTCTTTAAAAAATCCACGTTTATGGCTGTGCTAATTTAAGAAAAAATATTCTTTAAAAAATCCACGTTTATGGCTGTGCTAATTTAAGAAAAAATATTCTTTAAGAAATCCACGTTTATGCTAATTTAAGAAAAATATTCTTTAAAAAATCCACGTTTATGCTAATTTAAGAAAAAATATTCTTTAAAAAATCCACGTTTATGGCTGTGCTAATTTAAGAAAAAATATTCTTTAAAAAATCCACGTTTATGGCTGTGCTAATTTAAGAAAAAATATTCTTTAAAAAATCCACGTTTATGGCTGTGCTAATTTAAGAAAAATATTCTTTAAAAAATCCACGTTTATGGCTGTGCTAATTTAAGAAAAAATATTCTTTAAAAAATCCACGTTAATGGCTGTGCTAATTTAAGAAAAAATATTCTTTAAAAAATCCACGTTTATGGCTGTGCTAATTTAAGAAAAAATATTCTTTAAAAAATCCACGTTTATGGCTGTGCTAATTTAAGAAAAAATATTCTTTAAAAAATCCACGTTTATGGCTGTGCTAATTTAAGAAAAAATATTCTTTAAAAAATCCACGTTTATGGCTGTGCTAATTTAAGAAAAAATATTCTTTAAAAAATCCACGTTTATGGCTGTGCTAATTTAAGAAAAAATATTCTTTAAAAAATCCACGTTTATGGCTGTGCTAATTTAAGAAAAAATATTCTTTAAAAATCCACGTTTATGGCTGTGCTAATTTAAGAAAAAATATTCTTTAAAAAATCCACGTTTATGGCTGTGCTAATTTAAGAAAAATTATTCTTTAAAAAATCCACGTTTATGGCTGTGCTAATTTAAGAAAAATTATTCTTTAAAAAATCCACGTTTATGGCTGTGCTAATTTAAGAAAAATATTCTTTAAAAAATCCACGTTTATGGCTGTGCTAATTTAAGAAAAAATATTCTTTAAAAAATCCACGTTTATGGCTGTGTTAATTTAAGAAAAAATATTCTTTAAAAAATCCACGTTTATGGCTGTGCTAATTTAAGAAAAAATATTCTTTAAAAAATCCACGTTTATGGCTGTGCTAATTTAAGAAAAATTATTCTTTAAAAATCCACGTTTATGGCTGTGCTAATTTAAGAAAAAATATTCTTTAAAAAATCCACGTTTATGGCTGTGCTAATTTAAGAAAAAATATTCTTTAAAAAATCCACGTTTATGGCTGTGCTAATTTAAGAAAAAATATTCTTTAAAAAATCCACGTTTATGGCTGTGCTAATTTAAGAAAAAATATTCTTTAAAAATCCACGTTTATGGCTGTGCTAATTTAAGAAAAATTATTCTTTAAAAAATCCACGTTTATGGCTGTGCTAATTTAAGAAAAATTATTCTTTAAAAAATCCACGTTTATGGCTGTGCTAATTTAAGAAAAATATTCTTTAAAAAATCCACGTTTATGGCTGTGCTAATTTAAGAAAAAATATTCTTTAAAAAATCCACGTTTATGGCTGTGCTAATTTAAGAAAAAATATTCTTTAAAAAATCCACGTTTATGGCTGTGCTAATTTAAGAAAAAATATTCTTTAAAAAATCCACGTTTATGGCTGTGCTAATTTAAGAAAAAATATTCTTTAAAAAATCCACGTTTATGGCTGTGCTAATTTAAGAAAAAATATTCTTTAAAAAATCCACGTTTATGGCTGTGCTAATTTAAGAAAAAATATTCTTTAAAAAATCCACGTTTATGGCTGTGCTAATTTAAGAAAAAATATTCTTTAAAAAATCCACGTTTATGGCTGTGCTAATTTAAGAAAAAATATTCTTTAAAAAATCCACGTTTATGGCTGTGCTAATTTAAGAAAAAATATTCTTTAAAAAATCCACGTTTATGGCTGTGCTAATTTAAGAAAAAATATTCTTTAAAAAATCCACGTTTATGGCTGTGCTAATTTAAGAAAAATATTCTTTAAAAAATCCACGTTTATGGCTGTGCTAATTTAAGAAAAAATATTCTTTAAAAAATCCACGTTTATGGCTGTGCTAATTTAAGAAAAAATATTCTTTAAAAAATCCACGTTTATGGCTGTGCTAATTTAAGAAAAAATATTCTTTAAAAAATCCACGTTTATGGCTGTGCTAATTTAAGAAAAAATATTCTTTAAAAAATCCACGTTTATGGCTGTGCTAATTTAAGAAAAAATATTCTTTAAGAAATCCACGTTTATGGCTGTGCTAATTTAAGAAAAAATATTCTTTAAAAAATCCACGTTTATGGCTGTGCTAATTTAAGAAAAAATATTCTTTAAAAAATCCACGTTTATGGCTGTGCTAATTTAAGAAAAAATATTCTTTAAAAAATCCACGTTTATGGCTGTGCTAATTTAAGAAAAAATATTCTTTAAAAATCCACGTTTATGGCTGTGCTAATTTAAGAAAAAATATTCTTTAAAAAATCCACGTTTATGGCTGTGCTAATTTAAGAAAAATTATTCTTTAAAAAATCCACGTTTATGGCTGTGCTAATTTAAGAAAAATTATTCTTTAAAAAATCCACGTTTATGGCTGTGCTAATTTAAGAAAAATATTCTTTAAAAAATCCACGTTTATGGCTGTGCTAATTTAAGAAAAAATATTCTTTAAAAAATCCACGTTTATGGCTGTGCTAATTTAAGAAAAAATATTCTTTAAAAAATCCACGTTTATGGCTGTGCTAATTTAAGAAAAAATATTCTTTAAAAAATCCACGTTTATGGCTGTGCTAATTTAAGAAAAATATTCTTTAAAAAATCCACGTTTATGGCTGTGCTAATTTAAGAAAAAATATTCTTTAAAAAATCCACGTTTATGGCTGTGCTAATTTAAGAAAAAATATTCTTTAAAAAATCCACGTTTATGGCTGTGCTAATTTAAGAAAAAATATTCTTTAAAAAATCCACGTTTATGGCTGTGCTAATTTAAGAAAAAATATTCTTTAAAAAATCCACGTTTATGGCTGTGCTAATTTAAGAAAAAATATTCTTTAAGAAATCCACGTTTATGGCTGTGCTAATTTAAGAAAAAATATTCTTTAAAAAATCCACGTTTATGGCTGTGCTAATTTAAGAAAAAATATTCTTTAAAAAATCCACGTTTATGGCTGTGCTAATTTAAGAAAAAATATTCTTTAAAAAATCCACGTTTATGGCTGTGCTAATTTAAGAAAAAATATTCTTTAAAAATCCACGTTTATGGCTGTGCTAATTTAAGAAAAAATATTCTTTAAAAAATCCACGTTTATGGCTGTGCTAATTTAAGAAAAATTATTCTTTAAAAAATCCACGTTTATGGCTGTGCTAATTTAAGAAAAATTATTCTTTAAAAAATCCACGTTTATGGCTGTGCTAATTTAAGAAAAATATTCTTTAAAAAATCCACGTTTATGGCTGTGCTAATTTAAGAAAAAATATTCTTTAAAAAATCCACGTTTATGGCTGTGTTAATTTAAGAAAAAATATTCTTTAAAAAATCCACGTTTATGGCTGTGCTAATTTAAGAAAAAATATTCTTTAAAAAATCCACGTTTATGGCTGTGCTAATTTAAGAAAAATTATTCTTTAAAAAATCCACGTTTATGGCTGTGCTAATTTAAGAAAAAATATTCTTTAAAAAATCCACGTTTATGGCTGTGCTAATTTAAGAAAAAATATTCTTTAAAAAATCCACGTTTATGGCTGTGCTAATTTAAGAAAAAATATTCTTTAAAAAATCCACGTTTATGGCTGTGCTAATTTAAGAAAAAATATTCTTTAAAAATCCACGTTTATGGCTGTGCTAATTTAAGAAAAATTATTCTTTAAAAAATCCACGTTTATGGCTGTGCTAATTTAAGAAAAATTATTCTTTAAAAAATCCACGTTTATGGCTGTGCTAATTTAAGAAAAATATTCTTTAAAAAATCCACGTTTATGGCTGTGCTAATTTAAGAAAAAATATTCTTTAAAAAATCCACGTTTATGGCTGTGCTAATTTAAGAAAAAATATTCTTTAAAAAATCCACGTTTATGGCTGTGCTAATTTAAGAAAAAATATTCTTTAAAAAATCCACGTTTATGGCTGTGCTAATTTAAGAAAAAATATTCTTTAAAAAATCCACGTTTATGGCTGTGCTAATTTAAGAAAAAATATTCTTTAAAAAATCCACGTTTATGGCTGTGCTAATTTAAGAAAAAATATTCTTTAAAAAATCCACGTTTATGGCTGTGCTAATTTAAGAAAAAATATTCTTTAAAAAATCCACGTTTATGGCTGTGCTAATTTAAGAAAAAATATTCTTTAAAAAATCCACGTTTATGGCTGTGCTAATTTAAGAAAAAATATTCTTTAAAAAATCCACGTTTATGGCTGTGCTAATTTAAGAAAAAATATTCTTTAAAAAATCCACGTTTATGGCTGTGCTAATTTAAGAAAAATATTCTTTAAAAAATCCACGTTTATGGCTGTGCTAATTTAAGAAAAAATATTCTTTAAAAAATCCACGTTTATGGCTGTGCTAATTTAAGAAAAAATATTCTTTAAAAAATCCACGTTTATGGCTGTGCTAATTTAAGAAAAAATATTCTTTAAAAAATCCACGTTTATGGCTGTGCTAATTTAAGAAAAAATATTCTTTAAAAAATCCACGTTTATGGCTGTGCTAATTTAAGAAAAAATATTCTTTAAGAAATCCACGTTTATGCTAATTTAAGAAAAAATATTCTTTAAAAAATCCACGTTTATGCTAATTTAAGAAAAAATATTCTTTAAAAAATCCACGTTTATGGCTGTGCTAATTTAAGAAAAAATATTCTTTAAAAAATCCACGTTTATGGCTGTGCTAATTTAAGAAAAAATATTCTTTAAAAAATCCACGTTTATGGCTGTGCTAATTTAAGAAAAAATATTCTTTAAAAAATCCACGTTTATGGCTGTGCTAATTTAAGAAAAATATTCTTTAAAAAATCCACGTTTATGGCTGTGCTAATTTAAGAAAAAATATTCTTTAAAAAATCCACGTTTATGGCTGTGCTAATTTAAGAAAAAATATTCTTTAAAAAATCCACGTTTATGGCTGTGCTAATTTAAGAAAAAATATTCTTTAAAAAATCCACGTTTATGGCTGTGCTAATTTAAGAAAAAATATTCTTTAAAAAATCCACGTTTATGGCTGTGCTAATTTAAGAAAAAATATTCTTTAAGAAATCCACGTTTATGCTAATTTAAGAAAAAATATTCTTTAAAAAATCCACGTTTATGCTAATTTAAGAAAAAATATTCTTTAAAAAATCCACGTTTATGGCTGTGCTAATTTAAGAAAAAATATTCTTGAAAAATCCACGTTTATGGCTCTGATAATTGGGGGAAAAATAATCTTTGAAAAAATTCCTGTTTATGGCTGTGAATTTTCTTATAATAAAATATTCTTAAAGAAAAAATATTGACAAGAACACTGTGCATTTATTGCAAACTGAAAACGTGTGCTGTTTATTTTCATCTGCATAGTTTCGAACAATAAACTCAGCATATTTTATTAATTAATTAGCTTCCTATTGCCATCAAATGAAATTTAAAGTGCTTTGTATTACGGAACAAACAGAGAAAAAACATAGCCTCCAGCTATGGTCATAAACTGCACGTAATTTGCAACATGTTGCATGTCCATCTATATAGAATATAAATACAATATTAAGCACTCAATAAATATACAGTGGGAACTTGAGGAAGAGACAATTTTTTCAATAAAAAAAAGTTAGAACAAAAATAACAATAATTAAAACAAAAAATTAAAAACGAAAATTATGAAAGGGGTTAAATCGATAGTCTATATTCTAATGGCATATGTTTAGTTCAATTTATAGGTTTCACTGTATTTTCCATAATATTACAAGGACTACACATAAATATTGTATGCACTATCTATGTAAACTGGGATTTTGCTGTGTTAATTTTATACAATGACTTACTAATTTATCACGTTGTAACATAATAATAATGAACCGGATCTTGATGAATGGGTACATAAGGGAGTACATGGGAGGGGCAATACAACTTTAATAATGAATACGACACATACATATATTAAACAACACATGCACACGTACTTAAAAAGAAAATGCAATTTAAAATCATAAAATGTGAATTCCTGTAAGGAATAGTGGTAGAAAGGTTCTACCGAGATTTGAACTCGGATCGCTGGATTCAAAGTCCAGAGTGCTAACCATTACACCATAGAACCGTATTGAAATTTCAATTGCTATCAGTGTTGCCCATGCAGCTAAATTTAAAAATAGAAATAGATTTTCAAGATTTTGTAGCGATCGGTGATGTTTTGTTCTTGCATTGCCTTCATGAAAGGGGGAAAATATTTATAGATAATCGGAAGATAGTTTATAAAGTGTACCTACAACATAGTGGCAATAAGAAGAATATGTAAAATATTGTCATGGACCATAAGAGGCATAAATTATTTTAAAATAATAGTTTTCACCGACCATCACAGCCGTAACCGTAATTTTTTTAAAGAATATTTTTTCTTAAATTAGCACAGCCATAAACGTGGATTTTTTAAAGAATATTTTTTCTTAGGCTATTTGAGACATAAACGTGGATTTTTTAAAGAATATTTTTTCTTAGGCTATTTGAGACATAAACGTGGATTTTTTAAAGAATATTTTTTCTTAGGCTATTTGTGACATAAACGTGGATTTTTTAAAGAATATTTTTTCTTAGGCTATTTGAGACATAAACGTGGATTTTTTAAAGAATATTTTTTCTTAGGCTATTTGAGACATAAACGTGGATTTTTTAAAGAATATTTTTTCTTAGGCTATTTGAGACATAAACGTGGATTTTTTAAAGAATATTTTTTCTTAGGCTATTTGAGACATAAACGTGGATTTTTTAAAGAATATTTTTTCTTAGGCTATTTGTGACATAAACGTGGATTTTTTAAAGAATATTTTTTCTTAGGCTATTTGAGACATAAACGTGGATTTTTTAAAGAATATTTTTTCTTAGGCTATTTGAGACATAAACGTGGATTTTTTAATAAAATATTTTTTCTTAGGCTATTTGTGACATAAACGTGGATTTTTTAAAGAATATTTTTTCTTAGGCTATTTGAGACATAAACGTGGATTTTTTAAAGAATATTTTTTCTTAGGCTATTTGAGACATAAACGTGGATTTTTTAATAAAATATTTTTTCTTAGGCTATTTGTGACATAAACGTGGATTTTTTAAAGAATATTTTTTCTTAGGCTATTTGAGACATAAACGTGGATTTTTTAAAGAATATTTTTTCTTTCTTTTTTCTATTTGAGACATAAACGTGGATTTTTTAAAGAATATTTTTTCTTAGGCTATTTGAGACATAAACGTGGATTTTTTAATAAAATATTTTTTCTTAGGCTATTTGTGACATAAACGTGGATTTTTTAAAGAATATTTTTTCTTAGGCTATTTGAGACATAAACGTGGATTTTTTAAAGAATATTTTTTCTTAGGCTATTTGAGACATAAACGTGGATTTTTTAAAGAATATTTTTTCTTAGACCATCTGAGTTATAAACGTGGATGTTTTAAAGAATATTTTTTCTTAGACTATCTGAGACATAAACGTGGGTTTTTAAAGAATATTTTTTCTTATAATATCTGAGACATAAACGTGGATTTTTTAAAGAATATTTTTCTTAGACTATCTGAGACATAAACGTGGATTTTTTAAAGAATATCTTTTCTTAGACTACCTGAGGCATAAACGTGGATTTTTTAAAGAATATTTTTCTTAGACTATCTGAGACATAAACGTGGATTTTTTAAAGAATATTTTTTCTTAGACTATCTGAGACATAAACGTGGATTTTTTTAGAGAATATTTTTCTTAGACTATCTGAGACATAAACGTGGATTTTTTAAAGAATATTTTTTCTTAGATTATCTGGGACATAAACGTGGATTTTTTAAAGAATATTTTTTCTTAGACTATCTGAGACATAAACGTGGATTTTTTAAAGAATATTTTTTCTTAGACTATCTGAGACATAAACGTGGATTTTTTAAAGAATATTTTTTCTTAGACTATCTGAGACATAAACGTGGATTTTTTAAAGAATATTTTTTCTTAGACTATCTGAGACATAAACGTGGATTTTTTAAAGAATATTTTTCTTAGACTATCTGAGACATAAACGTGGATTTTTTAAAGAATATTTTTTCTTAGACTATCTGAGACATAAACGTGGATTTTTTAAAGAATATTTTTCTTAGACTATCTGAGAAATAAACGTGGGTGTTTAAAGAAATTTTTTTATACTATCTGAGACATAAACGTGGGTTTTTAAAGAATATTTTTTCTTATAATATCTGAGACATAAACGTGGATTTTTTAAAGAATATTTTTCTTAGACTATCTGAGACATAAACGTGGGTGTTTAAAGAAATTTTTTTATACTATCTGAGACATAAACGTGGATTTTTTAAAGAATATTTTTTCTTAGATTATCTGGGACATAAACGTGGATTTTTTAAAGAATATTTTTTCTTAGACTATGTGGGGCATAAACCTGGATTTTTTAAAGAATATTTTTTCTTAGACTATCTGAGACATAAACGTGGATTTTTTAAAGAATATTTTTTCTTAGACTATCTGAGACATAAACGTGGATTTTTTAAAGAATATTTTTTCTTAGACTATCTGAGACATAAACGTGGATTTTTTAAAGAATATTTTTTCTTAGACTATCTGAGACATAAACGTGGATTTTTTAAAGAATATTTTTTCTTAGACTATCTGAGACATGAACGTGGATTTTTTATTCTTAGACTATCTGAGACATAAACGTGGATTTTTTAAAGAATATTTTTTCTTAGACTATTTGAGACATAAACGTGGATTTTTTTAAGAATATTTTTTCTTAGACCATCTGAGACATAAACGTGGATTTTTTAAAGAATATTTTTTCTTAGGCTATCTGAGACATAAACGTGGATTTTTTAAAGAATATTTTTTCTTAGACTATCTGAGACTTAAACGTGGATTTTTTAAAGAATATTTTTTCTTAGACTATCTGAGACTTAAACGTGGATTTTTTAAAGAATATTTTTTCTTAGACTATCTGAGACTTAAACGTGGATTTTTTAAAGAATATTTTTTCTTAGACTATCTGAGACTTAAACGTGGATTTTTTAAAGAATATTTTTTCTTAGACTATCTGAGACTTAAACGTGGATTTTTTAAAGAATATTTTTTCTTAGACTATCTGAGACTTAAACGTGGATTTTTTAAAGAATATTTTTTCTTAGACTATCTGAGACTTAAACGTGGATTTTTTAAAGAATATTTTTTCTTAGACTATCTGAGACTTAAACGTGGATTTTTTAAAGAATATTTTTTCTTAGACTATCTGAGACTTAAACGTGGATTTTTTAAAGAATATTTTTTCTTAAATTGGCATATCCATAAACCTGAATTTTTTAAAGAATATTTTTTCTTAAATTGGCATATCCATAAACCTGAATTTTTTAAAGAATATTTTTTCTTAAATTGACATAGCCATAAACGTGAATTTTTTTAAAAAATATTTCTTCTTAAATTAGCGCAGCCATAAACGTGGATTGTTTAAAGAATATTTATTTTAAAATTTAATAAAATTCACTTTCACTCCAGATTCAATATTCCACACCCCGTTTCTGTGCTTCGAGCTAATAAAACCAACATTTAAAAAAAGTATGTAGATTAAGGTACATATTTACTGGACAAACACTCGTCTCTCACACATTGTGGCCATATGTGATGGCCATGGTAACATCCACATCCAATGGCCAGCAACAAACCATTTGGTTTAATGCCAACATTGAAAACTGCAGCATTTACTTTACACTGGACTAGATTACAGTGTAAACGAAAATGAAAACTTTTATTAAAATCCATGTAAACATGTGTGATTTCGGCTAAGAGTCCTTTATATAAAACCATCCAAAAATATAGTTGGAAAGAAAATGCAACAACAAATAAAAACGAGTCCAGGAAAAATCAATTAAAAACAATTGCTAAAATACGATTTGAAAGTCTAGATAAAAATACAATTTTGTTTGGCAAAATGGAAGAGAGAAAAATGAAGTTAACTTCGAAATGGTCTGGTGTTGTATTTGGGATATTTGCTTGAATTTTCCATGTTGTCTTAAATGTTGCCAAGTCTTGGAGAGTGCATTAGTTTAAAACAGATTACATTTGGTTCTTGAACATTCATTTTTAGTTGGAAGATTAGTTGGTATTTATGATCAGGAAGCCATTGAAGTGATTCTTGGTTTTTAAGTTTTTAATTTATTTGCTAAAACACAGAGAAAATCTAGTAAAAAATTTAAAAACCCAGTAATCTCTTTGATATATTTGTAAAAATGTTCCCACTAAATCCAATCTTACATACGCATCACAACAATCCCTTTCTATGCCACCCATGAGTTCACTAAACTTTAATTAAAAACGAGTGTCACAATGACACTAAAATAGTAAAACAACAACAGAATTGAACCTCCTTCCAAGCTGACACTCGAACAAGATAACAAAAACAAAGACCACAAAAACATTGCCGTTTTTTTGTTTTTGGGGTAATAATTCGTTGGTCATAAAATTCTGGGTGGTTTAACAGCACAAATTAAAAGTACAAAAACCCTACTGCAAAGAGTGCAAGTGCAGACTTTTTTCAAAGAATGAACCAAAAACCAAACACTTGTTGTAATTTACCAAGGCAACCAGATGAACATCATTGACAACAACAATAGCTAGCTAGAAAGCTCATCAAATAACAGGGAATAATAGGACGTGGTTAAGTGGCTTTGAATTGCATTTGTAATGCAAGACCAACCGAATGAGACACACAGACAACAATTTGGGTTTATAGTTAGCAGACAACAGGAGACGAGGATGTGATCAAAAATTAATTACCATAGAATTTTGGAATACGAAATGACTGGCGTCCAACGTTTCAAGCTTGGCCGGAGGGTTGTTTGCTCAATGTCCTCAAATAGCGTGGAGTGTCCGACTGTATCAAAGTCGTTTGATAAGTCAAGCGCCACCATTACTGTTCTGTCACCCGGCGGTCTCTGGTTGAGTCCTTGACAAATATATGTGAAGATGGCGTGCAGCGCTGTTGTCGTGCTGTGCTACTTACGGAATCTATGCTGGTGGAAGGCCTGCATAACTCTCTCATAAACACTCGCAATAATGCAGATTTATCTGCACAAAACTGAACTATTGCAGCTTCCGTCTTCCGAAGGTTAGCACGCACCATCGATTTCGTAGATAGTCTTCTCCAGTACTAACGATGGCAAAATTTATGACAAGCTAGATCTCGCTGGATCTCCTTTTTTCTTAGAAATTTCCACTTCGTATAAATGGAACATGGTAAGTGCAAAAAAGGTGGTAAACTTAGTTAGTATCGTATATTTTACAAACTTCTTTTGTCTCAGCCCCTAATCACCATAAACTCGTTACCAAATAATCTTTGAAGCAGTGGTTTTCACTTTAATTTCATGAAATTGAGAACAAAAAATGTGGCACATAGTCAAATTACCACTTGTGCCAGACCGTAACCATTCATCTTAAGTGGTGTCACCATAGCAAGACAATGTCACTTAAATAACCAATTATTTAGTCACTCATTCACTCCTAGACAAGAGACAACAGCTAGCAACTTTGTCGGTATCTTTGTATTAAATTATGTACGTTCAATAATGGTCTTTGGTATTTTGTAGAAAAAAAGCAACGAATTTGTACCACTTTAAGACAAGACACACAAAGTGTCTTATGTCTTGTCTTAAACTATGCCACCCATCAAATTTGTGGAATATAATCTTGTAAACTATGGTCGAGAAAAAAAAAACAACAATACAAATGATAGCTCACTGGAGTGTAACAACAAAAGTACACTATTTGGAATATTTAGTGGTTGTCATTGTGACGAAAGTGAAAGTGCTTTACTTGTAGGTAAATGTGTCCTTTTGGTAGAGTGGCAGATGTGGGAGAAAGTGATTTTGTCAAATGTTTCGTTTAAAATAAATTACATGTTTCACTTGTAAGTAGTTGTCAAATGAAATTGTGGTTTGTGTTTTTTATAACAAAATTAAATTAAAAAAAATTACATTTTTTACGAACAGCTATAGTTAAGTAAAGTCATAAAATTTGTTAAAAAATTCTTAAACTAAAAAAATTTCTTTCAAGACAATGTTCTTTAAAAGCTTCACTTGTAAGTCGATGAAAATCTTCCTTAAAAGCTCCACATCTAAGTCACAGAAAATCCACTTTAAAAGCTCCATGTCGAAATGAGAGAAAAATCGTATTTAAAACCTCCACCTCGAAATGGGAGAAAATGGTATTTAAATGCTCCACGTCGAAATGAGAGAACATCACATTTAAAAGCTCCACGTTGAAGTCTGAGAAAATCTACTCTAAAAGCTGCACGCTTAAGTGTGAGAAAATCTACTTTAAAAGCTCCACGTTTAAGTCTGAGAAAACCTACTTTAAAAGCTCCACGTTGAAGTCTGAGAAAACCTACATTAAAAGCTACACGTTTAAGTCTAAAAAAGTCCACTTTAAAAGTTCCACGTTTAAGTCTGAGAAAACCTATTTTAAAAGATTCACGTTGAAGTTTGAGAAAATCTACTTCAAAAGCTCCACGTTTAAGTCTGAGAAAATGTACTTTGAAAGCTCCACTTTTTAGTCTGAGAAAATCTACTTTAAAAGCTCCATGTTGATGTTTGAGAAACTCCACTTTAATTACACTGTGCAACAAAATTCAATTTTTTCAAAATGATGGGAAAAACCGAGCACTTTATGAAAGTAGAGCTAAAAATATGAGGCACGTGTATCGGCGTTTTTAAAGTTTACGTCGGAAAGTAACCAAAATAGGCGGGGCAAATTCCGCCCATTTTTAATTTCTTCGAAATATTCGAATTAAGGTATCTTGGAATCCTTGCATTTCAGGTATATAGTGTCTTTGGCAACTTTAGGAGGGTGTGGGGAATATTTTTGTTAAAAATTTTAACCCTCATGCGGTTCATCAAAGGGGTCTTTTTTGTCCTTTTTTTGAAAATCTTTCAAAAACTCCTTAAAATTGTGATCGTATCAAATCCAAATATTCCACAAAATTGCTATAGTTAATTACGTAAATGCCACCAAAGTAGGAGTGAGTCCCATCATTGTAGTTTTTGGACCACACCAAATTGTACATGTGAGAGCCCATATTACACCTATATTTTCACTGGACCATAGCCGTGGACCTCTGATGTACTTTCACATACAATACAAGCAACCAATGGCTTATCCTAAATACGTAATTTAAGTAAAAAGTATTAAAAATACGCAATTTTGGCAGGTCCGATCTGGGTTTTCTATATTTTTCAAATATATATTCACCACAAATGTTTTTAAAGCTATTTAAATTGAACACAGAACATCTTCTGTATGAATTTATAACGAAAAACCATCAATAAAATATTTATATTTTTTAATCACAACGACAATCTGGTTAGAAATTGTAAAATACGGCCCTAAACCTTACACGAAAAAAAGGGCTGCTAAGAATGTTATACGTTATGGTTACAGATTTCTTTTATTCAGAGACTCACCATGAAATTTCTTTTGGAACATTTCTTTCTTTAACAATATTCCCAAAAAGTAAAGGATTTTGCTAGATTTTGATCCAGTATGGAATTATGTAAAATTAACAGTCCAAAATTAAAACATATAATTTCATCCTAATATATATAAATTTGTAATCTATTTTTTTTAAGGAAATAGTATACATAGATATATGGTTTATTTTGAAACTCATAGTGAAATTTTGTGTAGAATTTTTCATCCCTTGACACTTTTCACCTATAACCAAGTTTTATATTACTTCCATGTATCAACTCGAAAAAAGAAGGAAAAATTTTTCTTTAAAAAAATTGGGAAATATTTTCACGTTTTTTCAGCAAAATTGATACTGATATTTTCATGCTATATAATGTGAACAGACATTTCATTTCTTTGGTGACCCATAGTAAAATTTGATGAAGAATATTTTCGTCTCTGACATCATCTCTCTAAAATTATGTTTTGTGGGACAATTTTGAATAAACTCAGATGAAGTCCGGCTTTAAGCCTAAAACGTGTTTTTCATTTTTAGAGATTCCTGGCGAATAGACAAGAGTTACAGATTTGGTGTATTCTGAGACCTACAATAGAATTTTATTTTTTATCAAAGAACCCTTTGATGAACCGCATGAGGGTTAACATTTTTAACAAAAATATTCCACACACACTCCTAAGTAAAGTTGCCAAAGACACTATATACCTGAAATGCAAGGATTCCAAGATATCTTAATTCGAATATTTCGAAGAAATTAAAAATGGGCGGAATTTGCCCCGCCTATTTTGATTACTTTCCGAAGTAAACATTAAAAACGCCGATACACGTGTCTCATATTTTTAGCTCAACTTTCATAATCTACTCTATTTTCCTTGTCATTTTTTTTGTTGTCGCTCAGTGTTATGAGAAAATCTTCTTAAAAACTCCACTTCTAAGTCTGAGAAAATCTTTTTTAAATGGTCCACGTTAAGACTGAGAAAATCTACATTAAAAACTCGTTAGCATAAATGGTGCGGGTATAAAAACTACATATTTATGTTGAAGAAAATCTACTTTAAAAGATACACGTTTAAGTCGGAGGAAATATATTTTAAAAGCTCTACGGTTAAAAATCTACTTTAAAAGCCCAACGTTTTAGTCTGAGAAAATCTACTTTAAAATTTCCACGTCATAGTAAGAGAAAATATACTTTGAAAGTTCCACGTTTAAGTCTGAGAAAATATACTTTAAAAACTCCACGTTTAAGTCTTAGAAAATCTACTTTAAAATCTCCACGTTTAAGTCTGAGAAAAATCTACTTTTAAAGTTAAACGTTGAAGTTTGATAAGCTCTACTTTAAATATGAGAAAATCTACTTTAAAAGCTCCACGTTTAAGTCTGAGAAAATCTACTTCAAAAGCTCCACGTTAAGTCTGGAAAAATCTTCTTAAAAAGCTCCACGTTTAAGTCTAAGAAAATCTACTCTAAAAGCTCCAAGTTGAAGTCTGAGAAAATCTACTTTAAAAGCTGCACGTTTAAGTCTGACAAATCTACTTTAAAAGCTGCACGTTTAAGTCTGAGAAATCTACATTAAAAGCCCAACGTTTAAGTCTGAGAAAATCTACATTAAAAGCTCGTTGTTTAAGTCTAAGAAAATTTACATTAAAACCTCCACGTTTAAGACTGAGAAAATCTAAATTAAAAACTCCACGTTAAGTCTGAGAAAATCTACTTTAAAAGCTCCACGCTTAAGTCTGGAAAAATCTTTTAAAAAAGCTCCACGTTTAAGTCTGGAAAAATCTTCTTAAAAAGCTCCTTGTTTAAGTCGGAGAAAACTTACTTTAAAAGCTACACGTTAAGTGTGTAAGAATATTCTTTAAAAGCTCCACGTTTAAGTCTGAGAAAATCTACTTTAAAAGCTCCACGTTAAATCTGCAAAAATCTTCTTAAAAAGCTCCACGTAGAAGTCTCAGAAATCTACGTTAAAGGCTCCACGTTAAATCTGCAAAAATCTTCTTAAAAAGCTCCACGTAGAAGTCTCAGAAATCTTCTTAAAAAGCTCCACGTAGAAGTCTCAGAAATCTACGTTAAAAGCTCCACGTAGAAGTCTCAGAAATCTACGTTAAAAGCTCCACATTTAAGTCTAATAAAATCTACTTTAAAGGCTCCACGTTTAAGTCTACTAAAATCAACTTTAAAAGCTCCACGTTTAAGTCTACTAATATCAACTTTAAAAGCTCCACGTTTAAGTCTACTAAAATCAACTTTAAAAACTCCACGTTTAAGTCTAATAAAATCTAAATAAAGTCTAATAAAAACTCCACGTTAAGTCTGGAAAAATCTTCATAAAAAGCTTCACGTTGAAGTTTGAGAAAATCTACTTTAAAAGCTCCACGTTTAAATCTGAAAAAAATCTGCTTTAATAGCTGAGTCAGAGTTTGTGATAATCACTTTTTAAATCTCCATGTCATGTCTATGAAAAGTTTCTTTAAAAGCTCCACGTCGAAGTCTTGCGAAAATCTTGTTTAAAAGTTCCCCGTACGTCTGCGTCAAAGAAATCGTCCTTGAAAGCCCCATGTCTAAGTCAGAGAAAATCTTCTTTATAAACTTTACGTCTAAGTCAGAGAAAATCTACTTTAAAGGCTCCACGTTTATGTCTGAGAAAATGTCTAAGTCTGTGATAATTATTTTTTAAAAGCTTCACGTCCTAGTCTATGAAAAGTTTCTTTAAAAGCTCCACGTGTTAGTCTAAGAAAATCTTCTTTATAAGCCCCACTTCTAAGTCAGAGAAAATCTTCTTTAAAAAACTTCATAGAAAATCATCTTTAAAAGCTCTATGTCAAAGAAAAGTCTACTTTTACAGCTCCACATCTAATTTTGTGAAAATCATTATTAAAAGCTCCACGTCTAAGTCGGATCATTTTTTTTAATCTATAGGACATTGGACATATCTATGTCAGAAAAAACTTCTTTAAAACCTCCCCGTCTAAGTCTGAGCAAATTTTTCTTTAAAAGCTTCAAGTCTATATCTTACAAAAATCTTCTCTAAAAGCTCCATGTATATGTCCGGAAGATCTTAAGGTAAAGCTCCACATTTATGTCGGGTAAGTTTTATTTAAAATTTTCACGTCTAAATTTTAAGAAAATTCCCTCTAAAAGCTCCACGTCTAAGTCAGAGAAAATATCTTTTGAAAGCTTAACGTCCAAGTCAAAGGAAATCTTCTTTAAATACTGCACGTCAAATAAAATCGTCTTTAAAGGCAATGTCTGATAAAATCTTCTTTGAAAGCTCCAGATCTAATTATACGAAAACTTTTTATTTGTTTTGTTTATTGTTGAAGATTCAATCTCATTTGATTGCTTGAGTTGGAGTATTCCCCCAATGGCTCAACTTCATTTATTACCCTCTATTACAGAGAGTAATGTTTTTCAAAACGAACTGACAGTGTTGCAAAATTTTACTGATCGCTACCAATATCATGATTTCATCCCGGCGAAGGGAATTATCAATTGGCTTCTCAGTTTTTGAAATGATGCCTTTTTAGCGAAAAAACCGAACTCTTTAAATCTCTAGCACTCCCATATGAATGAGAATCACACTCACTTTTCGGCTTTTCCAAAGAAACACCAAAATCAAAATATTCTGCCACATGTCAGCACGTATCAACTAAGAATTCATCGAATTCTGTGAGTTGAAAAGAACATCAACACAGTTGCCTGTGAGGTTGTTGTTGGAATTTTGTTTTTAACAAAGTTCCCTTGCGCGTGCCTCCGCTGTTTTTTGTTTGTTTTGTTTATTGTTGAAGATTCAATCTCATTTGATTGCTTGAGTTGGAGTATTCCCCCAATGGCTAAAATTTTTATAAAAACTTAACATTTTAGTCTAGAAAAATATTCTCAAAAACCTCAAAGCATTAGTCAGACAAATTTTTTTAAAGTTCCACATAGGAGTAAGATTTTTTTTCAAAGCTTAACTTCTGAGTCGTAGAAAGTCTACTTTATAAACTCGACGCCCAAGTCTGAGAAAATATTTAGAAGGTTCCCGTTTAAATCTGAGACAATCTTCTTCAAAAGTTCCAGTTTTCCATTCCAGTTTTTTATTGTATTTTATTATATTTTATTTTATACATTTTCCACTCTGATTAACTATAAAATGTGTCCTTAAATATCCACACCTATTGTCCAAATACCCACTTAATAGTTTTGAAATTCCTTTCAAATCTCTTTATTCTAATTCTAATCTCCATGAATATAATTCTTATTTATGGATATCAGCTTATTATTATCTAAACATGCATACCGACTGATGGTTATAAATCACATCTTCTACCCTCACAAGAAAGGATAATAAAAAACGAAGATGTAAGATAAACTACAATATAATTGATAGTCATTTGTCTTTGAAGACAAAGGCAATTCCTTGCGTGTGTTTATCGTAGATATGAGTTTTTTTCTTGCGAAAAAATCATAAATATATATGAGTCTCGCTTTTCACATATCTGAGGAAAAATGAATGCAAAAAAGTCCTTATGCAAATTGAATTAGGTTTTTTTGGTTTTGTTTCTTAACAAATTGTTCTTTGTCCAAGTCCTGACTACCGCCACACACACATAGTATGTGTCTCATACACCTATTTATATGTAAAACATATGCAAATCAGTGAAATACAAATTTGTCACGTTTCACACGGACAACTTAGAAAATACGATACAAATTTTATTTGCAACCAACTGTTCACGAATATTTGAAATTCGCATTCAAATTGTATTGGTAAGTATTGTCTGGTTGTGAACTTATAAGAAGATTTTTGGGAAAAGTATGCAGTCTTGTGGTGAAAGAAAAAATCAGAACAAATATAGAGTATACACGATTATGTGCTGTAAGAGTAAATCTACGTAATGAAATAGAAAGTTGTGAGATGTTTTGAGGAAGTGAATGCGATCAAGCCTTTAAAAATAAGTAAGTAAGAATACCTTTTGCAAGGTCTACTGCGCCAAGAAACCTACATATGGGGATTTCTGAGTGAAAACGGACACTTTTCAAAATGAGGTTTTTGATTTCCTTTATTTTTTGCTGTGATGATGCTGCTCATCAGCAAAACATTTCAGTATATTTTCAAAATTTTTTTTTTTGACAAACGGATCCAGTGATTTCGCGCCTTAAAAAAGTTGAATTCTGTAAGCCCTATATGCAAAGAAATACTCATTTGTTGTTTTATCACATTCCTCCGAACTTCGGAATAACCTCCTCTGGACCTCCGACCACCCTCCTCCGAACTTCGGAACAACCTACTTTGGATCTCCGACCATTCTCTTCCGAATTTCGGAACAAAATCTCCCCTGGACCTCCGACCACCCTCCTTCTAACTTCGGAACAACCTCCTCTGGAACTCCAACATCCTCTGAACCTCCGAAATTCCGAACAACCTAATTCTAACCTCCTAACAATCTCATCCGAACCTCCGAACACACAAACGGCAAAAAAAAAATAAATTTTTCCTACTGGATTTCACTCTTCGAGTAAACTCGTACTCTATTTCAAGCATTTTCACTCCCACTTGTTTTTTTCTTGCAAAACTCGTACTCTTCAAGTACTCGTACTCGCAAACACTTTTCACTCGCGAGTAAAAACGAGCAAGTCTGAAATATGCTTCGCGAGTGACGAGTAAAAATAGAGTATACTCGATTTATTTTTATACTCTCCTCCATAAGATTCTTGATCAGCGTGCAATTCTACATCGATATAGCCATGTCCGCCCGTCTGTCCGTCTGTGGAAATCACTCTAGCGTCCGAACAGATTGAAGTAAGTGGATGAAATTTTGGGAAAATCTATTATTTGTACGTAGGACTTTTGGTATTGAAAGCGGGTTATGTAGGTCCACGTTTTCGTATAGCCCCCATACAAAGTGACGCGTGACGCGTCGTCGTTTTAAGGAATTTTTAATATATGTATTTGTCCCATTTTACCACCGAATCGGTTGTAATTTGGTATTTTGTGTTTTCAAGGCTAAAAAATATTTCTACCAAAGTTTGTTTATATAGGTCCACGTTTTGGTATAGCCCCCATATAACGCACGGTATTTAGTACGCGTCACTTTACGATATTTTGAATGTATTAGTCCCATTTGACCACAGAATCGGTTGTAACTTTGTATTTTGTGTTACCAGAGGCTAAGAAACATTTCTACCATAAAATGTTGACAAAGGTCCATGTTTTGATATAGTCCCAATAGGACGATACCTCCGGATTTTCGGTATTTTGAAGGTTTTAGCCTCATTATCACACCGAAATAGCTGAAATTTGGTATTTAATCTTCGTTGGGGGTATAAAACTTTCCCCCAGAAATTTGTAGGTATAGGTCCACGCCCTCATATAGCCCCCATAGAACGGTTCTTTCAGATTTTCGGTATTTTGAAAGTTGTGGCCACATTAATCCACCGAAATGGCGGAAATTTGGTATTTGGTCTTCATTTAGGGTATTTAACGTTCCATATGAAATTTGTTGGTATTAGGCCCACGCCTTTATATGACCTCCATAGAACTTACCTCCCGATTTTCGGTGTTTTGAAGGTTGTGGCCTCAATATTCCCCAGAAATGGGTGATATTTGGTATTTAGCCTTCGTTGGGGGTATAAAACTTTCTCCCAGAAACTTGTCGGTACAGGTCCACGCCTTAGTATAGCCCCTATAGAACGGTACCTCCTAATTTCGGTATTTTGAAGCTTGTGACCTCAATATCCCACCAAAGTGATTGAAATTAGGTAGTTAGTCTTCGTTAGGGGGTTTCCGCCTGAAATTTGTCAGTATAGGTGCGCGTCTTCATATAGCCGCCATAGAACGGTACCTACTGATTTTCGGAATTTTGAAGGTTGTGACCTCAATATCTCATCGAAATGACTGAAATTTGGTAGTTAGTCTTCGTTAAGGGTATACAACTTTCCACCTGAAATTTGTCGGTAAAGGCCCACGCCCTCATATAGGCCCCATTGGACGATATCTCCCAATTTTCGGAATTGTTGGAATTCAATTTAATACAGTTCGTGGTGGAGGGTATAAAAAGTTCGGCCTGGCCGAACTTAACGCTTTTCTTACTTGTTTCTACTCGCGCGAGTACTCCCGCACGAACTCGCTCGAATTTCACTCGCGAGTAGAATTCGAGCGAGTAATTCGGAGCTCTGGATAATTCTGACAATTTTCGTTCTATGTATCAAATACCATGCATAGTTTTATGTATAGTGTGTCATTTTAATACAAATTGGCACCTTTTATGGCCTCTTGTTACCTTGGCTGAAACTGCAGTTACTACTGAAAGTCTCGGAGTGTTAGCTCTTCAGCTTTTACGTATTTTAAAGATATTTACCAAACTATATCTATCCATATAAGCTGAATTAACAGAAGCCGCCTTACTTCAAACTGCCAGCAAATTGTAATGTTTTAAAATAACGGGAGGTAACTTCGTATGGGTATAAACCAAACAAGTAAAAAAGTATCAGTCGGCTTTGACGACAGAGATATACCCTCAGCCTATTTGAATTGAAACTTTCATCTACCGACAGATCGAATGTACTCAGAGTCTTTTCAGAATTTTGTGACCCTTTTTGGACATTTGAACTTGCCGACAAAAATGTGGACTAGGAATAAAGTTCAAAAGAGTTGCGGAAAAGGTCTTCTTCTTTTCCGTTTAACTCCTTGAGGAGCATAGGGCCTCTACAAACAACCTCCAGGATGTTCTGTCATTTGCTAGTGCTTTTATTTCGCTCCATGATTATCCGGTGCTTTCTAACTCCTTCATAAGACTTCTTTTCCAGGAGTTTTTAGGTCTTCCTTTTTTTCTGCTCCCTTGGGGATTCCAATCTAGGGCTTGCCGGCATAGTTCTTCGTTATTTTTCCTCAACGTGTGCCCTATGCGGAAAAGGTACTTTAAGGAATGGACTGACATAGTCCATTAAGGATGTGGATCTTCTTTTGAGAGTCATATCTTTTTGGACTAGTATGCCAGGAAGCATGGACTTGTCCACTGACAACATTATATAACCGTAAACAGGACCACAAAGAACAGCATCGGTAAACATTTCCAAAGGATCTTCGAACAGACCCTAAACTGCACATAGACACAAATGTTGAACTTTTGTGGGGGTGGTACCTAAGGAAAAAACAAAAGAAAAGAAAAACAAATCCCTCTAAAGTTGACGACCCCCGCAAACGTTTTAAGGACCATGATCTGCGATTCTGCACCTGGAATGTTCGCACACTTTATAGAGACGGTGCAGTTTACGCATTGGCAGATGTAGTTGAAAAGTACAAGGCCGACATTACTGTCATACAGGAAATACGATGGAACGGGAAAGGCGTCACAACAACACCTAAAGATGACGCACTGTATTATAGCTGCCATGACACAAAACATGAGTTTGGTTGCGGATTTGTAGTTGGTCGGAGGTTAAAACACCTGGTCTCCAACTTCACACCCGTGAATGAAAGACTTGCTACAATTCGAATAAAAGCAAAATTCTTCAACATCAGCTTTATTTGCGCTCATGCTCCCACTGAAGGCAACGACGAAACATATGACCGTTGTCCTGCCCATGACATTAAAATTATTCTAGGCGATTTTAATGCCAAATTTGGAAAGGAAAATATCTTTTGCCCAACAGTCGGAAAATTCAGTCTCCACAATGAAACATCTGACAATGGCATGAGGTAGTTAGCAGCACCAGATTTAAACATCTCGACATCCATAAGGGCACCTGGCTGTCGCCAGATCAAAGATCAAGAAATCAAATTAATCACGTTGTGATAGATGAAAGACATTCATCGAGCGTGTTGGATGTGCGTTCGTTCCGAGGAGCAAACATAGACTCGGACCACAACCTAGTTGCAGCAAAGATACGCACCCTGTTAAACGTAGCAAACAAAGTACGAACAGACACAACACGAAAGTTAGCCATCGGTAAGCTACAATCACAACAGATAGCCACAGCATATTCCACTCAACTAACCCGATTGCTTAATCAAAGCACTCCTCATCCCGATAATATATCAGCGCAAAGGCAAAGTATTGCCCACTCCATGCAAACAGCCTCAAAATCCATACTTTGATACCAGAGACCTCTACCAAGGAATCCATCGTATGATCAGGAGTGTCGTGCTGCTACCGAAGAATATAGGGCTACTTTACAATCCTTAGCAACGCGTAGCGCACGGGAGAAAAGGAGAGAGGAGAAACGTCTTTTCCGCAGGAAAAAGAGAGAGATGGAAAAGCGGGAGTGTGAAAAAATCGAGATGTACAGGAGCCAGAATGAAGTCCGAAAATTCTACCAAAGAGTGAAGCATCAAACTGATGGCTTTGGTACAGGCACCTCCTTCTGTAGAGACCAGCAAGGTAATTTGGTAACTGATACAGATAGTGTACTAAGGATATGGAAAGAGCATTTTTCAAACCTGTTGGTATCCAGCGAAGACGACGAAGATACCACAGATCCAATCCCAGAAGATGGTATTGAATGTATAACGCCCAGCTAAGATGAGGTAAAGACAGCAATTAACCGGCTGACGAATAATAAGGCAGCAGGAGCCGATAGCTTACCAGCCGAGCTGTTCAAAACCGGAGGCGACACGCTGATAAGGTGTATGCATCAGCTAGTTAGCACCATCTGGCAGGAAGAACGAGTACCCGACGATTGGAACCTGAGTATCCTGTGCCCCGTCCATAAGAAAGGAGATAAGACTGTATGCTCTAACTATAGGGGCATAAGTCTACTCCGGATTACCTACAAGATCGTGTCAGGGATATTGTGCGAACGACTAAAGCCTATGTTCAAAGAGATAATTGGGCCATAACAATGCGGCTTTAGACCTGGCAAGTCCACCATTGACCAGATATTTACCCTGCGGCAAATCCTGGAGAAGACCCAAGAGATGCAGATCGACACCTACCACCTTTTTGTCGATTATAAAGCAGCCTTCGACAGCCCACTACGTTCAAAGGTATTCCAGGCTATGTCTGCATTTGGTATCCCCGTAAAGCTCATTCGGCTTTGTAAAATGACTCTAACTGACACAAGATCTTCAGTTAAAATTGGAAAGAACCTCTCCGAAGAATTTTGTACCAAAAGAGGTTTCAGACAAGGAGACAGCCTCTCGTGTGATCTCTTCAACATCCTGCTGGAAAAGGTTATTCGAGAGACAAACGTCAAAAGAAGTGGCTCAATCTACACCAATAGCCACATGTTACTTGCTTATGCTGATGATATAGACATCATGGGACGATCAGTAAAAGAAGTAACAGATACCTTTATGAAGGTCGAAGGAGAATCTGCTAAAGTGGGTCTGGCGGTAAACGGCGGGACGCAGTGCGTCTATAGAGATCGGGCCAACTGTTGACGTTGGTTCCTATAATTTTGAGGTAATAAAAGACTTCGTATACCTCGGCACTGTCGTAAACACAACAAACGACATCAGTTGTTAAATAAAAAGAAGAATTGTATTGGCTAACAGATGCTACTTTGGCATAAGTAGTCAGTTTAAAAACAAAGCCACATCTCGTCACACAAAAATAACGCTTTACAAAACACTGCTACTACCCGTGCTGATGTATGGTTCCGAAGCCTGGGTACTTGCGCAAGCAGATAAGGCAGTGCTTGGTGTATTTGAGAGAAAAATTCTTCGAAAGATCTACGGACCAATCTGCGTTGACGGTGAATATCGACGTCGCATGAACCACGAGCTGTATCTGCTATACAACGACATCAATATATAGTTAAACTTATTGAGATGCAACGATTGCATTGGCTAGGCCAAATAATAAAAATGAGTGATGATGAACCCGCTAAAAAGGCGTATAAATATGAGCCGCTTGGCGGTGTACGCAGAATTGGCTGGCCAAAGAATACACGCAGAGAAAAAAATATGATTGATCCAACAATATTCGAAGAGCAAAATATGTATTGTAAAGGTATTGTTAAATTCCAAATGTAGTATTGTGATTCCAACAATTGGGTTTTGTTAAATCCAAAAATAGATTTTGTCAACTGGACGATAGTTCTCTCTTTTCTTCGACAATTTTTTCTCTTCTCTCGCTATTCGATGCCGTGTTGAAAAAAACAATTATGGTGAGTTTTGTTTGTATGACATGATGCCTTTATCTTTGTTTTTGTGTGTATGTATACCAACAATGAGACTCTTGTTTTTATTTGTTTCTGTTTTGTTTCATTCTTCTATCTTCATTGTGCTTTGAGGTTTGGTGTTATACCGGAGTGTGTTATGGTGTTTAATTATTCCTTATGTTGTGGTGGGTGCTTGTGGCTTTTTGTTTGTCTTTGTTGTCAGCAAATGCAGCAAACCATGTATTGTGTTCATCAATGCTTGCAATATTATACGCGACATTTATATTCAAGTTATGTGAAAAGTGTATATGAGAAGTATATACACTCAAATCAAAAATGTCTGGGCTGGTTTTCTGGGTTGACAATACTTTTTGTAAACAAAATTAGATTATGATAGTTCCTACAATCGGTATTGTTAACGATTTTTACAATATTGCGGAAATTCGAAAGTTGTTTTTGTTTTCTGTGTTTGGAACAAAAGATGGTATTTTTGGATTTGGATTACAATGTTTGAACAAAACAAATACATTTTTGGAACCAAAACAGATATTTTTGTTTCAACAAAAGCGAAAAATATTTTTTCTCTGCGTGTAGATGGCGCAAACAAGTGGATGAAGAGATGACAAGGTGCGGTATCCCAAAAAGCGAAGCACCAAACAGAGAGAATTGGAGATCTTTTCTTAGTTCGGCCTATAGAACAAATGTTCTGTAATGGGCCAGCTAAGTAAGTAAGTACGCTAAGGAGAGTAAAGATATGGGCTATTTTAGAAGTTATAATGAATTTGGACAAAATATTAGGAGATCCAAAGTTTGGAAGTGGGTGCCTCGTTCAATTGGGGGGGAAGTACCGGAAGTTGTGGACCGGTGTTGCCCATCTTCGAACTGAAGCTAAGTTTGGACAAAATATGACGGAGGCCAAATTTTGGAACTAATCGGTTGATCAGTTCGAGAGTTATCGTGCTATCCAGCCACTACATATTATACCATATGGATTTTTTACGAATTTCGAGCTGTTTTCTCAAGTAGTATGGACTTGCCCCTGAAAAAAACTTCTACCGTCGTAATTGAGGCAGCAAGCTGCTTCAAGAGTAATCAAAGTGATTCGAGAGCAGGTCTAAAGGCCGCGGCACATACGGCACGTTGATACAACAAAAATCAATGCGATTCGCGAGCAGTCCTAAACTGAACTTATCCGAGATATTGTGTGGGAGGTACCTGAAGGAGTGGACCGGTATAATCCACATTGGAACCACATCTAAGTCTGGTAGAAACTTCACGATGTGCAAAGTACGGTCGGAAGGGTCGGTCACTCCCTTCAAGAGTTATCTTGCGCACAAATTTTCGGAACATTTTCGAATTTTTGTGGGGGAGGTACCTGAAGGAGTGGACCGATATGGCTCAATTTCAAACTTAAACTATGTTTGGACAAAATATTACTAACCCAAAATTTTGGATCCGTGCGGAGTTGTTTTTTTTTTTCTCTTTTTTGTCTCCCATCGGACGCCTCCCCAGGTGGTGGATAGGGGAACGCTCAATATATGATGGGTACCGCAAAAATAAAATATGTGGGGCGAACCAAAAGAAAAAAGGAAAAAGCAGTGTCTGTTCCCATATTGGGCGACTGCAAACAGCGTCTGTACTCCAGTGGAGCGGCTGAATACCGAGAAGGAAAACTGTAAACCCTTCAGAAGGCAACGGGAAACCATTGAAGTAATATCCCATGAAAATCATGCAACTATGGACACACATGAACAACGGCCCTCAATCTCCGGTCATACGAGGGTGCTAAGAATCCCCGGAGGTAAAACAAAACACACTCTGAATATTGGTACATGGAACGTGCGAAGTCTTTATGAATCTGGAAAGTTTGCTAATACCGTGAATGAAATGAATAAATTGAAAATCGATATTTTAGGAGTCTGCGAAACCTGGTGGCCTGACAGTGGAGACTTTGTCTCTGAAAATGTTAAAATGTATTATTCAGGAAATATGAATAAAAATCACAGGAACGGCGTTGGAGTTATTGTTAAAAAACATATAGCAAAATGTGTATCAGGCTTTATTCCCAAATCTGATAGAACAATGCTTATACAATTGGAAGCAAGACCACTAAAAATTAATATTATACAAGTATATGCACCTACCGCTGATAAAAGCAAAGAAGAAGTCGAAGAGTTTTACGAAGATATTAAATACTTAATGAACATGACTAAACACCATGAAATAACAATAGTTCAAGGCGACTTTAATGCTAAAGTGGGCCAAGATATAGTGCCCGGGATTACGGGAAAACATGGCCTAGGAGAGAGGAATGAAAGAGGCAGCAGAATGATCCAATACTGCCAGGAACATAACATGAAAATTACAAACACAATGTTCTCCCTTCCCCCTAGAAGACTGTATACCTGGAAGTCACCCCAGGATAAACCAACAAACATAGTGAGGAATCAAATCGATTATATATTAATTAACAAACGCTATTCTTCTTTTGTAACAAAAACCTCTACGTATCCAGGAGCGGACGTCCCATCCGATCATGTATTACTGATGACAAAGCTACAAACAAAGCTAAGGACAAATATGAAGAAAAAAATACGTAAGAGAATTAACGTTGAGAAACTTGATGAGCCATCGACAAAAACAGAAATAAAAGCCCTCATAGGGCAAGAATTTAGTAAAATTGAAGGAATGGACAGTGAAAGCATATGGAAGTCGGTAAAACAATCGCTAAAATCAATAGCAGATAATAATTTAGGAAGCAATCCAAGAAAACGGAAGAATGAATGGATGACTGCAGAAATACTGGGCCTAATGGAAGAACGTCGAAAATATAAGAATTCCAACTACGAATTATATCATGAATTAAATAAAGAAGTACAATCTGCAATCAGAGCAGCGAAAAATGACAATCTTAACAAACAATGCCAGGAGATCGAAAGATTACAAGAACTTCATGACGATTTTAATCTCCACAAAAAAATTAAGGAAGCAGCGGGAATATATCGTAAATCACTGCCAAAAGTTCTATACAACAGCAACAATGAAGCTGTTTTTGATATTACGGAGAAAAAGGCTATATGGCAGAATTACATAACCTCTCTTTATACAGATGAAAACAGATCAAACTACGACATAATGGAACCCGAGCCACAAGTAGGAACTCCGATAACTAAACAAGAAACTGAAGCTGCTATTAAATCTTTAAAAATGAAGAAAGCATGTGGTCCAGATGAAATCCCATCCGAAATTCTTAAACTGATTGAAGGCGATAATATCAACATACTTGTAAGGCTTTTTAATTGCATATATGAAACCGGTAAATATCCACAGGACTGGCTAAAATCTACGTTCATAGCTATTCCTAAAAAAGGACATCCAAAAGCATGCAACGATTATAGACTAATTAGTCTTATGAGCCATGCCCTTAAAATTTTTCTCAAGATAATTCATGGCAGGATATATAAAAGATGTGAAAATGTTATGGGATTCTCTCAATTCGGCTTTAAAGAAGGAATGGGAACACGTGAAGCGCTTTTTTCAATTGAAGTTCTTCTTCAAAAATGTAAAAATGCTCAAAAAGACGTTTATATTTGCTTTATAGACTATGAAAAAGCATTTGATACAGTCAAACACGATAAACTTGTAGAAATCCTTGCATCTATTGGTATCGAAGAAAAGGAAATTCGCTGCATAAAAAGTTTATATTGGCAACAGACAGCACAGGTTGATGTTGAAGGAGAGATGACTGAAGATATAATAATATCTAAAGGTGTTAGGCAAGGATGTATATTGTCGCCTTTACTATTCAATGTATACTCCGAAAAAATATTTCAGGAATCATTTAAAGATGTTCAGAAAGGAATATTTGTAAATGGCGCTTTCATCAACAATATAAGATATGCAGACGACACAACAATCTTAGCTGACAGCATGTCAGGTCTTCAATATCTCTTAAATAGGCTGGTAGCACAAAGCGAGTTGTATGGGTTAAAAATCAATATTAAGAAAACAAAATATATGATTGTGAGCAAAGAAAACCGCTGTCCCCCTTTCACATTAACAATAAAAGATACACCAGTAGAGAGAGTATACAGCTTTAAATATCTCGGTGCAGTGATAAATGACAAGCTGGATAACTCATCCGAAATAAGATGCCGAATTGAAATGGCGAGGGAAGCATTTATCAAGTACAAGAAAATCTTTACCAGCCATGATATAAACATAAAAACCAAGCTGCGATACATGAAAACATATGTATGGTCAGTTCTGTTATACGCTGTCGAAGTTTGGACCTTAAAGGCAACAGATATTAAAAAACTAGAAGCTTTTGAAATGTGGACATACAGAAGAATATTGAAAATTCCATGGACGCAGTTTGTTTCAAACAGTGAGGTACTGCAAAGGCTACACCAGGAAAAGGAAATAATCCATATAATAAAAAAACGAAAAACAGCTTATCTTGGTCATATAATGCGAAACAACAAATATAAGCTACTCCAAAATATAATCCGAACAAAAATTGAAGGAAGACCCACTAGAGGAAGAAAGGAAATGATATGGATTAATAACATACAGGAGTGGACTGGTATCCAAGATGTTGGGAATCTTCTGAGCGAAAGCCGAAACAGAGAGTCATTTGCTGAGATAATAAGAAATTTATAAAAACCAAAATGAAATTTATAATGTAACAGATGTAATATGTATGTATATAATTGCATTGATCGCCAAAATTCGAAAAACGAATAGGCAAATAAAGAAGAAGAAGAAAATTTTGGACCAAATCGGTTTATCCGTTCGAGAGTTATCGTGCGCACCAGGCAGCCAGACAGATGGACGGACATTGCTAAATCGACTCCAAATTGTCTGAAACGGATTTCGTTTAAACATACTTGGGGTCTAAAACCATTATTTCGATGAGAAACATTTTGCCCGTATAAAAGTGTATATGCCCTCGTTAGCATAAATGCTGAGGGTATAACAAATAAAGATGACCTCAACTTTCTTGGCAACCACTCTGCCGATTTTGGAGAATGTTATTTGAAGAAAGGTTTAATATGTAACCTGTTACTTAGTATCCCTCAATTTCCATTTTTAAGTTACTGTAAATAACGATTAATCACTGTTCTACGTCTGAAACCCACCCACACATTTCGAATCTCCATATTTTCTATGTTAACATTTTTCTCCGCACATTTTAACTTTAATCATGTCAGGTAAATCAATAACTAAGTCAGCCCATCAATTCATTCACAAAGTTAGTAGTCACGCAATGGCCTCTTATACAAATTCTGCTTTTCAATCGTATTCAAAACGTGTGGTCAAATCAATTAATACCAACCAACACAAAAAGGATATCTAGTTATATTGAATATTTGTAAAAGTTAACCAAAACCACATTTTGTGATTAATCAAAGAAAAGTCAAACAAGGACAGAAGAGATTCTTGAAAAGATACACCAAAATTACCCGAAATAAATCACTAAGGCCTTAGATATAAATCAAATTCCACACAGAAAAGCAATTAAATTAATGTTTTGTAGATTCTGTTTGAGGTTTATTTATTTGGTTGTGTCATCATCATTGTCATGCAAACCAATTCAAACACACTACAGATAGAGCAAATTAGGAAAATACAAACACAAGGACAAACATGACAATGGGATTAATATCCTTTAATTCGAATGAAAGAATGTGAAGGAAAACTACAGTGCGGAGCGGTTATAAAAAATTGTTTTGATAGTAATTTATGTGAAGGCTTTACTAATGGCCAAATGGGCATCTAACGTTATAAACACATTATTTTGTATTCAGGATGTATTTTTTTGGATATCAGTTTACGCCTGTTCATATTAACCATGTTCGCCTGTCTATAGGACATAAAATAACACAAAGAAAATAACAAATATTTCCTGTTTTTTTTCGCACAGGAAATAACACGTGAATGCTTGAATGATTTTAACCTTTTTTTTGGAGAAGATGGGCAGAAATAATCTCTTAAGAGTATTGCCTAGATTTACATTTCAGATGCTTTCTTGTAAGAGGTGTGGAAAACAATACTACATATTGTTATTGGAAATGGAACATATTACCATTTTAATTCCATGACACTGTGATTTATGTGTTCTGTTTTTCATTTGAAAGGATATTTTAGTAGATCAGATTTAAAATCTAATAAAAATAAGCCTGATTATACTGCAGAAGTTGGCATGAAATTGAATTTTGTGCTTTATGTATTTAATTAATCCCGGCCGACTGCGATAAAACAGAATTTAAAGAAATGCGTCAACTTATAAATACAACATAACTTAAATTGAGCTTTCAGAAGAAAAAAAAGAAATAATTGGTCTGTTCCAGTACTGCAAGGATCTACTAATTTTTACTATTTTCTTCGATAACATAAAGGAAAAAATGTTATCGTAGTAAAAATTAGTAGCTTCTTGCAGGTTCTGGAACAGAGCAAATAATTCTGTTTCTTTTTGTGAAAGAATCTTCAAGTTTTACTATTTTTATAATAATTATTATTATATTTGTCATTCCATTCGTAACACATTGAAATATTCCTTGGAGACCCTTTTAATTATACATGTTCAGTGGTGACCAATACATTTGCAACAAAATTACAAGTTTTAGAAAATTTTCTGTAAACAAATGTTTTTAAAGAAAAATTAGGTATTGTTTTGCAATTATTTATAGCTCAATACAATTTTAACACGATATCCAACCGGAATTAAGCAAAAAAATTTAAAATATATAAAACGCATTAAAATTTAATGGTCAAAAAATATGCAACTTAACCAAATCGCATGCAAAAATCTTCAATATAATTTTTAATATGATTCAAACTATTTGTTTTTTTGTTTCTGGAAGTTTAAAAGTGAGTAAAATTTTAACACTGATATCAGTCATACGTACTTCATAGGGGGAGTCGCGGGTCTATGGGGAGGAGCATGAAGATGGGTGTTAGATTCGGATACTTCGGGAATAATGCAAATTTCTTGACATTCAAGTTTTTGATTTAATAAAAATCAGAGTACAGAGTGTAGTTATGTCGTTTTTTAGCAACAATCAGAAGTCTGGGTGTCGGAAAACATACAAGCCTAGGGATCTTGATGATATAAGACTATAATATTTTGGCATTTGTTTTGTCAAAGCTGATTTTAAAAAACTTCGCTTTTATATGGTTTGCGACAACTCTCGATTTATTCATATGACGCCTGGCCTAGACATTCAGATTAGTTTAGAAAAATTTAATGCTATTGATATTAATGATATTGGTACTGAAGAAACTAACGTAGGTAGCATAGAGTGTAACTCAGCAGTCGGTGACAATATTATGTGTCAAGGAAAAATTCTGACATTTTGTAAACTAACACTAACGTAGATCAATATGTAACAAGATCAGTTTAATCATTCCACATCAGAAATACATGTGAAATCATAGCGATATCCAAGCTACTCCAATTTTAATAAAATATGGAAAAAGAGGTAGGGTTATTATACGTTCCTTAGTTTGCTCAGAATACATTTTTGTAAAATTCTTCATGTCTTTTGTGTGAAAAATTACCTAAGGTAGTCTGACATAAGACAAAGGAGTCTGACCTCAAACTAATGGGTACTTTACACGATATGTTTTTAACATATGGGTTGTCACTTTTTAAATACAAAATGTATATGCAAAGTGACAACCCATATGTAAAAAACATATCGTGTAAAGTACCCATAAGATATTCCGACATCAGACTGAATGAACAGGAATCTGATCTCAAACTAAAGTAGTCTGACATAATACAAAGAAGTCTTAGACAAACTAATCTAACCTCAAGCTAACGTAGTCTGACATAAGACAGAGGAGTTTGATCTCAAACTAGGTTAGTCTGACATAAGAAAAAGCTGTCTAACCTCAAACTAGGGTAGTCTGATATAAGGCAAAGGAGTCTGACCTCAAACTAAAATAGTCTGTCATCAGACAAAGGAACCTGATCTGAAACTAAGGTAACCTGAAATAATACAAAAAAGTCTGATCTCAAACTAAGGTTGTTTTACATAAGACTGGGGATTCTTACCTCAAACTAAGGTAGTCTGATATAAGATAATGAGTCTGACATCAAACTAAGATATTATGACATCAGACAAAGGAGTCTGATCTAAAACTAAGGTAGTCTGATACAAGACAGAGGATTCTCACCTCAAACTAAGGTAGTCTGACATAAGAAAAAGCAGTCTAACCTCAAACTAGGGTAGTCTGATATAAGACAAAGGAGTTTGGCCTCAAACTAAGATATTCCGACATCAGACAAAGGAATCTGATCTCAAATTAAGGTAGTCTGACATAACACAAAGAAGTCTAATCTCAAATAAGGTATTCTGACATAAGACAAATGGATCTAATTTCAAACTAAGATAGTCTGACACAATACAAAGGAGTTTGATCTCTTTGACATCAGACAAATGAGTCTGTACTAAAACTAAGGTAGTCTGACCTCAAACTAGGGTAGTCAAACTAAGATAGTCTGACATCAGACAAAGGAATCTTATCTGGAACTAGGGTAACCAGAAATAATACAAAAAGGCTGATTTCAAACTAAGGTAGTCTGATATAAGGCAGAGGATTCACACCTCAAACTAAGGTAGTCTGACATAAGAAAAAGCAGTCTAACCTCAAACTAGGGTAGTTTGATATAAGACAAATGAGTCTGACCTCAAACTAAGATATTCCGACATCAGACAAACGAATCTGATCTCAAATTAAGGTAGCCTGACATAACACAAAGAAGTCTAATCTCAAATAAGGTATTCTGACATAAGACAAAAGAATCTAATTTCAAACTAAGATAGTCTGACACAAGACAGAGGAGTTTGATCTCAAAATAAGGTAGTCTGACATCAGACAAATGAGTCTGAGCTCAAACTAAGGTAGTCTGACCTCAAACTAGTGTAGTCTGATATAAGGCAAAGGAGACTGACCTCAAACTAAGATAGTCTGACATCAGACAAAGGAATCTGATTTGAAACTAAGGTAACCTGAAATAATGCAAAAAGTCTGATCTGAAACTAAGGTTGTTTTACATAAGACAGGGGATTCTCACCTCAAACTATGGTATTCTGATATAAGACAAAGGAGTCTGACAACTAACTGATCTGAAACTAAGGTAGTCTGACATAAAACAGAGGATTCTCGCCTAAAACTAAGGTAGCCTGAAATAAGAAAAAGCAGTCTAACCTCAAACTTGAGTAGTCTGATTTAAAACAAAGGAGCATGGCCTCAAACTAAGATATTCCGCCATCAGACAAAGGAATCTGATCTCAAATTAAGGTAGCCTGACATAACACAAAGAAGTCTAATCTCAAAAAAGGTATTCGGACATAAGACAAAAGAATCTAATTTCAAACTAAGGTAGTCTGACATAAGACAAAAGAATCTAATTTCAAACTAAGGTAGTCTGACATCAGACAAATGAGTCGGAGCTCAAACTAGGGTAGTCTGATATAAGACAAAGGAGTCCGACCTCAAACTATGATAGTCTGACATCAGACAAATGAATCTAATCTCAAACTAAGGTAGTCGGACATAATACAAAGAAGTCTGATCTCAAACTAAGATTGTCTGACATAAGACAGGGGATTCCCACTTCAAAATAAGGTAGTCTGTTATAAGACAAATGAGTCTGATATCAAACTAAGATAGTCCGACATCAGGCAAAGGAGTCTGATCTAACACTAAGGTAGTCTGACATCAGACAGAGGAGCGTATCAGAGCGAGTACTACTGATCTATTGACGTTATAACGGGCGATAGCATTAAAAGTTCGGGATTCTATAAAGGCAATAAGTTTTAGAAAGCCCGTCAGATGATAATTTACCGCACACATTTTGTGTATAGACATTTCCGGGAAGAGTACAGGCATCCCAAAAAAAGATTTCAACACATTTACTGCTCCCTAGAATACATAAAGCCTATCCCATAAATTTATGAAAAAAATGTGTTTCTTATGTAATTACATGTCAAAAAACATTACTTATTGTTAAACAAGTGAGAAAAGGCTATAGTCGGTACGGGGCCGACTATGTGATACCCTACACCACTACCCCTGTGCATAATCTTTTCACTCGAAAACATTTCTTTTGCGGAGATACGAAAGTTTTCACCTATCTGGCTTTTATACCAAATGACTTAAGGCGAACTGAACCAAAATAATTAATATTTAGTTTTATATTTGACTACTCTCGACATCACCAACATCAATAGGCTTCTATTTCTGTGAGAAAATTTCGTCATGATCCGATCAAAATCCCGACTTGTAGTGTGATTGCAGAAAAAGTGGAAAAAGGATGCATTACCGAGTATTGCGATATCTCTATTATTTGACCACCTACGCCAACCTAATTTGCATAATTTTAAAGATGGGATTTTCTACTTTCTTAGTCAGGCTTTGCATTTAGAAGGTCCCCAACCAAAGGTGTGATATCTGTCATTATTGTTAAAATCGCAAAAATGAAAAGTTGGGTTCTATTAGCGACTATTGCGATATCATCGTTGTGTGACCACCTGCGACAACCTATGTTACATCGTTTCAAAGGTAATATTTTCTACTTTCATTGTCAAGTTTTGCTTTTTATATACCCCTTATAGACGCTAAGATATTTGCTTTGGAACAAAATGTAGACTTTTTCTCCAAATAACTTTTTTGCTCATTCCGACCCCTAATTATTATCCGATCATCACCAAAATCAATAGGCTTCTTCCCCTCCGGGACCCCATCAACACCCAAAATTTCGTGACGATCCGATCAAAATTGCGACCTGTAGCGTGATTTCCAAAAAAAAATAGAAAAATGGGATGTATTACCGACTATTGCTATATCTCCGTTAGTTGGTCACCTACGCCGACTTGGTTGCATCATTGTAAAGATGGGATCTTCTACATTCATAGTCAGGGTTTGCATTTAAAAGTCCCCAACCAAAGCTTTGATATTCGACATTATAATTAAAATCGCAAGAATTTGGGTTTTATTTGCGATTATTGTAATATCTTCGTTGTTTGATCACCTACGAGAACTTACTTTACATCATTAGAAAGGTGATGTTTTCTACTTTTATTGTCAGCTTGCTTTTGGTATACCCCATATAGAAGCTGAGATATTCGCTTTGGAAAAAACCGTTGTCTTTTTATCCACATAAGTTTTTTGCCGATTCCGACCCCTGAATATTATCCGACCATCCCCAAAATCAATAGGCTTCTTCCCCTCCGGGACCCTCATCAACACCCATCATCCGATCCGATCAAAATTGCGACCTGTAGCGTGATTACAAGGTTTAGATGGACAGACGGTACAAAATTCTTCGGAGAGGTTCTTTCGAATTTTAACCTAGTATCTGTTAAAGTCTTCTTACAAAGCAGCGGGCTGTCGAATGCTGCTTTATAATCGACAAAAAGGTGGTAGGTGTCGATCTGCACCTCTTGGGTCTTCTCCAGTATTTGCCGCAGGGTAAATATCTGGTCAATGGTGGACTTGCCAGGTCTAAAGCCGCATTGGTATGGTCCAATTATCTTGTTGACCATAGGCTTTAGTCGTTCGTACAATATCCCTGACACGATCTTGTAGACAATAGGGAGTAGACTTATGCCCCTATAGTTAGAGCATACAGTCTTATCTCCCTTCTTGTGGACGGGGCACAGGATACTCAGGTTCCAATCGTCGGGTACTCGTTCTTTCTGCCAGATGGTGCTAACTAGCTGATGAATACACCTTATCAGCGTGTCGCCTCCGGTTTTGAACAGCTCGGCTGGTAAGCCATCGGCTCCTGCTGCCTTATTATTCTTCAGCCGTTTTTTTGCTGTCTTTACCTCATCTTGGCTGGGCGGTATACATTCAATACCATCTTCTGGGATTGGGACTGTGGTATCTTCGTCGTCTTCGCTGCTATTGGATACTAACAGTTTTGAAAAATGTTCTTTCCATATCCTGAGTACACTATCTGTATCAGTTACCAAATTACCTTGCTGGTCTCTACAGAAGGATGCGCCTGTACCAAAGCCATCAGTTTGATGCTTGACTCTTTGGTAGAATTTTCGGACTTCATTCTGGCTCCTGTACATCTCGATTTTTTCACATTCCCGCTTTTCCATCTCTCTCTTTTTCCTGCGGAAAAGACGTTTCTCCTCTCTCCTTTTCTCCCTGTATCTCTCTCGTGCGCTACGCGTTGCTACGGATTGTAAAGTAGCCCTATATGCCGCATTTTTCTCTTCGGTGGCAGCACGACACTCCTGATCATACCATGGATTCCTTGGTGGAGGCCTCTGGTATCCAAGTGTTGATTTTGCGGCTGTTTGCATGGAGTGGGCAATGCTTTGCCATTGCGCTGATATGTTATCGGGATGAGGAGTGCTTTGATAAGCAATTGGGCTAGTTGAGTGGAATATGCTGTGGCTATCTGTTGTGATTGCAGCTTATCGATGTCTAACTTTCGTGTTGTGTCTGTTCGTACTTTGTTTGCTACGTTTAAGCGGGTGCGTACCTTTGCTGCAACAAGGTAGTGGTCCGAATCAATGTTTGCGCCTCGGAACGATCGTACATCCAACACGCTCGATGAATGTTTTCCATCTATCACAACACGATCAATTTGATTTCTTGTTTTCTGATCTGGAGACAGCCAGGTGCCCTTATGAATATCGAGATGATTAAATCTGGTACTACTAACTACCATGTTTTTTTTCAGCTGCAAAGTCTATCAGCCTCATACCATTGTCAGATGTTTCACTGTGGAGGCTGAATTTCCCGACTGTTGGGCCAAAGATATTCTCCTTACCAATTTTGGCATTAAAATCGCCTAGAATGATTTTAATGTCATGGGCAGGGCAACGGTCATATGTTTCTTCTAAGCGCTCGTAAAATATATCTTTCTCTGTTCGTCCTTTTCTTCAGTGGGAGCATGAGCGCAAATAAAGCTGATGTTGAAGAATTTAGCTTTTATTCGAATTGCAGCAAGTCTTTCATTCACTGGAGTGAAGCTGGATACCAGATGTTTTAGTCTCCGACTAACTACAAATCCGCAACCAAACTCATGCTTTACGTCATGGCAGCTATAATACAGTGCGTCAACTTTAGGTGTTGTTGTGACGCCTTTCCCAATCCATCGTATTTCCTGTATGGCAGTAATATCGGCCTTGTACTTTTCAAGTACGTCTGCCAATGCGAAGACTGCACCTTCTCTATAAAGAGTGCGAACATTCAAGGTGCAGATTCGCAGATCATGGTCCTTAAAACGTTTGCGGGGTTCGTCAACTTCAGAGGGGGTTGTTTTTCTTTTCTTTCGTTTTTTCATAGTATGCTGTTTTTTCTAGGGGAGGGTTACTAACCCGACGTCCAAAACCAACTTTTTAACGTTCTTATGGGAGAACGCGCGGCACATGTTAGCTCACTACCTTTAACGGGTGTTAAAGGCAGTTCCCCAGGTGACACCACGGGGAGGTCAGTGTCCACTTGAGATGAAAGAGGGACCAAGATAAATTTTGGGCTTTGCCATGTTAAAACCGGTCAGGACCGTTGCTTGGTATCTTCCATCCCCTACGTCACCCGTACATATTTTACGTATGCTAATATATCTACCAGGTATAGATCAGGTTTGAATCTGGACTATATTTGCCCATTCCTTCAAATACCTCCCACACAAAATTTCGGATAAGTTCACTTTAAGACCTGCTCTTGACTAACTTTGATTTCTGTTGAAGCAAATTGCAATCGCTGCACAGTGCGAAATATGGGAACTTTAGTGGAACTTTACTCAAAAATTAAAGCACATAAAACTAATGAGATTCTTGTTGCATTCTATTGCTAAGTATCCCATGACTAATGCCTCATATTCAGTTTTGCGATTTACCCCGCGAAACAACTAGAAATGCACCTAAAAGTTTCACTTTTGCTTTACAATATTTATTTTCTTAAAAAATTGCTTCTAGCTTTGCTTAAGTAATATAGTGATATAAAGAAATTGTACATTAGTTGACTATAGTTTTTGTTGCTTTTATAATTCTCGACAATTTTTTGATTATTTGTCGTTTATAGATTTGTAATATCTAATTAAGTTTGGTTGCTATTCGTTCCCCAAAAATTTGATTTTTTAAAAGTCTACTAAATTATATTTTTATAAGTTTTGGAGGTTTTTTAATGTATTGTGGTGAATTGCAGATTAAATCGCACATTTTCTGAGATGTAGGATATTTTTCTATAGACAAATCAAAAATTAGCTGCAGGTTCGCGCAGGTTTGCGAGATATGCGACTTTTTCAGAAAGTCATTCATACATATATCTATATTTTTGAAAATTTGATAGAAGAACCGGCATTAGACGTCAATGTTGATTTCGTTTATCCCAAAATGGGTTCACCAATACTAAGAAATGTTGCTTTTAATAGTTTTATGACTATTCTTGCGAATTTCATTCACATTTTATAGAAAAAATAGTCAAATTTGAGCAGTTTTCTCAGGACATCGTTAAGTACCTAAAACAAAGCATAGTTGCCCCAGATGCTTTTAGGCGATATACTCATTTGTAGAACCGTGTAATAAGATAAGCATATCCTGAGTCGAAATGTACAATTTGTAAAATTTATGTTATATCAATGACACTATACTAAAAATAAAAAATATCAATTTTTTTTTTCATTTACTGACGTATGTATGTGGATGCTTTGGCGGAGAGGCAAAAGCAAGGATCTATGCTCTGAATTATTTTTTACAATATTTTCTATTCAATGAAGACAAATTTTAAAGTAAACCAAACTAGGTTGGCAATAATTACCTAACACCATTTAAATATCCCAAATGGGGTGCCCCCTCATATTGGGGCTATAGCAAAACGAGAAAATACGTTGCTAATATTTCGCAAAACGGTTTTCTACCTACGGAGAACATAAAGTACCAAAATGCAAAGAAATGTGCTTGGAATCTTTAAAATATGTTATATTGGCCGGTACCGCTCAATGGGGGCTATACCTATACGCGAACAGATATTGACAATATTTTGTACATATGTTCTCCATCCACTGAAACCCCAATATACCAATTTGCAGTAAAATCGGTTGAAAAATTAACCTAATACGTAAAAACGGTCATCACCGATATGTGGGGGCTATAGGAAACCGCAGGTCTATGTGACCCATATTTATCCACATACGACCCTCAACTATGAGAAACATTTTTGGAAAGTTTTAGTAACCTACGTTCTTCACATTAACAGTTATGAGTAAAGTTCCACTAAAGTGTCCATATTTTGCACTGTGCGCTGTTTCCATTACAACGGTAAACATTTTGTCAGTGGCAAGTCCATACTTCTTGGAAAAACATCCCGAAAGTTGTAAAAAACCCTTATGGCACCATATGTAGTAGCTGTAGTGCACAATACTCTTGAACTGATAAACCGATTTAATTCAAAATCTGGCCTTCGTCATATTTTGTCCAAACTTAGTTTAACTTCTAAAACGGCCCATATCGGTCTTCTCCTTAGGATACCTCCCCCACAAAAGTTCAACATTTGGGTCTGTTAGGAGATCCTTTGCAAATTTATACCGATGATGTTTTTTGTGGTCCGGTTTGCAGCCATATATGTTTTCCGAGGACAAGTCCATGCTTCCTGGCATACTGGTCGAACAGGTGTACGATAACCCTCTGAAATGACTAGTGAGCGCGATATCTATCGAAAAGTTATGACTCTCAAAATAAGATCCACTTCGGTAATGCACTATGTTGGTCCATTCCCTCTTCCGCAAAACTTTTGAACTTTAATCCTAATCCACATTTTTGTCGGCAAGTTCAAATGTCCAAAAAGTGCCACAAAATTCTGAAAAGACCCTAAATACATTCGATCTGTCCGTAGATGAAAGTTCCAATTCACTTATGCTGAGGATATATCGAAAAAGCCGACTGATACTTTTTTACTTGTTTAATATAGTTTTTTTTTATAATTCCACTTTTTTTAAAGATCGATATGTCTGTAACCATTAGGCAAAAAATCTGAAATTGTACTGAAATGTTTTGCAAAAGATAAAGGAAATCACAGACTACGTTTCTCCAAAGTGTCCGATTTCACTCAGAATTCCTCACATACACTTGCATACGATTAAAAATGTACCTCATCGAACTAATGTTTTTAGGTCCCAGGTATTTTTGGACGAGATTTGGAGCCGATTTAATTATAATGCCCTCTAACTAGACAGGGATCAAAGGAATCAACCGATTATGTCCAAATTTGGGCCTGGTAATATCGTCGGTGTCATGCTTAAGTGTTCCACATTCCATTTTTGACATTTTGAGTTACAGTTGCCTTTCAAAGTTTTCAACCCTGCTCTTTCTGAATTTCTAGGCGGGTTTCCTCTATCTTTTATAGTTTTCGAGATATAGAAAAGTCAATATGTTCCATATCCACTTTGAACGCAAAAAATCTGCTTTTTTGTTCCATATCCATACCGTTGGCGTATGGAAAAAAGACAAAAACGAATTGTTCCTCACAAAAAATGATGGCGTTTGGAACAAAAAATTGCCAAATTTTGTCAAGTTACGAACAATGTGACGAATGGAGTCCGATATGAAGATAGCTGTGCGACAGCGATCAAAATTATAGTCGGACTATCGATAGTTTGCCAGCTCTACTGGGGGCAGAGGCTTTTTTCATGGTGTATACTTCCTTAGAAAACGGCCCGAAAGCTGTAAAAAGCTACTGCCACCATGCGTAGTGGGTGGTGCGCACGAAAACTGTCGAACATGATACTGCCTTGCATATCCATATTATTGTCGGCAAGTTCATACGCCCAAAAGGGCCACAAAATTCTAAACCCCCCTCAATAAATCATTTTTGGGGAAAAGAATCTTGGGTGTGTAGCCGGTATTCGATCTTATAACTGCGTACTAAAGAGTAAAGAGCTACGGCTTAAGCGCTAAAGTGCGTATTTTTTCATATGTCATCCCATGTTGTTATCCTTATTTCCTTGAACTTCCCCAATACAAAAACAAATCCTGAAAAAGTCATACCAATAACAGTTCCTCAGATTTTATTTCCACACATTGCTCATGAAAATTCGTAATAAATAGTTCAAAGTCAGTGAACTTTTTTTTTGTGACTTAACGCTTTGCAATTTTCATAAATTTTACTGTTTATGTCGGCAAGGAGTTTTTGTAGCGAATGATTTTGGTTCATATAAAATAGAGGAAACCAAACAAAATACTCCAAGAAAACTACAAAAACGTACAACGATTCAAAGAAACAATAATCTACGAATTGCTATTGATAAATGACAAATGTCATAAAAAAGTTCAAGCAAATATGAAACTAATAAGTTTCTTTGCAGACCAAAGATAAAAAAGATTTTTCATATATACAGTGGAGTCTGGATAAAATTGTCTGTTAAGTTACCGTATAAAACCCACTAAAATTTTTCTTTAACCTTTCTCAGAAGAAACCATAGTTTTATGAACAATGTTCATAATATTCATGAATCTGAACATTGGCAAAAAACTACATACATAATAATATGTATGATTTATATTATTCTCTTCTCTGGATTTTTTAAAGAATTTTTTTTAAAATGTGGATTTCTTAAAGAATTTTTTCAAAACATGGATTTTTTAAAGAATTTTTTCAGAACATGGATTTTTTACAGGATTTTTCAGGATTTTTTTTCAGAACATTTTTTAAAGAATTTTTTCAAAACATGGATTTAAAATTTTTTTTTTTTTGGAAAACATGGATTTTTAAAGAGTTTTTTCACAACGTAGATTGTTAGAGTTTATTTCAAAGCGTGGATTTTTAAAGAATTTTCTCAAAAATTTTCAAAACGTGAATTTTTAAAGAATTTTTCGGAACATGGATTTTTTAATGATTTTTTTTCAAAACATGAATTTTTAAAGGATTTTTTCATAACGTGGATTTTTTAAAGAATTTTTTTAAAAAGGTGGATTTTTAAATAATTTTTTTAAAGAATTTGTTTAAAAAGTGGATTTTTTAAACAGTTTTTTTCAAAACGTGGATTTTTTAAAGAATTTTTTCAAAACGTGGATTTTTTAAAGATTTTTTTCAAAACGTGGATTTTTTAACGAATTTTTTCAAAACGTGGATTTTTTAAAGAATTTTTTCAAAACGTGGATTTTTTAAAGAATTTTTTAAAACGTGGATTTTTTAAAGATTTTTTTCAAAACGTGGATTTTTTAACGAATTTTTTCAAAACGTGGATTTTTTAAAGAATTTTTTCAAAACGTGGATTTTTTAAAGAATTTTTTCAAAACGTGGATTTTTTAAAGAATTTTTTCAAAACGTGGATTTTTTAAAGAATTTTTTCAAAACGTGGATTTTTTAAAGAATTTTTTCAAAACGTGGATTTTTTAAAGAATTTTTTCAAAACGTCGATTTTTTAAGGAATTTTTTCAAAAAGTGGATTTTTTAAGGAATTTTTTCAAAAAGTGGATTTTTTAACGAATTTTTTCAAAAAGTGGATTTTTTAAAGAATTTTTTCAAAACGTGGATTTTTTAAAGAAGTTTTTCAAAACGTGGATTTTTTAAAGAATTTTTCAAAACGTGGATTTTTTAAAGAATTTTTTCAATACGTGGATTTTTTAAAGAATTTTTTCAAAACGTGGATTTTTTAAAGAATTTTTTCAAAACGTGGATTTTTTAAAGAATTTTTTCAAAACGTGGATTTTTTAAAGAAATTTTTGAAAGCGTAGAATTTTAAAGATTTTTTCAAAACGTGGATTTTTAAAGAATTTTATTCAAAACGTGGATTTTTTAAAGAATTTTATTCAAAACGTGGATTTTTTAAAGAATTTTTTCAAAACGTGGATTTTTTAAAGAAGTTTTTCAAAACGTGGATTTTTTAAATAATTTTTTTCAAAACGTGGATTTTTTGAAGAATTTTTTCAAAACGTGGATTTTTTAAAGAAATTTTTCAAAACGTGGATTTTTTAAAGAATTTTTTCAAAACGTGGATTTTTTAAAGAATTTTTTCAAAACTTGGATTTTTTAAAGAATTTTTTCAAAACGTGGATTTTTTAAAGAATTTTTTCAAAACTTGGATTTTTTTAAGATATTTTTCAAAACGTGGATTTTTTAAAGCATTTTTTCAAAACGTGGATTTTTTAAAGAATTTTTTTAAAACGTGGATTTTTTAAAGAATTTTTTTAAAACGTGGATTTTTTAAAGAATTTTTTCAAAACGTGCATTTTTTAAAGAATTTTTTCAAAACGTGGATTTTTTAAAGAATTTTTTCAAAACGTGGATTTTTTAAAGAATTTTTTCAAAACGTGCATTTTTTAAAGAATTTTTTCAAAACGTGCATTTTTTAAAGAATTTTTTCAAAACGTGGATTTTTTAAAGAATTTTTTCAAAACGTGGATTTTTTAAAGAATTTTTTCAAAACGTGGATTTTTTAAAGAATTTTTTCAAAACGTGGATTTTTTAAAGAATTTTTTCAAAACGTGGGTTTTTAAAGAATATTTTCAAAACGTGGGTTTTTTAAAGAATTTTTTCAAAACGTGGGTTTTTAAAGAATTTTTTCAAAACGTGGGTTTTTTAAAGAATTTTTTCAAAACGTGGATTTTTTTAAAGAATTTTTTCAAAACGTGGATTTTTTTAAAGAATTTTTCAAAACGTGGATTTTTTTAAAGAATTTTTTCAAAACGTGGATTTTTTAAAGAATTTTTTCAAAGCGTGGATTTTTTAAAGAATTTTTTCAAAACGTGGATTTTTTAAAGAATTTTTTCAACACGTGGATTTTTTAAAGAATTTTTTCAAAACGTGGATTTTTTAAAGAATTTTTTCAAAACGTGGATTTTTTAAAGAATTTTTGCAAAACGTGGATTTTTTAAAGAATTTTTTCAAAACGTGGATTTTTAAAGAATTTTTTCAAAACGTGGATTTTTTAAAGAATTTTTTCAAAACGTGGTTTTTTTAAAGAATTTTTTCAAAACGTGGTTTTTTTAAAGAATTTTTTCAAAGCGTGGATTTTTTAAAGATTTTTTTCAAAACGTGGATTTTTTAAAGAATTTTTTCAAAACGTGGATTTTTTTTTAAAGAATTTTTTCAAAACGTGGATTTTTTAAAGAATTTTTTCAAAACGTGGATTTTTTAAAGAATTTTTTCAAAACGTGGATTTTTTAAAGAATTTTTTCAAAACGTGGTTTTTTTAAAGAATTTTTTCAAAACGTGGATTTTTTAAAGAATTTTTTCAAAACGTGGATTTTTTAAAGAATTTTTTCAAAACGTGGATTTTTTAAAGAATTTTTTCAAAACGTGGATTTTTTAAAGAATTTTTTCAAAACGTGGATTTTTTAAAGAATTTTTTTAAAACGTGGATTTTTTAAAGAATTTTTTCAAAACGTGGATTTTTTAAGAATGTTTTCAAAACATAGATTTTTTTAAAGAATTTTTTCAAAACATGGATTTTAAAGAATTTTTCAAAATTTTTTTGAAAATTCAAAAGAGAGTATCCTGAATTTACTTAACGATTTTTCTCAAAACATGGATTTTTAAAGACTTTTTTCAAAACATGGATTTTGTTAAAGAATTCTATCAAAACATGTATTTTTTAAAAAATTTTTTCAAAACGTGGATTTTTTAAAGAATTTTTTCAAAACGTGGATTTTTTAAAGAATTTTTTTAAAACTTGGATTTTTTAAAGAATTTTTCAAAATGTGGATTTTTTAAAGAATTTTTTCAAAACGTGGATTTTTTAAAGAATTTTTTCAAAACGTGGATTTTTTAAAGAATTTTTTCAAAACGTGGATTTTTTAAAGAATTTTTTCAAAACGTGGATTTTTTAAAGAATTTTTTTAAAACGTGGATTTTTTAAAGAATTTTTTCAAAACGTGGATTTTTTAAAGAATTTTTTCAAAACGTGGATTTTTTAAAGAATTTTTTCAAAACGTGGATTTTTTAAAGAATTTTTTCAAAACGTGGATTTTTTAAAGAATTTTTTCAAAACGTGGATTTTTTAAAGAATTTTTTCAAAACGTGGATTTTTTAAAGAATTTTTTCAAAACGTGGATTTTTTAAAGAATTTTTTCAAAACGTGGATTTTTTAAAGAATTTTTTCAAAACGTGGATTTTTTAAAGAATTTTTTCAAAACGTGGATTTTTTAAAGAATTTTTTCAAAACGTGGATTTTTTAAAGAATTTTTTCAAAACGTGGATTTTTTAAAGAATTTTTTCAAAACGTGGATTTTTTAAAGAATTTTTTCAAAACGTGGATTTTTTAAAGAATTTTTTCAAAACGTGGATTTTTTAAAGAATTTTTTCAAAACGTGGATTTTTTAAAGAATTTTTTCAAAACGTGGATTTTTTAAAGAATTTTTTCAAAACGTGGATTTTTTAAAGAATTTTTTCAAAACGTGGATTTTTTAAAGAATTTTTTCAAAACGTGGATTTTTTAAAGAATTTTTTCAAAACGTGGATTTTTTAAAGAATTTTTTCAAAACGTGGATTTTTTAAAGAATTTTTTCAAAACGTGGATTTTTTAAAGAATTTTTTCAAAACGTGGATTTTTTAAAGAATTTTTTCAAAACGTGGATTTTTTAAAGAATTTTTTCAAAACGTGGATTTTTTAAAGAATTTTTTCAAAACGTGGATTTTTTAAAGAATTTTTTCAAAACGTGGACTTTGTAAAGATTTTTTTCAAAACGTGGATTTTTCAATGAATTTTTTCAAAACGTGGATTTTTCAATGAATTTTTTCAAAACGTGGATTTTTTAAAGAATTTTTCAAAACGTGGATTTTTTAAAGATTTATTTCAAAACGTGGATTTTTAAAGAATTTTTCAAAACGTGGATTTTTTAAAGATTTATTTCAAAACGTAAATTTTTACAGAATTTTTCAAAACGTGGATTTTTTAAAGATTTATTTCAAAACGTGGATTTTTACAGAATTTTTCAAAACGTGGATTTTTTTTAAATTTTTTCAAAACGTGGATTTTTTAAAGAATTTTTTCAAAATGTGGATTTTTTAAAGAATTTTTTCAAAACGTGGATTTTTTAAAGCAGTTTTTCAAAACGTGGATTTTTACAGAACTTTTTCAAAATGTAGATTTTTTGAAGAAGTTTTTCAAAACGTGGATATTTTAAAGCTGTTTTTCAAAACGTGGATTTTTTATAGAAGTTTTTCAAAACGTAGAATTTTAAAGTATTTTTTCAAAACGTGGATTTTTTAAGGAATCAGGGAATCAATTATCAAAACGTGGATTTTTTAAAGAATTTTTTCAAAACGTGGATTCAGGGAATCAATTATCAAAACGTGGATTTTTTAAAGAATTTTTTTAAAACGTGGATTTTTTAAAGTATTTTTTCAAAACGTGGATTTTTTAAGGAATCAGGGAATCAATTATCAAAACGTGGATTTTTTAAAGAATTTTTTCAAAACGTGGATTTTTTAAAGTATTTTTTCAAAACGTGGATTTTTTAAAGAATTTTTTCAAAACGTAGATTTTTTAAAGAATTTTTTCAAAACTTGGATTTTTTAAAGAATTTTTTCAAAACGTGCATTTTTTTAAAGATTTTTTCAAAACGTAGATTTTTTAAAGAATTTTTTTCAAAACGTGGATTTTTTAAAGAATTTTTTTCAAAACGTGGATTTTTTTTAAGAATTTTTTCAAAACGTGGATTTTTTAAAGAATTTTTTCAAAACGTGGATTTTTTAAAGAATTTTTTCAAAACGTGGATTTTTTAAAGAATTTTTTCAAAACATGGATTTTTTAAAAAATATTTTCAAAACGTGGATTTTTAAAGAATTTTTTCAAAACATGGATTTTTTAAAAAAATTTTTCAAAACGTGGATTTTTAAAGAATTTTTCCAAAACGTGGATTTTTTAAAGATTTTTTTCAAAACATGGATTTTTTAAAGAATTTTTTCAAAACGTGGATTATTTAAAGATTTTTTTCAAAACGTGGATTATTTAAAGATTTTTTTCAAAACGTTGATTTTTTAAAGAATTGTTTCAAAACGTGGATTTTTTAAAGAATTTTTTCAAAACATGGATTTTTTAAAGAATTTTTTCAAAACTTGGATTTTTAAAGAATTTTTTAAAGATTTTTTCCAAAACTTGGATTTTTAAAGAATTTTTTCAAAACTTGGATTTTTAAAGAATTTTTTCAAAACGTTGATTTTTTAAAGAATTTTTTCAAAACTTTGATTTTTTAAAGAATTTTTTCAAAACGTTGATTTTTTAAAGAATTTTTTCAAAACGTGGATTTTTTAAAGAATTTTTTCAAAACGTGGATTTTTTAAAGAATTTTTTCAAAACGTGGATTTTTTAAAGAATTTTTTCAAAACGTGGATTTTTTTAAAGAATTTTTTCAAAACTTTGATTTTTTAAAGAATTTTTTCAAAACGTTGATTTTTTAAAGAATTTTTTCAAAACGTGGATTTTTTAAAGAATTTTTTCAAAACGTGGATTTTTTAAAGAATTTTTTCAAAATGTGGATTTTTTAAAGAATTTTTTCAAAATGTGGATTTTTTAAAGAATTTTTTCAAAACGTGGATTTTTTAAAGAATTTTTTCAAAACGTGGATTTTTTAAAGAATTTTTTTAAACGGTGGATTTTTTAAAGAATTTTTTCAAAACGTGAATTTTTTAAAGAATTTTTTAAAAACGTGGATTTTTTAAAGAATTTTTTCAAAACGTGGATTTTTTAAAGCATTTTTTCAAAACGTGGATTTTTTAAAGAATTTTTTCAAAACGTGGATTTTTTAAAGAATTTTTTCAAAACGTGGATTCTTTTAAAGAATTTTTTCAAAACGTGGATTCTTTTAAAGAATTTTTTCAAAACGTGGATTCTTTTAAGGAATGTGTTCAAAACGTGGATTTTTGTTTAAAAAATCAAAAGAGAGTATCCTGAATTTACTGTACCCATAAAGAAAAAGTACAAACAAAACATCGCTACTTGAGGATTTATTCACTTATTTGGTGTTCTTCTGTTGCAGTGAACATTTGCTTTGATTTCTATTAATAGTTTTCTTTTTTTTTCGTTACCACAATGACCAATAAATGCTATGAAATTGAGCAAAGGGCGACGGAAACAAAAAGGAAATAACTTGCAACTCAACAAAGTTGCTGCAGTTTATGACAGAGGAAAAATTTGTTGAGAGTTTGTTTTATCTTTCTTATAATTTATTTAAAATGAATTCAAAATATTTTTCACGAATTTTGGCAACAAAGAAAGTGTGGACATGAAAAATAAAGTAAAGATAGTCAAGACTTTATCGAATATTGTGAATGCTATACAATGAAGAGGACATGCTTTATATGAGAAATATATGATGATTTATAATAATAATTAATATTCCAAATATTAATTAATAAAGCTCGGAAGTGATAATAATCCTTAAGGGATATCAGGCATTTATAATCAAATGACGAATAGAAATCTTACCTAAATCTAATTCTTTTCGATTGGAACCGCATCAAATATTATGTAACCTTACAATTGTAGAAAACTTTTCCAATCGGGAAAGAAGTGTTACAAACGACTTGACAAACTTATTGACCTCCTCATTTCATTGTGCGATGAGTACACAACAACTTTTCTTTTGAAAACTCTTCAAAACAAAACTTAAACCAAACAGATAAGGTAAAAGCGAATGAATCGAATAAAGGACAAATATGTATTTTATCAATATCTTGTTGATAAAAAAAAACTTTAAAAACATCCTTGTTTAGTTTCTTTGTTCTCGATAAAGAAAGAAAATCTATGTATTCATGCAACAATGTCATAATTTGCCAGCTCATGTTTCACTGGTATCGTGCCACAAGGATACATGACTTGGCATTCATTCCTTAAATGCCTGACTTTTGATTTTGTTGCCTTTTTCGTTGCTCATAAATGACAGCTTATTTTTCATTTACTTTTTCGGGCACATTTCAACACAATGTTATCTTATTTTAACAAAATTTTATTTTTAAATGAGTAACATTTCCCTTGAAAGGCATTTATCAAATGAACCCAAGGATGTGATGGCACTTATGATGGGTAGTTAAGGAAACAAATTGCACTAGTCATCATTTAAAATCGCATTAAAAAAGTGACTTGATAATTTCTCAGAGAGAAATTCACGTTACAACTTTTGTAATTCATTAGGCCTATTCTGTAACTTTTTAACAACTTTACTCATTGTTTATTTTACAACAATTTCATTTGTTTGGTTTTATTGTTTTTACAAAAAACAAAAGAAATTTAAACAATATCGAAAGTTGTTAAAAGTTACAGAATAAAACACTAATAAATTAAAGTTGTTTTAATAAAATATTAAAACAACGACTATGGGATTAAGTCTGACTATTTTGAAAAAAAAAGTTCATTTAAAACTTTAAATTGAGTTCTAACGATATACCATTTGTTCTTGTAGCCGTTGTTTGACCCGGTAACTTTACCTTTGAGTTGAAATTATAAAATTTTGCTTACACGGGAGATATCTATGAAATCATAGATAGGTTAGGTTAGGTTGAAAAGAGGGGCGAGTAATCGCCACATGCCCTGGTGGACATACACATAAGCCATGAAGTAGGCTTGTTGTGCGCTCTAGACTAGGTTTTTGAAAAAAGGGACTCTACTGTATTTTATTTAAGGAACTCTGTTCCCTTAATTTTGTGTAGATGAGCTTGTAAACCCAGGTGACCTGTAAGGACACCTGTAAGTCTACTCAACTCTGCCTTACCTAGCAGTAATAGGTTTTTGGTTTTTCCTCATTTGGGTCCCCCCATAGGATTTTTGCGGTTTTCTCTAATTCCTCTCTATTCCATAGGGATAAGTGGGCATTTTTTGCCCAAGTTTTTAACTCTAGCCAACGTAGAACTTGAGTCCATAAAACTCTCACTTAAGAAAGTTAACACACCTGAACCCCTAACTTGCTGGATAAATAATATGCTAGAAAGCAGAATTATAAACTCCAGCATTGGGGAGACAAAAATTAGGTAAACAGTAACTAGAGGCACCCCCCAAGGAGGGGTGCTCTCACCGCTACTGTGGCTATTTGTTATAAACAATATTTTGACGGACCTGGACAATCAAGGTATTAAAGTTGTCGCCTATGCGGACGACGTTGTACTACTGATCTCCGGTAAGTTTCCGTCAACCATTTCGGAGCTTATGCAAGGAGCATTATCGACGCTGTCGCGCTGGGCTAAGGCCAATGGCCTTGGAGTAAACCCAACCAAGACGAGAAAGCGTAAGCTCGGCGTATTTGTACCACCAACATTGGATGGAGTGCAACTTCAGCTCTCGCCCGAGGCAAAGTACCTCGGCACTATCCTGGACTGTCAATTGCGATGGAACAGGAATGCTGAGGAAAGGGCGAAGAAAGGATTGACTGCACTTTATTCATGCAAGAATTCCATTGGGAAAAGTTGGGGCCTAAGCCCATCGATTATACACTGGTTGTATAACACCGTGGTTAGACCCATTTTATCCTATGGTTCTCTTGTGTGGTGGCACTCACTGCGCCAAAAATCGACATCGGGTAGGCTCGACAAGGTACAAAGAGCAACCTCGATCCTCATAACTGGAGCCACAAGGAGCACACCACAGGCTGCTCTGAACGCAATGCTGAACTTAAAACCGCTGAGTCTCAGCATTAAGTGTCAGGCAACTCGCAGTGCCCTACGGCTGCATGAACAGGATCTCTGGCGCAGTTGTGCCTATGGGCATGGTTGTATCCTGAATGAATCAGGCATAAATGTGAACCAACGCGGAAAACTGAGCGACTATATATCACCAGTCCTGAGATTTGACGATATAGACGTCGTTATACCTAGTAGAGATGACTGGAACCGCAGTAACCCCCCTCTGGACGGTCTGGCTTTCTATACAGATGGCTCCAAGATGGTGGAAGGTACCGGGGCTGGCGTCTACTGTGAAAGGCTATCTCTTGAGTACACCTACAGGCTAGACAGCAACTGTAGTGTCTTCCAGGCTGAAATCTTCGCGATTTGGAAGGCAGCGGAATTGATAAAAAGTTTGGATGCAGAAATCTTTGAACCGGTGACTATCTTTTTGGATAGCCAAGCGGCTCTTAAAGCCATCAAATCCTGCAACATCAAATCCGATGTCGTCCTTAAGTGTAGATCAGCCTTGGGAGCGATAACTAACGGCTTCCGGCTATGCTGGGTACCAGGACACCGCGACTATCTGGGTAATGTAAGAGCAGACGAATTAGCTAGGCGAGGATCGCAGTCCACAGACCTAGCTATCGCTGACTCTATCAAACCACCCATTTGTCATTTCTTTCAAAATTTTAAAACGTTCTCTGACGAAAGAGCGTGAATTGTGGCATAATGAACCTGGGTGCATTGTGGCAAGATCCATATGGCCGTCTCTGTCAGTCAAAAGAACGAACTCTCTGCTGAACCTGAGTAAAGCTGAAGTTAGAGTAACGACGGGAGTCATTACTGGACACTGCTACATCAGGGCCATACCAACAAATGGGATGAGGATGTTACTGACTACTGCAGACTCTGTGAGGACGAGGAGGAGTTAGAGACGATCGAGCACATCTTGTGTCGTTGTCCAGCAATGGCTGGTAGACGGCATAGGTTAGTAGGTGCTCACTTCCCACCGTGTCTAACTTTCTACTCAACTGTGGAGCCTGCTGTGATCTACAACATCATAAAAAATCTGAAGTGGCTCGGACAGCGCAACCTGAACGCGTAAATAAATTCAACTATTCTGCCTACCATTAAAAATACATTTTTCTCCTACTCTAAAACTATCACTCCCCTCTTAAACATTCTTGTAATCTACTTGTTCTTTCACTGCGCTAACAACTTTCTCTTTTTATTTTTTCTCCTATCCTCCCTTTTTTCACCTCCTTTTTCCTGTAGCTCTTTTCTACTGGATGATCACAATGGACCGGAAGGTCTCCGAGTGACGCAGTCACAATTAGTGACTGCACATCCCTTAACCTAACCTAACTCTAGCCGAGACGCGTTTAGTGGCTTTGCGTTCTCTAAGTTTACTGTTGCTAATTCCCTTTCATTTTTTTGCCAGAGAATTTGCTATCCCATTACCTCTATTCCCCACATGTCTAGGTACTCATATTATACGCACCGAGCCATGTTGAGAATAGCTGTTGATGGAATTTATACAATTTTACTGTCTTGCAGTTTTACTGTCCGTAAAGACGTTTACAGTAGTTGGTCTCGTGTTGGCATTAAGCCAGTTCAGACACTCTGTAATCGCTCGGATCTCTGCTTGATGGACCGTATTGTGATCCGGCAAACGAGGAGATATTTTTGTCTCTGGTTCTTCAATAAAAAGACCCAGTCCCGTTCTCCCACCTAGCATGGAGCCGTCTGTATAACAACAGTTTCCAGTCGGCATTTGTGCTAGAGTTCCGCCGATCCACGAGTCTCTGTCTGGAATTAATGCCTCGCATAAGGCAGCTACACTTGTTTCAGGTATACGGTCCGATAGAATGTGATCTATTGACTGTCCCATTGTTACCCGTAGAATGTTTCGATGGTATGTTACGTGGTCCTTACTGATCCACTTGTCCATCGCTATAAGTCGGATAGCTGCGACAGCCGCTTCATACCTTATCTAGATTTCTATTGGGTGTATATATAGAATAGTTTCTAATGCCATCGTTGGTGTTGTCCTCATTGCGCCGCTTACACTTAAACAGCAAATTCGTTGGACTTTCTGTAGTATTTTAGTATTACATTTTTTATCCATAGCTGTCCACCAGACTACTGAAGCGTATGTTAGAATAGGTCTAACTACGCTTTTGTATAGCCAGTGTGTCATCCTAGGATTAAGACCCCACTTGGAGCCTATAGCCCTTCTACAGGTTGACCAAAATCTATAAGCTTTGTCAGCTCTCTCTTGAATAGGGTCTTTCCATTTAAGTTTCCTATCCAGGATTACCCCCAGATATTTAACTTTGTTGGAAATATTTATTGTCTTGTTTAGGAAAACTGGTTCTTCAAAGTATCCCAGGATTACTCCCAGATATTTAACTTTGTTGGAAATATTTATTGTCTTGTTTAGGAAAACTGGTTCTTCAAAATGTCCCAGTTTTGTTTTCCTAGTGAACAGACATATTTCGGTTTTTTTTTTCGGGTTTCCGTTAAGATCTCTTGGTCAAGCCCAGTTGTACGCTAGTTTTAGGGCTGATTCAGCTCTTCTGCATAGCAAGTTTGGATTCTTACCCCTCAGAAGTATTATAAAGTCGTCTGCATAGAAGACTGGGTCAAATCCCTCATCGGTTAAAGTCCTTAATAGGCTTTTTATGGTAGTGACCCATAGGAGTGGGGATAACATCACCCCCTGCGGCGTACCCTGACCAACTTTGTCCTTTAATTTTACGTCAAGCAGCCCGAAGCTTATCCATCTATTCCTTAGCATGTGGCTTATCCAGTCCCTAAGTGCCCGGTTCACCTGAATTTTATCTAAGGATTGGATAAGGGTTTCGGTGCTGACGTTATTGAAAGCACACTCGATATCAATGCATACCGCTAGTGTATACATCTTCCTGTCGAAGGTGCTCTCGATGTGGTGTACAACCTCATGTAATGCGGTTTCCACTGATCTACCTTTAACGTATGCATGTTGTTTGTATTTAAGCATATCGTTTGGAATCTTGCGCTTAATAATGGTATCGACTATTCGTTCCATGGTTTTAAGCAGGAAGGATGTTAGGCTTATCGGACGATAAGACTTAGGAATTGCGTAATTTGCCTTCGCAGGTTTGGGGATAAATACTACCATCGCCTCCTGCCAGGCTTTAGGGGTATACGCAAATTTTAAGCATGCGTTAAAAATTCCAGATAGTTTGGACGCAGTGTAGTCCATCTCTTTCTGGAGTAAGGCCGGAATTATCTCATCACGAGGAGGAGTTAGAGACGATCGAGCACATCTTGTGTCGTTGTCCAGCAATGGCTGGTAGACGGCATAGGTTAGTAGGTGCTCACTTCCCACCGTGTCTAACTTTCTACTTAACTGTGGAGCCTGCTGTGATCTACAACATCATAAAAAATCTGAAGTGGCTGGGACAGCGCAACCTGAACGCGTAAATAAATTCAACTATTCTGCCTACCATTAAAAATACATTTTTCTCCTACTCTAAAACTATCACTCCACTCTTAAACATTCTTGTAATCTACTTGTTCTTTCACTGCGCTAACTACTTTCTCTTTTTATTTTTTCCCCTATCCTCCCTTTTTTCACCTCCTTTTTCCTGTAGCTCTTTTCTACTGGATGATCACAATGGACCGGAAGGTCTCCGAGTGACGCAGTCACAATTAGTGACTGCACATCCCCTAACCTAACCTAACTCTAGCCGAGACGCGTTTAGTGGCTTTGCGTTCTCTAAGTTTACTGTTGCTAATTCCCTTTCATTTTTTTGCCAGAGAATTTGCTATCCCATTACCTCTATTCCCCACATGTCTAGGTACTCATATTATACGCACCGAGCCATGTTGAGAATAGCTGTTGATCGAATTTATACAATTTTACTGTCTTGCAGTTTTACTGTCCGTAAAGACGTTTACAGTAGTTGGTCTCGTGTTGGCATTAAGCCAGTTCAGACACTCTGTAATCGCTCGGATCTCTGCTTGATGGACCGTATTGTGATCCGGCAAACGAGGAGATATTTTTGTCTATGGTTCTTCAATAAAAAGACCCAGTCCCGTTCTCCCACCTAGCATGGAGCCGTCTGTATAACAACAGTTTCCAGTCGGCATTTGTGCTAGAGTTCCGCCGATCCACGAGTCTCTGTCTGGAATTAATGCCTCGCATGAGGCAGCTACACTTGTTTCAGGTATACGGCCCGATACAATGTGATCTATTGACTGTCCCGTTGTTACCCGTAGAATGTTTCGATGGTATGTTACGTGGTCCTTACTGATCCACTTGTCCATCGCTATAAGTCGGATAGCTGCGACAGCCGCTTCATACCTTATCTAGATTTCTATTGGGTGTATATATAGAATAGTTTCTAATGCCATCGTTGGTGTTGTCCTCATTGCGCCGCTTACACTTAAACAGCATATTCGTTGGACTTTCTGTAGTATTTTAGTATTACATTTTTTATCCATAGCTGTCCACCAGACTACTGAAGCGTATGTTAGAATAGGTCTAACTACGCTTTTGTATAGCCAGTGTGTCATCCTAGGATTAAGACCCCACTTGGAGCCTATAGCCCTTCTACAGGTTGACCAAAATCTATAAGCTTTGTCAGCTCTCTCTTGAATATGGTCTTTCCATTTAAGTTTCCTATCCAGGATTACCCCCAGATATTTAACTTTGTTGGAAATATTTATTGTCTTGTTTAGGAAAACTGGTTCTTCAAAGTGTCCCAGGATTACTCCCAGATATTTAATTTTGTTGAAAATATTTATTGTCTTGTTTAGGAAAACTGGTTCTTCAAAATGTCCCAGTTTTGTTTTCCTAGTGAACAGACATATTTCCGTTTTTTTTCGGGTTTACGTTAAGAACTCTTGGTCAAGCCCAGTTGTACGCTAGTTTTAGGGCTAATTCAGCTCTACTGCATAGCAAGTTTGGATTCTTACCCCTCAGAAGTATTATAACGTCGTCTGCATAGCATACTGGGTCAAATCCCTCATCGGTTAAAGTCCTTAATAGGCTTTTTATGGTAGTGACCCATAGGAGTGGGGATAACATCACCCCCTGCGGCGTACCCTGACCAAATTTGTCCTTTATTTTTACGTCAAGCAGCCCGCAGCTTATCCATCTATTCCTTAGGGCCCGGTTCACCCGGTTCACCTGAATTTTATCTAAGGATTGGATAAGGGTTTCGGTGCTGACTTTATTGAAAGCACACTCGATATCAATGCATACCGCTAGTGTATACATCTTCCTGTCGAAGGTGCTCTCGATGTGGTGTACAACCTCATGTAATGCGGTTTCCACTGATCTACCTTTAACGTATGCATGTTGTTTGTATTTAAGCATATCGTTTGGAATCTTGCTCTTAATCATGGTATCGACTATTCGTTCCATGGTTTTAAGCAGGAAGGATGTTAGGCTTATCGGACGATACGACTTAGGAATTGCGTAACTTACCTTCCCAGGTTTGGGGATAAATACTACCCTCGCTTCTTGCCAGGCTTTAGGGGTATACACAAATTTTAAGCATGCGTTAAAAATTCCAGATAGTTTGGACGCAATGTAGTCCATCTCTGCTTTGAAAGGTTTGAAACTCTTGATGGCATCCTTTACCATCGCTTCATCAATTGTTGGTGCTTCCTCTGTAACACATTCCCTCACTACCGGCACCGCTGCGTGCGTCGCAGTGTTCGGCGGGAAATGTGTATTCATCAAAAGCCCCAGCGTGTCCTCGATTGTTTCCATCTTATTTCCCATATCATTCACCATGATCTCGGTTTGTGTATGGGTTTTCGATAGAAACTTTTTTATTTTTGATACATTTTTTACGCTGTCAACCTGTTCACAGAAGAGTTTCCAGGAATTGCGCTTTGCTGTTCTAGTCATTTTGTTGTATTCTTTAAGTTTTGTGTGATAGTTGTCCCAGAATACAGCTAATTTTTTACGTCGAGCTCTGTTGTAAAGCCTTCGGACCTCTTCGCCTTTGTTACGAATTTCACCTGTCATCCAGAGTTTTTCGTAGGCAAATAACCTCTCTCGAATGGGACAACTTTCTTCGAATGACTTTACTAAGACCTCCGTTATAATGTTGACATTTCTGTCTATATCTCCCGTGCTTAGGCATTCATAGCTATATTGTCCTAGCCTTTCTTTTATTAGTTTTCCAAATTTTATCCAGTTTGTTTTGGATTTATTTCGGAAACTTATAGGTCTCGGCGGTGGCCGTGTTAGTTCAAATCTTATATACGGATGATCTGAGAAGGAGTGCTCTTCCGAGACCCTCCAATTCTGCACATCGTTTATAAGATTTTCGGAACATATTGTTATATCTAATATACCTCTTCCCTAATCTTGTTAACAAAGGTGGCTTTATTTCCTATGTTAAGGGTTATTAGGTCGTTAGTATTCAAGAAATCTAAAAGGGCTTGGCCCCTTTTGTTAGTATTAGTACTACCCACGCAATGTGGTGTGAGTTAGCATCGCTACCTACTAGTACTTCGTTACCTGTTTGTTTTGCTTTCCTCACCAACCGCTGCAGCTCCGACGTAGGTGGTAGTGTCGGCGAGTCGAAAGGTAAATATACTGACGCAAGGTATATGTTGCCATTCCCCAGCTTCAGCACAGTTGCGTCCGATCTTGACAACTCTGGAGAGAAAAGAAAACATAAGTTTTTGTGACATATGTATTATACAGGTTCTCGGTCGAGACCCTGTATTTGCATAAAACAGTTGGTAGTTTATATGGTTTAGTGCAGAGACATTGTTCTGAATAGTGCAAGGTTCCTGGATCAAGCAAATATGAATTTTACCTGTATTAATTTGCTCCATCAGGGCCATGGTTGCCGTCTGGCTCCGATGGAGGTTTGTCTGGATGACCTCAATCATTGGTCCTCCAAGAAACGGGCTTCTCGAGAATCGGTGATTACAGCATCGACTCCCTTATCATTTTTGCTGGGAGGTAAAACCTCTTTGCTGTTTGGTTTGGCTTGTATTGTAAAGATATTGTTAAATTCCTCATGTAGTATTGTGAGTCCAACCATAGTTTTTGTTAATTACAACAATTGTTTTTGTCATATCCAACAATATTTTTTGTCTGTTGGACAATATTATTCTCTTTTCTTCGACAATTTTATTCTCTTCTCCCGGTATTCGATGGCGTGATGAAGAAAACAATTTTGGTGAGTTTTGTTTGTATGAGTTCCCCTTATCTTTGTTTTTTTTTATATTTTATCTTTTTTGTTTTTTGTGTATGTACACCATGAGATTCTTGTTTTTATTTGTTTCATCTTTCTCATTCTTCTTTGAGTTTTGATAGTTGAGTTACACCACAATCTGAGAAGTGTTTTTGGTCGTAATTTGTGTTTTTTATTTACATTTGTTGTGGTTTTATGGTAATTCCGTTGGGGTTGGTGCTTGGAGGATGAGCGCAATTTGTTGTCTGTTTAGTTAGACCTGGCAAAACCTGGCCATGTGTAGTGATTGTCAATGTTCATAATATTATACCTGACATTTATACCAAAGTTATGTGGAAAATGTATAAGAGAATTATATACGATGAAATCAAAAATTTCAATAACAGGTTTTCTGGGCTGACAATAGTTTTTGTAAAAATTCTAAATTATGATAGTTCCTACCATAGGTTTTGTCAATGATTTTTACAATATTGAGGAGTTTCGTAAATTGTTTTTGTTTTGTGTGTTTGGAGCAAACAATGGTATTTTTGGATTTGCAATTGCAATGCTTGAGCAAAATAAATGAATTGTTGGAACAAAAATTGAGGTGTCTCAATCAAGCCACAGTAAAAACACAACACATAGTCGTATGTCAAATTGTCCTGAGTACGCTTAGGCTAAAAACTGTCAAACTTGGCGGCACTGCGTGTTGCCTAGGCCACAAAATTTTCTAGTTCCCCTCGTACCTACCTTCAGTTTTTTGAATAATGTTACCCATCCTGCTGACATGGCTCAGCCAACGCAATCGTTGTAGCTCGATACGTTTTACTATATCGATGTCGGTCAGCTAGTTTAGGTGGTGATTCATACGACGTCGGTATACACCGTCAATGCATATTGGTCCATAAATCTATTATTTTCTCTCAACACACCAAGTTTAGCCTCATTAGTACCTCTAAAACCACACGTTTCATACGAAACTTTCACAGCTTTTGGGAGAGAGCGGAGTTGATGGAGCTCAGTTACTTGTTTTACTGATCGTCCCATGATGTCTATATCATCAGCATAAGCAAGTAACATGTGGCTATTGGTGTAAATTGTGCCATTTCTTTTGACATTTGCATCTCGTATTACCTTTTCCAGCAAAATGTTGAATAGGTCACACGAAAGGCTGTCTCCTTGTCTGAAACCTCTTTTGGCACTGAACTGTTCGGAGAGGTTCTTTCCAATTTTAACTGAGGACCTAGTATCAGTTAAATCATCTTACAAAGCCGGATGAGCTTTGCGGGGATACCAAATTCAGACATTGCATGGAATACCTTTGATTGGAGGGAACTGTCGAATGCTGCTTTATAATCGACAAAAAGGTGATTTGTGTCTATCTGCATCTCTTGGGTCTTCTCCAGGATTTGCCGCAGGGTAAATATCTGGACAGAATAGCTTGGAATGATAGAATAGCTTGGAAAAACTTTGTAAAGGCCCTACGCTCCCCAAGGAGTTAATTGGAAATAAAGAAAAGAAGAAAGAAAATATCTGGTCAATGGTGGACTTGCCAGGTCTAAAGCCACATTGGTATGGTACAATTATTTCGTTCACCATTGGCTTTAGTCGTTCGCACAATATCCCTTACACTATCTTATAGGCAATAGGGAAAAGACTTATGCCCCTATAGTTGGAGCATAAAGTCTTATCTCATTTCTTATGGACGGGACACAGGATGCTCAGGTTCCAATCGTCGGGTACGCGTTCTTCCTGCCAGATGGCGCTAACTAGCTGATGCATACACCTTATCAGCGCGTCGCCTCCGGTTTTAAACAGCTCGGCTGGTAAGCCATCGGCTCCTGCAGCTTTATTATTCTTCAGTCGGTTTATTGCTGTCTTTACCTCATCTTGGCCGGGTGGTATACATTCAATACCATCAATGGATCTGTGGCATAATCCTCTTCGCTACTATTGTATACCAGCAGATTGGAAAATTGTTCTTTCCATATCCTGAGCACGCTATCTCTATCAGTTACCAAATTACCTTGCTGGTCTCTACAGGAGGATGTGCATGTACCAAAGCCATCTGTTTGATGTTTCACTCTTTGGTAGAATTTTCGGACTTCATTCTGGCTCCTGTACATCTCGATTTGTCACACTCCCGCTTTTCCAACTCTCTCTCTTTTTCCTGCGGAAAAGACGTTTCTCCTCTCTCTTTTTCTCCCGATACCTATCTCGTGTGCCACGCGTTGCTACTGATTGTAAATTAGCTCTATATGCCGCATTTTGTTCTTCGGTAGCAGCACGGCACTCCTGGTCATCCATGAATTCTTTTCTGGAGGCCTCTGGTATCCAAGTATGGATTTTGCGGCTGTTTGCATGGAGTGGGCAATATTTTGCCATTGTGTTGTTATGTTACCGGGACAAGGAGTGCTCTCATTAAGCAATTTGACTAGTTGAGTGGAATATGCTGTGGCTATTTGTTTTGTTTGCAGCCTAGCGATGTCCAACTTCTGCGTTGTGTCTATTCGTGCTTTATTTGCAACGTTTAGACGGGTACGTACCTTTGCTGCAACAAGGTAGTGGTCCGAATCAATGTTTGCGCCTCGGAACTATCGTACATTCAACACCTTCGATGAATGTCTTCCATCTATCACAACGTGATCAATTTGATTTCTTCTTCTTTGATCTGGCGACAGCCAGGTGCCCTTATGAATATCGAGATGCTTAAATCTGATACTGCTAACCACCATGTTTCTTGCAGCTGCAAAGTCTATCAGCCTCATACCATTGTCAGATGTTTCACTGTGGAGACTGAATTTCCCGACTGTTGGGCCAAAGATATTCTCCTTTCCAATTTTGGCATTGAAATTGCCTAGTATAATTTTAATGCCATGGGCAGGGCAACGGTAATAAGTTTCTTCTAAGCTCTCGTAAAATATATCTTTGGTCTGTTCGTCCTTTTATTCAGTGGGAGCATGAGCGCAAATAAAGCTGATGTTGAAGAATTTAGCTTTTAATCGAATTGCAGCGAGTCTTTTATTCACTGGGGTGAAGCTGGAGACCAGATGTTTTAACCTCCGACCAACTACAAACGCGCGGCACATTTTAGCTCACTACCTTTAACGGGTGTTAAAGGCAGCTACCCCAGGTGAAACCACGGGGAGGTCAGTGTCCACTTGAGATGAGAGAAGGGCCAAGATAAATCCTGGACTTTGCCATGTTAAATCCGGTCAGGACCGTTCCTTTGTATCTTTCATCCCCTATTGAGGATTTCAGCTAGATTTTTTACCGAACTAGTTGAAATTTGACATTTGAAGTTCTCATAGGCCCCGAAACTACTCCACAAAAATCGTCCACATAGGTCCATGTTATGGTATATTTCCCATATAAAAGTACCAACGCAGCAAAAAAAGTCATTACTAAGTAATGATTCAAATTCAACACTACACATTTTTTTTATTTTTTCTTTTTCATTCGATAGCTGCTAGTTTTGAACACACGAACTTCTGATTTGTAGCCAAACACACTAGGCCACTCGCACGAACAACAAGGGTTGGTTTAACTCATCCATGTACATCAACATGTTTTTGTAATTTTGTAAACAAAAAACACCCATGCCGACGCTGAGCTTTGAACACACAACTCTAGAATTTGTAGTCGGACACTAGCTCTGTGCCACCATACTCATTACTTAGTAAGTAAGTAAAGAAGTAACTAGTTATGTGTAAACTGTTATATATATATACTGCCTGATAATGCGGAGTGTAATGAGCACTCATTACCCGGTAATGCAAGAAGTAATGACATGTGCTTACCAAATTTTTGCTGGGAACGGATTGAAGAACGTTTTTGGATATTTTTTTGGCCTAATTTAGACATTTGGGGTATCCGTTGTCGAACAATTTTTGCACCAAACAGGAAACTAATTATTCCATTTTAATTCAGAATATTTTATGGTGGGGGCATAAAAAGTTCGGCCCGGCCGAACTTAATTTTTTTGTTTGTTTTATTTTGGTCCATACTTTCTGAAATAATTACTCTGATGGCTGATGGCTTGTGCGAAAGATAATTCTTGGCATAATTTACATACCGTAATAGTTCTCCTTCCTTTACCTCTCAAGGAGTTATAGCCACTTGAAAATTTAAAAAAAAATCTAATTTTTTTAATTTCTCATGAAAGTTGTTTACCGATAAATGTTACTTAGTAGAAGCTTTAAAAAAGTTTAAGACAATTTTTTTTGGGTTTTTTTTTAATGATCTTCAATTATCATTATAATCAAATTCAATCTCGTATATGTAACCGAATCACTCTGCGCTATATTCTGTTCCCCTTTAATCATATTCCATTGCTAATAACAATCCGTTAACACTTCCAGTTGTCCACTTTCTCCCCCTTACATTCGAACAATACATTCTGAATGTAAACGAATTTGCATAGCAATTTGTGTCAATTTGTGTTGGCAATCTAATTGAGGGGAGCACAAAACAACAATTTGTGAAACTATTTGCATGAAGCAAACTTCTGCCCTTCTCACTCATTGGTTAGTTAATTCAATTAAATTAATTTACTCACTTTACCAGTTTGTAACCCATACCCATAGAGTTCCTTACTTTTATACTAATATGTATTCTTCAATAGAATTAAACAAAAGTTCCATTACAAAATCATTGACACAATTATGCAACAGAGTGGAATATGGAATACAGTTGAATCGATGTGTAACCTGAGGAAGGGGTGCTTCGCAGAGTTAATGGTCCACTCCTTTATCTTCATATATAAACTTATTACAGAGCGGCCATACTTGAGTATACAGGTGAAGAGACGTAAGCATGAGCTAGCCATTCATCAAATGAACCTTAAGGTTAAATTTGAGGCATGGGTGAGCCGAAACACTCAAACCACATATGATGTTTAGGATGTTACTACCGTTTCCACTGAGTTCTGAGTTAGGGTTAAAGAGTTTATTTTGCTTACTTTACCCAGTCTGTTCTTTTATCCAAACGATACCACGGGAGTTGATTTAAATATGTCGTGTATAAGGATAATAAGAGATACGTTTTCATAGCTACAACTTAAACATGAACAGAGCTAAAAGGATTTAAACCGTTTTTAATGCAAATTTATGCAAAATCCATAATCTTTACATGTTCGTGACATGCAATGACTGAATTGAATCAAACTTAGACAAGATAAAGAAAAACAAACGATAGATTTTATTCTGATTGAAGAATTATGTATTCAGAATTTTGTTTAAGGTTTCGCCGAGTTAGGTCTGCCAAGTGGTGAATACCAAAACAGAAACTAGCACCTAAGAAATCGGATTCATTCTTAACCCAGGTAAGTATTAGACCAATAAGCATCGACTTGTTAGCGTAGATTTAAAACAATATTCTCTGAGGAACACGACACCAAAAATTATTAATGAAAAATTTCGAAGGACTAATTATCTATCCATAATCCGTGATAAGATATCTTCATGAACATACATATTCCCTACAACACACCCCGTAGAGCATATTAATGTCCAAATGTTATCAACTGATTGCTTTGTTTTAACGTCACAGTTAGTACAAATACTGGTTTACTTACTTACTTACTTAGCTGGCCCATTACAGAACATTTGTTCTATAGGCCGAACTAAGAAGAGATCTCCATTCCTCTCTATTTGTTGCTTTGCACTCTGGAATACCGCGCCTTTTCATCTCATCATCCACTTGTTTGCGCCATCTATTCCTTGGCCTGCCAATTCTGCGTGCACCGCCATGTGGCATGTATTCATACGCCTTTTTAGCGGGTTCATCATCGCTCATTCTTTTGATATGGCCTAGCCAACGCAATCGCTGCTTCTCGATACGTTTAACAATATTCATGTCGTTGTATAGCAGATACAGCTCGTGGTTCATGCGACGTCGATATTCACCGTCAACGCAGATTGGTCCGTAGATCTTTCGAAGAATTTTTCTCTCAAACACACCAAGCACTGCCATGTCTGCTTGCGCAAGTACCCAGGCTTCGGAGCCATACATCAGCACGGGTAGTATCAGTGTTTTGTAGAGCGTTATTTTTGTTTGACGAGATGTGGCTTTGTTTTTAAACTGCTTACTTAATCCAAAGTAGCATCTGTTGGCCAATACAATTCTTCTTTTTATTTCACAACTGATGTCGTTTGTTGTGTTGACGGAGGTGCCGAGGTAGACGAAGTCTTTTACTACCTCAATATTATAGGAACCAACTTCCACAGTCGGTCCGAGCTCAATGGACGCATTGCGCGTCGACACCATTAACTTGGTCTTCTCACCGTTTACCGCCAGACCCACTTTAGCAGATTCTCCTTCGACCTTCATAAAGGTATCAGTTACTTCTTTTACTGATCGGCCTATGATGTCTATATCATCAGCATAAGCAAGTAACATGTGACTATTGGTGTAGATTGTGCCACTTCTTTTGACGTTTGCCTCTCGTATAACCTTTTCTAGCAGGATGTTGAAGAGGTCACACGAAAGGCTGTCTCCTTGTCTGAAACCTCTTTTGGTACCAAACTCTTCGGAGAGGTTCTTTCCTATTTTAACTGAGGACCTCGTGTCAGTTAAAGTCATTTTGCAAAGTCGGATGAGCTTTGCGGGAATACCAAATTCAGACATGGCTTGGAATACCTTTGAGCGCAGCGGACTGTCGAAGGCTGCTTTATAATCGACAAAAAGGTGGTAGGTGTCGATCTGCATCTCTTGGGTCTTCTCCAGGATTTGCCGCAGGGTAAATATCTGGTCAATGGTGGACTTGCCAGGTCTAAAGCCGCATTGGTATGGTCCAATAATCTCGTTGACCATTGGCTTTAGTCGTTCGCACAATATCCCTGACACGATCTTGTAGGCAATAGGGAGTAGACTTATGCCCCTATAGTTAGAGCATACAGTCTTATCTCCCTTCTTGTGGACGGGGCACAGGATACTCAGGTTCCAATCGTCGGGTACTCGTTCTTCCTGCCAGATGGTGCTAACTAGCTGATGAATACACCTTATCAGCGTGTCGCCTCCGGTTTTGAATAGCTCGGCTGGTAAGCCATCGGCCCCTGCTGCCTTATTATTCTTCAGCCGATTTATTGCTGTGTTTACCTCATCTTGGCTGGGCGGTATACATTCAATACCATCTTCTGGGATTGGGACTGTGGTATCTTCGTCGTCTTCGCTGCTATTGGATACCAACAGATTTGAAAAATGTTCTTTCCATATCCTGAGTACACTATCTGTATCAGTTACCAAATTACCTTGCTGGTCTCTACAGGAGGATGTGCCTGTACCAAAGCCATCAGTTTGATGCTTGACTCTTTGGTAGAATTTTCGGACTTCATTCTGGCTCCTGTACATCTCGATTTTTTCACACTCCCGCTTTTCCATCTCTCTCTTTTTCCTGCGGAAAAGACGTTTCTCCTCTCTCCTTTTCTCCCTGTATCTCTCTCGTGCGCTACGCGTTGCTACGGATTGTAAAGTAGCCTTATATGCCGCATTTTTCTCTTCGGTGGCAGCACGACACTCCTCATCATACCATGGATTCCTTGGTGGAGGTCTCTGGTATCCAAGTATGGATTTTGCGGCTGTTTGCATGGAGTGGGCAATGCTTTGCCATTGCGCTGATATGTTATCGGGATGAGGAGGGCTTTGATTAAGCAATTGGGCTAGTTGAGTGGAATATGCTGTGGCTATCTGTTGTGATTGCAGCTTACCGATGTCTAACTTTCGTGTTGTGTCTGTTCGTACTTTGTTTGCTACGTTTAAGCGGGTGCGTACCTTTGCTGCAACAAGGTAGTGGTCCGAATCAATGTTTGCGCCTCGGAACGATCGTACATCCAACACGCTCGATGAATGTCTTCCATCTATCACAACATGATCAATTTGGTTTCTTGTTTTCTGATCTGGAGACAGCCAGGTGCCCTTATGAATATCGAGATGATTAAATCTGGTACTGCTAACTACCATGTTTTTTGCAGCTGCAAAGTCTATCAGTCTCATACCATTGTCAGATGTTTCACTGTGGAGACTGAATTTCCCGACTGTTGGGCCAAAGATATTCTCCTTTCCAATTTTGGCATTAAAATCGCCTAGAATGATTTTAATGTCATGGGCAGGGCAACGGTCATATGTTTCATCTAAGCGCTCGTAAAATATATCTTTGGTCTGTTCGTCCTTTTCTTCAGTGGGAGCATGAGCGCAAATAAAGCTGATGTTGAAGAATTTAGCTTTTATTCGAATAGCAGCAAGTCTTTCATTCACTGGAGTGAAGCTGGATACAAGATGTTTTAGTCTCCGACTAACTACGAATCCACAACCAAACTCATGCTTTACGTCATGGCAGCTATAATACAGTGCGTCACCTTTAGGTGTTGTTGTGACGCCTTTCCCAATCCATCGTATTTCCTGTATGGCAGTAATATCGGTCTTGTACTTTTCAAGTACGTCTGCCAATGCGAAGACTGCACCTTCTCTATAAAGAGTGCGAACATTCCAGGTGCAGATTCGCAGATCATGGTCCTTAAAACGTTTGCGGGGTTCGTCAACTTTAGAGGGGTTTGTATTTCTTTTCTTTCGTTTTTTCATAGTAGGCTGTTTTTTCTAGGGGAGGGTTACTAACCCGACGCCCAAACCCAAGTTTTTAACGTTCTTATGGGTGAACGCGCGGCACATGTTAGCTCACTACCTTTAACGGGTGTTAAAGGCAGTTCCCCAGGTGACACCACGGGGAGGTCAGTGTCCACTTGGGATGAAAGAGGGACCAAGATAAATCCTGGGCTTTGCCATGTTAAAACCGGTCAGGACCGTTCCTTGGTATCTTCCATCCCCTACGTCACCCACAAATACTGGTTTAGATGACACAATAACATGCTATCACATAGACAACCGCCATTTTGTGGCCGCAACCACGTCCACCTTTCTCAATGGGAGAAAATGAAAAAAAAAACGTACATACATACATATATCTGTGCTAAGCGCAATCTACTGTGATAGAAAAAGCATTAATGTCATACTACAAATAAGCGTGTTACATGGGGAAAGCAAATCAAAGAAAAAATTGAACAAAGGAAAATTGGAGCAAATGCTCCAATTCCATAAATGCAAAACATGCCAGAGCATCAGCAACAGGGATCATGACACACTAACAAACTACACATTGAATTTTTAATGGGGTGGAAAATTACAATACAGGGGTAGTGATGGAGGCCTTCAGAAATATTCTTTGCAAAATACACAAATATATATTCAGGTTTGCTGATTTCCCTAAAAAATATTTATTAAAAATTCCACGTTGGATATTTTTTAAAAAACCACGGTGTATATTTTTTAAAAAATCAACTTTGGATATTTTTTTAGAAAAACCACGTTTGTTACTGTCCTCAAAAATATATTTTTTAAAAAATCAACTTTGGATATTTTTTTAGAAAAACCACGTTTGTTACTGTCCTCAAAAATATATTTTTTAAAAAATCCACGTTTGTTGATGTCCCTCAAAAATATTTTTTAAAAATTCCGCGTTTGAGATGTCCCGCAAAAATATTTTTTTAAAAAATCCACTTTTGAGATGTCCCGCAAAAATATTTTTTTTTAAAAATCCACGTTTGAGATGTCCCGCAAAAATATTTTTTTAAAAAATCCACGTTTGCTGATGCCCCTCAAAAATATGTTTTAACAAGTGAGCAAAGGCTATAGTCGGGACGGGGCCTGCCATGTGATACCCTACACCGCTACCCCTGTGCATAAGCTTTTCACTGGTAAACATTTCTTTTAGGGAATATAATCCGACTACCACCAAAAATAATATGCCTCTTTCTCTCTGGGACCCCCATAAGCAACCAAAATTTCGTGACCATCCGATCAAAATTACGACCTGTAGCTTGATTGCAAAAAAATTTAAGAATTGGATGCAATACCGACTTTTGTGGTATCTCCCTTGTTTGACCACCTTCGCCAACCTGCTTTACACCAATGTAAAGGTAATATTTTCTTCTTCCATTGACAGGCTTTGCCGTTGGAATACCCCTACTAGAAGCCGATATATTCACAAAGAATAAAACTTTGAATTTGTCGCCAAGTGAGTTTTTCCCCATTCCGACCCCTAAATATTATTCGACTATCACCAAAATCAAGAGGCTTCTTCCTCTATGGGGCCCCCATATATCCCCAAAATTTTGTCACTATCCGGTCAAAATTCCAACTTGTAGCGTGATTACAAAAAATGGAAAAATTGGGTATGTTACTGAATTTTGCAATATCTCGGTTTGCTCACTTACGCCAACATACTTTGCATCAATATAAACGAGATCTTTTCTTCTTCCATTGACGGGTATTCCTTTTGGAATACTCCAACCAGAAGCGGAGATATTCGCATAAGAAAAAAACGTTGACTTTTCTGCACATAAGCTTTTCGCTTATTCCGACTCCAGAATATTATCCGACCATCACCAAAATAAATAGGCTTCTTCCTCTGTGGGACCCGCATCAACTCCCAAAAAATTCGTGACGATCCGATCAAAATTGCGACCTGTAGCGTGATTACAAACAAATCGGAAAATGGGATGCATTACAGACTATTGCGATATCTCTGTTGTTTGAGCAGCTACGACAACCTACTTTACATCGTTGTAAAGGTAATATTTTCTACTTTCCTTGCCAGGTTTTGCTTTAGATATACCTCTTAAAGAAACGGAGATATTGGCTTTGAAATGAAACGTAGACGTTTTCTCCAAATAAGCTTTTGTCCATTCCGACCCCTGAATATTATCCGACCATCATTAAACTCAGTAGACTTCTTCCTCCGTAAGACCCCCATTAACCCCTAAAATTTCGTGACGATCCGATCAAAATTGCGACCTGTGGCGTGATTACAAAAAAATCGGAAAATGGGATGCATTATCGACTATTGCCATATATCTGCTATTTGACCACCTACGACAACCTACTTTACATCGTTGCAAAGGTGATATTTTCTACTTTCCTTGCCAGGTTTTGCTTTAGAATACCTCTTAAAGAAACAGAGATATTCACTTCGAAATAAAATGTTGACTTTTCTACACATAAGTATTTGCCCATTCCGACCCCTAAATATTATCCGACCATCACCAAAATCAAGAGGCTTCGTCATCTGTGAGACCCCCATTAACCCTCAAATTTTCGTGACGATCCGATCAAAATTGCGACCTGTAGCGTGATTTCCAAAAAAATAGAAAAATGGGATGTACTGCCGACTATTACGATATCTCCGTTATTTGGTTACATACGCCGACCTAGTTTGCATCATTGCAAAGACGGGATCTTCTACTTTTATAGTCAGGCTTTGCTTTTGGAAAATTTTCAACCAAAGCAGTGATATTCGTTATTTTAATTAAAATCGCAAAAATGAAGATTTGGGTTTTATTTGCCACTATTGTGATATCTTCGTTGTTTGATCACCTACGAGAACCTACTTTACATCATTAGAAAGGTGATATTTTCTACTTTCATTGTCAGGTTTGCTTTTGGTATACCCCATACAGAAGCTGAGATATTCGCTTTGAAAAAAACGTTGTCTTTTTATCCACCTAAGTTTTTTGCCCTTTCCGACACCTAAATATTATCCGACCATCACCAAAATCAATAGGCTTCTTCCCCTCCAGGACCCTAATCAACACCCAAAATTTGGCGACGATCCGATCAAAATTGCGACCTGTAGCGTGATTACAAAGTTTAGATGGACAGACGGACAGACGGACGGACGGACTGACGGACGGACACACATAGCCAGATCGACTCAGCTCGTCGAGACATTCATTTTGGTATATATAAGTATGGGTCTACGACCATTATTTCGATGCGTTACAAACTTGTTGGCCAAAACCAACTTATAATACCCTCCCCAAATAGTGGTGTAGGGTATAAAAAATCCAAGATTGCTGATGTCCCTCAAAAATATTTTTTAAAAAATCCAAGATTGCTGATGTCCCTCAAAAATATTTTTTAAAAAATCCACATTAGCTGATGTCCCTCAAAAATATTTTTTAAACAAATCCACATTAGCTGATGTCCCTCAAACATATTTTTTTAAAAAATCCACGTTTGCTGACACCCCTCAAAAATATTTTTTTTTTTAAAATCCACGTTTGCTGACACCCCTCAAAAATATTTTTTTAAAAAATCCACGTTTGCTGACAACCCTCAAAAATATTTTTTAAAAAATCCACGTTTGCTGACACCCCTCAAAAATATTTTTTTAAAAAATCCACGTTTGCTGACAACCCTCAAAAATATTTTTTAAAAAATCCACGTTTGCTGACACCCCTCAAAAATATTTTTTATTTTTTACACCCTTCAAAAATATTTTTTAAAAAATCCACGTTTGCTGACACCCCTCAAAAATATTTTTTAAAAAATCCACGTTTGCTGACACCCCTCAAAAATATTTTTTAAAAAATCCACGTTTGCTGATGTCCCTCAAAAATATTTCTTTTTTTAAATTCACGCTTGGCGATGTCCCTCAATTTTTTTTCTTTTAAAAATCCACGCTGATGTCCCCCAAAAATATTTTTTAAAAAATCCAAATTTGTTGATGTCCCTCAAAAATATTTTTTAAAAAATCCACGTTCGCTGATTCCTCAAAAATAATTTTTAAAAAATCCAAATTTGTTTATGTCACGCAAACATATTTTTTTGATAAATCCACGTTTGTTGATGTCCCTCAAAAATAATTTTTAAAAAATCCAAATTTGTTTATGTCACTCAAACATATTTTTTTGATAAATCCACGTTTGTTGATGTCCCTCAAAAATATTTTGTTAAAAAATCCACTTTGCTGATGTCCCTCAAAAATATTTTTTTAAAAAATCCACGTTTGCTGACACCCCTCAAAAATATTTTTTTAAAAAATCCACGTTTGCTGACAACCCTCAAAAATATTTTTTTAAAAAATCCACGTTTGCTGACACCCCTCAAAAATATTTTTTATTTTTTACACCCTTCAAAAATATTTTTTAAAAAATCCACGTTTGCTGACACCCCTCAAAAATATTTTTTAAAAAATCCACGTTTGCTGACAACCCTTAAAAAATATTTTTTAAAAAATCCACGTTTGCTGACACCCCTCAAAAATATTTTTTAAAAAATCCACGTTTGCTGACACCCCTCAAAAATATTTTTTAAAAAATCCACGTTTGCTGATGTCCCTCAAAAATATTTCTTTTTTTAAATTCACGCTTGGCGATGTCCCTCAATTTTTTTTCTTTAAAAAATCCACGCTGATGTCCCCCAAAAATATTTTTTAAAAAATCCAAATTTGTTGATGTCCCTCAAAAATATTTTTTAAAAAATCCACGTTCGCTGATTCCTCAAAAATAATTTTTAAAAAATCCAAATGTGTTTATGTCACTCAAACATATTTTTTTGATAAATCCACGTTTGTTGATGTCCCTCAAAATTATTTTGTTAAAAAATCCACTTTGCTGATGTCCCTCAAAAATATTTTTTTAAAAAATCCACATTTGTTGATGTCCTTAAAAAATGTTTTTTTTTTAAATCCACATTTGTTCATGTCCTTAAATTTTTTTTTAAAAAATCCACGTTTGTTGATTTCCCTCAAAAACATTTTTCCCTCAAAAATATTTTTTAAAAAAATCCACGTTTTTTTTTTGATTTCCTTAAAAAATGTTTAAAATAAATCCAATTTTTTTTTGATTTCCTTAAAAAATGTTTAAAATAAATCCACATTTTTTTGATTTCCTTAAAAAATGTTTAAAATAAATCCACTTTTTTTATTTCCTTAAAAATTTTTTAAAATAAATCCACTTATTTTGATTTCCTTAAAAAATGTTTAAAATAAATCCACGTTATTCATGTCCTTAAAAATATTTTTAAATAACTCCATGTTTGTTCATGCCCTTAGAAAATATTTTTTAATAACTCCACGTTTGTGCATGCCCTTAAAAAACATTTTTTTTAAAAAATCCACGTTTGTTCATTAAAAATATTTTTTAAAAAAGCCACTTTTGTTAATGTCATTGAAAAATATTTTTTTTAAATCCACGTTTGTTCATGTCGCTGAAAAATATTTAAAAAAAGCCACGTTTGTACACGTCCTGAAAATGTTTTTTTTAATTCACGTTTGTTCATGTCCTTTAATTTTTTTTTAATAATTCACGTTTGTTAGTATTTTTAAATAAATCCACGTTTGTTTATGTCCTTAAAAATATTTTAAAATAAATCCAGGTTTGTTCATGTCCTGCAAAAATATTTTTTTTGTTCATATCCTTAAAAATATTTTTAAATAACTTCTCTTCAAGGCCCTTATTATTTATACCACAACTTCAAGTCACCGCCATGGCTGCTATCGATTTAGAACCAGAGACACATTCATGGAACCAATAATCTATTGGAATTTGCATAACAGCGTGTAAAAAGTATAAAGTACTACTACTGATGCGCTGTTGCTGGCTGCTTCCAGTCCGTATTAATACGATGAGGGAGATCATATCCGCATATTGCCATAGGGAGAAACTTTGATTGTTCTAGGCAAGCTATGCATGCAGTTTTTTTGCGTATCTTCACAACTCCATTATTGAACATTCCCATACCCAGATGTAGAATCGAACGGGTAGAAAATTGGTAGAAAAAAAAGTGTTTAAAACGTTTCAAATCCATAGAGTTTAGATAAAATGTGTGAATAGATTTTGTTTACGAAGGGGATTGTTTTCGATACGGCGACGACGATGGTGTGCAGCAGCCAGCCATTATGCAGCTCCATTCAATGGTACAAAAACTGCAGCAGCAAAACAAAATAATCTTTCAGCTTAATTTTGTTTTACAAAAATGCGCTAGAATACCAATGGGAGTAAAATAAAAATTGAAAAAATTTTAAACGTTTTTGTTGTTTTGCTTGTAAATCAATTTCTTTCCCCAACTTGGTTGTTGGTATAGCTTGCACACGGATTTGTTTAGTCACAGCCAGTGTGATAAAATGCTCATCATCATGGCTTTGCTCATTGGAGGTCGTCGTCATCCTCATCGCAATGATTTTAAGTAATGAAGTGATTTTGATGTTCTATTTTATTTTATTTCCCACACCCCTCCCAAATGTTTCCGCTTACACATTGAAGGGAATTCTCGGGAGCTGGTAGTGGCTATAAAGATGCTGGACAGGGTGATAATATTTGGTGATATTTATTTTGTGTGCATTTTAAAATAATGAAGGGAAATTTGTTCGTTTTCTTAATCATTTGTTACTGGATTTCTTTTCCCATAAGTTAAGGTATACGATAAGCATTGAAAATATGTGGGGGTGGAAATTATTTTGTAGTTTGGATGGAATTTGTTGTGCATTAATCAGTGCGAACTATGAAATTAATTGGGGGAATTGCAATTAATCGCAAATATATCACTACTTTTATTTATTTTTTTAAACATTTTTTTCGCTAAGTATACACTGAGGAATAATAGTACAACAGGTGCTATTGATAAAGAACACACAATGGAAAACTTGATTGTGGAATCCATCAACACTCATAGTGAGGTTAGAAAAATCCGCTGCTAAGGATAGAGAATGCAACAGGGCATTAATTTTGTCCTCGATTATCGTGCCGTATAAGAATTCCCAGAAAGTTTTGGATAATCTGCGGAGCATAGGCCTGGTAATTCCAGAATGTGATGAGAATGTTCACCACTGGCACTGGGGAAGCAGAGGCAATTTAAGAATAATTAATTGGGCTAAAGTCCTAACTTTCTATAATAAACATGTATGAACGGCGTTAAGTTCGACCGGGCCGAACTTTGTATACCGACCACCACGAACTGTATTGAATTTATGAAAGTACTAAGCTCTTCCTCTTGTTGCAGGAGTAGTATATCCCAACTGATAATACTCCCTTCAATAGAGGTCTTATGGGGCATCATCGTAGATCTTTCCAAAACATGTACCAATATTTGCAATTTTCCGAATTATTGTAACGTTTTATGGGGGCTATATAAAGGCGTGTACCTATACCGACAAATTTTAGGTGGAAAATTATATGCCCCAACAAATACTAAATACCAAATTTCAGTAATTTCGGTGAGGTATTCAGTTCACAACCTTCAAAATACCAAAAATCGGTAGGTACCTTTCTAAGGGGGCTATAAGAAGGCCTGGACTTATACCGACAAATTTCAAGTGGAAAGTTTTATACCACCAACTAAGACTATATGCCAAATATCAGTCATTTCGGTGCGATATTGAGGCCACAAACTTCAAAATGCCGAAAATCGGCAGGTATCGTTCTATGGTGGCTATGTGAAGGCGTCTACTGATACCGACAAATTTCAGGTGGAAAGTTTTATACCTCCCACAGAGACAAAATACCAAATTTCAGCCATTTTGGTGGGATATTAAGACCACAACCTTCAATATATCGAAAATCGGGAGGTAACGTTCTATGGGGCCTATATGAAGGCGTGGACCTATACCGACAAATTTCAGGTAGAATGTTATATACCCCCAAAGAAGACTAAATACCAAATTTCAGCCATTTTGGTGTGTTAATGAGGCTAAAGCCTTCAAAATACCGAAAATCGGGAGTTACCGTAACGGTAATACCGTTGTAGGGGGACTATATCAGAACGTGGACAGATGTAGGCCATTTGCAATACGAAACATTCGAGGAGTAATAGAAACTTCAATATCAAATTGCAAAACTCTATTTTAAAAATCGTAAGCTGTATCTTTCACAGACGGACGGACGGGGATGGTTATATCGACTTCGAATTTTACCCTGAACAAGATTATATATACTTTATAGGGCCTCCGAAGAATATTTCGATGCGTTACAAACGGAATGGTAAATTTAATTATACCATCCATGTTATTTTGGAGGTTACAAAAAGGGGAAGTAATTGACATAACTTATATAGGCGTCTCTGATTTAGGGATTGGAGGGTTTCAGAAAAGTCGAATCACTAGGTGATAAGAAAGGAAACAACAACAAACACTCAATTAAGCTTAACGATGACTGTAGTATCTTTCAAGCTGAGCTGGTTAGAAAAATCCATGATCGAATTACCTGATCAAGTAACTCGGGTGGCTCTCAGTCAATGGATATACCATTTGATGTATCTGTGAGGCCACCGAAGTGCTGCTACATCGATAAACTTCTTAAGGGCGATCTTTAGAAGGCGCACCGCAGATGATATATGGAATCTGGATGCAGAATATCCAAGTTAATGGCTTGCAAGTTTTTGCCTAGTTTGGACATTTTGGGACCCATATCACGAGAAGTATTGGCTGCGCTCTGAAATCAATTATTAATTATCTCAAATTGACCCTTAAATGGATTTGAGGTAAAACGAGTTGAATTATTTTGAATAAGGTCACTGAAGGAAAGGAACTTGATCTAAGTTTGGGTGTCACTCCTTTCGTTAGCTAACATACCTGCATACGCAGTGGGAACTTGATATCTACAGTCCATGCGGTAAACAAGTCCTCGCGTGGAAGAACGCTACAAGATTAGTCAGACCATCCGCGGACGAAATATATAAAATTTAACCCCACCAATTTACACCTCGACATTCACATTCTATGCGAGTTTCATCTTCACAATCCATATAGTGAACAATGGATTGTTGACTTTGTGGCAGATCCACATTTGTTGATGTCCCTCAAAAATATTTTTTTTAAATCCACATTTGCTGATGTCCCTCAAAAATATTTTTAAAAAATTCACGTTTGCTGATATGCCTAACAAATATTTTTTCAAAAATCCACGTTTGCTGATGTCCCAGAAAGTATTTTTTTTTTTAAATCCACGTTTGCTGATGTCCCTAAAAAAAACACTTTGCTGATGTCTTTGAAAAATATTTTTTTTTTAAATCCACGTTTGCTGATGTCCCTAAAAAAACACTTTGCTGATGTCTTTGAAAAATATTTTTTTTTTTAAAAATTCAGGCTTGCGGATGTCCCTCAAAAATATTTTTTAAAAAATCAACGTTTGCTGATGTCCCTCAAAAATATTTTTTAAAAAATCCACGTTTGCTGATGTTCCTCAAAAATATTTTTTAAAAAATCCACGTTTGCTGATGTCCCTCAAAAATATTTTTTAAAAAATACGGAGTAACCGATTTGGTCCATACTTTGCACATCGTGAAATTTCTACCACACTTAGATGAGGCTCAATATGGACTCAATCGATCCACAAAATTTCTGAAAAGTGCAGTTTAGGACCTGCTCTCGAATCGCTTTGATTTTTCTGTAGCAGGCTGAGAAAATAGCCTGAAAGTTGCAAAAAAAAACCATGACACCCTGTGTACTGGTTGGGGCGCAAGATAACACTCGAACGGATCTGCCGATTCGGTCCAAAATTTGTCCTTCCTAATATTTTGTCCAAACTTAACTTAAGTTCAATGATAAGCTATATCGGTCCACTCCTTCAGGTAACTTCTCCACAAAAGTTCAAAAATGTTCGGAAAAATTGTGCGTATGATAACTCTTGAATATAGTGACCGATTTGGTCCATACTTTACACACCCTAACATGTCTACCAGATGTAGATCAGGTTTGAATATGAACTATATTTGTCCACTCCTTCGGGTACCTCCCACACAAAATTTCCGATAAATTCTGTTGAAGCAACTTGCATACACTGGCTCCTTTACGTCGGCAAGAGGTTTTTCAGAGGCAAGTCCATACTTTTTGAGAAAATAGCCTGAAAGGTGCAAAAAACCCCTATGGCACCGTGTTGATCATACTTAGTTTCACTTCGAAGATGGGCAATATCGGTATTTTCCCCAATATTTAAAAAATGTCACTAAAATGATATGCACGATATATCTTGAATGGGGCAACCAATTTCGACCAAACTTTTGATCTCCTAATATTTTGACTAAAATGGTCCATATCGGTCCTCTCCTTAGGGTACAAAAGTTCAGTTTAGAGTCTCTTCAAAGATCCTTGGGAAATGTATACCGATGCTGTTCGTTGTGGTCCCGTTTACAGCGAGATTATGTTTTCCGTGGACAAGTCCATGCTTCCTGCATACTGTTTCAGAATTTATACTATGACCCACTAAAGGCACTATTGGACGCTATATCAATCGAAAAATATGACCCCCAAAATAAGATCAACTTCCATAATGGACTCTGTCGGTCCATTCCTTCAAGTACCTCCTCCGCAACATTTTGAACTTTAATCCTAATTCACATTTTAGTCGGCAAGTTCAAATGTCCAAAAAGAGCCCCAAAATTCTGTACGCAGATGAACGTTTCGATTCATACATATAGGCTGAGGGTATATCTCTATCGGCAAAGCCGACTAATACTTTTTTACTTGTTTTATTTTATCTTCTCTTTTTGTTTTGATAGCACAATCTGAGAAGTATTTTTAGTCGTAATTCTTTTCATATTTTTGTGGATTATGGTATTCCTTATGTTGGGGTAGGTGCTTTGAGGATGAGCGCAATGGAGTAGTTATGTTTCTTCATTCAATTTGTCTTTTTAGTTAAACCTGACCATGCATGACAGTCTGTCAATGCTCATAATATAATACGTGACATTTATACCAAAGTTATGTGGAAAGTGTATATGAGAATTATATACAATCAAATCAAAAATTTCAGTAACATGTTTTCTGGACTGACAATAGTTTTTGTAAAAATTCTAGATTATGATAGTTCCTACCATAGGTATTGTCAATGATTTTTACAATATTGAGGAATTTCGCAATCTTGTTTTTGTTTTGTATTTTTGAAGCAAAAGATGGTACTTTTGGATATGCAATTGCAATGCTTCAACAAAACAAATGAATTGTTGGAACAAAAAAAGATATTTTTGTTCCAACAAAATCGACAAATATTTTTCTCTGCGTGTTTGATAGCCGAACGTTGGAGGAATTGGTCAGTTCTTTGAAACATTGATTGGTGACCTCTTAGAATAATTGAATTCTCTGATTTATTGAGAAGTTCCATCTTAAGGGAAATGAAAAGTCACGCCATTCGACAGACCTGGCGACACGATAGATATATCAAGCGAACTTCGGCCGTCGCGGGATTGCTCTCTGTTGGTAGGGATAATCGTTGTCATTTATTACTACGTTATACGGTGTGTGGGGGGATTACTTTGACAAAAAATCAGGGGGCCCTGCGTACGTCCCTGGTTCTAATGGCGCTGCTGTGATACTTCAACCTTTGAGAGTTGTTGTTGTAACAGTGTTTGTTATTACATATGTTTGTATGTTCGTTCTTCTGTTCAACCTGGCTCTGGGTCTATCTCCAGTTCCAGGAAAGTGGCTGCTTCGATGGGATGTAACCACAGATCCACTGGAGTTAGATGATTAGGTTTGGTTGGGCTGTTGAAAAGGTGTTTTGTGTCGTGCGGGCCCATGCAGATAATAAGACTTTAGGCGACTGCAATATCCCGAGCGTAGTTGAGCCAAAACTACTCTAGTTTGTCGTGGCAGATGACGCTCCTCAGCTGCAATAGATGGCGGATGTATTTCGAGGAATTTATTCACACTATAATTGCTTAAGTCTTTGGCAACTGTATCCGTGTGAATACTATTTAAACCTGTTGATCTAGGGGTTCCCTCCTGTATCGTTGGGCCATGGAGCATGGATATCCTTCCTGATCTACCTGAATGTGTCGGGCCTACCCACAGGATGGTGATTGGGATGGCTCACACGGTAACATCCAAGCAGGTACTGCAACGAAAGCATCTCATTGTGTTACTTCACTGGAAGAATCTTTGCCTCCTCATGTAGATGTTCCACTGAAGATTTGAGGAGGCATCCTGTTGCTGTTCTCAGGGCGGCATTCTGGCAAGTTTGAATTTTTTTCCAATTCGTATCACATAATCTCGGGGACCAGACTGGCGCCGCATAGCTTACCACAGACCGATGTATCGCGTTATATGTGGGCAACAAGGTTTCTTTATCTGCACCCCAAGTATTGCCGGCTAGGGAATCGAGGACCTTGTTCCTACTTTTCAGTTTGTCGCATATAGCTGTGGCGTGCGCGCACGACGTGAAAGTAGTGTCGAATGTGACCTCTAAAATTTTTGGGCAGTTTGTGGTCGGAATTCTGCTACCGTAGACCACGACATTCAATTCTCTTCCAAACTGCGCTGTCCATGTGGTGAACAGAGTGGCTGTAGATTTTGTGGCGGAAATATGCATATTCCTCGAATGGAAAAGGTGGTAAGATCGGTTAAATAGTTGTTCAGTCTCTCACAGATGTCATCAGGATAGGTACCCGACGCCAGCATCGTGCAATCATCCGCATACGTTACGATCTCGATGCCGTCTGGAGGGGGCGGAATACAGGAGAGGTAGATGTTAAACAGTTCCGGAGATATCACCCCACCTTGGGAAACTCCCTGTTTCACTCTACGGGGTTTGGACATCTTGTTCCTGAATTCCACGTACGACTGGCGTCCACACATATAAATGACTATCCAACGTTTCAAGCTTGGCCGGAGGGTTGTCTGCTCAATGTCCTCAAACAGCGTGTCCCCAAGCGTCACCATCACTGTTCTATCGCACGGCCGTCTCTGGTTGAGTCCTTTGCAAATATGTGTGGTAATGGCGTGCAGTGCAGTTGTAGTGCTGTGCTGCATACGGAATCCATGCTGATGATCAGCAACTTGATAGCCATTTCTGATACTGGGGAGGACTAAGGCCTCAATGGTCTTTGCTACGGGCGACAAAAGCGAAATCGGCCTGTACGATTCACTTTTGCTGGCATCCTTGCCGGACTTCCGTAGGGGGACCACCCTGCCCATTTTCCAGACTTCGGGAACAATGAGGGTGGATAGCGACAAGTTGAGAACTTTAGTGAGATACTCCACTCCCGGCTCATTCAGCTGCTTCAGCATTACCATGGAGATTCCATCAGGTCCCAACGCTTGGTGATGGATGATTTAGCGTCCCTGATGGCATTGGCAACATCATCCATTGTGGACTGTGGTGGTTCCTCCTCGGCGGGAAGAGATCTGATGCGACGTAGTACTCTTCTCTTCGCCCTGTCACTCTCGGGGTGCTCGACAAACTGTCGATTGAAATAACTTGCGCACCTCTGCGGGTCAATCAACGTAACGTCGCCAAACGTGACTGAGGTCCAATCTTACCTTCTTCCAGGGTTCGAGAGTGACTTAACCGTTGCCCACAATTCACGTATACCGGCTCCAATGTTGCAACTCTTCAGATGATTTAACCACTTGTTCCGCTTATGCTCCCCAACGAACTGTTAACTTCCAGTGTCACCTCCCTGACTCTGGGGTCATTGGGGTTGGTTCGACGAAGCTCATCACGCTTATTTTCTAATCCCATCGCTTCGGCTGCCAAGTTTGGTCTTACTTCGGGTATTTGACCAGCAGGGATATGGCTGCTGATGATGTCTCGGAACGTCCTTTCCGCTACCCGAACATCACAAGGATTGGGCAGTTCTCTGAAGCGGTGATTGGTGAACTCTCTGAAATCCCGCCAATCAGCTTTCTTATGATTGACGAATGTGCGGCGTTCAGAGGTGATGAAGTCGGGTGGTCTGCTAATAGAGACAATTGTGGGGAGATGGTCTGATCCAAGGGAAATGACGGGTTGCCAAGTAACGTCATTTGTCAGACCAGGTGGCACGATGGTTATGTCTGGCGAGCTGTGACACTTTCCTCTAATTCTGGTAGGGGCATTCTCATTGACGATGCAAAACGTAGATCTATCAATTTGCTCAGCCAGCGCTGTACTTCTCTGGTAGTTTCCAATGACCGAATGCCACATCTCATTATGTGCATTAAAGTCCCCCAGGACCAGACGATTATGACCTACCAAAAGCGGCCTAATGTTAGGCACGTCATCTGAGATACCGCTATTTCTCGGCGGGATGTATTCGGTCATCAACTCTATCTCGGCAGTTCCACACCTGACTGCTACCCCCATACATTCCATGTACGGGTCATTAGAGACCGGCTCAAGTGAGATAGGTCTGTATTGGACAGACTGGTGCAATAGGAAAGCTAATCCCCCACCTCCACGTCTGGTACGATCCTTCCTTAGCACGTTGTCGCAACGTTGTAAGCTACAGTTGTTGTTGAGCTTGGTTTCTTGCACAGCAGCGACCTTGATATTCCTCCGACTCATGAAATCTACTATCTCCTCGATCTTACCTCGGAGTCCATTGCAATTAAATTACAAAAAGGATGCATTTTCCAGGATTGGGACAACAACGGCTGGTGTTAAAGGCTGCATGTGCGGTTGTTGTCGAGGGGACTGCGGGGGAGTCTCACAATCAGACGACGAGGAGTTTGAGAGTTGTTGGCTATATGTGCTCATTGTTGCCTTGCCTGTCATCATTTTCTCATTATGTTGCTTTGCATGTTTGTTATTCTATTGCTACTGTACGACGTGGAGAGGATAATAAATTGGGAAAATGATACAGTCGGAATGCAAATTACGGCATAAATTGAATATGTTGGGATATCTATCTATGCAGATTTGTATTTTCCTACTGCGTATATACATTTTCGTGAACAATTTTTAACCTTTATTTTTAATTGTCCAATTTACAATTTTATGGTGGACAATGATTCAAAGGTCCATGCCCAAACTCATCGGATCATTTAATACATTTTAATAAAATATTAACGACAAACGTTTAAAAATCAATTAATTGTTTTCATGAAAATTTTGCGAATTAAAACAAAGTTTATAGATGTACTCCGTTGAATTAATATAATACAGAATATAATTTGGTCAGTCATTTGTTAATATGAATTCGGCATTAGTTGTACTGCTATTGTGTTGTAGTTCCATTGGATTAGTTGTTGCAGTGGCGCGTTTTACAAATATCAAATGTATTTCATTGGATACAGAATTTACTACCATTGACCAGTGTGCTCTGAAAATGATAAAACGTAATGTAGTGGGGCTCAACATTGTTTGTAAGCTACACAAGGGTCCGGTTAATAATGTCAATGTAAGTTGGATTTAAATTTTAGAAGAGTGGCTGAAAATAGTCTAAGGCTAAATTGTTCCCTACCCCTAAAATAGATGTTTAAAATAATATAAAGATATTTTTTTTCTTTGTTTATTTCCAGGTAAACGTTGCCCTTTTCAAGCGTTCCAATGGCTATCAGCCATTTTTGTTGAATGTCACGGGGGATTTGTGTAAATTTTTCGAAAATCGTAAAAAATATCAAATATTTATGTTCTTATCACAGTATTTTTTGCGTACTTCTAATATCAATCACACCTGTCCATATAATGTATGTATTTAAAGTTTATGAGAGGTATTTGGTAGTAGATACCAAAGTCCCAGTTTTGATTTTTTTGTCATTACTTAAGCCCATGTTTTTGTACTTTTTCCAGCATGACATTATCGTTGACAATTTGGTTTTGGATAGTGCCTTATTTTCAACTTTACCTCTGCAAAATGGTGATTATATGTTCAAGGTGTTGGCTGGTACCCTTAATATTTGGAAGTTTGAATTTAAGGTGTATTTTCATAAAAATTAATTGAAATTCTTTGTTTAGAGTTAAATAAATTATATTTGGAAGCATATAAGATACAGGATGAACTTTTTTGGTTTCGGAAATGTGATCAGACAGACCATCGCACTGTGGGCGAAATCCAAATCTAGCGGGGAAAAATTAATAACTCCTAAGCTAATTGAGGTAAGCGGTTATAATTTGGTACAGATGTTACTTATTTGTGTAGGTATGATTACACTAAGTATGGCGAATATAGCTCACCGTTAAAGCATATCGCCCTCGTAACGGTACCTCCGCATATAAGGTATTTTGGGTATGTGGACCCCATTTCACTGTTAATTTTGCTGTATTTTGGTATTTAGGATCCTCAGGGGGTATATAACATAAGTTCCAATGATGGGGGTCTTAGGTCCACGTCTTGGTCTATCCCTGAGATTTTCGTTATTTTGAATGTACTCTTCATATTTTCCAATCAAATTGACTGTACTTTGGTATTTTGGGTTCTAAGTACACACAAAACCTCCATACCAAAAATGTTCGACCTAGATCAACGTTTTGATATAGTGCCCATATACAGGTATCTCCCGATATCCAGAATTAAGAAGGTTTTAGCAACATTTTCCAACGGAAATGGCTGCAAATTTTGTTTTCGGGTTTTTAATAGACAAAACACCTACACACCAAACATTATTCACTTAGGTTCAGGTTTTGGTATATCACCCATACAAATGTCCTACTTTCTATTACGTATTTTCATGTAAAAATGGGTTTATAAAATTGTTGATAACACGAAAAAAGCCAAAAAACGGCAGACGAAATTTTGCGAGTAGATACCTCGGAGTAAGTAATTTAATATTAAAAAAGTCTTGTAGTGTTTCCTTTTGTTTCCCATAAGTTGCACTTTACTCAAAATGCTCTAAGTAGAAAAAATCTCCTATAAATGTTTAAAGATTTTTTTCAGAATATTTACAACATCAAATAATGCTACAATTATGTTTTTATAAGTACTACTTCCAACTTATCTGAAAAAATTAAATTATGGTCATATTTATTTTTATTTGACCATAATACTTGTCAATATACAAGTCATCAAAAAAGTCGATTTTATCACATGCAAAAAAAAAACTCCTAGTAAATGTACCGTTATAACGGCCAATAACCACTTAAGGCAATACTGATTGTTATTTTTTGGGTCTACCAGTATGTTTGGAAAAATACTGCATTAATGATTTTTACCTAGCTCTAGGTCAGTTTTCGGACTTTTTCCCCGCTAGATTTGAATTTCGCCCACAGTGCATCGGTCCGATTTCGCTCCGACATTTCGTTCCGAAATTATGTCAACAACTTCATACAACTTTTGTTAAGATATCGTTACGATTTCGTATCCGTCATCGGACGTAGCGTCCGAATGTTGTTCCGATTTCGTTAAGATGTCGGTGCGATTGGTTTGCTAAGTTGTTGATACAGTGTCAATGTGATGGTGAGACGATGAGACCATTCAAATGAAAAAGAGAACAAAGTTGAAAGCATTTACCAAGCAAGAGAGGAAATTTGAGAGCAAATAATGGGAATGTAGGGAAAAATAGGAAAGTGATTTTACATCTCATGAAAATCGTACATATTTTTGAAAAAAAAAATCTTGACTTTCCGATGGATATAAGAAACTGCACATGTATCTTATGTGAGGTACCTGTACAGTATGAAATAACTACATCATGTAAAAATTCTTCAAATATTTTTTTCTGTGTAAGCTTTCCTAAAGTTTACATATTTGTTAAGTCTATCCTTAAATTAGCCTGGTCCAGAAAAGTGCGCAGAAAAAATTTTAAAGAATTTCGTTCCTATTTCTTTTTTGGCTCAGGTTATAATTATATTTGTCATTGTGACAAAAAATCGATTAGTTGTCAATGAGAGTCGTACCTAAAATTTTCTGAGCGACATTTTTGCAGAACATTTCGTAGCTGAAAAACGTCATCTTGTGGTACTTTTATAGCGGTTCTTTAAATAAGGGACGAAAAGGACATTGAAGGAAGTGAATTAGAAGGTCGAAATGCTCTACGAAAAAAATCATCATTTGATTTGACTGTAGACATATCATCTCATAAATCAGCTAAAACAATACTTAACAAAGATATAACGTTAATTTCAGATGCTTTACAGGGTCTTCTGCAGAAACTTCATCACGCCATAACTCGTAATTTCGACTCATCCGTCATCTGTCCTTGGTATTCTTAATACACTTACCAAGGGCTTTCATCCCTAAAAGGAATTATCTCTGCCCCAGATTTTCACCTCCATTTTGTGTCACAGTGTTATCTATGCACTTTTTCCGATTGTCTTCACCGACGAACCTTGTGATTTCCAATGTCAGTTGTTTTGACTCTGGAGAAAATAGGGTTCGTACGGCGAAGCTCACTCGACAATGTTTTTGCCTCTAGTGGGAAATTAGGTCTTGTCTAAGGAATTCAATTCAGTAGGAATTGGACCTAATCATACCTCTGAAATTTCTCTCTACTTTCCGAACATCAAAGATATTGGGGGATGAATCCTTGACAATTGGCTTTCCCAACAGGGTGGTCTATTTATGGTGAGTATAAGGAGTAATTACAAACCAAAATAAATAACGGTTTGCCAAGTCATGTTATTACTGATATCAAATGACGAGATGTCAGGTGACCTATGATAGTCTCATCACTGTGTCAAATGTGAAGCTTTATATCTGCTCAGCCAGCGCTATGCTACCCAGTTCATTGTCTAGGATGGAATGCCATAGCTCATGATGTTGGGGTGGATGACACGGTGTCAAAGGGAGCAAAGTCATGGTCTGGATTAGTTTCTATCCCTGCAAGGTCCAAAAGAATCCAAGGCAGATATTCCTGGCCATGCAGCTCCAAAAATAAAAATGTTGACGAAGAAGAATTATTTAATAATACCGCAGATTTTTTAAGTTACTTTAAGCTAGTCTATCAGAAAGTATGGAATTGCCTACGAAAAAAAAATAATCAGGACCACAATAACTACCTTCGGTAAAACTTTCCAAACTATACTCGTACAGCCCTTAAACTGCAATTAGTTTTTGTACTTTTGTGGGAGAGGTACCCGAAGTACTTCATATAACCTTGGATAAAAAATTACGATGAACAATGTTTGGTCTAAATTGATTACACCCTTCGAAAGTTGTCATTCTAATGGACTTATTAGATCGACACCAAACTGTATGAAACGGATTTGGTCTCAACATATGTTGATATAAGACTATTTCTGATCAAGACTAAGGGTATTTACCCTATGTAGGTAGCCCTCTCTTACGGATCGGCAACATAACGAGGATGAATAAATTTGTCATTCCCTTTGTAACACATGGAAATATTCTTCGGAGACCCCATAAAATATAATTGAAATCAAGATCAAGATACAGGTCGCAATTTTTAAGATATATAATTTGGTATAGAAGTTTCTATTACTCCTATGATAATTGCTATTGAAAATGAGCTATATCGGTCCACGCCTGCATATAGCCCCTATAGAACGGTACATTCTTGTAACAACCAAGGTACTTGTAACACTAAGCAGATACTGCAACGAAAGCATCTCATTGTGTTGCTTTACTGGAAGAATCTTTGCCTCCTCATGTAGATGGTCCACTTAAGATTTAAGGAGGCACCCTGTTGCTGTTCTCAGGGCGGCATTCTGGCAAGTTTGAATCTTTTTCCAATTCGTATCACATAATCTCGGGGACCAGACTGGAGCCGCATAGCTTACCACAGACCGACCTACCGCGTTATATGTGGTCAACAAGGTTTCTTTATCTGCACCCCAAGTGCTGCCGGCAAGGGAATGAGGACCTTATTCCTACTTTTCAGCTTGTCGCAGATAGCTGTGGCGTGTGCGCAAGACGTGAATGTAGTGGCGAATGTGACCCCTAAAATTTTAGGGCAGTTTGTGGTCGGAATTGTGCTACCGTCGACCACGTAGGTTTTGTGGCGCAAATCTGAATATTCCTCGAATGGAAAAAGGTGGTAAGATCGGTTACATTACGATATCGATGCCGTCTGGAGGGGGCGGAATACAGGAGAGATAGAGGTTAAAGAGTTCCGGAGATATCACCCCACCTTGGGGGACTCCCTGTTTCACTCTACGGGGTTTGAACTTCTTATTCCTGCATTCCGCGTACGACTGGCGTCTACACATAAAGTTGACTATCCAAACGTTTCAAGCTTGGCCGGAGGGTTTTCTGCTCAATGTCCTCAAACAGCGTGGAGTGCCTGACTGTATCAAAGGCTTTTGATAAGTCAAGCGTCACCATCACTGGTTATGGCGTGCAGCGCTGTTGTCGTGCTATGCTGCTTACGGAATCCATGCTGATGATCGGCAACTTGATAGCTATTTCTGATACTGGGGAGGAGTAAGGCCTTACAAGCGAAATCGGCCTGTACGATTGACTTTTACTGGCATCCTTGCCTGGCTTCCGAAAGGGCTGAAATTTGGTATTTAGTCTTCGTCGGTGGTCTTAAAGTTTCAACCAAAAATTTGTCGTTATAGGTCTACGCCTTAATATAGCGCCCGTAGAACGATACCTCCCGATTTTCGACATTTTGAAGGTTGTGGCCACAATATCCCACCGAAATGGTTTTAAACTTTCCACCTGAAATTCCTAGGTATAAGTTCATGCCTTCATGTAGACCTCATTTGGCAATACCTCCCGATTTTCGGCATTTTGAAGGATTTAGCCTCAATAACAAACCGAAATGGCTGAAATTTGGTATTTAGTCTTCGTTAGGAAATTTTGAATGAATCAACCACTATAATTTAGTCATTTATTAACCGAATTAAACAAATAATAGCGTATTCGAAAGATATTATTCATCCCTTTAATAGGAAAAGGGATCAATAGAAATCAATAGTGAAAAAAGAAGATATGCCCGTTTAAACTTGAAAATGTTAGAAACCCAGATTTTCACTACTTTTACCGTTATAAAATAATAAAACGATGTGACCCAACCGAACCAAAAGTATTTTCGTTGTCCATGGACCCCAACACGATAAAATTTTGTAACAGAACCCTTGAATATTTTTCTGGTCAACTTTTGTAGCACAATGTCATTTATCGATATTTGCCGACAAATGTGCACTTTTTCAAGGCCAAAACTGCCTGAAGGAGCATTCCAATAATTTCGCGATGTTCCAGAGAGTTCTTAATTATTGTGTTGGCTACAATTTTGGCTTTTGTGTTGGATCGCAAATCTCAATGTCTTGGCTGTTATATGCCAAAATATCCAAAAAACGTCAATAAAAAACTTCAAGTCAAAATCGGGAGGCTCGATTTTCGCGGTAGACATATGGTCCAGTGGACTTTTTTGCTCAGTTCAATCTCAGGAATCAGAAACGCGAAGGGCCCATTAAGGTTTTTTCCTTCCACATTTTTTTTTATTTTTTTTTCTCATCTATGAACATTGTAGTTTCAGAATCCGCATAAACTTCCCAGGCGTAAGCAACCTTCATTTAAAGTTAGTTCAGGCGTGCAGTATGTGGGGAGGGTATTTTAAGTTGGTTTTGGCCCAAAGGTTTGTAGCACATCGAAATATTGGTCGTATACTAAAATGAATGTCTCGACGAGCTGAGTTTATCTGAATATGTGTGCCCGTCCGTCCGTCCATCTAAACTTTGTAATCACGCTACAGGTCGCAATTTTGATGGAATCGCCACCAAATTTTGGGTGTTTGTGGGGATCCCCGAAGGGAAGAAGCCTATAGATTTAGCTGATGCTCGAATAATATTCAGGTGAAAGAATGGACAAAAAACTTTTTTGGAAAAAAAACGTCAACGTTTTATTCCAAAACGAATATCTTCATCTCTATAAGGGGGATAGCAAAAGCGAAACCTGATAAGGAAAGAAGAAAATATCACCTTTACAACGACGTAACGAAGGTTGGCGTAGGTGGCCAAACAACGGAGATATTGCAATAGTCACTAATACAACCTAATTTTTAATTTTTTGATTTTTATTATACCCTCAGCATTTATGCTAACGGGAGTATATACACTAGAGTGGTTTTAAAAAATCGATGTCGGATTTTTTTATGCGGCACCATCCTAAAATGTTTAGTTTTGTTAAAAATTAAGATTGCCAAAGTTTGAGATCAATCGGAATATGTTAACACGTGACACTGGGGCCTTAAGTTTCCATGGGCCCTTCATATAGCTAATATTAAAATCTGACCCGATTTTCAAAATTGTTTGTATGATTACTTGTTTAGCCACTACAAAGAACTGGTAAACTGTTTTCATCGATTGGATAATAAATGTGGTCTGTAGAGCGATTTCTTTAAAATTTGTATGCCAAAGGCGAATTTGTATGGGACCAAAGGTGAATTTTCACAAAATCACTCTACAGACCACATTTATTGTCTAATCGATGAAAACAGTTTACCGACAGACGGACGGACATGGCTAAATTTTGGAAAAGTTCAGTTTAGGACCTGCTCTCGAATGGCTTTGATTTTTGTTGTTACAACTTGTATTCACTGCCCCCCATACGACGGTAAAACCTTCATTATTGCAAGTCCATACTTCCTGAGAAAATAGCATAACACACGGTGGTGGTGGTTGAAGCGCAAGATAACTCTAGAACGAATTTGCCGATTCGGTTAGAAGAACATAAGACATATTGGCCTACTCCTTCAGGTACCTCTCCCACAAAAGTTCAAAAACATTCGGAATTGTGCGCACGATAACTCTTGAAGGGAGAGACCGATTTGGTCGATGCTTTACACATCCTAATATATCTACCAGATATAGATCAGGTTCGAATATCGACTACATTTGTTCACTCCTTCAATTACTTCCCACACAAAATTTTGGATAAATTCACTTTTAGATCTGCTCTCGAATCACTTTGATTTGGTTTCGTTGCCTACATTACGACGGTAAAAGTTTTTTTAGGGGCAAGTCCATACTTCTTGAGACAACAGCCCGAAAGATGTAAAAACCCCATATAGTACCATATGTAGTGGCTGGAGAGCACGATAACTCTCGAACTGATCAACCGATTTGGTACAAAATTTGGCCTTCGTCATATTCTGTCCAAACTTAGTTCCAGTTCGCAGATGGGAATTTGGCGTTTTGAGCCCTAAGGAGACAAAAAAGTTCCTTACAAAAATGTTCATTGTCATAGCCACATGTTTTTAATTTATCCATTTCTCATAAAACTGTGGAAAAAATTGATTTCACATCCTGTCAGGTGCAATATTTTCTTTTAATAGCTCCCAATAGTTTATTGTAAAAACTATTATCTGAATTTTCATTGCACAGAATTGCTGTCAAAAATGTTCCCTAACAATGTCCTTTTCTTATTGGCCATAAATCTATTCATTTCCCATAAAACTATCCAAGAGATATTCCTATACCAAACTCTTTCCTTTACATCCTTAATTCAAACATCATTTGGAGGACAGGTATCAAGTGGCTGGAATTGCTCAATTTGCCACTAAAATGAAAATGTCAATGTTGGAAAAATGTCAATAATACATACATACGTGGTGGCAATATTGCATGTTTTTTTATGTTGCAATATAAATGAATTGCCTTGCAGTTTTTTTCTTGTTGAGCTTGTTGCAGCTTTTTGTTTGTCTCCACACAATTACAACTGAAAATTGCAATTACAATTGTCATTGTAATGGTTACAAACACCACTCTCTACACTTTGGCAAGTTAATGTTGGTGTCGTTCGTAGTGGTTGGTTGTTTGTTTGTCATTCGTTTAGCTTGGCACTTGTTGTTGTTGTTGTTGGAAGAACATAAACCCCGACCTACTTTTAATTAAATGCACTTTCATTTTAAAGACGTTGACAACGTGGTCGTCAAGGAAAGCAAATAGAAACAGAAACCGGAGCTGTTGGGGCAAATATCAGTGACAGTTTTCATACGGTTAAACATTAATGTGCCACCAACATTAATAAAGGAAGAAAGGAGAAAAGGATTAGTGGAATAGAGAAAATTAGAGACTAAAATAAAATGTTAGGGACAAAAAGAGTAGAATGTTGGATTTTAAGGAATATTAAGCATGAAGCATGAAAGCATTGTCCGTCCATCTGGTGCGCACTATATCTCTCGAAAGGATCAATCGTTTTGATCGATTGTCCATAAGACCCTTATTACGACGGTACAATTTCTTTTTCTGGGGCAAGTTGATTATTTTTTGATAATGGCGTAAAAGCTCTAAAAAGACGTGGATTTAAAAAAATATTTTTTCACAATCTTGGATTTTTAAAAAAAAATATCTTTTCACAGACGTGGATTTTTTAAAAAATATTTTTTCATAGACCAACAGACGTGGATTTTTTAAAAAAATATTTTTTCACAAACGTGGATTTTTTAAAAAAAATATTTTTTCACAGACGTGGATTTTTTAAAAAATATTTTTTCATAGACCAACAGACGTGGATTTTTTAAAAAATATTTTTTCATAGAACAACAGACGTGGATTTTTTAAAAAATATTTTTTCATAGAACAACAGACGTGGATTTTTTAAAAAATATTTTTTCATAGACCAACAGACGTGGATTTTTTAAAAAATATTTTTTCATAGAACAACAGACGTGGATTTTTTAAAAAATATTTTTTCATAGACCAACAGACGTGGATTTTTTAAAAAATATTTTTTCATAGACCAACAGACGTGGATTTTTAAAAAATATTTTTTCATAGACCAACAGACGTGGATTTTTTAAAAAATATTTTTTCATAGACCAACAGACGTGGATTTTTTCATAGACCAACAGACGTGGATTTTTTAAAAAATATTTTTTCATAGACCAACAGACGTGGATTTTTTAAAAAATATTTTTTCATAGACCAACAGACGTGGATTTTTTAAAAAATATTTTTTCATAGACCAACAGACGTGGATTTTTTAAAAAATATTTTTTCATAGACCAACAGACGTGGATTTTTTAAAAAATATTTTTTCATAGACCAACAGACGTGGATTTTTTAAAAAATATTTTTTCATAGACCAACAGACGTGGATTTTTTAAAAAATATTTTTTCATAGACCAACAGACGTGGATTTTTTAAAAAATATTTTTTCATAGACCAACAGACGTGGATTTTTTAAAAAATATTTTTTCATAGACCAACAGACGTGGATTTTTTAAAAAATATTTTTTCATAGACCAACAGACGTGGATTTTTTAAAAAATATTTTTTCATAGACCAACAGACGTGGATTTTTTAAAAAATATTTTTTCATAGACCAACAGACGTGGATTTTTTAAAAAATATTTTTTCATAGACCAACAGACGTGGATTTTTTAAAAAATATTTTTTCATAGACCAACAGACGTGGATTTTTTAAAAAATATTTTTTCATAGACCAACAGACGTGGATTTTTTAAAAAATATTTTTTCATAGACCAACAGACGTGGATTTTTTAAAAAATATTTTTTCATAGACCAACAGACGTGGATTTTTTAAAAAATATTTTTTCATAGACCAACAGACGTGGATTTTTTAAAAAATATTTTTTCATAGACCAACAGACGTGGATTTTTTAAAAAATATTTTTTCATAGACCAACAGACGTGGATTTTTTAAAAAATATTTTTTCATAGACCAACAGACGTGGATTTTTTAAAAAATATTTTTTCATAGACCAACAGACGTGGATTTTTTAAAAAATATTTTTTCATAGACCAACAGACGTGGATTTTTTAAAAAATATTTTTTCATAGACCAACAGACGTGGATTTTTTGAGTAATTATTTTTCAATAGCAATAAACGTGGATTTTTTGAGTAATTATTTTTCAATAGCAATAAACGTGGATTTTTTGAGTAATTATTTTTCAATAGCAATAAACGTGGATTTTTTGAGTAATTATTTTTCAATAGCAATAAACGTGGATTTTTTGAGTAATTATTTTTCAATAGCAATAAACGTGGATTTTTTGAGTAATTATTTTTCAATAGCAATAAACGTGGATTTTTTGAGTAATTATTTTTCAATAGCAATAAACGTGGATTTTTTGAGTAATTATTTTTCAATAGCAATAAACGTGGATTTTTTGAGTAATTATTTTTCAATAGCAATAAACGTGGATTTTTTGAGTAATTATTTTTCAATAGCAATAAACGTGTTTTTTTAAGAAAACTGCAACACATTTATGGTCAACTTTAAATTGTTTATAGTGCTCTTCTGAATAAGGACCGCCAATAAAAAGAAACACTTGTTAGTGAAAATTTGTATTGCTCTATTCCCCCTTTGTTGTTTTTCTCTCATCCTTTTGTTGAACATTTACCCTAGATGCTACACCTATTCCCTTGCATCCAAGAGATCACATATCTGAACATGTGTGTCACTATTCTACTTTGTGTCATTATGGTCATCAACATCATCACTATTACCACTGATGTGACCACCAACGAGCAGTAGTAGTGGCACCACAATTTCACTTTAACATTGTTTATTATCAGCAACATATCATTGACGCCATTGTTTCTAGCATCAGTGTCAACAACAACATAATTTTTGTTGTTGTCGTCATCAACATCACCACTGATATCGTTGTCATTGCCGTTGTCGTCATCATCGTCGTTATCATTAACTTTGACAATATCAACTGTCACATAATTGTTGTTCACATAAACTTAAATACTCATCATGTTGTTGATGTTGTTGCGGGTCGTCCGTCTTGCACAAATGCACAGGGTCATTTGACCAGGTTGGTCCAACAAAAAATATTTTTTACAACCTCCAGGTCTGTTGGCCTATGAAAAATATTTTTTAAAAAAAAGCACGCTATGAAAAAATACCTTTTTTAAAAAATATACGCTATGAAAAATTACACTGTGCAACACGAAAATTATTAATCATATTCTGACACCGCAGTGTGATAGAACACCAAAAATGCGAATACACGTTGAAATCTAAGGTACATTTTTGTAGTTGACTGTATCCTTAATTTTTGGGCGGTTGCGTATCTTTGGACCAGAGTCGGAGAAAAAAGTATAAAAATTGAATATTTTCAAAAGATTTTTGCTATTTTTACCGTTAAGAACCGTTCATAGACATTTCGCATATTCCAGAAAGTTGTTTATTGAAGCGTTTGCCACACTCTTGTGGTTGATTGTTTTCTTGAATATTCAACAGTTTAATATCTATGGAGCAGAATCCTAGAAAAGAGGATAAAAATCGCAATTGTTTTGCTATTTTGACCACTAAGATCCGTTTCTACAGAGTTCGTATATTCTAGATGTTTATTGTGATCTGAGGTAAATTTTTGTAGTTGGGTGTTTGCTTCAAATTTGATCGGTTTGAAAGCTGTAAAACAAAACTTGAGAAAAATTTTAAAAGAAATTTGAACATGGCGATTTTGACCTTGCAGAGGAAGCTTGATGGATTATATGTGTTCACCATTTTTGTTCTTTAAGACAAGAGCTACAACTTTGCCTCCGCGATAAATTCAAATTTCCTAACGGTTTACAAGATATAGTCCTGACTACATGACCCTTTTTACATCAAAGCCTCAAACCCTTGGAGGCCTATAACCGCGAAAGTTGATGAGATAGGGAAAAACGGCGAGACACGTGTCTTCTCATTTTCGGTGTTCTATCACATTGTGGAGTCAGAATATGGTTAATAAAACATGACTCAAAAAATTACACACAGTGACCACGTGATGAAAAAAATGTTTGTTAAAAAAGCTATGCTATGAAGAAATATTTTTTTTAAAAACCTACGTTATAAACAAATATATTTAAAAAACATCCACGCTATGAAAAAATATATTTAAAAACATCCACGCTATGAAAAAATATTTTTACAAAATCCACGCCATGAAGAAATATTTTTTTAAAAACCTACGTTATGAACAAATATAATTAAAAAACATCCACGATATGAAAAAATATTTTTAAAAAATCCACGCCATGAAAAAATATTGTTTAACAAATTCAAGCTATGAAAAAATATGTTTTAAACAATCCAGGCTATGAATAATTAGTTTTTAAAAAATCCACGCAATGAACAAATATTTTTTAAAAAAATCACGCTATGGCAAAATATGAAAAAATATTTATTAAAAAATCCACGCTTTTAAGAAATATTTAAAAAAAAAACCCACGCTATGAAAAAAAATTTATTAACAAATCCAAGCTACCAAAAAATATTTTTTAAAAAATCAACACTATGAAAAATTTTAATAAAAAAATTCACGCAGTGCAAAAATATTTGTTAAAAGATCCACGCTTTGCAGAAACATTTTTTAACAAACCACGCTTGTAAAAAAAAAATTTTTAAAAAATTCACGCTATGACAAATATGAAGAAATAGTTTTTAAACAATCCACGCTATGAAAAAATATTTATTAAAAAATCCACGCTATGAAAAAATATTTATTAAAAAATTCACGCTATGAAAAAATATTTATTAAAAAATCCACGCTATGAAAAAATATTTATTAAAAAATCCACGCTATGAAAAAATATTTATTAAAAAATCCACGCTATGAAAAAATATTTATTAAAAAATCCACGCTATGAAAAAATATTTATTAAAAAATCCACGCTATGAAAAAATATTTATTAAAAAATCCACGCTATGAAAAAATATTTATTAAAAAATCCACGCTATGAAAAAATATTTATTAAAAAATCCACGCTATGAAAAAATATTTATTAAAAAATCCACGCTTTTAAGAAATATTCTTTAAAAAAAACCCACGCTATGAAAAAATTGTATTAACAAATCCAAGCTATCAAAAAATATTTTTTAAAAAATCAACACTATGAAAAATTTTAATAAAAAAATTCACGCAGTGAAAAAATATTTGTTAAAAGATCCACGCTTTGCAGAAACATTTTTTAACAATCCACGCTTGTAAAAAAATATTTTTTTAAAAAATTCACGCTATGACAAATATGAAGAAATAGTTTTTAAAAAATCCACGCTATGAAAAAATATTTATTAAAAAATCCACGCTATGAAAAAATATTTATTAAAAAATCCACGCTATGAAAAAATATTTATTAAAAAATCCACGCTTTTAAGAAATATTCTTTAAAAAAAAACCCACGCTATGAAAAAATTGTATTAACAAATCCAAGCTATCAAAAAATATTTTTTAAAAAATCAACACTATGAAAAATTTTAATAAAAAAATTCACGCAATGAAAAAATATTTGTTAAAAGACCCACGCTTTGAAGAAACATTTTTTACCAATTCACGGTTGTAAAAAAATGTTTTTTAAAAATGTTACGCTATGAAAATATATTTTTATAAAAAATCTTCGCTATGAAAAAATATTTATTAAAAAATCAACACTATGAAAAATATTTAAAAAAGAAATCCACAATATGAAGAATTTTTTTTTAAAAAATCAACGCTATGAAAAAATATTTATTAAAAAATCAACACTATGAAAAATATTTAAAAAAAAAATCAACGATATAAAGAAACCTTTTTTAAAAAATCCACGCTATGAAAAAAAATTTTGTTAAACAAATCCATAAAAATATCTTTTAAAAAATCCACGCTATAAAAAATATTTTTTAAAATATTCACGCTATGAAAAAATATTTATTAAATATCCACGCTATGAAACAATATTTATAAAAAATCCAAGTTTATGAAAAAATAATTTTTAAAAAAATCCACGCTAAGGAAAAAAATTATTAAATATCCACGCTATAGAAACAATATTTATAAAAATCCAAGTTTATGAAAAAATAATTTTTAAAAAATCAACGCTAAGGAAAAAATATTTATTAAATATCCACGCTATGAAACAATATTTATAAAAAATCCAAGTTTATGGAAAAATAATTTTTAAAAAATCCTCGTTTATGAAAAAATAATATTTAAAAAATCAACGTTTTTAAAAAATCCACGTTTATGCAAAATAATTTTTAAAAATCCAATTAATGAAAAAATAATTTTTAAAAATCCAATTAATGAAAACATAATTTTTAAACAATCCACATTAATGAAAAATAATATAAGAAAAATCCACATTAATTAAAAAATGATTTTTAAAAAGTTAACATTAATGAAAAAATATTTTTTAAAAAATCCACATTAATAAAAAACTACATTTTAAAAAATAATATTGAAAAAATCCGCGTTTATGAAGTATACATTTTTCAACAAATCCAGGTTTATGAAAAAATATTTATCAAATAAAACTATCATGAAAAAAAAATTATTTAATAAAAATACTTTGAACAAATATTTATTAAATTAAAATAATATTGAAAATTATTTATTAAAAGATCCACTTTTATGAAAAAATAATTTTTAAAAAAATTAACTTTATGAAAAAGTAATTAAAAAAAAAATATCTTTTTGAAAAAATAGTTTTTAAAAAATCCACGTTTAATTTGGTCTAAAATAAAGTATTTTTTTTTTTTCTAAAAAGTCCACGTTTAATTTTTAAAAAATCCACGTCTATTGGTCTAACAAAAAATATTTTTTCGCTATTAAACGCTATTAAAGATCCAAGTTCATGAAAAAATAATTAAAAAAAAAAATAACTTTATGAAAAAGTAATTTAAAAAAAAATTAAAAAAAATTGTTTTTAAAAAATCCACGTTTAATTTTAAAAAAAAATCCAAGCCTCCTGGTCTAACAAAAAATATTTTTTTTAAAGTCCACGTTTGATTTTTAAAAAATCCAAGCCTCTTGGTCTAACAAAAAATATATATTTTTTTTAAAAAGTCCTCGTTTAATTTTTAAAAAATCCACGCCTATTGGTCTAACGAAACAAATTTTTTTAAAGATCCACGTACGTTGGTCTATCGAAAAATATTTTTTAAAAATTCATGTCTGTTGTCTAACAAAAAATATTTTTTAAAAACTCCACGCTATTAAAAAAATATTTTTTAAAAAATACGCGCTATGAAAAAATATTTTTTTAAAAAATCCGCTTCACGAAAAATATTTTTTAAAAAAATCACTTTATAAAACTTTTTTTAGATACTAAACGCTATGAGAACAAGTTTTTAAAAAAAATCACCCTATAAAAAAATATTTTTTAAAAAATCCACGCTATGAAAAAAATGTTTTTAAAAACTCCATATTAATAAAAAAATAATTTAAAAAATCCACATTAATTAAAAATTGGTTTTTAAAAAATCAACATTAATAAAAAATCATTTCTAAAAAAACAAAATTAATAAAAAAAATAAATTTATAAAATCCACATCAAATATAATAAAAAATAATTTAAAAAAAAAATCCACGTTTATGAAGCATACGTTTTTTTTTTTCAAAAAAACCTGGTTCATGAAAAAATATTTATTAAATAAACATATTATGAACAAATATTTATTAAATAAACATATTATGAACAAATATTTATTAAATAAAAATATTATGAAAAAATATTTATTAAATAAAAATATTATTGAAAAATATTTATTTTAAGATCCACGTTTATGAAAAAAATTATTTTTAAAATAACTAACTTTATGAAAAAATAATTTTTACTAAAATTAACTTTTTGAAAAAATAATTTTTAAAAAAATTAGCTTTATGAAACATTATTTTTAAAAAAATCCACGTTTATGAAAAAGTAATTTCTAAAAAATCAATATTTGTGAAAAAATAATTTTCAAAAAAATCATGTTTATGAAAAAATAGTTTTTAAAAAATCTACGTTTATGAAAAATAATTTTTAAAAAATCCACGTTTATGGTAAAATTATTAAAAATTTAAGTTTAAGGAAAAACATTTTTTTAAATTCACGTTTATGAAAAATTAATTTTTAAAAAAAATCCACGTTTATGAGAATATAATATTTAAAAAATCCAAGTTTATGAAAAAATAGTTTTTAAAAAAATCCACGTTTATGAAAAATAAGTATAAAAATATAACAATCGAAAAAAAATCCATGTTTATGAAAAAATAATTTAAAAGTTTAAAAAATCCATCATTATGATAAAATTTTTTTTTAAAAAATCCACGTTTATGAAACACGATTTAAAAAAATTCACGTTTATGAAACAAGACTTAAAAAAAATCCACGTTTATAAAAAAAGTATTTTTTAAAATCCAAGTTTATGAAAAAACATTTTTTAAAAAAATCCGCGTTTATGAAAAAAACAATTAAAAAAACGTTTATGAAAAACTATTGTGCTTTTCAAAATAGTCAGCATTAATCCCATACGCGTTGTTTTTTATTTTATTTAAACAACTTTAATTTATTATTGAAAAACAATTTTTAAAAATCCACTTTTAACAAAAAACAATTTTTAAAAAATCCACGTTTATATAAAACTGTTATTTAAAAAATTCAAGTTTATATAAAACTGTTATTTAAAAAATCGAAGTTTATATAAAACTGTTATTTAAAAATCCAAGTTTATATAAAACTGTTATTTAAAAAATCCAAGTTTATATAAAACCGTTATTTAAAAAATCCACGTAAAGAAGAACAAAACAACAAAATTAATCTAAAATTGTACTTGACTCTCCACTTAGCTATTATTTCCAGCAAAACATCTAGGTCCATCAACTTGGGCAAGCGTGGTATTGATGTTAAGCCTTCAACTCTAGCTACAGAATGAGAGCGATTTTATTGCAATTTTGATTTACTTAAGTACTTAGGATGAGACGCGAATAGTATTAGTTGTACAAAATAGTATTAAGATCAAAGATGTAATTATTAGTACTATTTACAAAATATGTACTTGGTTGCATTTTTAACCGTTGAATTCAAATATTTAAACATATGTTGCGTAATACTAATTGAATTAGTGAAAACGTATACGTAATGTATTAAAATAAAATATACACATAAGGGCAATTATAATAATAAAAGTTGATCCGCTTCAGTCTCCCCCTTCTGATGCTCCAATCGTCCCGATTAAGCATCAGAAACAATGAGTTAAATCAGCTGCGGTAAACTGCATTATTTTTATGGGTTAAAGAATCTGCAGAGTCGCATATAACACTGCTATAATATAGCAAGCTGTCATCGAAACCTCCCCCTGGAGTAAAGCTGCGCAAGTCTTGTTGGTTCTCCAAACAAGCTGGTAAACTCCTCATAATCTCCTTCTAGAGTTATTTTGCTCCACGAATTGTTGGTTCTCCAAACAACCTGGTAAAACTCGTCGGAAAAAGCTATGATAGGTTAAGGTCATCGGTTGGCAGTCAACAGAATCTTGAATAACAACTGCCAATCTTCTGGCTGCTAAGGTTGTCCAAATACAGCGATAATCTCTTTAACAGTAAGTACACAGTTACAATTGTCACAAATTGCCTGGATAAACATCTTTCTGCTGGGATATTCTAATATTCGCGTTATTGATGTTCTGCTTGTAAACACAATATGCACGACAAACACAGCAAGCGTTAATTTTCTCGACTGAACGTTACGCACATTTTGAGCTGATGTGTGCGGACGTTGTTGTTTTTGCTTGATGTGCGTCGGTTCATCTTGATGTTTTGTGTGTGGTTGTTGTAGTACATCATCACAATGTTGTTTTTCAACCCTCATTTTCATACAGATGAATGTGCCTGCGTCGTCTTTGCTGCTTGCGTTCATACTTGTACGTAAATGTGTTTTTGATCAATGCCTTTGCTTGATCGAAGGAGTTGACGTTCTTGTTCACGCCAATCCACAAATTTTGCTGCGTAATCCGGATGATTGTCGATGGATGTTGTTCAAAACTGATACACAACAGAGACATCTCTATGTTTCTGGGATCGCCTAGTACAAAACGCATGGGATTGCCATCATAACGCATTGCCTGGATAAGTTTTGTAAACTTTGCCAACTGATCTTCACCCGATACGTACGTTTCGCGTTCAATGTTGTTTTTGTCCTCGGCTGTTGATGATAGAGTGGTCGTGTTACATGGCCCCACGTTGGGCGCCAATAAAGAAGAACAAAACAACAAAATTAATTTAAAATGGTATTTGACTCTCCACTTAGCTATTATTTCCAGCAAAACATCTAGGTCCATCAACTTGGGCAAGCGTGGTATTGATGTTAAGCCTTCAACTCTAGCTACAGAATGAGAGCGATTTTATTGCAATTTTGATTTACTTAAGTACTTAGGATGAGACGCGAATAGTATTAGTTGTACAAACTAGTATTAAGATCAAAGATGTAATTATTAGTACTATTTACAAAATATGTACATGGTTGCATTTTTAACCGTTGAATTCAAATATTTAAACATATGTTGCGTAATACTAATTGAATTAGTGAAAACGTATACGTAATGTATTAAAATAAAATATACACATAAGGGCAATTATAATAATAAAAGTTGATCCGCTTCACACGTTAATAAAAAACTGTTATTTAAAATATCCACGTTTATGAAAAAATTATTTTTAAAAAAATCCACGTTTATATAAAAATGTTATTTAAAATATCCACGTTTTTGAAATAAAAATTAATAAAAAACTGTTATTTAAAATATCCACGTTTATGAAAAAAATATTTTTAAAAAAATCCACGTTTATATAAAAATGTTATTTAAAATATCCACGTTTTTGAAAAATTCAAGTTTATATAAAACTGTTATTTAAAAATCCAAGTTTATATAAAACTGTTATTTAAAAAATCCAAGTTTATATAAAACTTTTATTTAAAAAATCCACGTTAATAAAAAACTGTTATTTAAAATATCCACGTTTATGAAAAAATTATTTTTAAAAAAATTCACGTTTATATAAAAATGTTATTTAAAATATCCACGTTTTTGAAAAAATAATTGTTAAAAAATCCACGTTTATGACAAAAATGTAAAAAAAACCACATTTATTTTTATAAAAATATTTTTTAGAAAGTTCACGTTTACGTCAATGAGTCTGCATTCGAAGCTGTAATAATAGGTTAGGGCTAAAATATTGTTCTTTTCTCCTTAAAATAAATTATCCTTTATCCTAAATTTGTTCCTGACACGTGTGATGAAAATTAGAGTAGCCTCAAATTACCCCCGCATAATGTTATAATGGTAATGACATTTGTGTTGTCCGACCACAAAAGGGATGAAAACTTTCATTATGTTGTTAAAACAACAAGTCAAACATACACATCTCGTCGTCATTTCTCTCATGATAGCATCCTTGTTCGCCTGGGTGGAAATTATATTTATCTATTTTGTTCATTTGTTAGGAGAGCTTAAATTATGGAAAGTCGGCATCATATTTCTGGCTTCCCTTCCCAGTAACACACACACACACCGAACATACACATATCAATGTTAATGTGGTTGTGATGTTGATGATGACAACAATACTTGATGTTGGTTGACCCACTAAAAATTCCCTGCCATGGGGTTTCTTTTATTTATTTTGGTTACAATTACTCCTCACGGAGAGCTTGCATTGTTTTAGTTCACTTTGTAAAGAGTTAAAATGACATTTTGATGACATTAAGCATTTCCTTTTAATAGTTTTGCGATATAAATTTCATTTCTATTAAGAAATTGTATAAAAAGTGAAATTCAAGTGAAAGAAATTGCAACGCTCATATATTGTTCATGCAGGGAATAACTTTTATGAATATAACTTAAACGGAAACAAACTAACTGCAATTAAAAAGTTTTTAATTTTATATTTGTCTGCGTCGTTATTGTGTTACACTTTTCCCACACAGAAAACATGAACTGTTGCTTATTCCTTTACCATGAAAGGCAATTCCAATTGTAAGTGATGAACAGACAAGTTTGTGAGTAGAGTTACATTTTGCCCTCCGACACACAAATGAGTTATGAACTTCATTTTGAAAATATAAAAGTAGATTTGCACTTAATACTCATTATATTTGTGTGTGTTGAATCGTAATTATAACTAGAAGCGTATTGGGTACACACACACATTCTTTCATATGTATGTATACACATGTGCATGTTATTTCCATCACAAATAATTCTGAGAATTTTTTTTAAAATTCTGCATTTTTAATTAGCTTCATTTTAAACAAGTGTTGCATATTTTAAGTACATACATATGTATCGATTTATGCATATTTTAATAGTGATGTTGTTTTACAAAGCGTATGATTGCTGGCATAACTTATACGCAGTCATGCGGAAGTATTTTTCAGTTATTTAGATAACATAAGCGATTGTTGGCAAAGGTTTGCAAAGAAATCGGTGTTAAGAAAACCTGGAATGTACGTAATAGGCTTATACCCCCGTCTGTCGCAAAGAACTTAATTATTTCCTATTATTACCAAGTCGCATGGCTGAAAAACACTCAGGACATGTATGGGAACATTACGCTAGGGGATTTTTGTCACTGATTTTTTTTTTTTTGAGATTACCTGACCTGATTCTAACCAGGGAATTCAGAGAGCAAGGCGGGCGTATAACGAGCCCCAACTCTAAAATTCACACATTAATGTGACGAATATCAATGTAATATAAAGGTGTTAATTACGGGAAAGCGGAATGTTAAAGGACAATTTTTTTAAATCTACGATTATGGGAAAAAATGTTTATAAAAAAATCACTTAAATGGATTTTATGGAAAATATTTTTTTAAAAATCCACGTTTATCGGATTTTTTTAAATCCACGATTATAGGAAAATGTTTTTTTAAAAAATCCAAGTTTATTGGAAAATTTATTTTTAAAAATTTACGTTAATGGAAAATATTTTGTAAAAAATCCACGTTTATGGAAAAACATCCACGTTTATGAAAAAATATTTAAAAAAAATACACGTTTATAAAAAAATATTTTAATAAAATACACGTTTATGGAAAAATATTTTTTTATAAAAACACGTTTATGGGCATTTTTTTTTAAATACACGTTTATGGGAAGATACTTTTTAAAAAATAAAAAAAAAAAAATTTTAAAAAATTCACTTTTATGGGAAAATGTTTTTAAAAAAAAATTAAATAATTCGCTTTTGTGAGAAAATGTTTCCAAATCCAAGTTTATGAAAAATCCATTATGATTTTTTTTTAAATCCTCGTTTATGGTAATATAGTTATTAAAAATCCACGTTTATGGGAATTCTTTTTTTAAATCCCCGTTTATAGGAATTCTTTTTTTAAATCCCCGTTTATAGGAATTCTTTTCTTAAATCCCCGTTTATGGAAAAAATTTTAAAAAATTGACGTTTATGAAAAAATTTTTTTTGAAAAATCCTCGTTTATGGAAAAATTTTTAAAAAATTGAAAAAATATGAAAAAATATTTTTGAAAAATCCACGTTTATGGGAAATTTTTTTTTTTTAAATCCACGTATATGGGAAAATATTTTTTAAAAAATGTTTTTTTTAAATCCACTTATATGGGAAAATATTTTTTAAAAAATGTTTTTTTTTTTAAATCCACGTATATGGGAAAATATTTTTTAAAAAATGTTTTTTTTTAAATCCACGTATATGGGAAAATATTTTTTAAAAAATGTTTTTTTTTTTGAATCCACGTATATGGAAAAATGTTTTTTTTTTTTAAATTCCACGTTTATGGAAAAATGCTTTTTTAAAAAATCCACGTTTATGGGAAAATGTTTTTTTTTTAATCCACGTTTATGGAAAAATGTTTTTTTTTTTAAATCCACGTTTATGGGAAAATGTTTTTTTAAATCCACGTTTATGGAAAAATGTTTTTTTTTTTTAAATCCACGTTTATGGAAAAATGTTTTTTTTTAAATCCGCGTTTATGGGAAAATATTTTTTTTTAAATCCACGTTTATGGAAAAATGTTTTTTTGTAAATCCACGTTAATGGGAAAATGTTTTTTTTTTTTAATCCACTTTTATGGGAAAATGTTTTTTTTTTTTAAAAATCCACGTTTATGGAAAAATGTTTTTTTTAAATCCACGTTTATGGAAAAATGTTTTTTTTTTTTTTAAATCCACGTTTATGGAAAAATTTTTTTTTTTTTTAAATCCACGTTTATGGAAAATTTTTTTTTTTAAATCCACGTTTATGGAAAAATGTTTTTTTTTTAAATCCACGTTTATGGAAAATTTTTTTTTTAAATCCACGTTTATGGAAAAATGTTTTTTTTTTAAATCCACTTTTATGGGAAAATGTTTTTTTAAAAAATCCACGTTTATGGAAAAATGTGTTTTTTTTAATCCACGTTTATGGGGAAAATGTTTTTTAAAAAATCCACGTTTATGGGAAATGTTTTTTAAAAAATCCACGTTTATGGGAAAATGTTTCTTAAAAAATCCACGTTTATGGGAAAATGTTTTTTAAAAAATCCACGTTTTGAAAAAATCCACTTTTATGCGAAAGTATTTTTTAAAATATCCACGTTTATTGGAATTTTTTTTTTAAGTCCACCTTTACGGAAAAATATTTTTTAGAAAATCCACGTTTGTGGAAAAATATTTTTTACAAAATCCAAGTTTATAAAAAAAAATTTTTTTTAAAAAGTTCACGTTTATAAAAAAATATTTTTAAAAAAATACACGTTGATGGAAAAATATTTTTATAAAATCCACGTTTATGGAAAAATATTTTTTAAAAAATCCGGGTTTATAGAAAATATTTTTTTTTTAAATTCAGGTTTATGGATTTTTTTAATCCACGTTTATGGCGTATAACGAGCGCCAACTCTAAAATTCAACCATGAATGTGACGAATATCTATGTCATATGTAGGTGTGGAATACGCGAAAGCTTTAGGTTAAACACTTCTGAAGATAACAATCTCATTCACCTTGCAACTGTCGTCCGTATAAAATATGGAAATCATAGTTTTTATATAGGGAAGACGGAGGAGATCATCGATTAAGAATACGGAAGATGAACGGTTTGCTCGATGTCCTCAAAAAGTACCAAATCTATTGATAGGTTTTTTTGGCTCAGTCCTCGACTGAAAATTTTAAATATGGTCTACAGGGCCGGTGTTGTGCTGCTTACGGAATTTATTCTAATGATAAACAACTTTATAGCTGTCTCCAATAATGGGGTGGAATAAAGCGTTAAAGGTCTTTGATACTAGCGTCATATCTGTCTTCAGAAGCATGAACACGCTGCTGATGGTGTCTTATTACAGGTTTGTGACTTTGATAAAGCACTCGACTCCGACTCATGTTGCATTTTCAGGAAAAGACCTCAAGAGGTCTATTCTATATATAGGAGACCTCAAGAGGTTTTCTGTCTACTGGAGACTTCAAGAGGTCTTCTGTCTATAGAAGACCTCAAGAGGTCTTCTGTTTATAAAAGACTGCAAGAGGTTTTCTGTATATAAAAGACCTCAAGAGGTCTTCTATCTATAGAATGTCTATAGAAGACCTCAAGAAGTCTTCTGTCTATAGAAGACCTCTAGAGGTCTTCTGTGTATAGGAGACTTCAAGAGGTCTTCTGTCTTAAGAAGACCTCAAGAAGTCTGCTGTTTATAGACGACCTCAAGAGGTCTTCTGTTTATAGGAGACTTCAAGAGGTCTTCTGTCTATAGAAGGCCTCAAGAGTTCTTCTGTTTATAGAAGACCTCAAAATGTCTTCTGTCTATAGAAGATCTCAAGAGGTCTTCTGTCTATAGAAGACCTCAAGAGGTCTTCTGTCTATAACAGACCTCAAGATGTCTTTTGTCTATAGAAAACCTCAAGAGGTCTTCTGTCTATAGAAGACATCATGATTACTTCTGTCTATATATGACCTCAAGAAGTCTTCTTGTCTATATAAGACCTTAAGAAGTCTTTCGTCTATAGAATACCTCAAGAGGTCTTCTGTCTATAGGAGACCTCAAGAGGTCTTCTGCCTATAGGAGACCTCAAGATGTCTCAAGAGGTCTTCTACCTACTTTGCCTACTTTGGATTTTCGACTACCAGGTGGGTGGTTGGTTTCAGAAGGGTTGACATATGCATAGACCATACAAGAAGCATATGTTGTTCATTATTATTAATCTACTTATTTCAAAACGGATGTACAGAGGTTTGTAATGATGCTAAATAAATTTTTAGTCTTTTATGATGATTCCATCAATTTGGTCTTATCCCCGTTTGCAACCCGTCCCACTTGGACTGATTCATTCATTCCTAACATTGTTCTTTAAAGATGACTGTTACAGCGCATCAGGGACGTACGCAGGATTTCATTTCGGGGGGGGCCCAACTTGACCAAAAATTATGAAATTAAGAAATGTTTTGTAGCGTTACATAAAGCTATTTTAAAGGGTTTTTAGTTGATTTTATATGAAATATTGATACAAAGTATATAATTTCAATAGAGAGAGTTTACAATATTTTAGATATAACTTTGAAATTTGGAACAGAGTATAATAAATTAGTCTTTGGATGTCTAGAATTGAAATTAACCATATCAGAACACGTTTAGTATAGTCCCTATACAAAAATTCCACCTGGTGTTTTGAAGATTTTAACCAAATTCTCCAACGCATTTGACATTTTCGATTCTATTTCAAAGATTTTCAGTATTTCTTCTTCTTTAAAGTACATATCCACACATCCCATATTAACTTCAGTCGCATTAAAAAAGTTTTGTCTTATTTTATCAATTGAACACATTTTTACCACGGGACTGATTCTGACAAGAAGATCTATCTAAAAACCTATTAATGTTATTTGTATACCATTAATTAATTGAAATCAATAATTTCAAAATAAGAATAAATCGAATCCCCGAGTGCAGATTGGGCTTGTACCGAACTATTGTTAGAATATAATATTCTTTTATGTCATAAAAACACCAAAACTTTACTATTTTATCAGAAGTGATAGAGTCCATGCAAGCCAACTAAAAAATTCAGAAAATTACATTTATGGTTCCAGTACTGCAAGAATTCCAGAACTGCAAGAATCTACTTATTTTTAGTAGTAAAAATGTATAGATTCTTGCAGGTTCTGGAACAGTCATTTAGAAAAAAGAGAAAACATTTTTATCAGGAGTCGGGCGATACCAAATTTTAGCAAAATTTTAGCTAAGTCCTGCGATTGTCTAACACATTTTTTGAGTTACCGACAAAAATCGGTAAAATTTAAATGCAAAATTATATATGAAAAGTTCAATAAAAATTGACAACAATCTTATTATCGGTATAACTTTACGACTGATTTTTATTCGTCGCTAACTTACAGAAAAAATCGGTAATTACGAAATTATAAGTATTTTAATTTTACCGACAATTGTCGGTAACTCAAAAACAAGTAAGCAAAGGCTATAGTCGGACAGGGCCGACCATACGATACCCTACACCACTACCCGGCGAGTTAGCTTTCAGCAAATCAAAGTTACTTTTGGACAAATAAGCTCATTGTAAGAAATACATTTTTGGAGTCTGCAACCTTATCACATTAAGTTTAAATAACAATATAATAATTGTTCCACAAACATCATGGTGGCATCAATAACTAATTTTAGAACGGACATTTTGTGTCCTAGATATCCCATCGAATTGGCTGAAAGTATGTATTAAGTATTCGTTCATCACAATTTTCGACCTGAAATTTATCGGTATAGGTCCAGGTCTGCATATAGCTCCCATAGAACCGTACCTCCCGATATCCGGTATTTTGAAGGTTGTGGCCTCAATATCAAATGGCTGACATTTTGTATTCAGTCTTCGTTGGGGGTAAAAAAACTATCCACCTGAAATTTGTCGTTATATGTCCACGTCTTCATATAGCTCACATAACCAGAACCTACCGATTTTCAGGAACAAAGATATATTAAATATGTATATGCTGTATATTAAAATTTTTCACAATTTTCACACAAAAGTTGTGGTCCATTTAACCCTCTAAACATCATCCGATCGCCATCTCAAATTGCAAGCTTCTTCTTTGTCATATACTCTTACATTATTTAAAATTTCGAGGCGATCGGACTATAATTGCGACATACAGAGCCGCTGCAAAATCGGATAAAAATTTTGTTTTGGTCCATTTCACCCGCTAAATATTTCTCGATCATCACCAATAAGAATAGGGATCTATTCTGGCCTGAACCCGACCTCCATACAAAATTTCGTGACGATCGGTCCATAATTGCGGCCTGGAGCGTGTTTACAATTTATAATGGACAGGCGGACGGACGGACACACATCTCAAATCGCTTTATCTCGTCGAGACATGAAGATTGGTATACCACATTGTGGGTCTCCGACGAAAATTTCGCGGTGTTACATGAATTTTTACCAAAACAAACTTGTAATACCCTTTCCACATTGTGGTGTACGGTATAAAAAATTGAGTTAGAGAATCGCTCTACTGATATCCCAATGGTTGTTGTTCCGCCTTATTTCTATCTTAATTGTACGTTTAGATGTTTATGAACTCGATGACATTTAAAACTTTCCAAGGACTATGACTTCGGTCGGCAATGCGGAGGCGAACTTATGAAAATTCATAACTTTTGTTTTCTCGGAAACAAGTAAACAAGTATCAGTCGGGTTTGCCGACAGCCTGTGTAAGTTGACAGATCGAATACGGGCTTCATAACCAAAATCTTTGTCCTATAAATTGTGTAGTCAAAGAGTTTCAGAATTTCGTGGCTTTTTTGGACGTATAAACTTTCCGACAAAAATATTTGGGTATAAAACTTCAAGATTGTGGGCGTTGTGATTAAATGCTTATGCTGAGTTCATAAGTTTGACTTCGATAAGAGCGCAAAAGTTTTGCACTTTTGTGGAGAGAATACCTGCAAGAATGGTCCGTTTTGGAAGTAGACCTAATTTTGGAAGTCATTCCTTTTGATAGTTATGGTGTCAAGCCGTTATTTTAGTTGGTCATGGTTAGATTTAGAGCTTTTGAACCGTTATGTCAAGAAGCATGGACTTACCACGAAAAATATCGCTGTAACCAAGACCGCAAGCAGTAGCATTGGTCAAAATGTCAAATGGATTCTCGAACACCCCTTATATTGCACTTATTTTGAAATTTTGTGAAGGAAGTATCCGAAGATGTTGTTGTACATATAATTTTAGGATGTTCAAAGTTTCGGTGAAATCGGATATTGAAATTTTGTGTGCGAGGTACCTGAAGGAGTGAACCGATATAATCCATATGCGAACCTAATCTATGTCTCGAAGAAATCGATTTGGACCTTCGAGAGTTATTGTGCGCACCATTTTATCGAAATATTTTGTAGTCTTGTGTGAAAAAGGAATGGGCCAATATGACTTAAAGTTCGATTGATCCGTTCGAAAGTTCTCATGCGCCCGAGCCAGACAGAAAAACAAACTGGGCTAAATCGACGCCAAATTATTTGAAGCGGCTTTTGTCGAAAGATATGAGGTCATTATTTCGATGAGGTACATTTTTATCGTTAGCCTAATGGCTGAAATTACAGCAGATTTTAATACCATTTAACCAATGTTTGAGCATTAATTTCGTTTACGGTTGTTTTCAGCTACAACTTTGTTAATGGTAGGAAAAAAATTCTGCTGGGTATGCTACTTATAGCAGATATTAGCACTTTATACAATAAATTTTTCTCCATTAAATAAATAATAAAAAATTAAGGTAGTAAAACAATTTTCTAATTGGGTTCAGAGATATACTCCACGGAAAACACTTGATATATCGTACATTTTTCCAGTAAACATGTCATTTCATGCACTTCCACTCCGCACAATAATAAACTCGTCATTTTTTGAATACATAATGAGTTTAAAGTCTCAAGACCTTTATATTCATTATAGAATTCCTCGACCCTTTATTATTTGATAACGAAATTACAAGAGATAAAGAAGTTATTAAGATTTTACTGGAAGTTTTTGTCATAAAGAGTATTTAAACAAAAAATTTTTAAATATTTCTTAGACAACTTGTTCATACATCACATTTTTACATAACCTTCAAAACAATCTGACTTTTCTTTTCAAAATTCAAAAAATAAAAATTATTTTAGAGAAAAAACGTAATAATTTGTTAAAGTAGCTCAAAAAATTGTAGTCGACCAAATCATTTCGGAGGGGGCCCGGGCCCCCCGTGCCCCCCCCCCTGCGAACGTCCCTGCAGCGCATAATGTTCGACCCAATCACGGCAATATCGAAGTTTATTGCATACACCTTGCGGTAAGGTATTCACCTCTTTTGCAATTCACATCTAATAGACACCAATAACAAACAAATTTAATTGAATGAAATTCATACGATACGTTAAAAAGCAACAGGTGGGTTTTCTCTAATTCACTCAGCAACATGTTGCCCCTTCAAACTATTGAAGAATTGAAAGAAATGTTGGCGCATGCCTTATGAAGAGGACAAATATGTTGCTAAGAACCCTAAAGCATCATCAACACTGTAATTGTCAAAATGTTGTAGAATGTTTTTCCCTGATTTTATCTTATTATATAAAAGAGCTTAGTGATAAGTGAGTGAGTGAGTGACTGACAGATCATCGCCCAGACGAAACGGCTGAAGCTAGAAGCTTGAGATTTTGAGTGTGGGTTGCTGTTGGTGTGTAGGGGTGAGATAAGGCTAGGTTTTGGAAATTCGACCTAGAAGGGCACGAAAAGTACTAAAAGGTACTAAATGTGGTACCCTTTGTAATAGGCAAACGGGAAGAGGTAGAATTCTGAAATTTGGAATGAGGGTAACTTATGGAGAGTTAAAAAGATGGTTCAAAGTGTTTTTGGAAATTCGACCCATAAGTGTACGAAAAGTACTAAAAATTACCAAATTTAGTACCAATTGTATATTTTGTACGGCTATAGCTAGAATCTTAAAATTTGGTATGGAAATCAAGGTTGGAAAGTGGTGTTTATGAACGAAAATGGTTTTAGAAATTCGTACTCATGTTTACGAAAAGTACTAAATGGTACTAAATTTGATACAATTTGGATTTGGGTGAACAGATAGAGCTGGAAACTTGAATTTAGAAATTAAATTGCCGTTGAAGAGTAGGATTGAGATATGAGGGTGGTTTTGGAAATTCGTACTTATGTGTACGAAAAGTACTAAAGTGTACTATATTTGGTATAATTTGGATTTGGGTGAATGGATAGAGGTGAAATCCTGAAATTTTGAATAATTATCACTGTTGGAGTATAGGATTGAGGTAGTTTTGGAAATTCGTACTTATGCGTACGAAAAGTACTAAACGGTAGTGAATTTGGTACAATTTGGATTTGGGTGAATGGGTATAGGTGGAATCCTGAAATTTGGAATTAAGATTACTTCTGAAATGTAGGATTGATATATGGAGGTGGTTTTGGAATTTTGTACTTGAAAAGTACTATATGGTACTAAATTTGGTACAATTTGGATTTGAGTGAACGGATAGAGTTTGGAACCTGAAATTTAGAATAATGATTACTGTTGAAGTTTAGGTTTGAGATATGAAGGTATTTTTTGCAATTCGTATTTAAATGGTACTAAATTTAGTACTATTTGGATTTGATTGAACGGATGGAGACGGTATTCTGAAATCTGGAAAAAGATTACTGTTGGAGTATAGGATTGAGGTAGTTTTGAAAATGCATACTTATTGCGTACCAAATGTACTAAATTGTACTACTTTGGTAAAATTTGGTTTTGGGTGAACGGATAAAGCTAAAAACTTGAAAATTTGAATTAAGATTACTGTTGAAGTGTGCGATTGAAATATCGGTTTAGTTTTAGAAATACGTACATATGTGTACGAAAAGTTCTAATACAATTTAGACCTGGAAACCTGAAATTTGAAATTAAGGTTACTGTTGGTGTGTAGGATTGAGGAAGTTTTTGAAATTCGTACTTAATTTAGTACAAGTTGGACTGGGGTGAACGGGTGGAGCTGGAATCGTCAAATGTGGAATTAGGATTGCTTTTAAAGTGTAGGGGAAGTTTGTATGGGTACGGAAAGTACTAAATTTGGTACAACTTGGATTTGGGGAACGAATAGAGCCGGAATCTTGAAGCTTTGAATTAAGATTACGGTTGGGGTGTAGGATTAGGTAGTTTTGAAAATTCGTACTTATGGGTAAGGAAAGTACTAAATTTGGTACAATTTGGATTTGAGTGAACGGATAGAGATGGAATTCTGAAGTTTTGAATTAAGATTACAGTTTTTTTTAATATTTTTATACCCTCCACCATAGTATGGAGGGTATATTAAGTTTGTTTTTCCGTTTGTAACGCATTGAAATACTCATTTGCGACCCTATAAAGTATATATATTCTTGATCAGGGTAAAATTCTAAGTCGATCTGAGCACGTCCGTCCGTCCGTCCGTCTGTGGTAATCACTCTAGCATCCACAAAAATGGAGATAGGACGCTGAAATTTTGGGAAAATGCGTCTTTTGTTTGCAGGCAGGTCAAGTTAGATGATGGGCTATATCGGTCCACGTTTTGGTATAGCCCCCATATAACGGTACCCCCCGATTTGCGGTATTTTGACGTTTTTAGCTACATTTTTAGACCGATGTAGCTATAATTTGACATTTAGGGTTCTTAAGTATCAATAAACTTATATAACAAAAGTTGTGGACATAGGTCCACGTTTTGGTATAGCCCCCATATAACGGCACCCCCCGATATAGGGTATTTTGACGTTTTTAGCTACATTATCAGACCGATGTAGCTATAATTTGACATTTAGGGTTCTTAAGTGTTAATAAACTTATATATTAGAAGTTGTGGGCATAGGTCCACGATTTGGTATAGCCCCCATATAACGATACCCCCCGATTTGCGGTATTTTGACGTTTTAGCTACATTTTCAGACCGATGTAGCTATAATTTGACATTTAGGGTTTTTAAATGTCAATAAACTTATATATTAGAAGTTGTGGACATAGGTCCACGTTTTGGTATAGCCCCCATATAACGGTACCCCCCGATTTGCGGTATTTTGACGGTTTTAGCTACATTTTCAGACCGATTTGGTTATAATTTGACATTTAGGGTTCTTAAGTATCAATAAATATATATAACAAAAGTTGTGGACATAGGTCCACGTTTTGGTATAGCCCCCATATACGGTATTTTGACGTTTTTAGCTACATTATCAGACCGATCTAGCTATAATTTGACATATAGGGTTCTTAAGTGTTAATAAACTTATATATTAGAAGTTGTGGACATAGGACCACGTTTTGGTATAGCCCCCATATAACGGTACCCCCCGATTTGCGGTATTTTGACGTTTTTAGCTACATTTTCAGACCGATGTAGCTATAATTTGACATTTAGGGTTCTTAAGTATCAATAAACTTATATAACAAAAGTTGTGGACATAGGTCCACGTTTTGGTATAGCCCCCATATAACGGCACCCCCGATTTAGGGTATTTTGACGTTTTTAGCTACATTATCAGACCGATGTAGCTATAATTTGACATTTAGGGTTCTTAAGTGTTAATAAACTTATATATTAGAAGTTGTGGGCATAGGTCCACGATTTGGTATAGCCCCCATATAACGATACCCCCCGATTTGCGGTATTTTGACGTTTTAGCTACATTTTCAGACCGATGTAGCTATAATTTGACATTTAGGGTTTTTAAATGTCAATAAACTTATATATTAGAAGTTGTGGACATAGGTCCACGTTTTGGTATAGCCCCCATATAACGGTACCCCCCGATTTGCGGTATTTTGACGTTTTTAGCTACATTTTCAGACCGATCTAGCTTTAATTTGACATTTAGGGTTCTTAAGTGTTAATAAACTTATATATTAGAAGTTGTGGACATAGGTCCACGTTTTGGTATAGCCCCCATATAACGGTACCCCCCGATTTGCGGTATTTTGACGTTTTTAGCTACATTATCAGACCGATCTAGCTTTAATTTGACATTTAGGGTTCTTAAGTGTTAATAAACTTATATATTAGAAGTTGTGGACATAGGACCACGTTTTGGTATAGCCCCCATATAACGGTACCCCCCGATTTGCGGTATTTTGACGTTTTTAGCTACATTTTCAGACCGATCTAGCTTTAATTTGACATTTAGGGTTCTTAAGTGTTAATAAACTTATATATTAGAAGTTGTGGACATAGGTCCACGTTTTGGTATAGCCCCCATATAACAATACCCCCCGATTTACGGTATTTTGACGTTTTTAGCTACATTATCAGACCGATCTAGCTATAATTTGACATTTAGGGTTCTTAAGTGTTAATAAACTTATATATTAGAAGTTGTGGACATAGGACCACGTTTTGGTATAGCCCCCATATAACGGTACCCCCCGATTTGCGGTATTTTGACGGTTTTAGCTACATTTTCAGACCGATTTGGTTATAATTTGACATTTAGGGTTCTTAAGTATCAATAAATATATATAACAAAAGTTGTGGACATAGGTCCACGTTTTGGTATAGCCCCCATATAACGGTACCCACCGATATACGGTATTTTGACGTTTTTAGCTACATTATCAGACCGATCTAGCTATAATTTGACATTTAGGGTTCTTAAGTGTTAATAAACTTATATATTAGAAGTTGTGGACATAGGACCACGTTTTGGTATAGCCCCCATATAACGGTACCCCCCGATTTGCGGTATTTTGACGTTTTAGCTACATTTTCAGACCGATGTAGCTATAATTTGACATTTAGGGTTTTTAAATGTCAATAAACTTATATATTAGAAGTTGTGGACATAGGTCCACGTTTTGGTATAGCCCCCATATAACGGTACCCCCCGATTTGCGGTATTTTGACGGTTTTAGCTACATTTTCAGACCGATTTGGTTATAATTTGACATTTAGGGTTCTTCAGTATCAATAAATATATATAACAAAAGTTGTGGACATAGGTCCACGTTTTGGTATAGCCCCCATATAACGGTACCCCCCGATTTGCGGTATTTTGACGTTTTTAGCTACATTTTTAGACCGATGTAGCTATAATTTGACATTTAGGGTTCTTAAGTATCAATAAACTTATATAACAAAAGTTGTGGACATAGGTCCACGTTTTGGTATAGCCCCCATATAACGGCACCCCCCGATATAGGGTATTTTGACGTTTTTAGCTACATTATCAGACCGATGTAGCTATAATTTGACATTTAGGGTTCTTAAGTGTTAATAAACTTATATATTAGAAGTTGTGGGCATAGGTCCACGATTTGGTATAGCCCCCATATAACGATACCCCCCGATTTGCGGTATTTTGACGTTTTAGCTACATTTTCAGACCGATGTAGCTATAATTTGACATTTAGGGTTTTTAAATGTCAATAAACTTATATATTAGAAGTTGTGGACATAGGTCCACGTTTTGGTATAGCCCCCATATAACGGTACCCCCCGATTTGCGGTATTTTGACGGTTTTAGCTACATTTTCAGACCGATTTGGTTATAATTTGACATTTAGGGTTCTTAAGTATCAATAAATATATATAACAAAAGTTGTGGACATAGGTCCACGTTTTGGTATAGCCCCCATATACGGTATTTTGACGTTTTTAGCTACATTATCAGACCGATCTAGCTATAATTTGACATATAGGGTTCTTAAGTGTTAATAAACTTATATATTAGAAGTTGTGGACATAGGACCACGTTTTGGTATAGCCCCCATATAACGGTACCCCCCGATTTGCGGTATTTTGACGTTTTTAGCTACATTTTCAGACCGATGTAGCTATAATTTGACATTTAGGGTTCTTAAGTATCAATAAACTTATATAACAAAAGTTGTGGACATAGGTCCACGTTTTGGTATAGCCCCCATATAACGGCACCCCCGATTTAGGGTATTTTGACGTTTTTAGCTACATTATCAGACCGATGTAGCTATAATTTGACATTTAGGGTTCTTAAGTGTTAATAAACTTATATATTAGAAGTTGTGGGCATAGGTCCACGATTTGGTATAGCCCCCATATAACGATACCCCCCGATTTGCGGTATTTTGACGTTTTAGCTACATTTTCAGACCGATGTAGCTATAATTTGACATTTAGGGTTTTTAAATGTCAATAAACTTATATATTAGAAGTTGTGGACATAGGTCCACGTTTTGGTATAGCCCCCATATAACGGTACCCCCCGATTTGCGGTATTTTGACGGTTTTAGCTACATTTTCAGACCGATTTGGTTATAATTTGACATTTAGGGTTCTTAAGTATCAATAAATATATATAACAAAAGTTGTGGACATAGGTCCACGTTTTGGTATAGCCCCCATATAACGGTACCCACCGATATACGGTATTTTGACGTTTTTAGCTACATTATCAGACCGATCTAGCTATAATTTGACATTTAGGGTTCTTAAGTGTTAATAAACTTATATATTAGAAGTTGTGGACATAGGACCACGTTTTGGTATAGCCCCCATATAACGGTACCCCCCGATTTGCGGTATTTTGACGTTTTTAGCTACATTTTCAGACCGATGTAGCTATAATTTGACATTTAGGGTTCTTAAATGTCAATAAACTTATATAACAAAAGTTGTTTACATAGGTCCACGTTTTGGTATAGCCCCCATATAACAATACCCCCCGATTTACGGTATTTTGACGTTTTTAGCTACATTATCAGACCGATCTAGCTATAATTTGACATTTAGGGTTCTTAAGTGTTAATAAACTTATATATTAGAAGTTGTGGACATAGGACCACGTTTTGGTATAGCCCCCATATAACGGTACCCCCCGATTTGCGGTATTTTGACATTTAGGGTTCTTAAATGTCAATAAACTTATATAACAAAAGTTGTTTACATAGGTCCACGTTTTGGTATAGCCCCCATATAACAATACCCCCCGATTTACGGTATTTTGACGGTTTTAGCTACATTTTCAGACCGATTTGGCTATAATTTGACATTTAGGGTTCTTAAGTATCAATAAATATATATAACAAAAGTTGTGGACATAGGTCCACGTTTTGGTATAGCCCCCATATAACGGTACCCGACGATATACGGCATTTTTGGCGTTTTTAGCTACATTATCAGACCGATTTACGGTATTTTGACGTTTTTAGCTAAATTTTCAGACTGATATAGCTATAATTTGACATTTAGAGTTCTTAAGTGTAACTTAACTTATATAACAAAAGTTGTGGACCTAGGCCCACGTTTTGGTATAGCCCCCATATAACGGTACCCCCGATTTAAGACATTTTGTCGTTTTTATCTACATTTTCAGACCGATTTAGCTATCAATTTACATTTAGGGTTCTTAAATATCAATAAACTTATATAACTTGTGGACATAGGTCCATGTTTTAGAATAGCCCCCATATAACGTTACCGCCCGATTTCAGGTATTTTGAGAATTTTATCAACAAGTTTTAACCGAATTATCTGTAATTTGAACATTTGACATTTGAAATTCTTAGTGGTCACCACACCTGTCCACCAAAAATTGTCAAGAAAGCCCCCATATAACGGTACCTCCCGATTTTCAGTAATTTGATGATTTTAGCTGCAATATTAAACCGAACTAGCAGTAATTTGACATTTGAAGTTCTTAGTGGTCACAACACCTCACCATCAAAAATTGTCAACATAGGTCCATGTTCGGATATAGCTCCCATGTAACGGTACCTCCTAATTTTCAGTAATTTGGCAATTTTAGCTACAATTTTTAACAGAACTAACTGTTATTTGACATTTGAAGGCTGTAGTGGTCACCACACATCAGCATCAACAATTTTCAACATAGCCCCAATATAACGATACTTCCCGATTTTCGGTACTTTGAGGATTTTACTTAAAATGTTTAACCGAACGTAGGTCCATGTTTTTGTATAGCCCCAAAACAAACCTCCCGATTTTCCGTACCTTAGCTTTATTTTTTGGACGAACTTTCTGTAATTTGAAATTTAAAAGTCAACAAAAATTATGCAACAAAAATTGTTCATTTAAGTTCATATTTTCGTATAGCCCAGATACCTCCGAACTAGCTCTTAATGACATTTGAAGTTCCCACGTTATGTACCGATTTTCGATATTTTGAGGATTCTAGCTAAATTTTTTAACCGAATTAGGTGTTATTCGACATTAAAGGCTCCCATCAAAAACTGTCAACATAGGCCCATGTTTTATTATAACCCCTATATAACAGTACCTCCCAATTTCTAACCCACCAAAAATTGTCAACAGTTAGATATAGGCACCATAAAAAAGGGCCTCCCGAATGAAGCATTTTATATACATTATCTGACATTTTAACGTACTCACTTAAAGTTGGGGACAGGAATGAATATTTTATGGTGGAGGGTATGAAAAGTTCGGCCCGGCCGAACTTAATGCTTTTTTACTTGTTATTTATTTATTTATTTTAAATTAAATTTAGCGCATTGTTGGGGTATAGGATTGATATAGTTTCGGAAATTCGTAATGAAAGTTCTAAATGGTACTAAATTTCGTACAATATAGATTTGTGTGAACGGATAGAGCTGGAATCCTGACATGTGGAGTTAGGATAACTATTGGAGGGTAGAATTGAGGAAGTTTGGGTACGAAAAGTACTAAACGGTACTTAAGTTGGTACAATTTGGATTTGAAATGTGGAGTTAATGTTATTGTTTGGGGTGTAGGATTGAGGAAGTTTTGGAAATTCGTACTTATGGGTACGGAAAGAACTAAATTTGGTACAATTTGGAAAGTACTAAATGGCACTAAATTTGGTGCAATTTAGATTCAGGTGAACGGATAGCGCAGGAATCCTGAAATTTGGTTATTAATGTCAGTATAGGGTTGAGAGGCATATCGTCGGTATCATGCTTAAGTGTTCCATACGCCATTTGCCCATTTTGAGATAATCGCATTTTAATGTTTTGCGTCACAATTGTGTGGAGCTGACTAAAGCAAATATTTATATTTTTGACTTGAAATATTAATAATAGTATATAGAACATATTTGCAAAAATTTAGAGGAATATGTATTGAAATATAAAAGTTATAGAGATTTTTTAAAAAAAAAAAAATTTTGTCGATTTGTTCCATATCCGCACTTATGACACAAATGTGAAATATTGTAAATCACATGGAACAAAGTGAAAAAAAATTTCTATATTTGCCTCAGTAAATTAAATACATCTAAATCGAAAATTAAAATTCTGATTTTTGAAATGTGTCTTAAAACTTCTAAGTTTTTAAAATATTAATTTCATAACTGAAAAAAGTTTAATCTTTTCCGTCGAGGAGTAGATATCTCGGAAACTAGAGCAGATAGGAGAATGCCGACTAGAAATTCAGAAAGAGCATACCGGAAAACCCTAGAAACCACCTGTATCTCAAAAAATCAAAAATGGCGTATGGAACACTTAAGCATGACACCGACGATATGTCTTTGCCAAAATACGTACCATAAGTATAAGAAAATTACTTATTGGAATTCAATTTGTTGTTGTGTGTAGGGACAGAGCTGGAATCTGAATTTTTGGAGTTAGGGTGAGTATTGGCGTGCAACGTTGGACTCGCTGTTGAGGTGTAAGGGTGATTTACAGCTGATTTTTTGAAAATTGAACTAAAGTGGTACGAACAGTACTTGAATAAAAATGAAAAATTGTATTAGTATAACAAACTTAAATATTGTTTATTTGTTTTTTATATCCTTTCTGCATACGAAGTAGCGGGCACTTTGCTAGTAACATATAATACAATAGAACACACGGGTATTAAAAGTACGGACCTACCGAACTTAACGTACTTTTGTTTGAGATGCGTTTATACTCTTTTCATTGGAACTTTTCGATACACAGGTATTAGGTTGTTCACATCTATTTATTGCTACTAATCTTATAGGAGTGGGAATGTTAAATGTTATATGAATTGTCTGGCTCAATATTCACTTCATGGATCACAAGTACATACTCACTACCGTTACGGGATGTAACAACTATGGATGATCAGTGCCTACCACTAAAACTGCCAAAGAAGTCAAAATCCACGTCTATTGGTCACTAAAAAAATAGTTATAAAAATTCCATGTCTATTGGCCTATGAACAAATATTTATTAAAAAATCCACGTCTGTTGGTCTATGAAAAAATATTTTTAAAAAATCCCCTCCTTTTGGTCTATGAAAAATATTTTTTTTAATTCAAGTCTGTTGGTCTAGAAAAAATATTTTTTAGAAAATCCTCGTCTGATGGTCTATGAAAAAATATTTTTTTAAAAAATCCACGTCTGTTGGTCTATGAAAAAAATTAAAAAATTCACGTCTGTTGGTCTATGAAAAAATATGTTTTTAAAAAAATTAAGTTTGTTGGTCTATGAAAAAAAAATTAAAAAATTCACGTCTGTTGGTCTGCGAAAAAATATATTTTTTAAAAAATCCACTTCTATTGGTCTATGAAAAAATATTTTTTAAAAAATCCACGTCTGTTGGTGTATGAAAAAATATTTTTTAAAAAATCCACGTCTGTTGGTCTATGAAAAAATATTTTTTAAAAAATCCACGTCTGTTGGTCTATGAAAAAACATTTTTAAAAAAAATCCACGTCTGTTGGTCTGTGAATAAATATTTTTTAAAAAAATCTACGCCTGTTGGTCTATGAAAAATATGTTTTTTTAAAAAACCCACGTCACGTGGTCTATGAAAAATTAATTTTTAAAAAAACAACGTCCGTTGGTCAATGAAAAAATATTTTTATAAACCACTCATTTTTTCGAGACTTACATTTTTCCTGTTCCACTTGTCCATTTCAAACCTTTAACTTACGTACCAGGAAAAAGAAAAACATATAAATATTTTAATGAATAATTGTCAAAAACAATTTGTCCACAAAATGGCCTAATTTATTCTAAATGTCAAATTTAAACATAAAACATTTAACAAAAATGTTCATGTAAATTTAAATATTGAACAAATGTTTTCCATAAAATTTTGAACAACTTTTTTTGTGTTTGTTGTTGTTATTCTAAATGGCATTTTTGACTAATTAGTCAAACCGCCAAAAAGACCCGGTGACATATGAAAAACAAAACGTCCATTTGTCTATTGTAGCCATTCTTAGCCAGTGGGTTATTTGCCAGCCGGCCAGGCAAAACATTTAGACGATTTGCTCTCTTGGCCTATAGCCATTTTTCATAAATACCAGGGAATGAGTGTGCGTCCGGTATATATGCCCATATGTATGCCTGTCTGTCCATTTGGATTTAATTTGTATTTTCACAGCTTTAGGTTGACAGTGCGTTGACAGTTTGATGATGCTTTACGTTTGGATTTATTAATGGTTCTATGCGTTATTTAGAATATTTAGTACGTGGAACGGTTATGGGAAGTGAAATGTGGTGGCAGATAAGTGAGCGTGTGTTTGTTTTAAGGAGATTTCATGGGAATATTGTATTTTCTAATTGATATTCAATGTTTCTATTGAATTTTAGTGACATTTTAAAGAAAACTTAATAAATTCAATTCACATATCCACACTTGTCGATTTAACAGCATTTATCTTTGTTATTTACCACTTTGTTACTGAAATCTTATTTAATGCAAAGTAGCTTAATTTGGGATTTTTAACAGTCCTTTAACACATGGAAAATGAATGGGAAATGAATTTAAATCACTTTACGGCTACTTTGCTCCCGGTCAACAATTTATCGAGAAAAACAATGATGTAATACTACACAGTTTATGAACACGAAACCTCATTTTCCTGTTGTTAAACATGTTTATGAGTTTCCTTTCTTTTTGTCGAAATTAAAATCACGGACTTCCCACTCAACAACCAAGGGAAGAGTTTAACATAAAACAATATTCATTCAGCCGCAATGGTTTCTGACATACACACATATGTATGTGCAATACATGGAAAGTTTAAATAGCTGATGCAAAAAACCTTAATCTATTATACTTAGAAGGGGCCTCTAATAAAATAATGTAAATGTCTATGAAAAAATATTTTTTAAAAAATCCACGCCTGTTGGTTGGTCTATGAAAAAATATTTTTTAAAAAATCCACGCCTGTTGGTTGGTCTATGAAAAAATATTTTTTAAAAAATCCACGCCTGTTGGTTGGTCTATGAAAAAATATTTTTTAAAAAATCCACGCCTGTTGGTTGGTCTATGAAAAAATATTTTTTAAAAAATCCACGCCTGTTGGTTGGTCTATGAAAAAATATTTTTTAAAAAATCCACGCCTGTTGGTTGGTCTATGAAAAAATATCTCTTAAAAAATCCACGCCTGTTGGTTGGTATATGAAAAAATATCTTTTAAAAAATCCACGCCTGTTAGTTGGTCTATGAAAAAATATCTCTTAAAAAATCCACGCCTGTTGGTTGGTCTATGAAAAAATATTTTTTAAAAAATCCACGCCTGTTGGTTGGTCTATGAAAAAATATTTTTTAAAAAATCCACGCCTGTTGGTTGGTCTATGAAAAAATATTTTTTAAAAAATCCACGCCTGTTGGATGGTCTATGAAAAAATATTTTTTAAAAAATCCACGCCTGTTGGTTGGTCTATGAAAAAATATTTTTTAAAAAATCCACGCCTGTTGGTTGGTCTATGAAAAAATATTTTTTAAAAAATCCACGCCTGTTGGTTGGTCTATGAAAAAATATTTTTTAAAAAATCCACGCCTGTTGGTTGGTCTATGAAAAAATATTTTTTAAAAAATCCACGCCTGTTGGTTGGTCTATGAAAAAATATTTTTTAAAAAATCCACGCCTGTTGGTTGGTCTATGAAAAAATATTTTTTAAAAAATCCACGCCTGTTGGTTGGTCTATGAAAAAATATTTTTTAAAAAATGCACGCCTGTTGGTTGGTCTATGAAAAAATATTTTTTAAAAAATCCACGCCTGTTGGTTGGTCTATGAAAAAATATTTTTTAAAAAATGCACGCCTGTTGGTTGGTCTATGAAAAAATATTTTTTAAAAAATCCACGCCTGTTGGTTGGTCTATGAAAAAATATTTTTTAAAAAATCCACGCCTGTTGGTTGGTCTATGAAAAAATATTTTTTAAAAAATCCACGCCTGTTGGTTGGTCTATGAAAAAATATTTTTTAAAAAATCCACGCCTGTTGGTTGGTCTATGAAAAAATATTTTTTAAAAAATCCACGCCTGTTGGTTGGTCTATGAAAAAATATTTTTTAAAAAATCCACGCCTGTTGGTTGGTCTATGAAAAAATATTTTTTAAAAAATGCACGCCTGTTGGTTGGTCTATGAAAAAATATTTTTTAAAAAATCCACGCCTGTTGGTTGGTCTATGAAAAAATATTTTTTAAAAAATCCACGCCTGTTGGTTGGTCTATGAAAAAATATTTTTTAAAAAATCCACGCTTGTTGGTTGGTCTATGAAAAATTATTTTTTAAAAAATCCACGCCTGTTGGTTGGTCTATGAAAAAATATTTTTTAAAAAATCCACGCCTGTTGGTTGGTCTATGAAAAAATATTTTTTAAAAAATCCACGCTTGTTGGTTGGTCTATGAAAAATTATTTTTTAAAAAATCCACGCCTTTGTGTTGGTCTATGAAAATTTATTTTTTAAAAAGTCCACGCCTGTTGGTTGGTCTGTGAAAAAATATTTTTTTTTAAAAATCCACGTCTGTTGATTGGTCTGTGAAAAATATTTAAATAAAGCCACGTGTGTTGGTCTATGAAAAAATATTTGTAAAAAATCTATGATTGGTTGTATATACATGAAATAATATTATTAGGGCCCTTCCTCTTTCTGCAGCCCTGTCGCTTGATTTTTTCGTCAACCCACAATGTCATGTGCTGACACACAAATAGCCGTAAATACATGGATAGCTGAACGCCCGTAAGCACACATAATATTATTTTACATAATTTCACCGACCATTTTTATTTGCATGATTGTGTTTATATGTCTTAATCGCATTTGTGGGCCAGCGTAAAAATTTGATATCGCTTAATACATTTCTACCTACTACATGTTTGTAGGCGAAATAATGTCATCCAAAAGAAATGGGAATTCGCTTTACACGATAATCATGTTCATTTTATTTTTCTCCACTGACCAACCTGAATTAATTACTTTTTATCCCAGGTGAAAATATTTAACAGTAAACGACAGATTTTGATAAAGTTGTCCTTAGCTGTTGAATACGTCATATGAAATTGTTTTGCTTGTGTGATGCCATGGGTTCCGTGACATTTGACGTAATACATGGACGTAGGAATGGGAAGGCAAGAAGCAGAATTTACCACAAAAACTTAATTTGACGTAGAAGAATGAAATATCCATAATAATACCCCTGGCATGGCAAAGCCACCAGCCCGGAACTACTAAAATTGTGTTGAGTTTCCCAAATAATATTCCTGATTGTGACCTCGCGAGACCATGCATTTGCATTAAGGTCACTTGGCCACTTGTTAAAATGTGAGCTTTCACAATTGTTAGTAGGCAATAAATTCTGTTAATTGTCATGAAATTATTTTTTATTTCACTTCCACTACAAACTACTCATCATCCTATTAAAAACTCACCTTCACTCACACCCACTATGTCCAGAACATCATACAATTGTTGCAAACATATCCTTGTGCGGACCACAATAATTTTTTAATTAGAGTGTAAAATGTTGATTTTTCTCTTGTTGTTGTTGTTGTCGTCATTGTTGTGTCTCTTCCACATTGCCTCGACTCAGAGGTCTGGTTTAACTTTGAAATTTATTTGATTTTATCCTTGCAAAGAGAGAGCAAATTCTTTATGGTTTTGCAGACCATAATACTGGCAGTATGCCAGGATGGTACAACTACTGACTTAACCACATCCACAATTACACTTCAGTATGAAGTGTATGGATGCTCCTTTCATTATCATATATTAACGTTAATTAAAAGGGGTTTTATTACCACTGGCTTTAATATTCATTTTCCTGCAACAGACAGCCCACAGCAGTAGGCGCAGTATCTATAGGCTTTTGGTCATTGTTCGTTTTCTTTTTCCGAGAACAATATGCAACATATTTTGGTTTGGTTTCAAATGCCATTGAAATTAAGATGAACAGGGAATATTGGCTGTTGGACATATTCTAGTTGAGCGGTTGGTTGTTTACCATGGTTTAGCCATATTTTAGTTTTTAAATGCAGGTCCATGTGTCCATTGTTTTTAGATTTTTGTGTCAATAATAATGATTGTTTTTCGAAATTCCAATCCTTTGTTTTATAGATTATCTATGGGGCAATGTTTGTAAACTTATGGTAATATGAAAGCAAAATAATAATCTAGGAGCAGTGGTGAACAATTGGGACACATTACGTACATATGTGGGTGACGTAGCGGATGGAAGATACCAAGGAACGGCCCTGACCGGCTTTAACATGGCACCCAGGATTTATCTTGGTCCCTTTTTCTTTTCAAGTGGACACTGACCTTCCCGTGGTGTAACCTGGTTAATTGCCTTTAACACCCGTTAAAGGTAGTGAGCTAACATGTGCCTCGCGTTTACCCATAAGAACGTTAAAAACTTGGGTTTGGGCGTCGAGTTAGTAACCCTCCAATAGAAAAAACAGCCTACTATGAAAAAACGAAAGAAAAGAAAAACAAACCCCTCTAAAGTTGACGAACCCTGCAAACGATTTAAGGCCAATGATCTGCGAATCTGCACCTGGAATGTTCGCACTCTTTACAGAGAAGGTGCAGTCTTCGCATTGGCAGATGTACTTGAAAAGTACAAGGCCGACATTACTGACATACAGGAAATACGATGGAACGGGAAAGGCGTCACAACAACACCTAAAGGTGACGCACTGTATTATTGTTGCCATGACGTAAAGCATGAGTTTGGATGCGGATTTGTAGTTGGTCGGAGGTTAAAACATCTGGTCTCCAGCTTCACCCCAGTGAATGAAAGACTCGCTACAATTCGATTAAAAGCAAAATTCTTCAACATCAGCTTAATTTGCGCTCATGCTCCCACTGAAGACAAGGACGAACAGACCAAAGATATATTTTATGAGCGTTTGGAAGAAACTTATGACCGTTGCCCTGCCCATGACATAAAAATTATACTAGGCGATTTTAATGCCAAAATTGGAAAGGAGAATATATTTGGCCCAATAGACGGGAAATTCACTCTCCACAGTGAAACATCTGACAATGGTATGAGGCTGATAGACTTTGCAGCTGCAAAAAACATGGTAGTTAGCAGTACCAGATTTAAGCATCTCGATATTCATAAGGGATCAAAGAACAAGAAATTCCAATTGATCACGTTGTGATAGATAGAAGACATGCATCAAGCGTGTTGGATGTACGATCGTTCCGAGGTGCAAACATAGACTCGGACCGCTACCTTGTTGCAGCAAAGGTACGTACCAGATTAAACGTAGCAAACAAAGTGCGAACAGACACAACACGAAAGTTGGATATCGGTAAGCTGCCAGATAGCCACAGCAAATTCCACTCAACTGGCCCCACTGCTTAATCAAATCACTCCTCGTCCCGATAACATATCAGGACAATGGCAAAACATTGCCCACTCCATGCAAACAGCCGCAAAATCAGTACTTGGATACCAGAGACCTCCACCAAGGAATCCATGGTATGACCAGGAGTGTCGTGCTGCTACCGAAGAGAAAAATGCGGCATACAAGGCTACTTTACAATCCGTAGCAACGCGTAGCGCACGAGAGAGGTATCGGGAGAAAAAGAGAGAGGAAAACGTCTATTCCGCAGGAAAAAGAGAGAGATGGAAAAGCGGGAGTGTGAACAAATCGAGATGTACAGGAGACAAAATGAAGTCCGAAAGTTCTACCAAAGAGTGAAACATCAAACTGATGGCTTTGGAACTGGCACATCCTCCTGTAGAGACCAGCAAGGTAATTTGGTAACTGATACAGGTAGTGTGCTAAGGATATGGAAAGAGCATTTTTCCAAACTGTTGGTATCCAATAGTAGGGAAGTCAACGATACCACAGATCCAATCCCAGAAGATGGTATTGAATGTATACCACCCGGCCAAGATGAGGTAAAGACAGCAATAAACCGGCTGAAGAATAATAATGCAGCAGGAGCCTATGGTTTACCAGCCGAGCTGTTCAAAACCGGAGGCAACACGCTGATAAGGTGTATTCATCAGCTAATTAGCACCATCTGGCAGGAAGAACGAGTACTCGACTATTGGAACCTGAGAATCCTGTGCCCCGTCCATAAGAAAGGAGATAAGACTGTATGCTCCAACTATAGGGGCATAAGACTACTCGCGATTGCCGACAAGATCGTGTCAGGGATATTGTGCGAACGACTAAAGTCTATGGTCAACGAGATAATTGGGCCATACCAATGCGGCTTTAGACCTGGCAAGTCCACCATTGATCAGATATTTACCCTGCGGCAAATCCTGGAGAAGACCCAAGAGATGCAGATCGACACCTACCACCTTTTTGTCGATTATAAAGCAGCCTTCGGCAGCCCACTACGTTCAAAGGTATTCCAGGCCATGTCTGAATTTGGTATCCCCGCAAAGCTCATTCGGCTTTGTAAAATTACTTTAACTGACACGAGATCCTCAGTTAAAGTAGGAAAGAACCTCTCCGAAGAATTTTGTACCAAAAGAGGTGTCAGGCAAGGAGACAGCCTCTCGTGTGATCTCTTCAACATCCTGCTGGAAAAAGTTATTCGAGAAGCAAACGTCAAAAGAAGTGGCACAATCTACACCAATAGCCACATGTTACTTGCTTATGCTGATGATATAGACATCATGGGATGATCAGTAAAAGAAGATACTTTTATGAAGGTCGAAGGAGAATCTGCTGAGGTATAAAGTACGTGGCGAGGCGACCCCATGTTGCAATATTTGTATAAATATCCAATTTGACAACTGACATAATTGACATCAATTGCAAGGTCAAGAGATCGTCTTCCAAATATAACTCACGAGTGGGGAATGTGTCTTTCAGGAACAAAGATATAAGCTGTTTATTAAAATTTTTCACAATTTTCACACAAAAGTTGTGTTCCATTTAACCCTCTAAATATTATCTGATCGCCATCTCAAATTGCAAGCTTCTTCTTTGTCATATACTCTTACCTTATTTAAAATTTCGAGGCGATCGGACTATTTCTGCGACCAACAGAGCAGCTACAAAATCGGATAAAAATTATGTGTTTGGTCCATTTCACCCGCTAAATATTTCACGATCATCACCAATTAAAATAGCGATCTATTCTGATGTGAAGCCGACCTCCATAACAAATTTCGTGACGATCGGTCCATAATTGCGGCCTGGAGTTTGATTACAATTTATAATGGACAGACGGACACACGGACGGACGGACACACATCTCAAAATCGCTTTATATCGGCGAGATATGAAGATTGGTATACCACATTGGGGGTCTCCGACGAATATTTCGCGGTGTTACATGAATTTTTCCCAAAACAAACTTATAATACCCTTTCCACATAGTGGTTTAGGGTATAATAACGCTTTACAAAACACTGCTACTACCCGTGCTGATGTATGGTTCCGAAGCTTGGGTACTTGCGCAAGCAGATAAGGCAGTGCTTGGTGTGTTTGAGAGAAAAATTCTTCGAAAGATCTACGGACCAATCTGCGTTGACGGTGAATATCGACGTCGCATGAACCACGAGCTGTATCTGCTATACAACGACATCAATATATAGATAAACTTATTGAGATGCAATGATTGCGTTGGTTAGGCCATATCATAAGAATGAGCGATGATGAACCCGCTAAAACGGGCCGCTTGGCGGTGCACGCAGAATTGGCAGGCCAAGGAATAGATGGCGCAAACAAGTGGATGATGAAATGAAAAGGCGCGGTATTCCAGAGTGCGAAGCAACAAATAGAGAGGAATGGAGATCTTGTCTTAGTTCGGCCTATGGAACAAATGTTCTGTAATGAGCCAGCTAAGTAAGTAAGTATGGCAATATGAAAGCAAAATAATAACCTAGGAGCAGTGGTGAACAATTGAACACATTACGTACATATGTGGCATCGTGTATTCAAAATTCAGTATTCATATTGAAATGGAGATTATAATTAATTGCAGTCAATTATAATAATGGTTCCACAAACATCTCGGAAGGGACAAGGGACACACGGGAGACTGAGAGAAGTCTCCCTTGTCCCCTTGCAGTCAATTAAATGATTAAAATCTATTCTCCTTATAATTTATCCATTCATGTAAAGGAGAGAAGCCCATCTTACAGAAAATACCTATGATAATCTTTAGTATGAACCAGAAAACATGAATATCATCGGTTTATGAATAAAAAACAACAATTTTTACAGAAAAAATATCAATCATAAATATTATGAATAGTGTTCATTAGAATGTTGCCAAAGTTCAGATACATGCCTATTATGAATGCTGTTCCTAAAGTAAAAAATACCCATTTTTTTCTGAAAGAGATTAAACGGCAATTTTTAATCAGTATTAACGACAAGGTGCTTTTGTCCCAGACTTGTTCATTGAACTCCTACCTGTCCAGAAACAGAAAATGTCATTGTTATATTTTGCTAGGAAAAGAGTATTATTTGCTAAAAGTTTCAGCTGTTCACTCCTGTTTTCGTACATGTTGAGTCTATCAAACCTAGTTTGGCATATTATACCTTAAATTTATGTATTTTCTACACTGTGGCGTCATTTGTTGTATCTCCTCCTCTCCTCTCTCTCTTATTTTTTACCTCTGCCCCATTTGTTGCTTACAGTCCGCCGTCTGTTTGTACGTGTGTATGTGTATTTGTTTATTCGTTAGCATTTCGCCTGAACATTGGAAAACCTCCTCGATTGAGGATGCTAGACCAGTCTATTAGAGCTAGCCACCACCGATAGTATCGATTCTTTTTTTACAATTCAATATCGATTAAGAAAAATACAAAAAGGTTTCATTGCATTTTTGTGTCATTTTATTAATTAAAAGCAATTAATTAATTAAGTTAAACTGAATTCCGTAAAAATATTTTACAAACATTTGGTTGGCTGTAAGGTTTTGGGAATTTTCTGGGTTTAAACCTGAAGCATGAACTTTCCTAAGGAAAAAAGTATACCGTTGTAATCAGGATAACAACCCGCGTTAAGAATTGCAACACGATCCGAGAAGTGATTCAAAATTGTCAATCGGTCCATTCCTTTTGGTACCTCCCGCACAAAATTTCGGAAAAGTTTAGTTTAGGAGCTGCTCTCGAATCGCTTTTATTTTTGCTGTAACAACTTGTATTCACTGCCCTCTATACGATGGTAGAAGTTTCATCAGGGTCTAGTCCATATTTCCTGAGAAAATAGTCTGAAAGATACAAAACGCCACGGTGACACTGTGTGTAGTGGTTGGAGCACAACGAACGGATTTATCGATTCGGTCCAAAATTTAGCCTTCGTAATATTTTGTTCAAACATAGTTTAAGTTCGAAGATGAGTCCTTCAGGTACCTCCCCAACAAAAATTCAAAAATGTTCGGAAGAAATGTGGCCACGATAACTCTTGACCGATTTGGTCCATACTTTACACATCCTAATATATTTACCAGATATAGATCAGGTTTGAATATGGACTATATTTGTCCACTTCTTCGTGTACCTCCCACACTAAATGTCGGATAAGTTCACTTTAAGACCTGCTCTCGAATCACTTTTATTTTTGTTGAAGCAACTTGAATTTGCTGTCTCAATTACGACCGTAAAAGTTTTTTTCAGGGTAAAAAACTCCTATGGCATCATATGTAGTGGCTGGAGAGCACGATAACTCCCGAACCGATCCACAGTGGATCCACTTGTATGGAGAAAGTGGCCAAAAATATTTCCCGTGTAAATATAATGCGCTGGTTACAGATTTATGCTGCTGCGAAGAGTGTTTTAAGAAACCACAAGCGTAACATTCTCCCCCCTTTCCCCTCTGGACGGTGTATACGGTAAGAATTGTTTTATGCTGTTAATGCAAAATGACATGAACAAGGGTCCCGATTATCTTATGATGCAAAAATAGCTTGGGGAAACAAAACAATCTCCAGAACAACATAAAATCCAACCAATTTAACGGATTAAAAAAATCAACATTTTGTCTGAAAATTGGTGAAATTTTTAATATAGATCTTTTAGCGTTCTTCCTGGAATGCACGTACCGCCAATGTAAGACAAATTTGGAAGAAGATTTCTTCATCTTGCCACTGATACCAATTATGTTAATGTACGTGGTAAGATAACAGAGTTATACGCTAATATATCCATAGAAACCCTATTCTATAGTCTGGCACTAGAAGGCAGCTGATTTTAATACTGAATAATCTTAAACCCATGGGCTACTTTGGAAAATTATTCCCGAGGTGGGCACTGGTGGGCATCATGACTAAAACCTTAGGTCAAATTTAAGTATATGATCGAATTGGCATTACATAATACACTAAGAAAATATGCAGCTAACTAGAATTCCACAACACGCTTCAACACTAATTTTTAATGAAAATTAAGCTATTACCTCCTCCTTCGAAATCCTATATAATATGTTGATATACGCATTAGTTTCGCGATATTTTGAATATATTTACTTGCACTTGAAATATAGATTATACTCACAACAAAAAATATTAGTCAAATGTTCCGACTTTTGAAGCTATTCTTAAGAAGATCGCGTCCGAGTGAAACAAAAATTAATATATTTTTAAAAGGTCCATGTCATAGCTGTCAGAGTTGCCAGATGTGGTACCAAAATTTTGACATTAATTTTTTTATTTTTGGCCAATGGGTGGATCCACTGTGCGATCAACCAATTTGGTCCAAACTTTGGATCTCCTAATATTTTGTCCAAATTTAGTTTAACTTCTAAAATGACCCATATAGGTCCTCTTCTTAGGCTACCTCTCCCATAAAAGTTCAACGCTTGTGCCTAAATGCAGTTAAGAATCTGTTCGAAGATCGCTCTAAATGTAGAACGATATTATGTTTTCCGTGGACAAGTCTATGCTTCCTGGCATACTTGTCCAAAGTGTATAGGATGACCCTCTGAAATGACTAGTGGGCGCGATATCTATCAAAAAGATATGACTCCCTAAATAAGATCCCCTTCCATAACGGACTATGCCGGTCCATTCCTTCAAGTACCTCCTCCGTAACACTTTTTAACTTTAATCCTACTCGTAAATTTGTCGGCAAGTTTAAATGTCCAAAAAGGGTCGAAAAATTCTGAAAAGATCCCAGATATAGGCTGAGGGTATATCTCTGTCGGCAAAGCCGACTGATACTTTTTTACTTGTTTTATATCATATATAACTTTATTCCAAATATCTTATCAAGTGAAAGTGGTTTCTGCGTGACATTTCTCAATATGTAAATCTAAAAAAAGTTCGTTAAGTTATTAATAAATGGTCATTCATTCATGCACCAGCAAATAATTTTTTGAGATTTTTTATTCCATTTCATAGTATTTTTTAAAAAATATGTTTTTTTTTTCAAAATGGTTTGTGCGTGACCTTTTTTAATAATTAAATGGAATGAACGTTATTTTTTGGCATTTATATGCAAAAGTTCCTTCATTCTCGCTACAGGAAATCATTTTTGAAAAAAAAAATTCAGAATGTCATAACCGTAATATACACCCGAAAGCCGAAGTCTTCGTGTTTCGAAACATCTCCAGCAGATGATGTCGTCTTTCCCGATCATCTACATGCGAATGCCGAATGCATCGTGTTCCCGATCATCTACAGCTCATCACCGTATATATCGTGTCGAACGCCGATCATCTAGCATCGAATAGGTCGATTTCGCAATCACCACCAATACATCTGACTATGCACAAATACATACTTGTACTCGATCGTCGGCCGCCCTTTTTATACCCAGATAGTTCGCATGGTAGTGCCGCTACCGAATCCAGACAAAGATGTCAGCAGTGGTGATTCGTACAGGGCGATCTCTCACTTGTCGCCAGCAGCAAAGATTCCAGAGGCACTACTCCTCCCCATGATGGCCAAGAAGTTTCCCAGTTCCCTACATCAGAATGGACTCCGGAAATGAACAGCATTACATGCATATACACACATATCAGTCGAGGACTGAACCAGAGCAAGACCTGCGACCGAACAGTTATGGTGGCTCTTGACCTTCGATACCATCAATCATGTCAAGTTGTTCGGGGATATAGAGAAGACTTCCAGACTAAGAAGCCCAAGTCCCTAAGAGTGAAACAGGGAATTCCCCAAGGCGTAGTAGATATATCCGAAACTATTTAACCTTTACCTTTCTGAAACTACACACCCTCCAGACGGCATAGAGATCGTAATGTATGCAGATGATTGTACCATCTTGGCGTCGGGTTCTATCGCCGATGACATTTGTGATAGGATAAATGTCTACATAGCTGACTGAGTGAAGTTCTTCCATCTGAAGGAAATATTCGCCGATAAATCCATTGGACCGCTAAAATGAAGCTCCACCTGAGCATACTGGTCGAGGGGGCCATATTCCAAACCACTAACTACCCCTAGATATTGGGTGTAACATTCGACAACATGTTGAAGTCGTCCGCGTAAACCACAACTGTAGGAAGAAGGTTCTTCCATTGCGTAGCCCTAACATTTACATACCACAGACCGACCCATTGCTTTATAAGATTTTAATGGGCCGGTCTGTGGTATGCAAATGTTAGGGCTACGCAACAAAATAAAATATTGTCCATGAAATTCCTGTTTGGGTGTTCCGCCGTGAGCATCCCTGCCAAGATCTAGTGAAAGGCTTCTCCCACCCAGGAGAGATGTTCATGATCCGCATGTGGATTTTGACCGCACGACACGCTGCATTCGTTTAGCTGATCAGCTAACACCCCTTACCTATCTCTTGATTATTTTAGACGCAGTCATGTTGCTGATTTTTGAATCCGTAAACAGAGAACCGGAAGCAAATAACTGCATACAACATATGAGCGAACATATTTTCGTTGCTGCAACAACAATTGGGACACCCAATGTGATCAACCTTGTCAATGAAAGCTAATCTATCGCACAGCATTGTCAACATGCTTCGAGTTAGACGAGCATGGTTTCTGCGAAGAATTAGGCTTCACACTGTCCCTGCTCGCCGTCGCAGACGTTACAAGGTTTCTGCAAAGATACACTCACTGTAGGGATTTTGGTATATTCTTTAGTGATATTCCAACTAACTTTCTTCGTCACCGAGGCATACGACACAGACGAATGCAAGTGTCAACCACTGGTTATGATTTCGGATTAGCAGACGGAGGACTAGCGACCATTAAAGTGTTTGTCGCTGTCACAGACCCATCATTGCTCCGTCTGCTTGCATCTTTGTCGGATGGTTTTCCTCTGTCCATCAACTGTCGCACCTCCATCACTCTAGTATGGGGTTTGGAAGTAAGGTGCGAAACAGTTTCGAGAATTTGGCAGAAGTCTTCGTTTTTTTAGCGTCTTGGCCACTTTGGTCAAGGACTTGCCAATGAGTGGCGGATGCAAAGATCTCAATACTTCCTCAACTTTCTTCCGTTGAACCCGAGTAGGATTCCCCTATGAGGCGGATGGGATAGACGACGGACTTGACACCTGCTCAACCTTTCCAGGTTTGAGGGGATCTCCCAATGCCGTATTGTCGCCTGAACAAAAGATTCACATCCATAGCGGCATCGAATTCCTTCGGGTACCTCCCACACAAAATTTTTTTTTTGTAACAACTTTTATTTACTGCCCCCCGTACGATGGTACAAGTTTCATTTGGGGCAAGTCCATACTTCCTGAGAAAATAGCATGAAAGTTGCAAAAAACCCCCTATGGCACGGTGTGTAGTGGTTAGGGCGCATGATAACACTCGAACGAAACTGCCGATTTGGTCCAAAATTTGGCCTTCGTAATATTTTGTCCAAACATAGTTTAAGTTGGAACATAAGCCATATCGGTCCACTCCTTCAGGTACCTCCCCCAAAAATGTTCGGAAAAATTGTTCGCACGATAACTCTTGAAGGGAGTGAGCGATTTGGTCCATACTTTACACATTCTAATATGTCTGTCAGATTGATTGAGGAGCCATCAGACCAACAAACGTGGATTTCTTAAAGAATATTTTTTGAGGAGCCATCAGACCGACAAACGTGGATTTCTTAAAGAATATTTTTTGAGGAGCCATCAGACCAACAAACGTGGATTTCTTAAAGAATATTTTTTGAGGAGCCATCAGACCAACAAACGTGGATTTCTTAAAGAATATTTTTTGAGGAGCCATCAGACCAACAAACGTGGATTTCTTAAAGAATATTTTTTGAGGAGCCATCAGACCAACAAACGTGGATTTCTTAAAGAATATTTTTTTGAGGAGCCATCAGACCAACAAACGTGGATTTCTTAAAGAATATTTTTTGAGGAGCCATCAGACCAACAAACGTGGATTTCTTAAAGAATATTTTTTGAGGAGCCATCAGACCAACAAACGTGGATTTCTTAAAGAATATTTTTTGAGGAGCCATCAGACCAACAAACGTGGATTTCTTAAAGAATATTTTTTGAGGAGCCATCAGACCAACAAACGTGGATTTCTTAAAGAATATTTTTTGAGGAGCCATCAGACCAACCAACGTGGATTTCTTAAAGAATATTTTTTGAGGAGCCATCAGACCAACAAACGTGGATTTCTTAAAGAATATTTTTTGAGGAGATCAAAAAAACGTGGATTTCTTAAAGAATATTTTTTGAGGAGATCAAAAAACGTGGATTTCTTAAAGAATATTTTTTGAGGAGATCAAAAAAACGTGGATTTCTTAAAGAATATTTTTTGAGGAGCCATCAGACCAACAAACGAGGATTTCTTAAAGAATATTTTTTGAGGAGATTAAAAAAACGTGGATTTCTTAAAGAATATTTTTTGAGGAGATCAAAAAAAACGTGGATTTCTTAAAGAATATTTTTGAGGAGCCATCAGAACAACAAACGTGGATTTCTTAAAGAATATTTTTTGAGGAGCCATCAGACCAACAAACGTGGATTTCTTAAAGAATATTTTTGAGGAGCCATCAGAACAACAAACGTGGATTTCTTAAAGAATATTTTTTGAGGAGCCATCAGACCAACAAACGTGGATTTCTTAAAGAATATTTTTTGAGGAGCCATCAGACCAACAAACGTGGATTTCTTAAAGAATATTTTTTGAGGAGCCATCAGACCAACAAACGTGGATTTCTTAAAGAATATTTTTTGAGGAGCCATCAGACCAACAAACGAGGATTTCTTAAAGAATATTTTTTGAGGAGATCAAAAAAACGTGGATTTCTTAAAGAATATTTTTTGAGGAACCATCAGACCAACAAACGAGGATTTCTTAAAGAATATTTTTTGAGGAGCCATCAGACCAACCAACGTGGATTTCTTAAAGAATATTTTTTGAGGAGCCATCAGACCAACAAACGTGGATTTCTTAAAGAATATTTTTTGAGGAGATCAAAAAAACGTGGATTTCTTAAAGAATATTTTTTGAGGAGATCAAAAAACGTGGATTTCTTAAAGAATATTTTTTGAGGAGATCAAAAAAACGTGGATTTCTTAAAGAATATTTTTTGAGGAGCCATCAGACCAACAAACGAGGATTTCTTAAAGAATATTTTTTGAGGAGATTAAAAAAACGTGGATTTCTTAAAGAATATTTTTTGAGGAGATCAAAAAAACGTGGATTTCTTAAAGAATATTTTTTGAGGAGCCATCAGACCAACAAACGTGGATTTCTTAAAGAATATTTTTGAGGAGCCATCAGAACAACAAACGTGGATTTCTTAAAGAATATTTTTTGAGGAGCCATCAGACCAACAAACGTGGATTTCTTAAAGAATATTTTTTGAGGAGCCATCAGACCAACAAACGTGGATTTCTTAAAGAATATTTTTTGAGGAGCCATCAGACCAACAAACGTGGATTTCTTAAAGAATATTTTTTGAGGAGCCATCAGACCAACAAACGAGGATTTCTTAAAGAATATTTTTTGAGGAGATCAAAAAACGTGGATTTCTTAAAGAATATTTTTTGAGGAGATCAAAAAAACGTGGATTTCTTAAAGAATATTTTTTGAGGAGATCAAAAAAACGTGGATTTCTTAAAGAATATTTTTTGAGGAGATCAAAAAAACGTGGATTTCTTAAAGAATATTTTTTGAGGAGCCATCAGACCAACAAACGTGGATTTATTAAAGAATATTTGTTGAGGAGATCAAAAAAAAAAAAAAAACGTGGATTTCTTAAAGAATATTTTTTGAGGAGATCAAAAAAAAAAAACGTGGATTTCTTAAAGAATATTTTTTGAGGAGCCATCAGACCAACAAACGTGGATTTGTAAATATTTTTTGAGGAACCATTAGACCAACAAAGTGATTTTTTAAAGAATACTTTTTTAAGGAGCCATCAGACCAACAAACGTGGATTTCTTTTTTGAGGAGTCTTTAGGTCAACAAGCGTGGATTTCTTAAATAATGTTTTTAAGGAGCCTTTAGAATATATTATGAAATTATTTACTTTTGGTCCTCCAGAGCGTATACGTTGTGACGTATGTTATACGTTCCATGGTACAAACACGATAAGAACCTGTAAAAAAAACTAAAGGGTCTTATTAAATTTGTTGGATTTTTAAACAAATATAAACAGAAAAAAAAAATACATTTTCCGAAACAGAAAATCACTACAATATTTTCCAAACATCTCAATAATGCATGAGTAGTTTTTGTTGGCTTACAACATGTATTTCAAACATTGTTCAATGTTAGTGGTGCGCCTTTCAGGCAAAGTTTCTAATTTCTTAATTGCTCTCTGTTTACATTTTGTGTTTGTTTGTGCGAAGCATCATTGCGAAACGAAATAATCGGATTGCAAATATGCTTTAATGTAAAATGATAACGATAACATTTAGTAAGAAGACTACATGACTACTAACTACTACATAACAGTTCCCTAGTCCCACATGATGAAAGAGATGCTATACTTCAAATATATAAAGTATGCGTGAGTGTGTGTATGGGAGTGAGAATGATTGCAGAACACTATTATGTCCCGCAGTAATTTATTTACGCAACATAAACATATAGTAGCTTTATATGGAAGAACAAATGCCGGTTAATACATGACGACGCACACACACGCACAGATTCACTAAAATCATCTACTCAATGTGTTGTGTAGTCTTTTAGACTATAAACGTTTGTCCTGACTATATTGTGGAATTGTGTGCAACAGTATACTGGCTCGGAACAGAGAAAATAATTCAAACTACACATAAAATCGTATTCAACACACATACATATATTACACAATTGCCTACCTCTTAGAATCCTTCGTTCTAACCAATGAAATATTAGTAGAATCGTATGTATGAGACAATATGGGCTGTTATTTTGCCGGGAGATTTACATTTTCATTTAAAGGGAAAACCAGCGTAAATTTCAAACATTGATTTACTCATACTGATATACATACTTATACGCACACGCATACATACACCCACACATCTTGCTTGTTTTATGTGTTTCATTGTTGAACATTTTCACTAATGGGAATAATGGGATTTATCACAACAAAACAACAACAGCAACATAAGCAATATAACAGCGACATCATCAGTAATATAAAACTTGAAAATTTACGCAGGTTTTCGATTACGATTATGTAGGACAGTAGAGCGCATTAATAATTGACGGCCGATTCTTTCAAGTAGTAGGATTAAGTATCAAAATTGAGGATAATAACTAAGTAGTATATTTGGAGAAAAGGATAGACATTCCATGATTCATTATAACTGTTGTTCACTGTATGACGTGAAGTAAGCAACATAAGGGCTTGGAAACGGTTAAGAGGGTAAGTTTCGAAAAACTTATTGCTGATGTAGGAATTTGTATTTTATGAAGCTTATAAAAGTCAATGCCATTAGCACACGCTTAAAAAATCATTACAGAATTAAGACTCGCTCACTGTACCCACACACACAGGAATCATAATTTTCAAACCTGGAGTTGTTGTGGGACGAAAGCATTGTGTTTCTTCTGTGTCGAAATTTAAAAGTTCTCTAAGCCGATAGCCTTTGTTGCTTTGTTTGTAATTATAATTTTTTTATTATAATTTGTTATTATAACAAACACTTAAATAAATAAATAAATAAATAAATAAATAAATAAATAAATAAATAAATAAATAAATAAATAAATAAATAAATAAATAAATAAATAAATAAATAAATAAATAAATAAATAAATAAATAAATAAATAAATAAATAAATAAATAAATAAATAAATAAATAAATAAATAAATAAATAAATAAATAAATAAATAAATAAATAAATAAATAAATAAATAAATAAATAAATAAATAAATAAATAAATAAATAAATAAATAAATAAATAAATAAATAAATAAATAAATAAATAAATAAATAAATAAATAAATAAATAAATAAATAAATAAATAAATAAATAAATAAATAAATAAATAAATAAATAAATAAATAAATAAATAAATAAATAAATAAATAAATAAATAAATAAATAAATAAATAAATAAATAAATAAATAAATAAATAAATAAATAAATAAATAAATAAATAAATAAATAAATAA